>NC_044549.1:193264850-193954122 GCF_007565055.1 Rhinopithecus roxellana | reverse complement strand
ACCAACCTGGGCAATATGGTGAAACCCTGTCTCTATTAAAATTAGAAAAATTACCCGGGCGTGGTGGCAGGTGCCTGTAATCCCAGCCACTTGGGAGGCTGAGGCAGGAGAATTGCTTGAACCTGCGAGGCAGAGGTTGCAGTGAGCCAAAATAGTGCACTGCACTTCAGCTTTCAGAGCAACTCTGTCTCAAAAAATAAATAAATAGGCCAAGTGCGGTGGCTCACACCTGTAATCCCAGCACTTTGGGAGGCCAAGGCAGGCGGATCACCTGAGGTCGGGAGTTCGAGACCAGCCTGACCAACATGGAGACACCGCGTCTTTACTAAAAACACAAAATTAGCTGGGTGTAGTGACGCATGCCTATAATTCCAGCTACCTGGAAGGCTGAGGCAAGAGAATTGCTTGAACCTGGGAGGCGGAAGTAGTGGTGAGTGAAGATCACGCCATTGCACTCCAGCCTGGGCAACGAGAGTGAAACTCTATCTCAAAAAATAAACCAACAAACAAATAAATAAATTTTTTAAAAACCAAGTTCTTGGCCAGGCGTGGTGCCTCACACTGTAATCCCAGCACTTTGGGAGGCCGGGGCAGGGGTGGCGTGGATCATGAGGTCAGGAGTTCAACACCAGCCTGGCCTAATCAGTGAAACCCCATCTCTTCTAAAACATTAGCCAGGCATGGTGGTGCGCGCATGTAGTCCCAGCTACTCAGGAGACTGAGGCAGGAGAAACACTTGAATCCAGGAGGCGAAAGTTGTGGTGAGTCATGATCGTGCCACTGCACTCCAGCCCGGGCAATAGAGCAAGACTCTATCTCAAAAAAAAAAAAAAAAAAACCAAGTTCTTACTATATTGTGTTTATATTCCTGAGCTGACCAACCAACAGAAGCCTGTTTGAAATCTTTTTTTTTTTTTTTTTAAGAGATAGGGTCTCACACTGTCACCCAGGCTGGAGTGGAATGGTGTGATCCTAGCTCACTGCAACCTCAAACTCCTGGCTCAAGGGATCCTCCAGCCCCAACCTCCTGAGTAGCTGGCACTACAGGCACATGCCACCATGCCCAGCTAATTAATTTATTTATTGTAGTGACAGGGTATTGCTATGTTGCTCAGGCTGGTCTTGAACTCTTGGCCTCAAGCACCCTCCCACCTTAGCCTCCCAAAGTGCTGGGATATAGGTGTAAGCCACCACACCCAGCCTGAAATCCTTTAGCTTTACAAAGAAAAATGGCAGAAATAAAATGGTGGGAGTGGTCTTTTCTAGTCTGGAGATGAAGTTCTGGTAAGCAACACTTCTTTGAATAAGAGTGACTATTTTAATCCCCACAACCATCATATGACAAGGAAAAACCCTTTTTCATGCTAAATTGTTAAAAGAAAGGAGGAGGCAAAGCTGGAACGGAGGATGGTAGGCTTTCCTGCTCACCTGTGCACATGCCTTTCAGGGCCTCTCCCCCAGCAAGTGTCCAGGGATCTGGGCCCCATGCTGCTTCTCCTTGCTCCAGCTGGAATATCAGATCTGGTTTGGGGAATGGAAATGCTGCTAGAGGAGAAAGAAAAACAGGACGCTGAGGAGAATCACCACTGACCTCCCTCAGACTACTCTCTGCTTTGCCAGGTGAAAATAGAAGAGAATGGCCCAGGAGATTAAGTGAAGTCAGGTAGAAGTGAATCTGCAGAATCTAATGAAGGGCTTGAAGCTTACTCTGGCCTCTAAGAGGACAGAAAGCTCCTACAGTCACTGGGGGGTGTATACACAAGGGCCCTAGGGGACTCACACATAGGCAACAGGGCCAAGATCACCTCCAGGGAACTGGAAGATGGAAGGAATGAAGGCAGTGCACCAGGAACCTTCTCAGTTCTCTCTGTACCCAGAGGAAAGCCCCCTGCAGTTGGGTCTCCATTAGGAAACAGGGAAGAGAAAAGTCCTGTTAAACATCAAAGTGAACCCAGCTCTTTCTCCATCTAGCTACTCCTGGCACTGGGGATTAGAGAGCTCAGCCCACAGGGCATCAATTCTGATGGTATTAAGAGATCTTAGATCTGCTAAGGAGGAACTTAAGAGCCCCCAAGGGCAGAAGCTGAGTTTCAGAGAGGAAGGACTTACACAAGGAAGTCACATTTGCATAATTCTCCAGCATCACCTCCCTGTACAGGGCCCTCTGTGTAGGGTGCAGGCTGGCCCATTCATTCTGGGTGAAGTACACAGCCACATCCTCAAAGGTCACTGGCTCCTGAAGCAACAGGTTCCTGCTCAAGCCCTGCACAAGAACAGAGGGAGAGGCCTGAATTCCAGGAAAGGGATTCATTTACTGGAATTCATGGCACTGAGCCCCATGGAAGGTTTGTACTGGCAAGGAGAGCCACACGGGACCCCAGCAGGGGCAGCCCCAGGCCAGCATTCCAACTTTCCATGTGCATACTTCTGGGGCCCTCATATTACCATCCTAAGCACAGAGCCCAGCACCTGCTGTTTTCTGCCTGGTGATCATGTCAACCTATGTCTGGTTCCACAGGCCAGATATATTTTTCTGGCATGCTTTCTTTTTTTTCTTTTTTGTTTTGTTTTGTTTTTTTTTTTCTTAGGAACTTTTATTTTATTTTTTATTTTTTTTATTATACTTTAAGTTCTAGGGTACATGTGCATAACGTGCAGGTTTGTTACGTATGTATACTTGTGCCATGTTGGTGTGCTGCACCCATCAACTCGTCAGCACCCATCAATTCGTCATTTATATCAGGTATAACTCCCAATGCAATCCCTCCCCCACCCCATGATAGGCCCCGGTGTGTGATGTTCCCCTTCCCGAGTCCAAGTGATCTCATTGTTCAGTTCCCACCTATAAGTGAGAACATGCGGTGTTTGGTTTTCTGTTCTTGTGATAGTTTGCTAAGAATGATGGTTTCCAGCTGCATCCATGTCCCTACAAAGGACGCAAACTCATCCTTTTTTATGGCTGCATAGTATTCCATGGTGTATATGTGCCACATTTTCTTAATCCAGTCTGTCACAGATGGACATTTGGGTTGATTCCAAGTCTTTGCTATTGTGAATAGTGCCGCAATAAACATACGTGTGCATGTGTCTTTATAGCAGCATGATTTATAATCCTTTGGGTATATACCCAGTAGTGGGATGGCTGGGTCATATGGTACATCTAGTTCTAGATCCTTGAGGAATTGCCATACTGTTTTCCATAATGGTTGAACTAGTTTACAATCCCACCAACAGTGTAAAAGTGTTCCTATTTCTCCACATCCTCTCCAACACCTGTTGTTTCCTGACTTTTTAATGATTGCCATTCTAACTGTCTGGCATGCTTTCTAAATCGACTTTCAGGTAATCGTCTTTCACAGTGCCTCCATCCATCCTGAAGCACCTATCAGGGCCCTCCACTCAGCTTCTTTCTGGTCTTCCTCCTCTAGATTTTCTGCTACAGACAGAGGAGTGATTTCATGGGGATAAAGCTCCTTTCATCCTGGATAGTTCTCCCCTTTCGATCATCTTGCCTTATCAGAAGCTATTAATAGTTCTCCCTTGAAGGTGATGTGCAATGTTACTTGTCTCCTAACACACTTCACTCCAGGACAGGATGGCAATCTCCCATCCTTCTGCAGAGATCTGCCCACTGATCACCTAAGCTCTGTCTGACCTGCCAATGCTGTCCTCTTCACTACGTGTCTCTCTCTTTCTGCTTCCCACTAAAACCACCTCCAGCTTCTCAGGGAAGAAGGAAACCATCACAGGTTGTTTAGAGCTTTGTGTCAGCTACTTTTAAATCAATTTGCTCAATCATTATAGCACATCTGTGAAATAAGAATTATTATGTCCATTTTCAGATGATGGGAATCAGCAATATTAAGCACTTTGAAATAGACTAAAAGGAGTCCTCTTTGAATATTTATTACAAGGTTGTATAAGCAAAAAGTTCAAAATGAACTGACCACTTTTATATGAATTAGTCCCACTATAACATCTCTCTCTGACTCACACTGTAGTCTTTCTCAGTTCATGTCAACAAGCTTCTCTTTGTACTGAAGTCTCTTCTGAGTGAAGAAATATAACATAGAAGTACTAGAAGATTTGGACTGGTCGCGTGGCTCACGCTTGTAATTCCAGCACTTTGGGAGGCCAAGGCGGGCAGATCGCAAGGTCAGGAGATCGAGACCCTCCTGGCTAACACAGTGAAACTCCGTCTCTACTAAAAATACACAAAAAATTAGCCAGGCGTGGTGGTGGGTGCCCGTAGTCCCAACTACTCGGGAGGCTGAGGCAGGAGAAAGGCGTGAACTCAGGGGGTGGAGCTTGCAGTGAGCCAAGATTGCACCACTGCACTCCAGCCTGGGCGACAGACAGAGCAAGACTCCGTCTCAACAAAAAAAAAAAAAAAAAAAAAAAAAAAAAAAAAAAAAAGAAGAAGTACTAGAAGATTTGCAATCATCATCGTAAAGATTGGTTTGGTCAAAAATCATCATGGATGCTATATCTAGGAGGAAATTTTCATGAGAAGCAGAATATTTGCACGATCTTAAATGTCTCCTCATAGATTGCTTATTAGCTACAAGATGAAAACAGTAACTATACAGTAATCAGATTACCCCTTAGCCAGAAAGTTCAAATGTGGCTGGCATGACTGAGGAACTTTAATTGATTTTAATTTAAATAGGCACATGTAGCTAGGGGGTACCTTCCTGGACAGTGCAGAATAAATACATCTGTTAATACTCTTGTCTTACTTCCTTCAGAGTCAACAGCTGGGAATATGGATCTCCCCTTTTCTTCACATTATGCTCTACCTCTCCATACCTCTGAAACATCACTCTAATTATCAGCACATTCTTTGGTTCCTTGTTTTCGGAAACACTCAGCTTCTCCAGATCTTCTCTATCTGTGATCATTCTTCTTCTGTCCTTTACTTGCACTTACTCTTTCTCCATTAAGTGGGGCTATTGACTCCCTTCTTTAGGAAGTGGGTTACAGGGGCAGCACAACATAGTGGCAAATGGCACAGATGTTAAAGCTGTGGCTCTTAACATGGGGGGCAATTTTGTCCCCCAGGGAATATGTGGCAATGTCTGGAGACATTTTTAGTTGTCAAAACTGCAGTGTGGTGGTAATGGTAGTGCTACTGGCATCTAGTAGATAGTGGGCCAGGGCTATTTCTGAACATCCTATAATGAACAGGACATCCCCCAAACAAAGAATTATCTGTCCCAAATGTAAATGATGCCAAGGTTGAAAAACCCTGCTCTAAGCTGGACTCCCTAGGTTCAAATAGTATCTCTAATACTCATTAGCTGTTAACCTTGGATGAGACAGTTAAACTTTCTGTGCCTCGGTTGTCCCCATTTGTAAAACCGGGATAATAATAGTAATTATCTGATACGACTCTTACAAGGATGGCATAAGTTATTATCTGTAAGGCACTAAGATATCACCTGGCACATGATATCATATAAATCTCAGCACTTACTACAACCACAGATGCGATTGGGGGAACTTCCTAGAAGATTCTAAATGACAAATGTTCCTCTTAGAGATTGTAGCAAAGACTGACAGATGTGTGTGTGTAACCCCTTTCTTTCTTAGTATTGGAATCCTAATTTTACTTGAGGTTGCACTCAGCCCTGGCAACCCAGTGGGGCCAATGAAATGCAAGTATAAATATTGTTGGGGACTTATGGGAAGGTTCCTAAAAGAGAGAGGTTCACCTTTTTTTTTTTTTTTTTTGGTAGCTCCTCTTCTAGCTGGAATGCACACATGATGGTTAGCGATCAAGCAGCCACCTTGGACAATAAAGTGGCCTAGGGCAGGTGAGACACTACTAGGATGGTAGAACAGAAAGACAGAGTCTGAGAGCAGGATAATAGAGGAGCTGCCACACTAGCCCTGGATTGACTCTTGACATTTTTGTATGAGAGAGAAGCCTTGACCTTGTTTAATCCACTGTCATTTGGGTCCTCTTTGTGGAATCTAATCCTAAGTGATTACTGCACTTCAGGCAAAGCACCAGGAGAGCACAGCATATCCCCACAGAACACTTCCCAACTTGTAGGAATGGATTTTCTCTGAAGTGCTCCAACAGAAGTGGATGGTCCAATATCCACCAAAAGAAGGACACACACATTGTAAGTCCTTGGGATGGAGCTTTCTCATTACAAGATACATCCATTACATGATAAACTCAGTTTTCTCATTACATGATCTAGGACACTGGGGAAAAATCCAGTAAAACCATCATCTACCATCAAGAAAACTGGAGGGACAAGTGCTCCCAATGCTACATGAATTTGTAGCCAAGAAAGGATATAGACTCTCACAGAGGTTAGCCTGATGTCTTTGCATTGAGCTAAAGGCACTGGCTTCAGCTCCAAACTCATCATTCCTCCAAAAATACACCTCCCTCATCCATCTACATTTTCCAAATGCTTCCAGTTCTGGCTTCACTGTACCTTAAATGAGTAGTCTGAAGGGTAAACTACTCCCTTGGAAGTGTCTATTTAACCTCAGAAATGGTTTTCCTTTGTGTACTGTTACGCAGACTAGCACTCCTCAAATTTCAATCTGCCCTTTAATTTTCCAGATCTTGTAAAAATGTAGATTCTGATTCAGGAAATCTGGGGAGGAGGCCTGACATTTTGCCTCACAAGCGCCCTCTGTGGTGCAAAAGCTGCTCATCTCCAGGCCACACTTTCAGTTCTCATGAATGCAGATTCCCATTTTCTAGGATAATTCATTCCTTCTTTTCCAACCCACCTAACCCTCCAAAATTCACCTACTCTCGTTCATCAACTGCCCTCGCATACTGTTTTTACATAGTCTATCGAAGGATGTAAAACTAAGCATGGGACTGGCCAAGTCAGGCTACTGGGCCTTCCATATCTGTTCTGAGTACAGAAAGCTGAAAGAAATCTCTGCTCACCTGGAACCACACTGTCTGGAGCATGGCTGATGACTCCTGGCTTCATGCACTGCCCTCTAGGTTTGGAAAAGTAAGAACCTGCTGAGCTAAGAGAGAACCACAATGAGACTGATCCTGTTTTGTCTCCTAGACTTGCCGCCTCTTGCCCTCTGTCTCCTGCCACTAGCACTGCAGATATTCTTGGCACACTAGCTGTTCTCATTCACCCTCTCCACTGATTCATGGGATGCTGCAAATGCTCCCTCTGCATATTCTCCTATAGATCTGCTCGGTGACACTGGAGACTCTAGAAAGAATATCTGTAAAGCAAGAATCAATAACTGCAGTGGATGCGTGGCTGTTTAAAAAAAAAAAGAAAACTTCTTGGCCCCACTATGAATACATTACTAAGTAGTTTGTATTGACTGAATGCTTCTAGTGATCGTGGCAAAACCCCAAAACAAGTCTCTGGAGAGAAAGTAGGATATAACGGAGACCCCTAAACAAACCACAGGCTGCAGGACAAAATGCAAGTGGTGACCTAGCCCCGGGTGACAAGGGTAAGACGCTCAACGTCCCAGCAGGTGATGCTGACCGAAGACCTAACCGGGATCTGAACACTCCACCCCGGGAAGCGGAAGACCCTATAGTCACGGCTCCCATCCTTCCCATGAATACCGCGACCCGAGGACATCAGGCCAGCTCTTCGGAGCAAGAAGGTCGAGTGCGTCTCTGAGGACTGGGGACTGGGCCCAGGCTCGGGCGGCCGCGCGCGCCCCTCGGCGATCTCTGCAAGGGCCCAACGCCCGACCTCCAGAACAGGTAGCCGAGTCAGGGAAGCACGGGAAACTCAACCCGAGCGCTCGCAAGGTGGCCAAGATGGAAGCACTAGCTAGCCGGCCGTCCGTCCCTACAGCCTCTCTAGGAAGCCGGGAGGCTGGCCCTTCTCTATGGTTCCCCCGAAACCAAACTCCCACCCTTCGCTTCCCTTCTCCACAACCGCTCTGCGCCTGGTTTGTTTGCTTTTCAATTTTAATTTTTTTTTTTTTTTTTTTTGCTTTTGTTTTTGAAACAGGGTTCTTGCTGTGTTGTGCAGGCTGTTCTCGAACTCCTGAGCTCAAGCTGTCCGCCCGCCTCGGCCTCCCAAAGTGCTGGGAATGCAGGCGTGAGCCACTGCGCCCGGTTTTTTATTATTTTCTCTTATGTTTAGTACCCCAACTACATGATAAATTCCTCCATATTTAACAATTAATTCGTAACTTAACTTAATTCCTAACTCCTTACCTAATTTACTTAATTCCTAACTTAACATTCTAATGAATTTATAGCCCCTGTCTCCCACTTAATGACTGTGACCTAAGACCATGGGGTATGGGGTCTCATTGCGTTCCTGGCTCCACTCTGTATGGACTTGCTCAAGCTAAATTGTTGCCTCAATTTATCAATTGAGAATGGTAAAAGTTTGTAATTTATAAATTCAGTGGATTAACTGAGTCAATTCATTCGACAGTTCTGTAAACCAAAGATAAAATTCTAAGTCCCCCAACCAACTGAATGGACCACTCCTCTCCGCCAAAACTTTCCAAAGAAAACCTGGCAATCTAGTTCAGGGGATCGGACTTGCCTCATTCTGCTCTTGGAATTCAGGCACTACGAACCAGCATTAACATAAAAACAGAGATCTAGAGACTGATTCCAACTTCCCAACCCCCCCCCCCCCCCACCCCCGCGAGACGGAGTCTTCCTCTGTCACCCAGGCTGGAGTACAGTGGCGCGATCTTGGCTCACTGGAACCTCCGCCTCCCGGGTTCAAGCAATTCTCCTGCCACAACCTCCTGAGTAGCTGGGATTACAGACGCCCGCCAACACGCCAGGCTAATGTTTGTATTCTTTTTTTTTTTTTTTTTTTTTTTTTTTTTTTTTTTTTTGAGGCGAAGTCTCGCTCTGTCGCCCGGACTGGAGTGCAGTGGCCGGATCTCAGCTCACTGCAAGCTCCGCCTCCCGGGTTTGCGCCATTCTCCCGCCTCAGCCTCCCGAGTAGCTGGGACTACAGGCGCCCGCCACCTCGCCCGGCTAGTTTTTTTTGTATTTTTAGTAGAGACGGGGTTTCACTGTGTTAGTCAGGATGGTCTCGATCTCCTGACCTCGTGATCCGCCCGTCTCGGCCTCCCAAAGTGCTGGGATTACAGGCTTGAGCCACCGCGCCCGGCCAATGTTTGTATTCTTAGTAGAGAGGGGGTTTCGCCATGTTGGCCAGGCTGGTCTTGAACTCGACCTCGTGATCCGCCCGCCTCAGCCTCCCGAAGTGCTGGGATTACAGGCGTGAGCCAGGGCACCCAGCCCAAAACAAACTCTTTATAGCAATAAGACACCAAATTCTAACCTGACTCTAGTATAGTCTCACGTGACAGATAATAGGTCCTGAAATAAACTGAAGTATTTTACCCTAAAATGTATTTATTTGACATATTTTGAAATGGCCCTGTAAAGCTGTCTCTTGTGGGGAAAATCCACATCCTGTAAAGAATCCCCTTCACTTTTGAGGTCTTTTCCTTGATCCAGGAGATAATTAACTAAGAAAGTTTGGCACCTTTTGAAGTCTGATAAGAAACATTTACAATCATTTCTCTCTGAAGCCTGCTACCCCGAGGTTTCATCTGCATAATAAGAACATTGGTCTCCAAAACCTCTTATCTTAATCCAGACATTCCCTTCAATTGATTCCAGGTCTTTAGGTAATAACTCTTTCAACTAATTGCCAGTTAGAAATCTTCAAAAAAAAAAAAGAAAAGAAAAGGAAAGAAGAGAAAAAGAAAAGAAAAGGAAAGGAAAGAAAAGAAAAGAAAAGAAAAGGAAAGGAAAGAAAAGAAAAGGAAAGAAAAAAGAAATCTTTGAATCCACCCTATGGAAGGTACCCCCACACTCCCCACTTCGTGTTGTCCCTCCTTTCCGGATGGAGCTAATGTATATCTTACATTTATTGATTGATATCTTTTATCTTCCTAAAACATACAAAATCAAGCTGTAGCCCAACAACCTTGAGCACAAGATCTCAGGACCCCCTGGGGCTGTGTCGTGGGTCACTGGTCCTCATATTAACTCAGAATAAATCTCTTTAAATATTTTACAGAGTTTGACTCTTTTTATGGACAGAGTACAGTTCTGTACCAAACTAAGTCAAAATAAGTGCTATATTATTGCTGACATTATTATTATTCTTGTGTATCTCACCACTCTCCTGTAAGACACTCCCATATCTCTTTCTGCAGTCCAGATTTAATAATACTCATGGCAACAGTGCTTCCTACTGGCCAGGCAGTGTGCATTTGAAACTGCCTGTTGATTTCTAATTATTCCACAAGAGCCTAAAATCCAAAATGTTCCAAACTAATCTCATCATCTTTCCCTCATCCCCCTGTTCCTCCTCCAGGGTTCCCCCACCTCAGTGAATACACCAGTTTGCAGCCAACCAAGAAACTCATCACACTACTGAACTCCAGCCTGGGCAACAGAGTGAGACCATATCTATAGTAGGTATATATACAGTTTCATATTATTTAGGAAAGCATAACTTAGGGCCAAAATGTTCTATAATGGTGTGAAAATTTCACCTATTAAAGTCATTCTGGACCCAACACCATTTTATGAGTATATCTGACAACTTTTCCGTCTCTTGTGTGGTTATTAGTCCATTCAGGTTTTTAATGCCTTTAACCAATTTTGATACTTTATTCTTCCATAGAAAATAATTTGTCATAGGCTGTCAAATTTACTGATACAAAATCATCTTACTTTTCTATGTCCACGTCTGAAGGGATTTGTCCCTTTTCTTGTATCAATTACTGTTTACCTATACTTTTTTTAATTGAATTTTTCACAGAACCAACTTTTAGTTTTATTGTCTTTTTCTCATATTTCATTGCTTTTTCTGTATCATTGTTTGATTTTATTTTTTTTTGAGACGGAGTCTCGCTCTGTTGCCCAGGCTGGAGTGCAGTGGCCGGATCTCAGCTGACTGCAAACTCCGCCTCCCGGGTTTACGCCATTCTCCTCTCTCAGCCTCCCAAGTAGCTGGGACTACAGGTGCCCGCCACCTCGCCCGGCTAGTTTTTTGTATTTTTTAGTAGAGATGGGGTTTCACCGTGTTAGCCAGGATGGTCTTGATCTCCTGACCTTGTGATCCGCCTGTCTCAGCCTCCCAAAGTGCTGGGATTACAGGCTTACACCGCGCCCGGCCCATTGTTTGATTTTTAATATCATTTTTATTTATTTTTCATGAACACTTCTAATACCCATATCAGTTTCATTTTATTATTGATTTATTTCTTAAAATTTGGGAGACGTATATTCTTTTTCTAGCTTTTTTGAATAGCATACCTAATTTTTTATAGCTTTTTTGTTCTCTCATACTTGTATTTATGTCTATAAGCTTTCTTCTGAGTCTGTTTTAATCATATCTCATGTTTGATTCTTATTTTTCTCTAATTTCTTTTTTTCTTTTGAGACATAATATCCCTGTCACCCAGGCTGGAGTAGAGTGGCGCGATCTTGGCTCACTGCAACCTCCCCCTCCCAGGGGAGGCATGAGCCATCAAACCAGAATGGCTATTATCAAAAATACAACAGATGGCTGGATGCGGTGGTTCAAGCCTATAATCCCAGCACTTTGGGAGGCCGAGGCAGGTGGATTGCTTGAGCTCAGGAGTTGAGACCAGCTTGGCCAACATGGCAAAAACCCATCTCTACTAAAATACAAAAATCAGACAACAGGTGTGGTGGTGGGCACCCATAATCCCAGCTACTCGGGAGGCTGAGGCAGGAGAATCACTTGAACCAGGGAGGTGGAGGTTAGAGTGAGCTGAGATCATGCCACTGCATTCCAGTCTGGGCGACAGAGCGAGACTTCGTCTCAAAAAAAAAAAAAAAAAAAAAAAAAAAAGACAACAGATAACATGTAGGTTGTGGAGAAAATGGAACCCTTGTACACTGTTGATGGGAATGTAAATTTGTCCAACTATCATGGAAAAGAGTATGAAAGTTTCTTAAAAAAAATTAAAAATAGAAATACCGTATGATTCAGCAATCCTGTTACATGGATATGTTTCCAAAGAAAATAAAATCAGTATGTCAAAGAGATATCTGTACTTCCATGTTCATTGCAACATTATTCAGAACCACTGAGACATGGAACAACCTATGTGTCCATCAATGGATGAATGGTAAAGAAAATGTGTATACACACACACACACACAATGAAGTATTATTCCTCCTTTAAAAGAAAAAAATCCTGTCATTGTGACAACATGGATGAACCTGGAGGATATTATGCTTAGTGAATAAGGCATAGAAAGACAAATACTGTATGATCTCACTTATATGTAGAACCTAAAAAAGTTGGCCGGGCACGGTGGCTCACACCTGTAATCCCAGCACTTTGGGAGGCCAAGGCAGGCAGATCACTAGGTCAAGAGATCGAGACCATCCTGGCCAACGTGGTGAAAACCTGTCTCTACTAAAAATAACAAATAAAAAAAATAATTAGCTGGGCGCGGTGGTGCATGCCTGTAATCCCAGCTAGTCGGGAGGCTGAGGCGGGAGAATCACTTGAACCCAGGAGGCAGAGGTTGTAGTGAGCCAAGGTCACGCTATTGCACTCTAGCTTGGGCAACAAAGCAAGAATCTCTCTCCCAAAAAAGTTAACCTTATAGAAGCAGAGTAAAATGGTGGTTGCCAGCGGCTGAGATGGGTAAATGGGGACATGCTGGTCAAAGGGTACAAAGTTTCAGTTGGACAGGATGAAGAAATCAGAAAAAAATGCAAAAATAAAAATAAATAAAAAACATGTAGCAGATACAGGAAACAGAATTATCATTATTTGTAGATCACAGAATTATTGTTATAGAAAAGACCACAGACTCAGAATTTAACGATAAGACTTCATCATTATAAAATGTCCACTGGAGGAAAGGATGAATTTTCACTAACCAGGGGCTGGGTCAATTACACTTCTATTCCTTAGCACATCACAGTTACAGGATTTGTTTTATAAAAATATAAAAACAGGCAGCCATTTTCCAAGAATTGCCTTGGGGCCTTGTGACATGAAGGAATGGGAGATAAGACAGTGTGGTACTCATCCAGGAGGACAGTGTTCCAAACAGTATTTGAAAGGAGTGGCAATAATACAGATTTGAAAAGAGTTGCATGTTTATCCATTAAAATGTCTAAGAATATATCATTTTATTGAGATTTTCTATACCTACTGACGTGTAATACAATTTTTTAATGGATAAGTTGTTTTCATCATCATCCTCATAGAAAATCCAAGACATCCAGCCGGGCATGGTAGCTCACACCTGTAATCCTAGCACCTTGGGAGGCCAAGGCAGGTCTGTATGCATTCAATTCGAAATCAGCCTAGGCAACATAGTGAGACTCTGTCTCTACAAAACATAAAACTCATGCCTGTAATCCTAGCACTTTGGGAGGCCAAGGTGGATTACCTGAGGTCAGGAGTTCGAGAACAACCTGGCCAACATGTTGAAACCCCATCTCTACTAAAGATGCAAAAAAATTAGCAGGCATTGTGGTGGCAGCGGGAGTGGCACCTGTAATCCCAGCTACTCGGGAGGCTGAGGCAGAAGAATCACTTGAACCCGGGAGGCGGAGGTTGCAATGAGACAAGATCGCACCATTGCACTCCAGCCTGGGCAACAAAAGCAAAACTCCATCTCAAAAATAAATTAATAAATACATAAAATAAAAATAAAAATAAATTAGCTGGGCATAGTGGCACATATCTGTAGTCCCAGCTACTTGGGAGGCTGAGGCAGGAGGATCACTTGAGCCTGGGAGGTCAAGGATGCAGTGAGCCATGATCATACCACTGCACTCAGCCTGGGTGACAGAGCAAGACACTGTCTCAAGGGGGGTAAGAAAAGGAAAAAAAGAAAATTTTAAAAAATCAACTAAAAATTATATTAGAACAATAAGAGTTCAGCAATGTGGACACACACAAGATGTTAAATACAAAAATCCGCAGCCCCTTACATCCATCAACATCCAGTTAGAAAAGATACTAGGAGCCAGGCGCGGTGGCTTATGACTTTAATCCCAGACTCTGGGAGGCTGAGGTGGGTGGATCACTTGAGGTCGGGAGTTCAAGGCCAACCTGGTCAACACAGTGAAACCCCATCTCTTTTACTAAAAATACAAAAATTAGCTGGGCATGGTGGCGGGCACCTGTAATCCCAGCTACTTGGGAGACTGAGGGACGAGAATTGCTTGAACCTGGGAGGCGGAGGTTGCAGTGAGCCAAGATCTCGCCACTGCACTCCAGCCTGGGCAATGGAGTGAGACTTGGTCTCAAAAAAATAAAAATAAAATACTAGGAACTGATACTAGTTCAAAATCACTAGGAATATGGCCTGCATGGTGGCTCACACCTGTAATTTCAGCATTTTGGGAGGTCCAGGCAGGTGCATCATGTGAGGTCAGGAGTTCAAGACCAGCCTGGCCAACATAGTGAAACCCCATCTCTACTAAAAATGCAAAAATTAGCCAATGTGGTGGTGCACGCCTGTAATCCCAGGTATTTGGGAAGCTGGGGTGGGAGAATCACTTGAACCCAGGAGACAGAGGTTGCAATGGGCCGATATCATACCACTACACTCCAGCCTGGGGAACAGAGTGAGACTCATCTCAAAAACAAAGGCCAGACGCGGTGGCTCATGCCTGTAATCCAGCACTTTGGGAGGCCGAGGCGGGCGGATCACTACGTCAGGAGATCGAGACCATCCTGGCTAACATGGTGAAACCCCATCTCTACTAAAAATACAAAAAAAAAAAAAATTAGCCAAGCGTGGTGGAGGGTGCCTGTAGTCCCAGCTACTCAGGAGGCTGAGGCAGGAGAATGGTGTGAACCCAGGAGGCAGAGCTTGCAGTGAGCCGAGATCACGCCACTGCACTCCAGCCTGGGCAACTAAACGAGACTCCATCTCAAACGAACAATCGCCAGGAATAAGCCAATAAATAGTTTGTTTATTTATTTATTTATTTTGAAAAGAATGACGGCCCAAGTAACTGGAAATATACCATGCTCCTGAATGGAAGAGTTGGTATGAAGATGGTGAGTTTGTTCTAACACATCTATAAATTCAATGCAATCTCAAAAATCACAATATGATTTAACTTACTTGACAAGCTAATTCTAAATTTTATTTGAAAATGTGGGAGGAAACTAAAGGAAAACATTTAAAGTAACTCTATGAGTGGACTTAATGGCTATCTAATGGCTATCCAAACAGAATAAACACAGAACTCGGGCATTTAGTGCACTATTGGACCAGGAAAATGCAAGTTAAAGTAAGATACTACTTTTCACACATCGGCAAAAATTTAACAGATAACAGCAGCAGTTCAAGACTGCCAGGCAGGAATGTCTTTGTTTATTGCTGATGGAAATCTAAATTGGTAGAGCAAGTCTAAACTGGTACAGCCTACTGAAAGAGTGGTAAAAACACTCATATTCTTCAATCCAGCAAGTGCACTGATTGGCGATGTTTGCCAGATAAACACCATTGAGTACAGGAGGAAGTACATACAAGGACATTCATGGGAAGCACTGTTTAAACAGAAAAAGAGGGCCTGTTGCAGTGGCTCATGCCTGTAATCCCAGCACTTTGGCAGACAGAGAGGGGTGGATCACGAGGTCAGGAGATGGAGACCAGCCTGGCTAACATGGTGAAACCCCGTCTCTACTAAAAACACAAACATTAGCCATGTGTGGTGATGTGCTCCTGTAATCCCAGCTACTCAGGAGGTTGAGGCAGGAGAATTGCTTGAACCGGGGAGGCAGAGGTTGCAGTGAGCCGAGATCACACCACTGCACTCCAGCCAAACAAAAAATAAAAAACAAAAAACCAGAAAAAGAAATTGGCATCATCCTAAATGTCTATCAAGAGGTCAAACGTAAACATTCATGTTGTGGATTATTATGCAGAAGATGAAAAAGAATGAGGTAGATTAATAAGCAAAACATTTCTGGATCTGTGAGATTACTTCTGGAAGAGATTGGCATTTGAATGGGTAGACTGAGTAAAGATGACCTTCACCAATGCAGGTGGGCATCATCCTATCCACGGAAGGTTCAAATAGAACAAAATGGCGGAGGAAGTGTGAATTTGTTTTTTTTTTTTTTTTTTGAGATGGAGTTTCACTCTTGTTGCCCAGGCTGGAGTGCAACTGTGCAATCTCGACTCACTGCAACCTCCGCTTCCTGAGTTCAAGCAATTCTCCTGTCTCAGCCTCCTGAGTAGCTGGGATTACAGGCATGTACCACCACACCCGGCTAATGTTGTATTTTTAGTACAGACGGGGTTTCTCCATGTTGGTCAGGCTGGTCTTGAACTCCTGACCTCAGGTGATCTGCCTGCCTCGGCCTCCCAAAGTGCTGGGATTACAGGCAAGAGTTACCGAGCCCGGCCGAATTTGCTTTTTTAATCTGGGAAACCCATCCTCTCCTGCCCTCAGTTGTTGATGCTCTTGAATCTTGATCAAGCCTTTGGTCTCAGACCAGGACTTACACCGTCACTTCTAGTTCTCAGGCCTCTGGACCCAGCTTGAATTATCCCAATCAGCTTTCCTGGTTCTCCAGCTTGCAGATGGTATTTTGTGGGACTTCTTGGTTTCCATAATCTCTTGAGCCCATTCATCCATCCCATTGGTTGTTTTTCTGAAGAACTCTAATTTAGAGGCTGACTAGATAAGATCTCCAGAACATATTAAGAAAAAAAACAAGTTGCAGAATATGAAATTTGCTTAAAACAAGCACATATATGTTTATGTCCTATACTACAAATACTTCAAAAAATGTCTGCAAGATGTGTATATTTTCCTTTATACAGGGTACTGGAATTGAAAGTGGAGATAATGAAAGGACCTTTTACTTTCAACTGTAATATTTTATTTAAATGTAAATGACTTATGGTTTAGTCTAGATTTTAAAAAATCAGCTAGCTAGAAGAATGAGGTAGCCTTTAATTTTAGTACAAAGGGATAAACAGTGTTTCACCAACAGATGAGGGGGGAAAAATATGAATTAGAGGACATGCCAATTACTTAAGAGATTAGAGGAAGTCAAGACTTTCTGAAAACCAAACTTCCAAATTTTGCTTATACCACCAGGTTAGTTCAACACAATTCAACCCAAATTAATAAGTACCTAATGTGTAAAAAGAATTGCGCCAGGTGTTGAGGATAGATCCTGTCCTCACTTTCACAAGCATCTTATTTGACTCATCTGATCCTTGCCATATGAGGCAGGTATGAGGATCTTTGCTTTTTAGATGAGACTCACGTTAAGTAATGTAATGAGTTTGGGCTGAATGCCAGAATTTAAACCTGAATATGACTCTGAAATCAGCATTTTATTTTTTTATTTTTTTGAGACGGAGTCTCGCTCTGTTGCCCAGGCTGGAGTACAGTGGCCGGATCTCAGCTCACTGCAAGCTCCACCTCCCGGGTTTATGCCATTCTCCTGCCTCAGCCTCCCGAATAGCTGGGACTACAGGCGCCCGCCACCTTGCCCGGCTAGTTTTTTGGTATTTTTTAGTAGAGACGGGGTTTCACCGTGTTAGCCAGGATGGTCTCGATCTCCTGACCTCGTGATCCGCCCGTCTTGGCCTCCCAAAGTGCTGGGATTACAGGCTTGAGCCACCGCGCCCGGCCTTTTTTTTTTTTTTTTTTGATTTTTAATAGACAGGGTTTCATTGGCCAGGCTGGTCTCGAACCCCTGATCCACCTCCCTCGGCCTCCCAAAGTGCTGGGATTAAAGGCTTGAGCCACCGTGCCCTGCCCAAAATCAGCATTCTTTTCGTATGCCATCCCCTATCTCCAATGAGGGTGACTGAACAAGTGTGTAGTTCTCCATAATCAAAGTAGACTTTTATGTACCTGGATATTTCAACAATTTTCTGCTCTCCTTCCCCATCCCCCAACCCAATCCATACTGTACTATTAGACTAAACTTCCTGAAGATTACTCCCTTGCTCTTTTTTTTTTTCTTGAGACAGTTTCCCTGTCACACAAGCTGGAATGCAATGGCGTGATGTCAGCTCACTGCAACCTCCACCTCCTGGGTTCAAGTGATTCTCCTGCTTCAGTCTCCCAAGTAGCTGGGATTACAGGCATGCTGCATGCCTATCTAATTTTTGTATTTTCAGTAGAGACGGGGTTTCACCATGTTGGCCAAGCCGGTCTTGGACTCCTGACGTCAGGTGATCTGCCTGCCTCAGCCTCCCAAAGTGCTGGGATTACAGGTGTGAGCCACAGTGCCAGGTCTCAAATCTTTTATCATATGGCCCCACCTTATTAATTTTATTTTCTACTCCTTTTCAGGCATCATATGCCTCAGTTACTTTCCTAGAGATTCCAAGATTGGAATTTCCAATTTCCACTGTTCTATATTGCACTATTTTCTAGGTGCAGCTTGAATACTGCTTCTACCCTGAAGCTTTCTTATCCACTGAGCACCTCGTGGACTGTAGCCAAAGGGCCCTCAAGGCCGCTGGCAGTCTGACAGAAGTGCTCTCCCCTTTCCTCCAGAAGCAATTACAACCTGTATGTCTGTAAATCTACATTCCCTCATCCCTCCTTCTCAGTGTATGACCTTGCCTTGCTAACTCCAGAAAAACTTCAGAGATCAAGGTGAAAAATCTTCAATTTCCTAACAGCAAACCTACAGATTTAGTGTCTAAACCCACCTTTTCTTCCTTTTCCTCATGTAAAATACATCTTTCCTCTAAAGCTAATCCTTCCTCCTCTCCCCTAGGATCCATCCCTTCCTGTTTTTCGAAGGGCCAAGCTTCTCTATTAGTTCCTTTCCCAGAAGCATTTGAACATGCCCATCACTCCAGATTTACAAAAACAAAACCTCTGAACCCCATACATTTCTCCTTCACTTACTGCCCTTTTCCCCTCACTTTGACAATCTCAAGCAAAATTCTTTCCCTGGCTTCCATGTGCCCCTGCTAGTTTCCCACCCCTCGTGACTTCTTTCCAACCTCTCTACTCATCTCTTGATTGTTGTCATTCTACCCCTGGGCAGTCAGTGACTACTTATATATTTATGAATCCCAAGTCTGTCCTGAAACCTTTCCTCCTTGTGTCATCATCACAGCTCTTACCAGGGTAACCAGTTGCTGGACTACGTATCATGATTTATTAACTACTCTGAAGCTTACCATATAGATGAGGAAACTGGGTTTTGGCTATGTGCCTAAACTACATAGCTTTCAAGAGGCAGAGCTAGGATTTTAGTATAGATTGTCTGCAGTCTTTGCATATACACCCAGATAGTCTACATATCTAACTCATCTTACCTGGATAAACTTTACCCTGCCTCATGTTCCCTCACAACCAATGAGTCAGAGGTACAAACCAGAAACCCCGACACATTGTTTTCTCACTTATTTCTGCAGTCCAATGCATGATCAAGACCACGTAAATGGCATCACCACTGCCACTTCCTTGGATTATACTGCCAACCCCAGCATTCCCAGTCTTGATCCCGTAAGTTTCAGTCTTACCAGTTCAATGATCTGAGATATCACTCCATTTAAAAAAACCCTCAGTAGCTTCCCATGCTCCCCTACAGGATCTAACCACTAACCTACTTTCTTGTTGTGGTCCCAAGCCAGTCTACATTATCAATTCGTTTATTTCCTATCTGATGTCATTCTTCCCCTTACGCCACCTTCTCATTTTAGCTGTAGATTCCACTTTCTCTAAACAATTCTCTACAGAGTAGAACAGGTAATCCCAAATTGTCCCTATTTTCCTTATTACACCATACCACTCACCTACTGTCAAGCAAATCAATGTGCTTTTTCCTTTACCCCAATGAAGCTTGAAGCTAGCTCTTGGTTAAAAAATGAGCTTCATTTAAAACGTATTCCTGGCCGGAAGCGGTGGCTCACGCCTGTAATCCCAGCACTTTGGGAAGCCAAGGCAGACAGACCACCTGAGGTCAGGATTGCCCCAAATTACCTAAATTTTGTGGTAGAGAGAACCAAAAGTCCAATCTACTATATACAAGGTAAGTATCTTATCTGAAATGCTTGGGACCTAGGTCTATATAGGAAATTCATTTATGCTTCATATCCACATACCCTGAAGGTCAACTACTACTTCCTCAGGGACAATGAATAGTATTGTGTACCTGCATTTTGACTATAACCCACCATGAGGGTAGGCTAGGGATTTTGTATTGTTGTGTCATAGCTCAGTTTCAGAGGTTAGAGCTTCTTGGATTAGAAATATGCTCAACCTGTAATTTTTATACTTGCCTTATTTTCCTACTTTTTGTAAGAAAATTTGCAGGCCGGGCAGAGTGGCTCACACCTGTAATCCCAGCACTTTGGGAGGCCAAGGCGGGTGTATCACCTGAGGTCAGGAGTTCAAGTCCAGCACGGCCAACACAGTCAAACCCCGTCTCTACTAAAAACACAAAAACTAGCCAGGCGTGAGGCACATGCCTGTAGTCCCAACTACTCAGGCTGAGGCAGGAGAATCGCTTGAGCCCAGGAGGCAGAGGTTGCACTGAGCCGAGATCGTGTCACTGCACTCCAGCCTGGGTGACAAGAGCAAGACTGTCTCAAAAAAACAACAAAGAAGGCCAAATGCAGTGGCTCATGCCTGTAATCCCAGCACTTTGGGAGGCTGAGACAGGCGGATCACAAGGTCAGGAGTTCAAAACCAGCCTGGCCAACATAACGAATCCCTATCTCTACAAGAAATACTAAATTTAGCTGGGCGTGGTGGCAGGTGCCTGTAGGCCCAGCTACCTGGGAGGCCAAGGCAGGAGAATCACTTGAACCCGGAAGGTGGAGGTGGCAGAGAGCTGAGATCGCGCCACTGCACTCCAGCCTGGGTGACACAGTAAGACTGTCTCAAAAACAAAACAAAACAAAACAAAAAATGGCTAGACTCTTGAGCATCAAGAAGCTGTCACTTTACCTATTTATGGCAAACATATCTGTACAAGGAAAAAAAAATGTTCTGAAGCCAAGGTGACCATAAGAAAAAAATGTCATTTGTGTCACTTGGTGTTCTAAGTTATCATGATTTCTCATGACATGATCAGTTATGACTTTGCAATGATTTTGCACTATCTATCCAAGTATGGGCAGAGAGTGAGATTAAGGAACTGATTATTTAATGTTTATTATAATCCTACTATCAATCTGCCTCCTAACTCCAGCCTCAACAGGCTTTAAATCCAAAGGCTTAAATACATTTGCCAACATGTCAAAAAGAACCTTTATTACTTCTTTTGACTGCCACTTATGCTTTCTTGCCAGATGCCTTTGGAGCAGGTGCTTTCTGGGCTGGAGCTTTTTGACCCTTCTGAGCTTTCGGAGCAGGCGCAGCCTTCTGGCCTGTGGCTTTCTGGGCAGGAACCTTCTGGGCTGGAGCCTTTTTACTCGCGGTGGTCATCTTTTTTGCTGGAACTTTAGCAGCAGCAGCAGTACCCTTAGTACCAGGTGCTTTTTTGGGAGAAGCTTTCAGGAGAGCTGCCTTTTGAAGCTTCTTAACTTCATTCTTGATTATTCTGTTCCTCTGAAAATTATCAATGTAAGAAAGCATTTATTGTGTATACATACAATAAACTCCAATTTATGCTGGTTTTATAAAGGGCATTAAGTGGTCTGTTCCCCTGCATCTGAAAAAAAGTAACAACTCCATAATGACATCATGAAACACAAGAGAGGATAAATTCTCCCTTTTTACAGAAAGCTCCCAAGAAGCCGGTAGCTTGAAATGGGGTTTGGCTACTGCTCCCTCATTATTCTAAAGCTGTTACACAAAAACACAGATCTTAAATCTTACCATTTTCTTTGCCTTCATAACTTTAAAACGATCAAAATCTGTCATCTTGGCTTTCTGTTAAAAAAATAAATAAAAATTATCCCTCTCACACTACCTTGAACTCTCCAAAAAAAGGACCAGAATCCATATGACCCCAAGTTATTACCCGTTCTCTGGCTTCAATCTTCTTGGCCCATCGTGTGGCTGCCCATTTTGTATTGATGTCTGCCTTCTGCCAGGCTTGTCGGACATACTTCTGGCGGGCACTAGAACGAGCCAAGACCACAGATCAGCTTTGCAGTCACTCATTATCAAGGACACTTTCTTTGTTCCTTAAAAAGCACTCTTCCTGTTACACTTCTTTCTCTACATAAGACACGACGCCTGGCACACTATGTATTTTACTCATATTTGTGTTTAGTAAGCCAGAAAAGGTTGTAATTTCAAGCATATTTTAATCAAAACTGTAATCCAGTTCCAATTTTTCTTTTAGAGAGGATCTTGCTTGCCACCCAGGCTGGAATGCAGTGGTATGATCACGGCTCACTGCAGCCTCGACCTTCTTGGCTCAAGCCATCCTCCTGCCTCAGCCTCCCAAGTAGCTGGGACTACAGATGCATACCAGCATATCCAGTTAATTTTTGTATTTTTTGTAGAGACAGGGTCTTGCTACGTTGCCCATGCTGCTCTCCAACTCCTGGGCTCAAGCAATCCTCCACCTTGGCCTTCCAAAGTGCTGGGATTACAGGTGTGAGCCTGCACCCAGCCAAGTCCATTTTATGAATTTAAAAACTACCTCTCGGCCAGGCGCAGTGGCTCACATCTGTAATCCCAGCACTTTGGGAGGTCGAGGTGGGTGGATCACCTGAGGTCAGGAGTTCAAGACCAGCCTGACCAACATAGTGAAACCCTATCTTTACTAAAAACACAAACATTAGCCAAGCGTGGTTGCAGGTGCCTATAATCCCAGCTACTTGGGAGGCTGAGGTTGCAGTGAGCCGAGATTGTATCACTGCACTCTAGCTTGGGTGACAGAGTGAGACTCTGTGTCAAAAAAAAGAAAGAAAGAGCCACCCGGAAAACAAACAACACAAAAACCCCACCTCTGACTATATATAATTCCACTTGGGTAGTGGACGTGTTGAAAACCTTTTTTTTTTTTTTCTTTTGAGACAGGGTCTTGCTCTGTAACCCAGATTGGAGAATGCACTGGCGCAATGTTGGCTCACTGCGACTTCCACTTCCTAGGTTCTAGCAATTCTACTGTTTCATCCACTCAAATAGCTGGGACTACAGGAGTACACCACCATACTCGACTAATTTTTGGACTTTTAGTGGAGACGGGGTTGGCTAGGCTGGTCTCAAATTCCTGGCCTCAAGTTATCTTCCCGCCTTGGCCTCCCAAAGTGCTGAGATTACAGGTATGAGCCACTGCACCCATCCAAGCCATTCATTCTCATAACAAACAAAGTAATTAATGTTAACTCTTATGCTCTTTAAAAAAAATTTTTACAGTAAAAATTTGTGGCCAAACATCCTAAAAATAAAATCCAGGGTGCTCCGGAATCCAAGGCAGAATTACAAGAGTACCTAGTGAAAAATCTAAGTTACCAGGTATTTTCTACTGCTTTGAACTTTGACAAGTATGCTCAAGCTTCATCCCTAATTGTGCTTCAAACAATGTGGTATGTCATAGTAGCAGCAGCACGGCTATGTTCACTGAGGTTGTTCAAGTGGCATGTTTCCAACCACCAGTACTTCCATTATGTATTAATACACGTACTGCAGTGTCTGTAGCGCTCAGCATACAGCAAGTTTTTGACTATTTTTTAAAGCATGCAAAATTACATTATTTAGACCTACTTTATCTGTAGTGGCCACATGATAGTACATGTTCCACTGTAACCATCATTGTGAGTTGAATTAACTGTATAGCAACACACTAAAGTGTTTTAATTTTCATGTCAAAAAAGAACCACTATTCACCGTCTCATTTAAATGTAAGCTAGGGATAAAACCCTTCATGTTAAATATTGTGTAACTGACACACACTAAGAGCTTGCCTAATGATAGCTAGTATCAAAAAACACAAGACTTAGTACTTTTGTTACTTTAAGCTAAAAGTTTGGCAGAGACCAGAAGAGGATGGCAAGTCTAAACAAAGGGAAAGCCCTAAACTACCAGGGTAGAAAAGTGACCTTAAGGCATTTATTTTATTTATTTTCGAGACAGGGTCTCATTCTGTCATCCATGCTGGAGTGCAGTGGCATGATCATGGCTCTCTGCAGTCTAGATCTCACTAAAGTGATCCTCCCAACTCAGCACCCCCACGGCCCCCCTACCTGGGATTACAGGAACGTGCCACCATGCCCAACGAATTTTTTTGTATTTTTTGTAGACAGGGGTTTTCACCATGTTGCCCATGCTGGTCTCGAAACTCTTGGGCTCAAGAGACCCTCCCACCATGGCCCCCCAAAGTACTGGGATAACAGGCGTGAGCTATCACACCCAGGACATTTTAAAAGTAAATAATCCCTGTCTACTTCTATAATGTAAATCCTTTTTCAGGATGGCTCGGAATCTTCCATATTGTTTACTCTAAAACAAACTTTCACTAGTATAAACAAATCTGGGGATGGGAGGGAGCAATGATATTAGTGGATAGTTACCTGTGTGGAAACTTCAGGATGAAATCAGTGAGCTGCATGCACTTGAAAGGCATGGCCTGTCTCCTCACTTGAGTGCAAGGTCCATCGACCAAAGCCTAGAACACAAACATCAAGAACTTCAGTGCAAAATCTAACAGCAATTAAAATGGTCAGATGGTTCTGTAAAATTACTTATCCGTTCAGGGCCATCAAACCCACACTACTATTTAAATAAATTGCTAAGACAGGGATTGTCCTATCTGGGTCACGTATGTTTACTTCTTTTGCTCAACACAAACATTTCTCCACACCATTAAATGTTCCTTTTTAGACTATTAGTACCCCATAGAAACCAACCACATGTGATTTACAAGCAACTTTAGGACTCTGATCCCTGTTCATTTATAGCCGGTGGTCAACTCCTTAGTTTGCTTGTCTCAAATACACAGCAGTAGATACAAAAGTGCTTTCTATGTGTTGGATCTGTTCTAAACTCACTTTACGCATAGTAACTCATTTAAAACTAACCAACTTTTTTCAGTCCATAACGGGCTCTACCTTAAGTGGCAACACTAAAATTCAATACTAAGAGCTAATTTAAAGCTGTGCTTACAACCCTTACCATTACCTGTTTCCTCAATGGTAAAATAAAGCTACTACTCACAGCAACCTCATCTTACACAGCCATCGAGACAATTCATTTGTCAACTGCAGAGCACATGTCCACTGCCATGTTTAGTAAGAGGTTGTGACACTTACCCTGTTCTGATCAATAACATCTACAATCGCGACCAATTTTCCGGCATGAGGTCCAAAGGAGACGTAGGCCACCCGGCCAACCTCCACAAAGCGCCTGAACACCTAAAATTGGGGGAGAAAGGACAGTGAAACTTACTTATAAATACTCACTAGATATGTCACTTTCTGCAGCTAGAGACGACATGGTTAAATTCAGCGAAAAGGAATGCTGCAGGGGAACACCTGCCCGAGCGCCAGGCGCCAACCCGGAAGGACGAAATCGGCAGACGCCTCAGTAGCTAAAGCCCGCTCCCACCGCCACCGCCTGCCAGCTCTCAGCTCCGCAAGGCCCAGGCGGCGGGACAAGGCCCTCGGACCACTAGCCGCCTCGGCAGTCCAGCTCCAGCGGCAGAGGCGCGCACCCGTGACCCAAGGCGCGCCAGGCCTTGCCGGGCCCTCCACGCGCTCGCCAGCCGCGAGTCCAGGAAGGGTCAGTTTTCGGTGCACGGTCGGTCCGGGGACCCTCACCATGCGCTTCCCGAGACCCTCTGGGAGCCGTTCGGCGCCTCAGCTTCCCAGCAGAGGTGGAGGTTGAACGGCATGGTCGCCAGCCCCTGAGCCCGCATCAGTAAGACTCACCATGTTGGCGGCGTTCGGCGAGAAAGAAGGAGGCCAGCTCAACCGTGCGCATGTGTAGAAGAACGCACCGCCCCTTCGGTAACGAGACTCCGACGTGTGCACCAATTGGTTGGTGCGTGGACCCGTGCGTGCGTACGCGCAGCTCGCTGGAAAAACATGGCGGAGCCGGCTGGAGCGGAATTAGATTTTGGCAAAGTTGGGCGGCGAGATTGTCTTTGGTGATTTGGATTGGAGAGCTGCAGGAAGATCATCGCTTAGTAATTTAGGGTTAAGAGTACGGAAGCTATGTCTTCCGTTGGTCGCATGCCATTTGACTTCCTTTTTATTTCCCCGAGTTTTATTTAATTGTTGGTTGGTCATGGCTTAGTACTAGGCCTGTTCGCTTCTCACGTTCTCTCCCTAATCTCAGTAACTTTGTTAACCTTTCATTTTAAAGTAACTCACACTTACAGAAATATTGCTAAACTAGTACAAATAATTCCCATAAACCCTTCTAGATTCCACAAATGTTACCGTTTTGGACGTGCTATATCATTCTACCATTTGAGAGGGCATTGCCGACATGATGTCCTTTTATCTCTACCTTTTTTTTTTTTTTTTTGAAGACGGAGCCTCGGTCTGTTGCCCACGCTGGAGTGCAGTGGCGGGAACTCGGCTCACCGCAACTTCCGCCTTCCGGGTTCAAGCGATTCTCCAGCCTCAGCCTCCCAAGTAGCTGGGACTACAGGCGCGCGCCACCATGGTGGGCTAAGTTTTTTTGTATTTTCAGTAGAGACGGGGTTTCACTATGTTGATCAGGCTGGTCTCTAACTCCTGACCTCGTGATCTGCCCCACTTGGCCTCCCAAAGTGTTGGGATTACAGGCGTGAGCCTCCGCGCCCGGTGTTACATTCTTTTATAGAGACAGGTTCTCCCTCAGTCTCCCAGGCTGGAGTGCAGTGTTGTGATCACAGTTCCCTGCGGCCTCTAACTTCTGGGTGAAGATGATCGTCTTGTCTTGGCCTTCCAAAGTGCTGGGATTACCGGCGGGAGCCACCATACCCAGCCTATCTATACATTCTTAAAATGTGTATTTCCTAACAACAAAGAGATTCTCTTACATCATCAGTACACTTATCAAAATCAGGAAATTAATATTGCAATAGTACTGTTATCTAACCTGCAGCCCTTATTCAAATTTATAAGTTGTTGCTCCTATGTTCTTTGGAGCAAATGAGGAAAAAAAATTTTTTTTCCAGGCTCTTGGTCTAATGGAGGATTACAAATTGCATTTATTTATCAGGTCTCTAGTCTTTAACTGATAGTTTAGCAGACAAAATATTTACCTGAAGCCCCAAAGAAAAAGAAGTATAAGCCAGTACAAGAATCGAACCAAAAGCTGTGCAGAACCCTGACTTTCTTTCTTGTTCCTATAACTAACCTTCCCGAGAAGTGAACTCACCCTAGTTACGACCAAATTGACGTGATAGCCATGTGCATAACTAGTTACCTGGCAACGTGGACAGGAGCATTTATATTTAGGAGTGAAAAAATGTTTGTTGTATCTGTTTTTGAAATTTGTAATCTTAGGAACTCTGAAGCTGAGCAAGACTGTTCAAGCCCAGTCAGTCTAAGACCACCAGGGACGAACCAATAGTCAACAAAACCAGGTCTATCGACCTTTTTTAATGAGGGAGATTGCACACCAGAG
Organism: Rhinopithecus roxellana; assembly: GCF_007565055.1. Classification (NCBI taxonomy): domain Eukaryota; kingdom Metazoa; phylum Chordata; class Mammalia; order Primates; family Cercopithecidae; genus Rhinopithecus; species Rhinopithecus roxellana. Next base: position 193,926,634 of record NC_044549.1, on the reverse strand, counting down.
ACACCATGGGACATTTTACCTAAGGAAGGAAAAGATAAAGTTACAGAATTTTGAGAAAGTTTAAAGTTTGAATGGAACTTAAATGAAACAGGGTTTTAATAGCCTCAAAGCAAAGCAGGTCTGTGAAAAAGGGTCAACATCAGGCCTAGACTGCAGAGTGGACCCACGGTCCTGTTTCTTTGAAAACCTCTTTTCTGAAGCTTTGCAACTGGCTTGTAAATTGAAGCTGTGTCTCTGTGTTAAAGTGACTTAGATCCTCCAAGCAAGATGTTTTATTCTTACACAATTTCAAACAGCAAATTTCTGAGGGTCTTTGATTTTAGAAAACAAAGTTTCTCAGTGAGAAAGTGAGAAAGCAGTAGTCACTCAAAGAGGGTTATTATGACACTAAAGATTAAGCATGTCCTTGGCAACAATAGTTTCTTGTTAACTTTGCGGCTGTCTTTATTTGTGTTTGTTTTTCCTGCCTGATGAATAACCATGCAGATTTTTCTTCTCAACTGAGCTTGTATTTACTTATTCCTTAGGAATTCTGATGGTATAGCAAGAAGATATTCTGAGCATTATATCAATGGGGAAGTTCTAGATCTTTTGCAAAGCAGGAGGTAAGCTCACAAACCACAGGTAATGACACACTCTGGAATAAAAAATGTCCATAATGAAGAGGAACATTGGCCTATTACAGAAATCTGAGTGAGAAGCAAATGAAGGTCATCTTAGCAACTCAGTGATTGCCCACTTCCAACTTCCTGTTCCCAAAGTGGCTGATAGACTCTGGAATGGGTCAGGACACTTGGGATGCAGTGCCCAACTCCTCAGTAGTACAAGTTTGTTCAACACTTCAAATGCCTAGATAGGTTTGTGTGTGTGTGTGTGTGTGTGTGGTCTGTCCCTTGTATTTAACAAACAAGGAGGTAGTGTTGGTTTCTGTGTACTTTTTTTTTTTTTTTTTTTTTTGAGGTAGAGTCTTGCTTTGTCACCCAGGCTGGAGTGCAGTGGTGCAATCAGAGCTCACTGCAGCCTTGACTTGTTGGCTTGAGCCATCCTCCCACCTCAGTCTCACAAGTATCTGGGACTACAGGCACGTGCCACCATGCCCAGCTAATTTTTAAATTTTCTGTAGAGATGAGGGTTTCATTATGTTGTCCAAGGTGGTCTCAGACTCCTGGACTCAAGTGATCCTCTCGGCCTCTCATAGTGTTAGGATTACAGACATGAACCTCTGCACCGCGCCCTGTTTCTTTGTTGTTGTTTGTTTGCTTGTTTTTACTGTACGTATTTCACGTCAGTGGGCTGCAAAGTCAGGAGCTAGAGATCAGCAAGCAAGATCAAGATCTTTGACACGCTTTACCACAACATAAACAATAGGTGGAGTAATTTATGATAATTCAACCCTGGGAACCCAGGGTGAATCACTGGTGAATGCTAAGTGACTAAATCAGTGCCTGGAGTAGAATAGGCGCTTCATAAATATTTTGAGTGAATGAATGAAAAGGCAAAGCCTTAGAACATACTAAATGTCTATCAAAAGAGGTCTGCTTAAATAAACTGCCTACAAAACTGCTGAAAAGCACCAGGCAAATCGCATAGCTAGCTATACTGATTGAGAATGCTTTCCAGGATAGGAATGGAAAGTTCTGTGTGTGTTGGAGTCTTAACAACACTAGAAATAGAACCATGGTGCAAAGAGCTTTCTGAGAGGCCTGCTAAGTAGGAGAAAAGCTCCTGTATCACCATGGAAACAACTCTCCCCCAAAGGAATGACTACAAGGACAGGGTGCTAGATAATGCAGCATAATGAACATAGTGGTAAACAAGGATGCAGAACGAGTGACAGGGCATTCAGGGAGAAGAGATGCTGACATGGTGCCATCTAGAAGGAATGAACATATATTAGTTCATTTAGCAAATACTGAATGCCTCGTGTGTGCAAGGAATTGAAGACATAGTAGTGAACAAAACAGGCAAAAGTTCTACTCTCGTGGAACTGTCATTTGAGAGGGTAGATACAGAAAATAAGCAAATAGTGTGTCATATGGTGGTAAGTGTCACAGAAAAATAAAAAGGAGGATGGAGAGTACTAGGGTGGAATTGCTTTAAGGGAAAGGGTAGTTATTTTAAATAGGGAAGTGAGGGAAGGCCTTGAGGAAAAAAGTGACACTTGAATAGAGAACTTCAGGAGATGAGTGAGCAATTCATGTGGATGTCTGGGTGATGACAATTCCAGGCAGAGGGAACAGCAAGTTCTCTCTCATCATGTATGTGGAAGGGCAGGGAGACCAATGAGGCTGAAGTGGGGTGACTGAGGGAGAGAGAGTATGAGATGAAGAAGCCAGGGCATGTGGAACCTTGGAAGCCACTGGAAGGACTTGCTTTTACTCTCAAGATGGGAGCCAATGGATGCTTTAAATGGAGCAGTGACATGATCTGACATGCTTTTAAAGATTATACAGGCTTTATACAGGTTTTATAAAGATTATACAGGTTTTAAAGATTATAACATTGGGTTAAGAATGCCCTTCTCATCATAGACTGTAGGAGGCAAGGTTGCAGCTGGAGACAAGTTGGATGGGTGTTACATCTTGGCTTTTTTTTTTTTTTAAAGGATTAAATGCGTTAACATTCATTAAAGGCATTAGTAATATGTAAAAAGGACAATGCTGGGCCTGAAAACCTGAGTTTTGTATATCTCTGTACCAGCAGGGACACTGTTTCAGAGGTCACTGTGGTTCTAATAAACAAATATTCGGAACCCAAGTTGTACCAAATATTTACCAAGGGAAGCAGTACTAGGGCTTAAGTTTCTTTTGGCATAGATCCTGGATCACAAACGTTTCTATTATGAAGAATTTCCACATGTACAAAAATAGAATAGTATGTATAATAAACTCCCATGTACACATTATGCTTTCTCAAAAATTATCCACACAGGGCCAATCTTATTTATTTCTACTCATTTAACACTCTCTCTTCTGTTTTATTTTAAAAGCCAATTCAAGAAATTTTAGCCATAAATACCTCAATATGTATCTAAAAGATGATTTCTTTAAAAGAAATATAACCCCACTAGTATTATCACACCTGAAAATTAACAAAAATTCCCTAATATGTTCAAGTATTTATTCCAATTTTGGAGGGATTCTTGCACCTTTTTCCATATTTTCTGAGAATCTGTAGTTAATCAAAAGCCTTCCGAGAGACAACATCAGCTAATCAAAAGCCTTCCAAGAGACATCAGTATTTAAATTTTTATCAAATAACTCCAGAATTGTGGCTGAGAACCAGTCACACACACACATTCACATAGAACATTTGCGTAGCTAATCCTTGTAGCACTTCTGACAAACACTAGGCACCATTCTGAGTGCCTTACACATATTAAATCATTTAATCCTTGCAAAAGCCCAAGATGTAACCTCCAGAATAGAGGTGATATTATCCCTACGTTGCAGGTGAGGAAATGGATAGGGAGGCTAAATAACTTGTGCCCCCTCAGATGGCTAGTCAGTGCATCGTTCAGACCCAGAGTCCATCCTCTTAACCATGCAGAATCCATTCAGGGTGTAAAGTTGTTAGCTGGATCCAGTTAGATTGAGGAAAGTAGCAGCAATCCTAGTCAAGGAATAAAATTGCATCTACTCAAACCTAAGAGTTGAAAGAAGTTATGATAAAAATTAAAGGGAACTTGAAGGATGGCTCAAGGACTTGTAATATACTTAGTTGTCAAATCGTGATCTCAAACTTTTTTTATTTTTAATTTTCGTGGTTACATAGTAGGTGTATATGTTTGTGGGGTACATGAGATATTTTGGTACAGGCATGCAATGCATAATAATCACGTCATGGAAAATCAGGTACCCATCTCCTCAAGCATTTATCCTTTGTGTTACAAACAACTCAATTATATATACTCTTTTAGGTTTTTTAAAATTTTTATTTTTATTTATTTATTTTTTGAGATGGAGTCTCACTCTGTTGCCCAGGCTGGAGTGCAGTGGTGCAGTCTCTGCTCACTGCAAGCTCCATCTCCCGGATTCAAGCCATTCTCCTGCCTCAGCCTCCTGAGTAGCTGGGAGAGGGGACAGTCAGTGTGTGGCACACTAGAGGCGTCTGCAACCACGCCTGGCTAATTTTTTGTATTTTTAGTAGAGATGGGGTTTCACCATGTTAGCCAGGACGGTTTCAATCTCCTGACCTTGGGATCCGCCCACCTTGGCATCCCAAAGCGCTGGGATTACAGGCATGAGCCACCGTGTCCGGCCTCTTTTAGGTATTTTTAAATGTACAATTAAATTATTACTGATTATAGTCTCCCTGTTGTGCTATCAAATACTAGTCTTATTCATTCTTCCTAAATTTTTTTTGTATGCATTAACCATCCCCACCTCCTCTCACCATACCACTCACTACCTTTCTCAGCCTCTGGTAACCATCCTTCTATTCTCTATCCCTATGAGTTCAATTGTTTTGACTTTTAGAACCCACAAGTAAGTGAGAACATGTGATGTTTGTCTTTCTGTACCTGGCTTATTTCACCTAACATGATGATCTCCAGTTCCATCCATGCTATTGCCAATGACAGAATCTCATTCTTTTGATGGCTGAATAGCAGTCCATTGTGTATAAGTACCACATTTTCTTTATCCATTCATCTGTTGGAGATCTCAAACTTAACACACCAACACAGAGCTCCTGATCTTCAGCAACCCCTCCCTATTAATCCACTAAACCTTACTGTTTAGTTTTCCCCATCTGTGTTCATGGCAACTCTATCATTCCAGTTGTTCAGAGCAGACACCCTGAAGTCACCCTCAATCCTTCGCTTTTTCTTTTCCGCTTTTTTTTTGAGATGGAGTCTTACTCTGTCGCCCAGGCTGGAGTGCAGTGGTGCGATCTTGGCTCACTGCAACCTCCGCCTCCCTGGTTCAAGTGATTCTCCTGCCTCAGCCTCCTGAGTAGCTGGGATTACAGGCACCTGCCACCTCGTCTGGCTAACTTTTTAAAATTTTTAGTAGAGAAGGGGTTTCACCATGTTGGCCAGACTGGTTTTGAACTCCTGACCTCAAGTGATCCTCCCACCTCGGCCTCCCAAAGTGGTAGGATTGCCAGTATGAGACACCTCGCCCAGCCGATCTTCCACTTTCACATCCCATATCCATTCAGACAAAAACTCTTGTTGGCTGTACCTTTAAAATTTTATTGAGAACCTGACTACTCTCCTCCTCTGTTACAACAAACCTTGTGCAAGTCACCACTATCTCTTGTTTGGATAACTGCAATAGCCTCTGTGGCGGACACTTCTAAAATGGCCCCTAATGATTTCTGCCTTCTGGTATTCAAACCTTTGCATAATCCCTTCCCCTTCAGAAAGAGCTGGACTTAGTGACTTTCTTCTAAGGCATAGACTATGACAAAAGTTGTGGGATATACTTCTGAGATTAGAGTATAAAAGACCGTGACCTCTATCTCTCTGTCTTTCTCTCTCTTTCTCTGCCTCCCTCTCTTTTCTGTTTGCTTGCTGTGATGAAGCAAGCTGCCCTGTTGTGAGCTTTCTGGTGGAGAGCCCCACATGGCAAGAAAATGAGAAGCCCCCTGGACAGACAAGAGCTGAGGCCCATGATACAATATCCTGAAAAAAACTGAATCCTGCTGACAACTGCCCAAGTGAAGCTGAAAGTGCATCTTTCCGCAGTGGAACCTTGAGATGACTGCAGCCCTGGCTGACAACTTGATTGCAGCCTGTGAAGGACCCTGAACCAGAGGACTCAGCGAAATTGTGCCCGGATTCCTGACCTACAGAGGCAGTGAGATAATAAATGCTGTTGTTTGAGGCCACAAAGTTTTGAGGTATTTGTTAATACAGCAACGGATACTTAATACAGCTTCCTACATGGTCTCCCTCCTTCAACCTTCACACTACAGTCTGTTGTCCACACAGCAGTAAGAGATCCTTTTAAAACATAAGTCAGATCATCATGACACTTACTTCCTTGCTAAGTGGGCTGCAAGGCATTTCACAGTCTGATCCCCTATCCTCTCTCTTTCCTCATCTCCTATCATTCTTCCCCTTGCAAATTTTCTTCCAGCACGTGGGCCTCCCTGCTATTCTTCAGTATGGCAAGCAACCTGCTGCCCGGAGCCCACACACTGACTGTCCCCTCTCCTAGGACACTCTTCCCTCAAGGGCTCCCACATCTTGCCTGCTGGCTTCTGCATCTTCTTCAAGTCTGCTCAAATGTCACCTTCTCAGTGAGGCCCATCCTGGCTATCCTCTTTCAGTTCTGACACAAAATAATTTATCCCTTTATTACATCATTATTTTGTTGTCTTCCCTCCTTCTGTTCCTACTAAAATTTAATCTCTAAGAAAGCAGAAAACGTCTTGTTCTTTGCTGTAACCCAAGTGCCTCGAACATTGCCTCATTAATTGCTTGCACTCAATAATATGTGTTGAATAAATGGGTTAAGTAGTTTATTAATTGTGAAGCTAAATCCTGTCTGAAAGGTTTGGAGCAGCTTATTGAAATAGCAAATAGAGATTCTGTGTTTTAAGTTGTGGTTAAGGTAGAATCATCCATGATGTATGTGGAGCCAGATCCTGTGTCCTGGACTCAAATATCTGTATCTGACCTGTGGGTAATTATATTGCTGTCCTATACCTTTGACCCATTCATCTCAGCTCACCTGTGATCCAGGCTATACTCCTAAAGTTGGGTGAGAGAGTCTGCAACACAAGGAAAACACAGAGCCATCATTTAGTAAATCAAACCCATAATAATACATTTTGTTGTTAAATGTAGCCAATCTCTGAGTATTTTTTATTAAAGTATCTCTAATGTTTAAGAGCATCTAACACATTCATCATGTTTCACCTGTCCTCAGCCCCTGCTTGGCTTCCCTCCCATATGCGTCAGTGCCCAAAGTCCAGAAGGGGCCAAGGTGGCAGGGGGCTGGCATGTCAGTGCTACCCTGAGTGTGTGCCCACCTGGCTGGGCTGTGACAGTGCCCGGGTTCGGCTCCAACCTTGCTCCATAATTGGAACAGGCACTGGGAACAGGGAGAGGCCAGGTAGTGAGAGCAGACACTTCGCAGGGGGGCCTACCTGGGCCCCCAAGAGCACAGAGATGCCTGGGTTTGCAGCCAGGCTTGGGCAGCTGCAGCGGCACCTGGGGAGGGCGGGGCTTCTGCCTGTTCCGTGGAGTGTATAACCCCAGCAGTGCCTCCCTACTGCAGCCGATGTCTTGGCAGTGGCCACTCTAGATCGGCCACTGCTGCCACCAATATGACATTAATGAAGTAGATTTAAAATTTTCAGGGGATTTAATTAATCATGATTTTAAGTGGTGTTAATGTTTCTGGAAATTTAATCTCTTAGACTTGACTTATTTGAACATTCATCATAGAGCAAGCTAAAGTTATTGTTTCTAATTTATGTAAAAATTGCTACCTATAAAACAGAATGATAACTTTACAAGTTGAAATAAAAGCTTTAAGAAAATCTAAGTTTTTAAACATAAGACTTTAAAAATTAAATATTATTTTAATGGCTAGTAACTGTTGATAGTCCATTCTGTGCACAACAACCCCCCTTGGGCATTTGAAAATAAAAATCTCTACTGACCATTTTGAAAGAATGAGTTCGAGGATACATCCACAGATTGGAGCTTCAACAGGAGCAGGACGTGGAGAGCCCAGGAAACTTGAACAGAATCATAGAGGTCACATCTGAACAAGAATTGATTACATTCAATTCTGGTCACCTGGCCCATTAGAGGTAGCATCAGACCCAGAAAAGGCATCTGGAAAGCAACTATAGAGGGGAGTTAGTGTGCATCAATTTTAGCAATGAGTTATAGAGTCAATGACTATGACTTAAACATTTATTTTCCTCTTTTGTGGGGGTCCTGGGCTGGCCTGGTCCCTCAGCTCAGGGATCCAGCTCACTCTTCCTACATCCCTAACATCCATGAGGTGGCTCTTACTTTCATTACTTCAGGCCTACAGATCTTGCCCTTACACTTTGCAGCAGGATAAAGAAAAAGGACAAAAGATGTGTGTCCACTGTTCTCTCAGGAGGAGTCTTGGTTGCCACGTCAGGACACTTCTGCTTCCTTCCCATTGGCCAGAACTCAGCCTCATTACCACACCTGCAAGCAATGCTGGGAAATGGAGTCTCCACTTCTGGTGACTATGAACCTTGCTAAAAATCAGATGTTGCAGAACTATTACTATGGAAAAAAGCAAAAGCAAATATCAGGAAATGGGTACTTACTACTTTACACATATTCTGTGGGCAGCAGCAAGCTATAAGAGGTGAAATTGTAAATCTTAAGACTTTATGTGGAATGGCACAGTTAAAATAGGGTGGAAGTGATAGTCATAAGTAGTCACTGAAATGTATACAGGAAAACATGAGCTTGTTCCTGCAACGTCACAAAACACCAGCTGGGGATTCTGTTCAAAACCCAAAAAATGTCATTTTAGGGCAGATAAGTATTCTTTTAGAATCAGCATTTTAGAAACAATTAAAAAAACCCCAAACTAAGGACAAATTAGCCTATGAGGAGGTATACATGGAAAGTATAAATTGAATTGGGTCTAAAACTTTTCTCCCCCTCCCTCCCTTCCTTCCTTCCTTCCTTCCTTCCTTCCTTCCTTCCTTCCTTCCTTCCTTCCTTCCTTCCTTCCTTCCTTCCTTCCTTCCTCCCTCCCTCCCTCCCTCCCTCCCTCCCTCCCTTCCTTCCTTCCTTCCTTCCTTCCGTCTTTTTCTTTCTTTCGAGATGGAGTCTCACTCTGTCACCCAGGCTGCAGTGCAGTGGCATGATCTTGGCTCACTGCAACCTCTGCCTCCTGAGTTCAAGCGATTCTCCTGCCTCAGCCTCTGGAGTAGCTGGGATTACAGGTGTGCACCACCATGCTTGGGTAATTTTCTTATTTTTAGTAGAGACAGGGTTTCACCATGTTGGCCAGGCTGTTCTCAAACTCCTGACCTCAAGTGATCTGCCCACCTCAGCCTTTTTCTTTTCTTTTCTTTTCTTTTCTTTTCTTTTTTCTTTTTTTTCTTTTCTTTTCTCTTTTCTTTTTTTCTGGTGGAGTCTCATTCTGTTGCCCAGGCTGGAGTACAGTGGCTTGATCTCAGCTCACTGCAACCTCCCCGTCCCAGGTTCAAGTGATTTGCCTGCCTCAGCCTCCAAAGTAACTGGGATTACAGGAACCCACCACCATGCCCAGATAATTTGTGCTGGGATTACAGATATGAGCCACCATGCCTGGCCCAGATGTAAAGTTCTATCAACTTCATCTTCTTTAAGATATTTTGTTTAGAGGCGACTGAGTCACTTCATTCTGGCTGGTTTCCCATACACCTTCATCACCATCCTGGAGATTTCCTTCCTATTTTCTCCTGTATTGGATCTCCTTTTTTTCTGGAGTCCATGCCTTTCGTTTTCTTGGGTTAGTCTCTTCTTTTGGTGGAACACACCGTCCAGTTAGCTCCCTAAAAGGAAGCTGTCAGAAAATGTCTCTTTTCTATTCTCACACCTAATTGATCATTTGGCTGGATACAGAACTCTAGCTCGGACATAATTTTCCCTCAGAATTTTGAAGGCATTACTCCATTGGCTTCTTGCTTCCAGAGTTATTGTTGAGAAAACTAAATCCATTCTCATCCTCATCATTTGTATGTGGCCTGTTTTTTTTTTTTTTTCCTCCGTCTCTGGAAATTTATAAGGGGTATTCTTTTTCTTTTAACGTTCTGAATTTTTATAGCATTGTACATTGGTATAAAGTAATTTTTATTTATTGGACTGGGCCCTTTCAATCATGTCCATATAATTCTATTCAGGGTAAAATTTTCCATGTATTTCATGGGTGATTCTTCTTCTTGAAACTTGTGTTATTCAGATAGGGATTTTGGTGGACTAGTCTTAGAATTTTGTTTTCTTACTCTTTTTCCCATTTCTTTGTGTTTTTTCTTTCCTCTCTGAGGGTTTGCCTCAATGCTATCTTTCAACCCTTCTAGCGAGTTCTTAATGTCTGCTATCATGTTTTAAATTTCCAAGAACGGTTTCTTTGTTCTGGATATCTAATCTTTCCTTTAAAAAATTGTTTCTGAGCTAGACGTGGTGGGGTGTGCCTGTAGTTCCAGCTACTTGGGAGGCTGAAGTGGGAGGCTGGGGCCCAGGTTTTCAAGGCCAGCATGAGCAACATAGCAAGATGCTGTCTTAAAAAAAAAAAAAAAGAGAGAGAGAAAAAGAAAAAAAGTTGTTTCATTTCGTTAATATAGTGTCCCTTATTTTTCTCATATTAATGAGTTTCCTTTTTTGTTTAAAATATTTTTTCCTTACATAGTTTCTGTTTCTTCCAATTCATTTTTTTCTTTCAGTTTGTTGGACTCTTTATCCATATCATCTAGCTAATGGGTTTTGGTGGGCTATTGAATATATAAATTTGGAGTCAAGGGGAGAGGTTGGAGAAGAAAAATTTTATCCAACTCAGAAAGCTGTTATAAAAATTAAGTGATGTAATGCATATAATTTGCTTAGCACAGAGTCTGGAATATAGTAAACATTCAAATATTTGATGTTATATTTTATTTTATTATTTAATGGCTGCGTCATACTCTTTTAGCATACAGATGAACATAATTCACCTAGCCATTCCTCTACTGCTATTGAAGATCAGGCTTACTTTTTACTTTTTACTATTATATAAATAGGGATGAGTATTTTTCTGAAAATGGCTTTAGTCACATATTTTAAAACTTTCATTATGTAATATATATATTTTTTGAGAAAGGATTTTGATCTGTCACCCGGGCTGGAGCACAGTGGCACAATCATAGCTTACTGCAGCCTTAAATTCCCAGGCTCAATGTATTCTCCCTCCTCAGCCTTCTGATTAAGCTGGGACTACAGGCATGTGACCCACACCCAGCTAATTAAATTTTTTATTTTTATTTTTGTTTTATTTTTAGAAGTAGGGTTTCTTTATATTGCCTAGGCTGGTCTCAAACTCCTAAGCTCAAGCAATTCTCCTGTCTTGGCCTCCCAAAGCACTGGTATTACAGGTGTGAGCTACTGTGCCCAGACTCATTATGGAATTTTCAATCATGTACAAAAGTAAAGAAAATGGTATAATAAACTCCCATGTACCCATTATTTAGTTTCAACAATAGCCATTTTTGGTCCAGTATCCAAACATATTCATGTTTAATGGACAATCTTGTTTTAACTATAGTATATGGATTCTATACCAGTGCTGTCCAATAAAAATATAATGTAAACTACAAATGAAAACCATGTTTGTAATTTAAAACATAACTTAATTGTAACCTAAAATTTTCTAGTAGCTACATTTGAAAAATATTAAAGAAGTGAAATTTATTTATTTATTTATATAAGACAGGGTCTCACTCTATTGCCCAGGCTGGCGTGTAGGGGTGCAATCATAGTTCATTGCAGCATCAAATTCCTGGACTCAACCGATCTTCCAGCCTCAGCCTCACGAGTAGCTAGGACTACAGGCATGTGCCAACAGGCCTGCTAACTTTTAAATTTTTTGTACAGACAGAGTCTCCCTGTGTTGCTCAAGCTGATCTGGAACTCCTGGGCTTAAGTGATCCTCCCACCTCACCTCAGTTTCCCAAAGTGCTGAGATTACAAGTGTGAGCCATTGTGCCCCACCTGTGAAATTAATTTTAATAATATATTTTATTTTACTCAATATATCCAAAATATTATTTTAATATATAACCAGTTTCCAAATTATTAATGACATATTTTAATTTTTTTGGTACTAAGTCTTCAAAATCTAGTGTGTACTTTACATTCATAGCATATCTCAACTGGACTAGCTCAATAGCCATATGTGCCTAGTGGCTCTCCTATGAGAAAGTGTGAATATGCTCACCAAACAGGATTGATGTGAAGCAGATCCCAGACATTTTATCAGTGTGTCCATAAATATTTCAATATGTATCTGTAATAACAATGTCCATATTTTTAAAAAAGGTTTCTTTAGAATTACTTTTTAGAAATACGGTTGTTGGGTTGAAGAATATACACTTTTAAAATCTTGCAGCATATTATAGCTACTTTTTCAGAACATTAGATTAATTTACACTCCCTTCAGGAGTGTGTGATGGAGCCCATGTCACCCTCATAGTGTGTATTTGGATCACTGGCCATGGTTCTGAAATCTAGAGAAAGACAATAAGACTTCCCCTCTGTTGTGAGAGGTCAAATTTTGTTTTGTTTTAATGGCTTAAAACAAGTTTTATTCTCTTACAGTTCTGAAGGTCAGAAGTCTGAATTCAGTTTTACTGGGCTAAAGTCAACGTTTTGGCTTTTAGAGGTTCCTTGGAGGCTCTGAGGGGATAATTTGTTTCCTTGCTTTTTCAGCTTCTCATGGCCACCTGTGTTCCTTTACTTGCCCCTTCCTCCATCTTTCAAGTGCATCATCCCAATCTTTACTTGTATTCATCATACCGCCTTTTCATCTGTGAGAAGTCAAGTTCTAGTGATGATTCAGAGGTGACTTTTAAGCAGACAAGAGCAAAGAGACAAAAGCAGGAACCTGCCAGGCATAGTGGTGTGCACCTGTAGTCCCAGCTACGTGGGAGGCTTAGAAGGAAGGATTGCATGAGCCCAGGGCTTCAAGTCCAGCCTCAGCAACCTAGACCCCATCTCTAAAATAAATGAATGAATGAATAAATAAAATAAAATAAAAACATGAGCTTCTTGGAACTCTACTTTTATTTAGAAAAGAAGAAAGCAGATGACAGAAGATAGAGGGAGGTAATAATAACAAGAGAGACAGACTTCTGGGTAAAAATGGCTGATAGAACACAAACATCTAAGTGCATATCTTCCTGATGCCCGACTAGAACAACAATGGGGGCTGTCCTTAAATACTTGTCTTGTTTGTTTTCTTTTTTTCTTTCTTTCTTTTCTTTCTTTCTTTCTTTTCTTTTCTTTTTTTTTTTTTTTTTTTTTTTTTTTTTTTTTGAGATGGAGTCTTCCTCTGTTGCCCAGGCTGGAGTGCAGTGGCGCAATCTCAGCTCACTGCAACCTCCGCCTCCTGGGTTCAAGCAATTCTCCTGCCTCAGCCTCCCCAGAAGCTAGGATTATAGGCACCCGCCATCATGCCCAGGTAATTATTGTATTTTTAGTAGAGATGGAGTTTCACTATGTTGGTCAGGCTGGTCTCGAACTGCTGGCCGAGGTGATCCACCCTCCTCGGCCTCCCAAAGTGCTGGGATTTCAGGTGTGAGTGAGCCACCACTCCTGCCACCTCATTTGTTTTCTGTTTAAGGTGAGGGTATAAAAAGCTGATTGGAAGTTTGGAGTTATTGATTCAAGCTTCACTGTAGGATAATCTGACTAGTGAACTCTAAATACCAGCACATTTGTGTCCTTTCTCCTGGACTACTTGGATTCCTCACAAAGGAAGAATCTTCCAAAGCCCTGACTAAAGGGTGGAGTTAACCTAGAACCTGGGAGTTGATGGAGTTAGAGGGCTTGGAGTCTAAACACTGAATATGCCTTGGTTTCCTTAATCTTGTTGTTTTGGTATGACACCTCCACCCCAACTGTGCCTTGTGCCTTCCAGTTTCTCTGCTTGAGTTGGGAAGAGGCAGTCATTCATCAGTAAAGAGTAGAACAGATCTCGGAATGACTATTTTTCTTCTTCTTTTTTTTTCTTTTTCTTTTCAAGAAGGAGTCTTGCTCCGTCACCCAGGCTGGAGTGCAGTGGTGCAATCTTGGCTCACTGCAACCTCTGCCTCCCGGGTTCAAGCGATTCTCCTGCCTCAGCCTCCTTAGTATCTGGGATAACAGGTGCTCCAACTTGCCTGGCTAATTTTTGTATTTTTAGTAGAGCCGGGGTTTCATCATGTTGGCCAGGCTGGTCTCAAACTCCTGACTTTGTGATCCATCCACCGCAGCCTCCCAAAGTGCCAGGATTATAGGCGTGAGCCACTGCACCCAGCCAGAATCACTATTCTTAAACAGCTTTAATTATCTTTATTTTGTGCTCACTAACCAACTTGCAGCTGTACCTGATGCCACAGATTCCTGAGCTTTTTGAGAACACTACTGTTTAAATTGGTTGATTTTTTATTTTCTCATTGGTTTAGGACTGTGCTTTCTTGCCTCTGCTAAGTCAGTTACCCCTGGTCCACCAGGCTTTCGGGTGCCAAAATGTTACTATTGTTTTCTTTTCTCATTTTCTCTCCATGCTATGGATATGTGCTGGTATAAACAGTTTTTTCTTTTTTTTAAGAAAATAGTCTGGATCTTAACCTTCCTCTTACTAAGCCCTCTCTCCCTGCTTTATTCACATCTCATTTAATAGCAACTCTATCCTTTCAGTCACTCAAGCAAAACTATTGGAATAACTTTTAACCCCTCTTTTTCTCTCTCACTCCACGTACATTCATCAGCAAATACTGTGGGCTCTACTTTCACGTATATCCAGGGTCTGACCATTGCTCACAGCCTCTACTGCTACCAACCTGGTCCAACCTATCAGCAGTTCTCACCTGGATTATTAAAATCACCCACCAACTGGTTTTCATGTTTCTGCCCTTGTCTCCTTTATTTTTTATCACTGTAACGAGAAACAGAAGCCAGATACCCCTCCTTTGTTCAGAACTCTCAACGGGGCCCCCTTGCACAGTCTACCCCCTGTTAACTCCCTTACCCTATCTCTCCCATCTTCCAGTCATTTATTCTGCTCCAATCACAATGGCCTTTGTGTTTGTGGTCGCTTCTGCTTAGAATGCTCTTCCTCCAGATATTCAAATGACCGACTCCTTCAAATTCTCTAAGTGTTCATTCAAATATCACCTTATCTGAAAAGACTTTTCTGACCTAATAGCAATCCCCATCTCATGCTCCTGGCACTTTCCTTTCCCCATACTCTTCTTAATTTCTCCAGATCACTTATAATCCCCTTGTACAGTGTGTATTTAGTTGTTTAGTGTATTTAGTTCTCCCTCACTAGAATGTTGGTTCCCTGAAGGCAAGGACTTTGTCTATGATGTTAATTGGTGGAGTTATGCCACCTACACAGGATCTTACTCAGAGGATGAATTCAATCAATATTAGTTGAATGAACAAATGAACAAGCAGTTGAATTGAATGGCTATATTAAAGGAAACTGAAGCATAGAAAACCTAAGAATTTTAGACAAAGATCACACAGCAATGAACAGCAGAACTAGGATGTGTGAACCAGGTTTTTGTGATGTCAAAGCCTGAGTTCTTAATCATTTTGTTTGACATTTGCGAATAATTTTTAACGAGATCTGAAAGTGCTAATGGTATAATGCTATGAAAGAATGAAATATAGCTTTGTAATTCCAGCATGATCTTAACTATGTACAAATGTGTAAAGAAAAAGATTCAGAAAGAAAAATATCAAATATACAGCAGTGAGATTCTGAGTGTGTGTGTGTGTGTGTATATATATATAGATAGATACATATAGATACAGATTTTTTTTTATTTTGGAGACAGAGTTTCGCTCTTGTTGCCCAAGCTGGAGTGCACTGGCATGATCTCAGCTTACTGTAACCTCCATCTTCTGGGTTCAAGCAGTTCTCCTGCCTCAGCCTCCTGAGTAGCTGGGATTACAGGCATGCACCACGATGCCCAGTTAATTTTGTATTTTTAGTAGAGACAGGGTTTCTCCAGGTTTGTCAGGCTGGTCTCAAACTCCTGACCTCAGGTGATCTGCCTGCCTCAGCCTCCCAAAATGCTGGGATTGTAGGCGTGAGCTACTACGCCTGGCCTCAAAATATACTTTTTAACTTTTATTTAGAAAATTGTAAACATACACAAAGCAGACAGAATACTATAATAAACCCCTATGTCTCATCACCCCAATCTCAAGGACCATCAAAGTATGGGCCAGTTCTACCCCTACATTCTCCCTCCCCTGTGATTTTGAATCAATTCACAGATGTGATAGTCAATTTTATGTGTCAACTTGGCTAGACTATAGCACCCAGTTATTCGTTAATCTAGGTGTAGCTGTGAAAGTATTTTGTGAGTGTGATTACTGCCCATAATTAGTAGATTTTTAAGGGGACTCAACCTATATAATCTGGGTGAGCCTGATTAAATCAGTTGAAAGTCCGTAAGAGCAGAACTGAGACTTCTCTGAGAAGGAAGAAATTCCATCTGTGTACTGCAGGTTTAGTTCATGCCTGAGGGTTCCAGCCTGCTCTTCCTGACGGCCTGCCCTACAGATTTAGGACTTGCCTAGCCAGTCTCATAGTCTCACAAGCCAATTCCTTGCAATAGATCTCTTCATACTGGCTCTACTTCTCTGGTTGAACTTTGACTGATATGCTAGACATATCATTTCATCTGGAAACAGTTCAGCAAGTATCTAAACCGGGGGTCCTCAATCCCCAGCCAGGCGGTAGACCAGTACTGGTCTGTGGCCTGTTTAGGAGCCAGGCTGCACAGCAGGTGTTGAGCAGCGGGCAAACCAGCATTACCACCTGAACTCCACCTCCTGTCAGATCAGCAGCAACGTGAACCCTATTGTGAACTGCGTGTGTGAGGGATCTAGGTTGTTTGCTCCTTATGAGAATCTAATGCCTGATGATCTGAGGTGGAACAGTTTCATCCTGAAACCATCTGTGCCTCCCCACCCAGCCCCCCACCGTCCATTGTCTCCCACAAAACTGGTTTCTGGTGCCAAAAATGTTGGGGACCATTGATCTAAACAGCAAGGGTTCTTGAAAAAAATATCCATGATACCATTATTTTATTTTATTTGTTTACTTATTTTGAGACAGAGTCTTGCTCTTCCGCTTAGGCTGGAGTGCAGTGGCATGATCTCTGCTCACTACAACCTCCACCGCCCAGGTTCAAGTGATTCTCTTGCCTCAGCCTCCTGAGCAGCCGGGATTACAGGCGCGCACCACCACACCTGGCTAATTTTTGTATTTTTTGATAGAGACGGGGTTTCACTAAGTTGGCTAGGCTGGTCTTGAACTCCTAACCTCAAGTAATCCATCCGCCTCGGCCTTTCAAAGTACTGGGATTACAGGCATGAGCCACGGCGCCTGGCCGATTCCATTATTTTACCTAAACAAAAATTAACAGGAATTTTCCTTGACAATATTCAATGTTCAGATTTCCAATTTTCTCCTTATTTTATACTATTAAAAATATTTTTGAACTAATGATTTTTTTTCCTAATACCTTTAGAGAGGTTAAAAAAAAGGGCAGGAGGCTCAACCTGGGAAGAATTTTTTCCATAGTTCCAACAGAGGGCGTTCAAGTCTCATGTTTCAAGAGAAAAGACAGTTGTCTCATTTCTGTTACACCCTTAGTCATTTAGCTCACGGCTTGTCGCACAGTAGACTTTTGGTGAAAGTGTGATGAGTGAATAATGAGCAAGTAAATGGGTGAAAGAAATATGTTTTAAAACTAGTATTTATTGGCTACATCCATGCCAGGCACTGGCTAAGTGCTGTATTTTCTCTTAACTATCCCATAAGGTAGGTATTATGCCCGTTTTATATATGCGGAAGTCAAGACTCAAGGAGACTGAAAGACATGGTGAAAACCATAGAGATAATAAGGAGAAAATTCTTGAGTTAACCCAGATCTGTGACTTTATATTGTAGTATAGGACATACAGATAATGTATAAATGGTTGAAAAAGGAAACATCTGTAGTCACTACCTAGTTGTAGAATAACATGGTCATCCCAGAAGCCCTGTTGTTATGAACTGAATATTTGTGATCCCCCAAATTTATATGTTGAAGCCCTAACCCCCCAGTATAGGATTTGGAGATGGAGCCTTTGGGAGAGGAGATAACTAGGGTGAGACAAGGTTATGAGGGAGTGGCCCTCATGATAGGATTGATGCCCTTGTCAGAAGATATCCCAGAGTGCGCGCTCTCTCTCTCTCTCTCTCTCTCTCTCTCTCTCTCTCTCTCTCTCTCTCTCTCTCTCTCTCTCTCTCTCTCTCTCTCCCTGCGAGCTCAGAGGAAAGGCCATGTGGACACAGCATAAAGGCCACCATCTGCAAGCCAAGAATTGAGCCCTCACCAGGAATTAGTCAGCTGATGCCTTGATGTTGGAATTCCCAGGCTCCAAAACTGTGAGAAGATTAATTTCTGTTGTTTAAGCCACTCAATTTATAGTATTTTACTATGGCAGTTCAAGCAGTCTAAGACACCCATTTTTCCTTTTCCAGACACAGCCTCCATCTCCTCCCAAATTTCAGAGTAATAATTTCCTTGCTTTTCTTTAGCGTTTACCTAAACGTTGACTAAACAGTTTCGCCTGTTTTTAAACCTTGTATTAGGCCAGATGCAATGACTCACGCCTGTAATCCCAGCACTTTGGGAGGACGAGGTGGACGGATCACGAGATCAGAAGTTCGAGACCAGCCTGGCCAACATGGTGAAACCCTGTCTCTACTAAAAATACAAAAATTAGCTGGGCGTGGTGGCAGGTGCCTGTAATCCCAGGAGGCCAAGAGGCAGGAGACTCGCTTCAAGCCAGGAGGTGAAGTTTGCAGTGAGCCAAGATTGAGCCACTGCACTCCAGCCTGGGTGACAGAGGGAGACTCCATCTCAAAACAAAAACAAAAACAAAACAAAAGACAAACAAAAAAACCCTTTTTATTATGTAGTTCTTTTGTTTTCATTGATGTACAGTATTTTCTAGTATGGCTATATTGCTATTTATTTATTTATTTATTTATTCTGTGGGATAGGCATCTTGGTTGCTGCTTAAAACATTCTCGGCCGGGCGCGGTGGCTCAAGCCTGTAATCCCAGCACTTTGGGAGGCCGAGACGGGCGGATCACAAGGTCAGGAGATCCAGACCATCCTGGCTAATATGGTGAAACCCCGTCACTACTAAAGAATACAAAAAACTGGGCCTAGGGCGCGGTGGCTCAACCTTGTAATCCCAGCACTTTGGGAGGCCGAGACGGGCGGATCACGAGGTCAGGAGATCGAGACCATCCTGGCTAACATGGTGAAACCCCGTCTCTACTAAAAAATACAAAAAACTAGCCGGGCGAGGTGGCGGCGCCTGTAGTCCCAGCTACTCGGAAGGCTGAAGGAGGAGAATGGCGTGAACCCGGGAGGCAGAGCTTGAAGTGAGCTGAGATCTGGCCACAGCACTCCAGCCTGGGTGACAGAGCGAGACTCCGTCTCAAAAAAAAAAAAAAAAGAATACGCTACTTGGGAGGCGGAGGCAGGAGAATGGCGTGAACCTGGAAGGCGGATGGCGTGAACCTGGGAGGCGGAGCTTGCAGTGAGCTGAGATCCGGCCACCGCACTCCAGCCTGGGCGACAGAGCCAGACTCGGTCTCAAAAAAAAAAAAAAACAAACAAAAAAAAAAAACATTCTTAGGCATGTATGCTGGTATATCTAAGACTATGTATCACTAAGGTATATAATTTGGACTGGAATTTCCAGGTCATTTTATGTGCATATCTTCAACTTTATTAGACAATACCTCAGTTTTCCAGAGTAGTTGCATTAATTTACAGTCCCACAGCAGTATAGGAGAGTTCTAGTTCCACATCCTCACTAACACTTGGTATTGTCAGACTTTTAAGTTTTGCCAAACGGATGAGCATGTTGTACTATTTCTCTGTAGTTTTAATTTGCATTGTCCCAATAATGAGATTGAGCATCTTTTCATATGTTTATTAGACATTTAGATGCCTCCTTTTGAAAAGTGTCTTTTCAAGATTATTGCCTGTTTAGAAAAATTGAATCATCTTCCTTTTTCTTACTGATTTGTAGGTGTTCTTCATATAATTTGGAAAGTAGTCCTTTATCAGTTATATATGTTGTAAATACCTTCTTCCACTCTATGGCTTGTCTTTTCACTCTTTTAATGATGTTTTTTGAGGAACAGAAGTTTTACATTTTAATGTATTAAGTATTTTCTTATGGTTAATGCTTTTTGCGTAGTGTTTAAGAAACCCTTCCCTTACCCGGAATCCTAAAAATGTTCTCCTACATTTTCTTCTAAACCTTTATAGGTTTTTCACACTTAGGTCTTTAAGCTACCTGGAAACAATTCTTGCAAGTGGAGTGAGGAAAGGGTCAAATTCATTTTTTCTCCATTAAGATATCCAACTGTCCTGCATTTTCCCACTGCTCTGATGTGACACCTCTGTTATAAATCAGGTGTCTGTATGTGAATGGGTATGTTAGACTACAGAAATCTAAAGCCAGATTCCTAACTACTATATGATACTGCCTTTCTGTGTGAAAGGAAAAGTTATGCAGTGGGTTTTAGACTCGACCAGGCCCAAAGCTCAAGCCCCAATCCCTATCCCCCAAATCACTCAGTGGCTGGGTAATGCTGGCATGTACTTTTACCTCTGAACCTATGCTTTTTTTTACATAGTTGTAGTTAGGAATAGACACTATATGTGATACTCATCACTTTTATCTTCACCACATATTTCACATCAAAAGACTTGCTTTGGTTGGAGCTTTGGGGTTTGGGGTTCCATAGTTGTATTAGTTCATTGTGACTGTGTAACAAATTACCACAAATTTAGTGGCTTTAAACATTATCTTTTTGTTACTTTATAGTTTTGTAGGTCAGAAGTCATGGTGGGCTCAACTGGGTTCTCCACTTAGGGTCTCAGTAGGCTGAAATCAAGATATGATCTGACCTGGACTCTTATCTGAAGGCTCTGGGTGAAAATATGCTTCCAAGTTCATTCAGGTTTTTGGCAGAATCCAGTTCCTTGCAGCTGCAGGACTGAAGTCCCTGATTTTTTGCTGATGTCAGCCAGGGATTGCTCTTAGTTTCGAGAGGCTGCACTTAGGGCCTTTGCACACGGCGCCCTCCATCCTCAAGCTGACCACTGCACGTGGAATTCTTCTCATTTGAATCATTTGAATCTCTGACTTCTTCTTCTGGAGAAAATGCTCTGCCTTTAAAGAGCTCATGTGGTGAGGTTAGGCCTACCTGGATAAGCTCTCCATTTTAAGGTCAACTGATTTGTAATTACATCTGCAAAACCCTTTTGCCATGTGACAATGTAACCACATAATTGGAGTAACACCAGAGGGCGAAGGAGAATTCTGTTCACCACAGTAACAGTGCTAGATATGCTGCTTGAATTGCAGATTTCACAATGGTCTATCTAGAAAAATTCTTGTGTGTGTGTGTGTGTGAGAGAGAGAGAGAGAGACAGAGACAGAGAGAGAGAGAGAGAGAGAGAGTGTTGCAGTCTTGCTCTGTTACCCAGGCTAGAGTGCAGTGGCATGATCTCGGCTCATTGCAACCTCCACCTCCCAGGCTCAAGGAATCTTCCTACCTCAACCTCCCAAGGAGCTGGAACTCCAAGTGTGCCCACAACTTCTGGCTAATTTTTGTATTTGTTGGAGAGAAGAGGTTTTGCCACATTTCCCAGGCTGCTCTTGAACTTCTGGGCTCAAACAATCCCGCCAGCCTCAGCTACTCTCAAAAGGCTGAGATTACAGGTGTGAGCTACTGCACCCAGTCAAAAATTCTTCAGTGTGTGTCAGAAAACCTGAAGTACCTCAGCTTATTCTAACTTCCCAAATGAGTTAGAAATGTTGACTAGGACTTGCCTTCTTGGAGCTTTGGCTCTCTTTCTTGCACAGACAAGATTTTTTTTCTTGCAAACTCTTGGTGATTTGGATGCTGTTTTTTTCCTGCTATCTCTATAGTTTATTGCCCCTTCTTGGTCACTCATGGAAACAACCTCAATCAACAAATATGAATAAATACTATGTTCTTATCATATGTCCAAATCCAAGATCACACCTAAAAGGTATCAGCCATAATAGGTGTTTTTAGATGTCTGTTGAATGAATGAGGAGTGATGCACAATAGGCTTTGCCCTTAAGAAGCCTACTGTCTCTTTTAGAAATAAGCTGTACACATACACCAATATAAATGACAATATGAGGACTTATGTGGCTGGTTTTGAAAAAGTGGTCCAGGAGATACAGCATAGTGTGTGTGTGCAAGGAAAGCTTTGTGGAAGACTTACAGGAAGGAACTAGATCTTGAGAAATATACATGATTGTTTCTCAGTCATGTATTGGTGGGAGGATGGGAGGATGATCTAGCAATATAGTAGAGAGGATGGTGTGAGCAAAGGTACAGTTTGGGATAGGAGTAGCCATTCTGGATGAGAACTAAGATTTGAGTGTCAGGTTGTGGCCTCACAGAGGCTTAGAATCTCAAATAAGGTACAGAAATGTTTGACTCAATAATCTCAAGCAGTCAAAGGTTCATCGAAGTAAAAGCACTTTGAACTCTCTGGAATAAAGGTGATATTAATGAATGGGTTTCTTAATTCACTAGGGAAAAAATTTTCTCTCATAAATATCGCCTAGGGTCCTTAGGAGGAAGAGTACTATATGTAAGTTAACACACACACACCCACTGCAAGTCAAAATAAAATAATAGTTCTTTATTCCATATTCAGCTAAGAAACAGCAATATGAAATAATGCTGATTTTTAGTTTGTAGCCATTGGATTTGCTGGAGTTCTTTCTCATTCGACTTTGGAGATAAATATTCCTGCAGCTTCCTTTTCTTTCCCCAAAGTCAAGACCTATGACTACTATGCAGAGAGGTCTATGATCTAGAAAAGTAATTGGCTAGTAAATCATAAAGTAGAATGTTCTATGACAACATCAAGTATACTGTGGGAATGGTGACAAAAATATATACACCATGATAACAATGGAAAGGCAGCCCTTTGCTAAACAAAAGCCTAGCAAAGGCAGTAAAATCTGGAATGCAACAATCTTGCTAGGGATAAATGTGTTTTTATGGGAGGGCATAGCAATACAATGGCGAGATGAGGATGATGACAAACACAAAGATTTTTTTTCTTGAAAACTCTTGGTGATTTGGATGCTGTTTTTTCCCTGCTATCTCTATAGTTTATTGCCCTTTCTTGGTCACTCATGGAAACAACCTCAATCAACAAATATGAATAAATACTATGTTCTTATCATATGTCCAAATCCAAGATCACACCTAAAAGGTATCAGCCATAATAGGTGTTTTTAGATGTCTGTTGAATGAATGCAATCTAGTGACCAGAGCCCTAAGTGGGAATTCCACTTGGAGAATGGTCTATAGTTTTCTGGGAGACCTTTTTTATGTCTCTGTGCTTCGGGATCCACCTGTATGACAGAAGCCTGGCTGTGGCCACTGCCCTGAGGGAAATAAGTCTTCTCCCCCAGATACTATATTCTACTGATCTGAGGGGGTTCACTGCTTATGAGATTGCTATAAGAAAATCTTAGTTAAACACCAATGGGAAAAAAACTATAAAATGAGATATCTGGTTGGGCCAAATGCTTAATGGGTATCCTGCCAGGAAGAATACTGAGGGAGGGAAATAGAAACTGAGCCCTGAGGTCAATTCTTCAACATTAAGCTGATATCCTCTCAACTTACTCTTCCTCTGGGGGACTTAAAATAAAGAGCCTGACCTTGGTGGCCTGTCTCTTCTCTATTCCCCAATAGATCAGCACATGGGTAGTGAGGTCTCTGAAGAGCGATATGCGCAGAATAGCCAAGTGATGCCCCAAGAGGTACTGTGGCAGAAATCAGTATTTGAGAGGCACGTGACCTAGGTGTTTGATTTTAGTTAGTTGTATTTCCTGAAGGCAGCCACTTTACCTGTGTTGCCTGGTGCCACCCAGGCTGACTCTAAGCAGCCATTGGACTCCAGGAGCTGCTTTGAAGGCTCAGTCAGAATCCACTGCATGGTCAAAGGCATGCTCGGAGTGCCTCTTTTTTCTGGATGCTGAACACAGGTACGCAAGAAATGCCAGACACAGCAAGGCTGCCGCTGTGAAGAAAGCGAGGGTGCCCACAAAGACAGGTGGTTCTATGGGCAGACGGATCAGAGGGCTTTCAGCTGGGATCTGGTTGGTCAGACTGAGCATGTAGCCAAGAGACCAGGCTATGCTGCTATTCCCCACCTGTGGAGTAGAGGACAAGGCTCAAGGCTACAATTACATACCAGAGGCATACCACTATCAACCTCACAAAGCTCCCATGGGAAATTGTGGCCCAAAGAGGTCAAAGGACTTGCCCAAGTTAAGACACCACACTGTAGCCACAAAGACTTGGGTAATCTCACCTCCAGCGCGGCAGAAGAAATAGTCAAAAGAACAAATCCTCAAAATCTTGTCACAGCCAAGAGTGAAGAAGGCACAGTTAATAAGAGTGAAAGTGTTCCCATTGTCCAGGAGCACAAGAGTGTTTGTGGCTAGAGAAAGAGGCTAATGAGTGGTTTACTGATCCCAGGACCAGTTTCTAAGAATAGGAAATCAGCCCAAATGGGAAGCCGACTGTTAATTTCTTCTGGTCGTTCTATCCATTTTTGCTTTACATGTTTTAGGGTGTTTTATTAGGTGTATAAATGTTTCACCTTTACAATCTTCATAGTGAATTGAACATTTTATCATTATGTTGTAACCCTCGCTGTCTAGAATGAGGCTGTTTGTCTTAAAGACTGCTTTGCCAGATGTTAAATAGTTATACCAGCTTTCTTCTGGGTAGTGTTTGATAATTTAAACAAATTATCTTTCAGTCTTTCCATGTCTTTATGCTTGAATCATGTTTCTCTTATAAATGGCACCTGCTTGATTTCTAAAAATTCAATCTGACATCTGTCTTTTAACTGGTAGGTTTAGTCCATTTATAATTATTGTGATTATTAATATATTTACACTTCTTTCTAATATCTTACTTTTAAATTTTCAATTAGTGCTTTTATATACATATTTTTTTTTTCTTCTTTCTTGCCTTAAAAATGGTATCTGTGGCCAGGCATGGTGGCTCACACCTATAATCCCAGCACTCTGGGAGGCTGAGGCGGGCAGATCACCTGAGGTCAGGAGTTCAAGACCAGCCTGGCCAACGTGGTGAAACCCTGTCTCTATAAAAATACAAAAATTAGCCAGGCATGATGGTGGGTGCCTGTCATCCCAGTTACTCAGGAGCTGAGGCAGGAGAATTGCTTGAGCCCAGGATGCAGAGGCTGCAGTGAGCTGAGATCACGCCATTGCACTCCAGCCTAGGTGACAGAGCGAGACTCCATCTCAAAAAAAAAAAAAAAAGATATCTCTGTGTTCCCTTTGACAAGAAGAGAATTTAAATTTTAGGTTACTCTTATGTCCCTGTATCTTATAACTCCTTACCACACCCTTATCATGTTGGGTATTTTCTATACTTGAGTCATATGAATGGAGTTTATTTTTATAGTTTAGTGTTCATTTTCTGTTTTTTTTTTTTTAACATATATATATTTTTTTTTTGAGATAGAGTCTTGTTCTGTTGCCCAGGCTGAAGTGAAATGGTGAGATCTCGGCTTACTGCAACCTCCACCTCCCAGTTTCGAGTGATTCTCCTGCCTCAGCCTCCTGAGTGGCTGGGAGTAAAGGTGCATGCCACCACACGCAGTTAATTTTTTGTATTTTTAGTAGAGACATGGTTTCACCATGTTGGTCAGACTGGTCTTGAAGACTGGTCTTGAACTCCTGACCTCAGGTGATACACCTGCCTCAGCCTCCCAGAGTGCTGGGATTACAGGTGTGAGCCATAGCACCTGGCCTTTTTAATATAAATTTTAAGCCACAACATCATTTATTCTTACTTCCAGTATTTTTGTAACATCTCCTGGATTTATTTCTCTTATTTTATTACTTCCATAAAAAATATTTTCAGTGTAAGTCTTTGTGCAGCAAATCTTCTTAAGTCTTTTTACACCTTCACATTTATATTTATATTTATTTATTTATTTATTTAGAGATGGAGTTTTGCTCTTGTTGCCCAGGCTGGAGTGCAATGGCATGATCTCAGCTCATGGCAACCTCCACCTCCCAGGTTCAAGTGATTCTCCTGCCTCAGCCTCCTGAGTAGCTGGGATTACAGGTATGCACCATCATGCCCGGCTAATTTCGTATTTTTAGTAGAGACAGAGTTTCTCCTTGTTGGTCAGGCTGGTCTCAAACTACCGACCTTAGGAGATCCACCTGCCTTGGCCTCCCAAAGTGCTGGGATTACAGGTGTGAGCCACCGCACCCAGCCAACATCTTCACATTTAAATACTAATTTGGCTGGACATAACATTCTTTATAATTAGAAAAAAGGAACTTTTAGCTTAGATATTATATCAACTCAAACTGGCACTCAAATGGAAAGTCATTCTCCATTCTTATACTTTACTGGTAATTAGATCCATTAGAAGCAAAGCTTAGAGAGTACATGCTACCAACAGTCCTTATGTCTCCAGATATCCTTATTTTTTTGTAGATGACTCAATTTTATTTATGTAAAAGTAGATAGTCAGAGGCCTAATGCAGGATATTGATTGATTTAATATAATTATTGCTGAAGCTGGTATTGAACAGGCTGACTCCAGACATCCTTCGGGCTTCATATCAGCTATTTCTGAAATGAGAAAATTCTCTGGAACCTGGGGAACATAGTGCTGGCTGAACATATTCGCAAGGCTGAGCCCTGCCTGAAAACAAGGTATGGAGGTCCTTTCAGCTGTCACCAGGTGATAGCTGTGATTCCAGCTTGGACCATTCTGGTCACTTGACCATCATATATATATGTATGTATTTATAGATATCTATAAATATATACATTTTTAGATATATTAAACCCTGAGCTAAGAATATCTTCCCCATCCCCCAAATCTTTGTCAGTAAATGTAATGACTTCAGGTTCATTCAAAGAGAAAATGTTTATTTAATGCTAATGCAAATCCGTCAGGCTCTAAGGCCTGTATCTTACTCTGACATCTGCATAAAATGGAGAAGAATTAGTTACTATCCTCTTTAAAAAATGGTTACATTTAAAGCTTCTTTTCAGGATGAAAAGTCTCATATCCTTAATTCATATTTACTTATGAATTCATATTTATTTACGAATTCAACAAACATTTACTAAGCACCTTCTAGGCTCTATCCCTTGTGCTGAGTGCTGGGAATATGAAGATGCCAAGACAAGTCTCTGCCCTCCAGGACCTGCTAGTCCATTGGCCCTTGGCCTCCAGTCTTTTCCAGGAGAATGGACACCCATGAGCAACTCCACTAAATTCTCCACGACCTCTTCTGGGAAACTCACAAGGGATCAGTCTGATCAGCTTCCACCCAGTGAGTTTAACTCATTAATACCCTTTTACCTTCTACATTTGTTCCACACACACATACATACAAATCTCTCTGTTGGGAAGAAGAAGAGAAAATGATTTGTGCTTTGACTTACTTCTTTTTCAAAATGTATCTGGGGCCAAGTCTCCTCTGTGAATTTGTAACCATTCACAAACAAGTGGTAGATATAGTTGGCTGAGAAGCAGTAAGAGCGGGCGTATACCTCATCAAATTTGGGGAGCAGGAGTGGGAGCTGAAAGGAGGTTTAAAACATCTGAGAGGCAGGGCAGGCAGGTATGTTTTAAAATGAACACCTTGGGTTAAAAGTCATGTTTTAAAGAATCTTATCATCCATAATTTCATAACAGAAAAGACTTTATAATACAATCATATAATTATTCAATATAATTATGAAGATATCACTATATAATTTTACAATATACTAATCTTTAAACTCATTGAGTGCTTATTATATGCCAAATATTATACTAACCATTGTGCATGTAGTTATAACATTAATTCACACCACAGGTGTGGGAGTAGATTCCCTTATTCCTTTTATTTTACAGATGTGATGGAAATAGAAGAGCATAAAGGCTAAATTCAGAATATACACACATAGAATAGATTCTACCATATATATTTGTTTGTACTGACATGAATCCTTTCTCTTTAAATACTGACCTGACTCCAATTCTGTGAGCAGAAATTCCAGGTGCTGGAGTTGAAGGTGTCCAGGGAAAAGCTACCTGAAAGATTTAAAGCACTGGCTGTGTAGTAGAATCCTGCAAAAGCCTGGAAATAAGTAATACAGAAGGAAATTAGTTCTCAGAATGGGTATAATAGAAAGGTTTATGGGTGAGGAATTAGAAGGTGGCTAACAGGTCAGCAGAGGAGAAACAGAAAAGTGAGAAATAAATATTCAACGGGGAAAGAAAGGAATCTTTCAGGTTTTGCTCTTACCACAAATGGCCCTTTAATCTTTGGCTGATAAACCCCATCAAAAGAACAGGTTTCTTGATCATGGCAAGCTTTGAAGTCAAATAGGGAAGCCACCTTCTCCTTACACAGAGATGGGTCCCCAGTTCCCTCAAAAGTGATGATATCACTGGGGTTATAACTTTCTGGCCTCTGGTCCACAGTGCACAGGCTATCAAATACATGGCCCATGGTGAAGTTGATGCTATAATCCCGAGGGTAACAGGGATTGGTGAGATGGTTTTTGGTAGGAGAATTCTGTAGGTATAAGAGTAAGGTGTTAGAAATCACGTTTTTTGTGGATAGCCAAGTATCTCCCTTTTGCAAATTCTCTCTATCACTATCCTCCAATGCCAAGAGAGAAACAAAAAATACCATTCTATGTCAGCATGTCTTTGGCCATAGGTTGTCTAGATAATTCAAGTGTGGGGGGGGGGAAAGTGTGTGTGTGTGTTTGTGACAATTACCTGTACCAGGCATAGCGCTAGGCTCTCGCTCACATTATCTGATCCAGCTCTTATGATAGCCCTGTGAATCAGGTTTTATGAACTTCACATGGTGAGAAAATGGATATATTTAATGTATCATTTTAAGTAGAATATCATCTATCCACCTAGCAAAATAATCCAAAAGGTACAGATAAATATATGAAAGTGAAGTCTCCTACTCATCCACTTGTAGCCATCAGGCCTCTCTCTGGAAACAATCACTATTGCCAATTTTTGTATATCCTTCCAAAGATCTGGCATGCACATGCAAATATATTTTTTTCTCCCACACTTTTCTTTTTTTAAAGCCATAAATGGTAGCACTTTATATACCCCCTTGTGCTCGTTGCTTTTCTCACTTAAAAATGTATCTTTGAGATCTTTCCATTCATTGTACTTAAGAGTGGCCTATTTTTTTAGTAGCTGCATAGTATTCCACTGTACAAATAAATCATACTTTATTTAAGGAATACCATCTAGATGAACACTGAGGTGGTTCCCAATCATTTTGCCATTACAAACAAATATCCTTGTCACATATAAATCTTTATCCATTGCAATTTATTTGACTTAAAGACTCGGATAGAGACTTGGCTTTACTTTTTCCATATGACTATTCAATCTTTAATCTACTGGTGCAAAATACTCTATTTTATGCTAAAATCCTAAATGTTGTTGATTCAATTTATGAACTCTCTTTTCTAAGGAACTGGATTTGAACTATGTTCAACTTAAGCCACTAAGGCATACTGCTTCCCCTATAGTAAAATATTTTGTTTTGGCCGGGTGTGATGGCTCACACCTGTAATCCCAGCACTTTAGGAGGCTGAGGCAGGCGGATCATTTGAGGTCAGTAGTTTGAGAAAAGCCTGGGCAGCATGGTGAAACCCCCATCTTTCCTAAAAATACATCTCAAAAAAAAAAAAAAATACAAAAATTAGCCAGATGTGGTGGCATGCACCTGTATTCCCAGCTACTCGGGAGGCTGAGGCAGGAGAATGACTTGAACCTGGGAGGTGGAGGTTGCAGCGAACCGAGATTGCACCATTACACTCCTGCCTGGGTGACAGAGCAAGACTCTGTCTCAAAAAAAGTAAGAACAAAATTTTTTTAATTAATTTTTTTTTTTTTTGGTAGAGGTTCTCCCTATGTTACCCAGGTTGGTCTCAAACTCCTGGACACAAGAGATTCTCCTGCCTTAGCCTTCCAAAGTGCTAGGATTACAGGTGTGAGCCACTGCACCTGGGCACCCTACAGTAAAATCTTGACTCAGACATTTAGCCCAACCCTTTCATTTTGCTAATGAGGAAACTGAGGTACATATTCAAGTAATGCAATTGTTTAACAAAGGTCAGTGACAAGATTCTGCAAAAATCCTATAAAAGCTTTACATTCATCAAATATAACCCAAATGAGTGTTTTCCAGAAAGATCTTCATTTGACTGAGAAAGAGGCCCCTTTCTGCCTCTATGGTATGAAAAAAATCTATGATTTTCAAAAACTGTTACATATAATTTATAGCATATCATACTTGGGTCACCCTATAGCTGAAATATTGGTTGAAAGAAAAACATATCGAATCAATCAATTGGCTATTTAGTATCTACTTCCGAATCTGATTTATACTTTTTTTTCTTTTCTGGTATAGTCTGAAGGGAGATTTATACTTTTAAAATGATTAAAAATATAAATTATTTTTGGTTTGGTCCAGAGAAGAAACAAGATAATATAAATGATTTCTGACTTAGTACATAGGAAAAGCTTAGTAAATATTAGTTCTTTTCTTTTTTGTGTGTTTGAATTTTTGTTATGGCATTCTTTACATGTAATTTGCCAATGTGCCAAGTTCAGGCATTCAACATTCAACAGTCTTCACTGAGCTTAGTGTTTGAAGAGCACTGTCATGAAAGAGTCAATCAATGGGCTCGAGGGAGAAAAGTCCACTAGAAAACTATAGCATAATCTGATTTTAGAGTTAAACTGGTTAAAACTGGAAAAAACAGTGATAGAAACTATTCTCGCTAGTGACAGGAAGTTTAAAAAATACACACAAAGAAAATACATTTAACAAGAGAGGTACAGAACCAATGATGAAAACTATACATTTTATTGAAGGATACAAGCCAAGAATTAAATAAATGGAAATACATTGTATAATTCCGGATAGAAATTGTTGATGTCACTAATAAGCATATTTTAACCAAATTAATGTATGAATCAATGTAATTACAATCACAGTCTCAACAAAAAACTTCCTTTTTTGTTACTGCTTCAAATGACTTTGAAGTTGAAAATAAACATCTGAGAGTAGAAAAATAGACTATTGCAGGTAGAACAACATGATATCGGCCCCAAAATGGAACAATGAATGTATAGAACAGAAAATCCAGAAGCAGATCCTCATTATCTAAATACTTATTATTAGAATGTTTTGGAATTCCTGAAGCTTATTTCAAAAAGTCATCACAACATGGGTGGTAATCGGTTTTAATTTTGTTGGAAGATTACCTATTTGTTCATTTAAATAAAAAAATACACCTGTCCTTTGAACCTATCCTACAGAAATAAAATCACTGGTTCATAAGGTTATATGGGTAAGAAGGCTTATTATATTATTGTCATAGCAACAAAACAGGACAAAGCCTGATGTCCATGAGGAAGGGAATGATTGATACATTATGGGATATTAAATAGTAAAGAAAATAAGTTAATATACTGACCTGGAAAGTGTAGAAGAACAACATATTAAGCTTTGACCAGTGATGGCATTCAGTAAATGGGATTGGAAGGAGGATCTTTCATTTTGACTTTAACACTCTTTGTATGGCTTTAAATTTTTACAATAAGAATGTACTTTCTTTCATAATCAAATGGTCAATTTTTTTCTTTTTAAGTTATGGTACTTGGAATATTATGATCTCATAAAAATAATATTTTAAAAGGACATTAACAACACAGGAAATTGACCATAATATATGGTTAGGTAAAATAAAAGGTAAATATAAAATTATATATACCATATGAAGCCAAGTTTTTACACTTTCATACATAAAAAAGTGGAAGAAAATGCAATAGTATGATTAATAGTGGTTAATTCTGTTTTTAAAGAAATCCTTGGCCGGGCGCGGTGGCTCAAGCCTGTAATCCCAGCACTTTGGGAGGCCGAGACGGGCGGATCACGAGGTCAGGATATCGAGACCATCCTGGCGAACACGGTGAAACCCCGTCTCTACTAAAAAAAAAAAATACAAAAAACTAGCCGGGCGAGGTGGCGGGCGCCTGTAGTCCCAGCTACTCGGGAGGCTGAGGCAGGAGAATGGCATAAACCCGGGAGGCGGAGCTTGCAGTGAGCTGAGATCTGGCCACTGCACTCCAGCCTGGGCGACACAGCGAGACTCCGTCTCAAAAAAAAAAAAAAAAAAAAGAAATCCTTTACAGTTTTTGGTGTGTATCTTCTAAATATTTTTCACTGAACATATATTACATTAAAAACAGAAGACAAATTTCTTACTTAAAAATGGAAAGAAAGTGAATACATATTCCTGATATCCAACATGTTGTCAGAGTGAGACTTCAGCTCCAAGGTGACTGGAGACTTCTTAATAAGAAAGTAATTTGCAAAGTATACATCCAGCTATCATTCTCACCACACTACGTAGTTCCTTATATTACAGATGAGGCAACAAGATCCAGACTGATGGAATTTACTCAGTCAGTATTTACGATGCAATAATTTGTGTGAACCTTCCAAGTCAGGGCTTGGCAATACATATTTGACCTACGAAACTGTTGGTCAGGCAGGTCTTGACATGAATTTGTCAGTAATCCTCATCTCATCTGAATCTCTCCTCTTGGATGAGTCAGAAGCCTCCGAGGGCAGAGTCACCCTATCAGGCATCTAGAGGTTACCAGGCAAATTGAAGACATGTGTCCCTGTTCCTGTGAGCTGACTGTGAGAGGATGGGTGCTCACTCTTCCACCCCCAGTGCTGGGCTCACATTTGGAGACTGGCATTCTCAAGCCTAAATCAGACCTCAGAAAGGTAAAGTATTTACTTCTTTTCTGTGGACTGCTGGATACATAGATAATCATTCTTTAGTAAACATTATATAAGTACAAAAACACACAGACATATGCAGGCAGACAGAAACACACATTCCACAGGGCCAGCCAAATTTAAAAGATTAGCCTCTCTGATCCCCACTCACCCTGGAAAAAGGAGGATTTCACCTGAGCCTCCACATTCTACTCCTGCTAGAGTCAGAGCTGGAGCAAAGGACATTAAGCATTGCTAGAAGTAAAAGGAGCTGGAGAAAAGAGGATTTTCTAGAGCTTCTCTCCCAGAAAGAAAGAAGCATGTTGGTTGAACTACTTTGATGAGCAAGTGGGGATGAGCGGTGAGTATTGAGACCCCTGATAGGGAGCGTTGATTGAGTTACCTGTAGGGTTTGGTTTGGCTGACTGGGGAAGGAAGTGGAATTTGGGGTGGGAGCCATGGAAGGTGACATAGTTTGTCTTTGTCTCATGTAAGATTGTAATCCCAGTGTTGGAGGAGGGGCCTGGTGCGAGGTGATTAGGTCATGGGGGCAGATTTCCCCCTTGCTGTTCTCGTGATAGTGAGTGAGTTGTCACGAGATCTGGTTATTTAAAAATGTGTGGCATCTTCCCTCCTGTTTCTGCATGTGAGAAGTGCTTGCTTCCCCTTTGCCTTCTACTATGACTGTAAGTTTCCTGAGGCCTCCCTAGAAGCAGAAACCTGTACAGCCCACAGAACCATGAACCAATTAAACAAGCCTCTTTTCTTTATAAATTACCCAGTTTCAGGTATTTCTTTATAGCAGTGTGAGCACGGATTAGTACAGAAGGGTAGTTGAGGGCTGTCTGCAGGGTTCTCACATCTGGTCTTTCCAGGCAGTGCTCAGACTCTCCTGACAATAAATGTCCCATGCGTGTGTCCCAGGGCCTTAGCCGTTTCTGGAAGGATTGGGGAGAGGTTTGGAGGAGGGGCCAGAACTGGAAGCTGAGTTCCCACAACCCACCCTGCATGAACACTGGGTAAATGCAGGGGTCTGAAGTTGTGAGTCCTGCTGAAGATGCACTTTTGTGATCTCCCTCAACTCCTCTGCAGGATAGAGTCTGCTCCTGTCTTCAGTTATCAGAGTAGGTTGGAGGAATGTGGGTTAACCTACTGATGTTGTGTCCATTTTGTTCATAGGCTGATTCCCCTGCCTTCGAGTCCCGTAAGAAGCCAGGATCTGTGGCTTCTGATTTCCTCATACCCCTCTAGGTAGTCAAGGCCCATCCTCTCAGCCACCTAGCCATGGCTAAGATTGATGTCCCCAGAGCAGTAGCGTTTGGGTCTGGGGTCTCACCTATGGAGTTAGTGCCCTCATGAACACACACTACATAATGTTGAATTTAATATCAGCAATAACTTTCTAGCTGATGCCTGAATTAGCCTTCTGGGCTCTGAAACACTTACCAAATGAATTACTGATCAACATGATGGAATGTGGTTGCTCTAAAGTTCCACCGTATAAAGGGTATCAAGCCTGCCTAATATAGACCCATCTAAAAGGAGGCTAAGCCTGGGAAGGCTCTGCCCTCTCCCACTTCAGCACACATTTCTCTTGTGACCACTAATATTATTTTGTCTACACCCAGGGGAGTCTCAATATTCTCAGGCTTATTTAGCTCCCGGTTTAAAACAGTTTGTGTCCATAAAGGGATTCCAGGTCTTGAGTCATTTACAAAACATGTGAAGCTCTGGAAATTCCCTAGACTTCTTATTCAAATTCACTGGGAGTGGGCAACATGAGAGGGAGAGGGAGGGGAAGAAAGAGAGAGAGAGGAAAGGGACTTGGACCCCCAGGAGTAAATTGGAAAATGGGGTTATTTCCATCTACCTTTCAACTGAAGTGGAGAGGACAGACCCCAGAAGGCAGGGCATTCTCCCCTCAGCTCAAACCCTCAAGACAACACCTGCCACCCCCTACCCCCGACTCAAGTACCTGCAATAGCATTGCCAGAAACTTCTTCTCAGCCTCATTCCGGCCATAGCACTGGAAGCTGTGCGTGTAGAGCGTGTACACGTAGCCATACAGGGACACCTGCATGATGTCGCTGGTGTTCAGATCCACCTTCTCTCCTGCCACGAAGGATATTTGGGTGGAGGCGCCACCTAAGTCCAGGGCACCCGTGGTTTCCACTCCATGCGGGTGCACCCACATATGCCAAAGGTTCTTCTGCACAGTGGGAAAAAGAAGTGAGAAAGAAAGCCAAAGGCACCATCTCTGTTTGCCCAAAGTTCTCCACCCAAGTCTCGTCTCCTATTACTAAGAAGTAGGACAGAGAGAGCATGTGAGGCCAGTTCTCTCCTTTCTTTCAGAGGTGGTGAATTCACGTGCTTACAGGAGCTGGGCAGGTAACATAGGTAAGTAATAAATGAGTGAAGTAGATTAGGTGTATAATAGGGAGTGGTGGGGTCTGTGGCAAACTGGAGAGTCCACGAATTACACTCTGTTCCCGTTACCGTGCAGGAATGTGAGTCTACTGTGACCAGTTCCTCCGATTTTTGGGAGGAGTGAGGAGGTCAGAAGAAGCTAGAAGTATGGATTTTTATGTGAAATTTCCCAAACGTTAATTGTTGGTAACTATTTAAAAATTTAAAATACATTTGAAGGGGAACAAAATAGGTCTTGGGCTGGATATGCTCTGAGTAACTCCTGTTTTGTGCCCCCTGTAACATGGCAGTTGTCTCTTGGAGTCAACTTTCCTTTGCACCAAGGGAGCAGGGAGTGCAGGGACTGGACTGTGAGGAGACCTGGGAACACAGAGTGAAGACTTCCTCCTGTCTCTGGGAACTTAGGGATGCAGACTTCCTGAGGGCTTTGTAAATTTCAGATGGTCATGGAGCCTCTCTGAAGGATTATTCAACTGTCCTCCCAAAGACCCATAGCCTAGTGTAAACTTTAGATCCCACCCCCTTCAATTTCTTACAAGCTAGTAAAGTGATGAGATTCCCTCCCTCCCAAGCATTTAGTCCTATTTACGACTATGTTTTCTCCCCAGCTATATAGGTCTTTCTTAGCTATTGTCTCATAGGTATTTCCCTAATACATTACATGATAGGAGTGATACAGGACAGATATCCCTAATGGTATGTACCTCTACTTAGGCTATCACTCACAAGGGATAGGATAAACAGCAAGATTAAAACCATGCATTTGTTTCCACACACCTCCAGGAAATTTCCCATTAAATAGTTGGCCGTAATCCATCCATATACCCCTTCCTCTTGCCCAGAAATGATTTGAGCACCCCTAAAGTCAAAGGGCTGGGACTTGAAGTAGCTTTGGATGCTTTCAAGGACTTCATTAGCTGCTGTTTCATTTTGCAACCTATGCAAGGCACAGAACAAACAAGTCTGAGTGCCCAGACAATAGAGTCTTAAAATATATAGTCTCACTCAGGTGAAAATGCAAACTTCCCCATCTCCCTGCTGGTGGGGATGAATGATTTTCCAGATGTGTGCTGTACACCACAATCCCTTTTGCAAGTTGAAGTCTTCTGGGGCAACTGTGAAGGCAGGATCCACTTGTTACCTGTCAAACTGCCAAGTAGGAAAATTGCTTTCAGTAAAAGTACAATTTGTTCTCCCCACCTATATCATCTGTTCATGTATCAGAAGAGCCTCCTATTTAACTGCCATTGCTCTCTCAGATCAGCAGAGGAAAGGAGATTGATGAAGGCATAAGAGTGGCATATGGAGGCACCATACGAAGGAACCCTCATCTGACCAGAAGGAAGGGGAGCTTAGTAGGAAGGGGGAAAGGAAGAACATTGAGTTTTCAGCTGTTTCTGCTTCAGTCTTTGGGAGGGCTTCAGCATGAAGGGATATGACAGTCATCATGGCTGTCACTGGATTGAAAAACCATTGGTGTGCTGACTCTTAGACAAGTGGCAACACAGCATTCTATCCCTAGTGACAGAATGTTATGGCATCCATCGCTGCCATTTTACGCTATGAAAGAGCTCGCTTGGGAGATTATTTCCTCTTTCATCCGTGGGTTAAGAAAGCCAGGGGCACTGGCTGACTCTTGGCTCAGGAAGAAGAAAGAGCAAGGCTATAAGCAGGATCCATTCCAATTCAGTGGCCAGTTATCACTACTTGGAAAATAATTCAGAGTTTTCCCAGTTTCATCAATTCTCATCGCAGCTAATTCTCATTGTTTTCTTTTCTATTTTACTTGTCTAGTAATTAAAATATCAGCTCGTTCCTCAGAAGAAATAGATCATCATCAGAAAACAGTTTTACAAGAAAAAGTTAGTACTTAATTTATTCAAAGGAGACATTCACTTTTTCCTAAGGGGTGAGTTTTCTGTTCCACGGTTTGTGTCATGAGCTGTAAATTGCAGAGCCTTTTAATTATTTCTCACTGAAAGACTGGGGGAGGGAGGGGAAGCAACCAAGAAAAAGTCAGGTTCTTAAGAGCTGTTTTGTTTGTTTGTTTTGTTTTTGTTTTTAGAGTAGTAGAAGTCTACTTAAGTCATAAGGTCAGAGCCAGTTCAACCAAGAAGTTTACATATGTACAAACACTACTGGTAAAGCAAAGATATTTTAGAGTAACTTCTACAGACATTTAATGGAATTGGACCAGTATTTCTCCCTGATAGTAGTCACTTATCCCATTCATATTGCTGGTATTGCTCAGGTCCTGTGCTGAAACTTGTTACCTGAAGTCAAATTCCAGGGACAGTAAACAGCATCCTAATGTATTCTGAAATGGAAAATTCAGCCTGAAAATGTGAATTGAATAGAGTGAAAGCAGAAGGATTTCACAGACTAAGCCCTAAGCATTCAGTCTCCAAGTTGAAAACTTCATGAGCACATCCTGCAGCTGACTTTTCTATAAGTAGCTCCACACGTGTCGTGTTAAGGAAGCATCCACTACAGCAGATGAGGATTTTAGGTCCATGGAATTAAGAGCCTGTAAAGGGGCTGCCTTGCTGTGTTCTCTGAGATTACGAGGTTTCAGTTGCACCCTTGTTGGAAGAACTGTTTTTATAAGAAAGAAAAGGCAAAAGGAAGGAGTTTTTAAGTCATTTCTATTACACGTAAAGGAAATAATTTAGAAATACACTGCAGATTCCAAGAGTGAGCAAAGAAATCTGACTTCCTTCCACATTCAGCGTGGTCAGCCAGGAAATCAGATTAGAAAGGAGAATTATGAGACTATAAGGAAAAGGCCCAGTCTAACGGAGAGTACGTCATGATTTCTTTTCATTATCATGTTAAAGGAGCTCTGTTTGTTCTTTTTTTATTTTCTTAATACTCCGACATAGTTAATTTTGCATGCTTGGAGTCATAGATAAAGTGCCTTTGAAGCAGAATAAGTGATGTCTTCTTGTGATAAAACCTTATTCCAACACTTGGAGTAGCCTCTACTCTGAGTAGATTTAAGTTTGATGTTTATTTTTGGAAACTGTTTTTTTTTTAAATTTCAAGGTCAAGGAAATGCTATAATGGAGAAAAAAGAGAAAAGACATTCAAAAACATGCAACTGGGCCAAAAGCCATGACTACAAATTTAGAAGGAACTAATTGAGTGAGTGAAATGAGATGCTTGTTTCAGAACAACTCCAAAAGCTTTGACTGATTTGAGGTGCAGACATGCCATTGTTTTAAAGCAGATTTCAGTGATATTTTGTACACAAGCAGAAGCTACATAGCTATGGGTTGTACTTACTACCAAACTTAGCTGGTTGTTCACAGGTGTTAAAACACCAAGTGTCAAAACAGCTACTTTTCCAAAGCAGTAGAGTTATATCCCATGAGCGTATTTCATATTACCTCTCTCTTTTTCAAAGTTCCCAGTAAAATCACCAAGTGAGAGGGAAACAATTTTAGAACTGTTTCTTTCTGGGTATTAAAATAAAGACTAAAAGTTTCCCAACCTTTAAAGCCCAAATTTATGGCAGAATATGGCTTCTTTTTGGGGGGCAAGGGTTGTTCCCAGAAATAGAGTTACATTCTTGGCAAGGTTCAACACATTCTTGGTTATTTTGGTCAAATGGGCCCCTTTGTGCCACTTAGCCTTTACCTCAGCAAGCGCATCCCAGCTGTGGCTCCCAGGTGAATGGGGGTGGATCCGTGGAGGTGAAATGGAACCTGCCCCTTGACTTTTTGCATACAATCCTCAAAGGCTTTGGGGACATCTTGGGGGTTATTTCCATAGCTGGAGATTCCAGAGCCTGAAAAGCAAGCAGTCAGCGTCTGTCAGCATTTCTAAGAACCAACAGCGGCAATACAACTTTTAAATAAAAAACAGACTGGTTTTGAAAATTATTGGGGTTTGGTAGGGGGTTGAAAACAGCTGGATGTGGTAAGTCCTATATGGTTACACTGATCAGTCTACTTGCAACCTCTAAAGGAATGAATTACAATTGTGAAAAAAGTAAGCCAGGGTCTACTTTAAAAAAAGTTGTCATTATAAAAATTTCAAATATAAGTAAAAGTAGAGAGAATAGTATATTGAAACTCATGCATCTATCTCCCAGCTTCAACAATAATCGACTCTTATTTCATCTGTACAGTCTTCCACTTGCTCCCCACAAAGCAAAATGCAGATGTGTCATTTAATTCCCATATTTCAGTATGTGTCACAAAAATTAAAAATTCTTTGAAGAAACCCTAACTACGGTTGAATTACTATACCTGTACAAATTAAAAATAATTTATTTTTCTTTTCTTTTTTTCTCTCTCTCTTTTTTTTTTTTGAGACAGTCTTGCTCTGTCGCCCAGGCTGGAGTGTGCAGTGGCATGATCTCGGCTCACTACAACCTCCACCTCTCAGGTTCAAGTGATTCTCCTGCCTCAGTTTCCTGAGTACCTGGGATTACAGGTGTGTACCACCACACCTGGCTAATTTTTGTTGTTTTTTTTCTGTAGAGACACGGTTTCACCATGTTGCCCAGGCTGGTCTTGAACTCCTGACCTCAGGTGATCCACCTGCCTGCACCTCCCACAGTGCTGGGATTACAGGCGTGAGCCACCACGCCTGGCCAAAAAAATAATTTCTTAATATCATTAACTATCTAGTCATGGTTCACATTGCCTCATATCCATTCTCATTCTCATCCTCTCTGTCTCTTTCTCTTCCTCCTCCTCCTCTTCCTCCCTCCTCCTTCCTCCATCCACCACCCTTTCCTCGTTTGTATGAGTCAGGATCCCAATAAATTCCGTTCAGTGCAATGTTAAGTCTCTTTCTATCTATTGGTTCTGCCTTCCCTTTCTATTATTCCTCCTAATTATTAAAAGTTTTTATTGCAATTTCTCTGTCCTGAAGAATTTCCACAGTCTTGAGTTTGTCGATTGTACCCTCATCATTCAATTAACATCTTACTTGGTCCTTTGTATTTCTATAAATTGTTAATTGAATGTAGAGGCTTGATCAGATCAGGTTTGAATTTTTTAAAAAAAATATAGGGATTAGTGTGGATTTACAATAGGAGGCACAGTATCTGGTTGTCTCTCTTTTTGTGCTGTTAGCATTATCAGTGATAATGGCTTAAATCCATTATTTCATTAGGAGTTGCAAATGGTGATATCTTCTTTTTTTTTTCTGAGATGGAGTCTCACTCTGTCACCCAGGCTGGAGTGCAGTGGTGTGATCTCGGCTCACTACAACCTCTGTCTCCCAGATTCAAGCGATTCTTGTGCCTCAGCCTCCCAAGTAGTTGGGATTACAAATGAATGCCACCTTGCCTGTCTAATTTTTGTATTTTTTGTAAAGACCGAGTTTCCCCATGTTGGCCAGGCTGGTCTCGAACTCTTGGCCTCAAGTGATCCACCCTCCTCGGCCTTCCAAATTGCTGGGATTACAGGTGTGAGACACCATGCCTGGCCTGTTGCATTTTACTTTTGAGTTTTAGGAATTACTTTTTAAAAAACGATATTGTTTTATAGTTATTAAAATAATTACATAGTTAGTTCTAAAATCAGATCTACAA
Source organism: Rhinopithecus roxellana (assembly GCF_007565055.1). NCBI lineage: Eukaryota > Metazoa > Chordata > Mammalia > Primates > Cercopithecidae > Rhinopithecus > Rhinopithecus roxellana. The sequence continues at coordinate 193,885,979 of NC_044549.1, read as the reverse complement.
AACTAGGTATATTCAGAGACATCTAGATTCTCCTTGTCTCCTCTTCCTGTAAGTAGTTTCTTTTTTAAAAAAAGTTTAACTGATGTTTGTTTAAAATAAGCAAGTACATATATTTTTAATCACCCCAACTTCCAGATAAATGGTAATTTACTATATATACCCTTCTCCACTTTTTTTTTTTGCATTCAACAACACTTCCTAGTAGCCACTCCATAGCAGTATATAAATATTCTTCATTTCTTTTTACAGTTGCATTGCATGCCATTGCATGAATATAACTTAATTTGTTCTCCCAGTCCAGGCTCTGAGTTTAAATACGTCCTACTTTAAGGAAGACTAAGTATAGGACAGACAAGGAAGATGGAGGGAATATGGTTCCTCTGGAAACTTCCTTCTTTGGAATTGGTAGAGCCACTGCCTCCTTCAACTGCCCTTTCTTAACCTTTCCCACCCATCTTCTAACTACCACAAACCAATAAAAAAAAACCCTGAGCTCTCTAATTACAAGTTTTACTTGGATGTGTCCATTAAGATGCACCAACATGTGGATTTCATCGACAGTGCCATAGAAGCAAGGACAGGCTTTCCCAACCTTGGCCAAGGACAGAGCCTCTAATGTAATCTTCCCTCCTGGGGGAATGACCTCCTACAACAGAAAAATGACAGCACCATAAGCCATGGGCTTGATGAGCTTGGTGGCTTGATCTCAGGAGTTCAGAACTGAAGTAGCTGTAAGAAACACTAATAACAACAATTAAATAAATATATATGTTTATATATGTATGTGTGTGTGTGTGTGTGTGTATATATATATATATATTTTTTTTTTTTTTTTTTTGAGATGGAGTTTTTTGCTCTTGTCACCCAGGTTAGAGTGCAATGGCATGATCTTGCCTCACTGCAACCTCCGCCTCCCAGGTTCAAGTGAGATTCTCCTGCCTCAGCCTCCCGAGTAGCTGGGACTACAGGTATGCACCAACAGACCCAGCTAATTTTGTATTTTTAGGAGAGACGGGGTTTCACCATGTTGGCCAGGCTGGTCTCAAACTCCTGACTTCAGTTGATCCGCTTGGCCTCCCAAAGTGCTGGGATTATAGGAGTGAGCCATTGCACCCAGCCTGTATGAATAATTTTTAATACAAAAATATATTAATCCTAAAAAAAGAAATTTTTTCCCCTCTCGTGTGAAGGATTATGGATGATCTTATTTCCTTTTCTACTTTTAGATAAAGATGGGGTCTTGCCATGTTGCCCAGGCTGGTCTCAAACTCCTAGGCTCAAGTGATCCTTCTGCCTCAGCCTCCTGAGTAGCTGGGAATCCATTGTGCCTGGTTCCATTTTATTTACCTATGTTTTCTGATTTTCACATAATGAAAATATATTATTTTGTAATTAGAAAGTTATTTTTAAAAAGACACAACTCTCTCAGTAAATAAAATGTCAGATTAAGCTCTCAGGCATATTCTTATGTGATAGGTTATTTAACAGGGTTTCCTTTCCACAATGCCAACAAAAACAACAAAACTGTGCTGAACATCACAGGTAAGTGTACATGTTCCTCATAATTGTTTTCTGTGAAACTAGTAAAATGAATCCCCATACACTGATCATTCAGCTTCAACAGTTAATCAATACACAGCCCACCTTATTTTCATCTATATGCTTTCTTTTTTCCATCTCTATGAATTACTGTAAAGAAAATCCCAGGCATTATATTAATTCATCTGCAAACACGTTAGTATATGTTTTGAAGAGGGAAGGACTCTGAAAAGTATAACCATGATACCTAAGAAAAAAATAACTCCTAAAAAAGTTCTTAATATTATTAAAGACACATCAGTGTTCAGATTTCCCAGAATAACTAACTTTTTCTTTATAGTGTGATGAAGAAACCAAAGTCCATACCTTGTACGTGCATTTGGATGTTTTTTAAGATTCTTTATTCTGTAACAGTTTTCATGACCCCCTTTTTTCTTGCCATTTATTTATTAAAGAAATAATTTTAATGGAGCAGCTCTCTCATTTTGGATTTCACTGATTGGATCCGTGAGGTGTCATTGAACATGTTCCTTTATCTCCTGTGTTTTTTATAAACTGGGAGTTAATTTCTATAAATGTGATCAGATTCAGGTTTGATTTTTTGGCAAGAGCACTTCCTAGGTGTGCTAGGTTTTTCCTACTGTACATCACCACACTGGGGGCATATCATGTCTGTCTAACTTCTTAGGTTATAAGCTCCCCATCACTTTTTATCTAATTGTGCTCTTCCTCTTTCTTCAAATTTCTTGGATTTGGGTTCTGAACTTCTTCTCCCCTTACTGGCTGCCATTCCTCCTAAGTTCGTTTGCTGGATCCTCCTCCTCTCCCCCGCCTCTCAGTACTGGGGCGTGTAAGGCTAAGTCCTCAGATCTCTTTTCTTTAGTATCTACTCACTCCCTAGATGAGCTGGGGCTGGATATCATCTGTATTCTGATGACCCTCAGCTTTATTTCTTCAACCTCCCCCTCCCCTGAACTCCTGACTTGCCTGGCAACCACACATCACTATATAGATCAGGAGTGAGCAAGGTATTTGACTCAATACCTGTTTTTGTATGGATTGCGAGTGAAGAATAATTTTTACATTTTCAAGTAGTTGGAAAAAAATCAAATGAAGAACAGCATTTTATGTCATGAAAATTATAAGAAATTAAAATGTCAGTGTTCATAAGTAAAGTTTTGTGTTTTTTTTTTTTTGAAATACAAACATGCTAATTCATCTACACATTGTCTATGGCTGTTTTCATGCTAAAGGGGCAGAGTTGAGCAGTTATGACAGAGACCATATGGCCCACAAGTCTAAAATATTTATCGTCTAGCTCTTTACAGAAAAAAGTTTGCTGTCCCCTGACTCAAATGATTTATAGCCATCTCCAACTTAATATGCCCAAAACCAAACTCTTTAAGTCTTGCCCTGCCCCTAGTATGCTCCACTCCCAGTGTTCCCCAATCTCAGTAAATGGTGTTGTGATGCACACAGTTGCTCATATCCAAACTCTTGCTCATGCATTATCAACTCAGATGCCTCACATCAAGTCCATCATAAAATCATGTTGGTCCTACCTTCAAAATACCTTGCAAATCTAAGCACTTCTTACCCCCTTCCCCAGAACCTCGTAAACCAAGGTTTCTCAACCTTGGTGCTACTGACATTTTGGGGTAGATAATTCTTTGTTGTGGAGGCTGTTCTGTGCATTGTACAATGCTTAGAACATTGTAGAATGGCAAGGGAAAAGGCCAAGCATGGAAGCTGCTCAGCATTTTCTTTTTTTTTTTTTTTTGAGACGGAGTCTCGCTCTGTCGCCCAGGCTGGAGTGCAGTGGCCTGATCTCAGCTCACTTCAAGCTCCGCCTCCCAGGTTCACGCCATTCTCCTGCCTCAGCCTCCCGAGTAGCTGGGACTACAGGCGCCTGCCACCTCGCCCGGCTAGTTTTTTGTATTTTTTAGTAGAGACGGGGTTTCACCGTGTTAGCCAGGATGGTCTCGATCTCCTGACCTCGTGATCCACCCGTCTCGGCCTCCCAAAGTGTTGGGATTACAGGCTTGAGCCACCGCGCCCGGCCGAGCTCAGCATTTTCTAGGAAAAGCCAAGGGGCCAGTGTGGCTGGAAGAAAGATGAGAAATGTCCTCTATGCACTAGATGCTAGCAGCACCACGGACTCAGTCATGACAATCAAAAAGATCTCCAGACACTGCAAAATGTTTCCTGGGAGACAAATTCACCTTGTGTTGAGAAGCACTAGTCAAGGACAAATTGACCATCACCTAATCTCTCACCCATACTGATTTAACAGCACTTAACTGGTGTCCTCGCTTCCAATCTTAGCCCCTGACTACGTGTTCTATATCAACTGAGCGATCCGTTAAAAACAGAAGTCATGTATTAGTTCCCTGGTTAGAATCTTCTAATGGCTTCCCAATATACTTTGAAGAAACTTCATCTGAGTCACAGTCAAACCCTTATGACACCTCAAGGCCCTCCAAGGAGCTGGCCTTGGCTATAGCTTCAGTCTCATTTCTCATCTTTCTTCCAGCCACACTGGCCCCTTGGCTTTTCCTAGAAAATGCTGAGCAGCTTCCACGCTTGGCCTTTTCCCTTACCATGCCTCTGCTCAGCATGTTCTTCCCCCAGACATTTACATGGCTCACTGTCTCATCTCACTTTTGTCTCTGCTTAGCTGTCATATTCTTCATACTTCCCTGACAGTCCTGTTCAAAACAGCATGATCACTTTCTATTTCCCACCCTGCCTGATTTCTCTTCACATCATGTCTCCCTGACACTCCTTATATGCCCTTTTTTTTTTTGTCTATCTTCTTCATTGGAATGAAAGTCTCATAACACACAACCACAGATTTTGTATATATTGTTTATTTCTGAATTCCTGGTGCCAAGAACAGTTCATATCAAACAGCAGGCACCTAATACATATTTATTAAATCAATCAATCAATGAGACTTTCAATCCACCATATATCTCTATAGTAAGGAGATTGGCTAGTCCAATCTCGGCTAAACAAAATATAATCTGCAACAGCTGGTCTCTAGATAGCGGCTGGTGAGAGGCAAGATAGAATGGTGAAACCTTGGGAATATGTCACCAGAAAGCCTGTTTGCATAAGGTCTATTAAGCCTCCCAGAGGGAAAAGGAGATAGGATTCATAGGCTCCTAGGATACTTGGACTTGGACACTTGGTCCCATGAGAGGAGCATGGAAATTGCTATTTCAATATGGGGAGAGAGGGTTAAACAGATGGCACAAAACTTACTTGAGGGGAAACAGAAGCCAAAGACACGCGCCTCAGCTTGAGCTCCGGCCAACTATTGGCAAAGAATTTTTTTTTTTTTTGAAATGGAGTCTCGCTCTGTCACCCAGGCTGCAGTGCAGTGGTGTGATTTCCACTCACTGCAACCTCTGCCTTCCGGGTTCAAGCAATTCTCCTGCCTCAGCCTCCCGAGTAGCTGGGATTACAGGTGCCCACCACCACGCCTGGCTAATTTTTGTATTTTTAGTAGAGATGGAGTTTCATCATGTTGGCCAGGCTGGTCTCAAACTCCTGACCTCAGGTGATCCACCCACCTCAGCCTCCCAAAGTGCTGGGATTACAGGCATGAGCCACTGCGCCCAGCGGCAAAGGATGTTTTTTAATACTATGGTGGCCTGGTTTCTGATGCAACTCTTTGAGGGATTTTAATGTAGGAGATTGTTAAGTTTAGGCTCTAGTGGAGCTTAAGTAATTTTTAGTTACTGGTTTAAAGGAAAGACATTGTGAATGTCCCTTGTGGGGAAAGGCAGCAGCAGGCATGAGTACTGCAGATGAGATGAGACACATGCAGAGAACCCAGCACCTCCAGGGGGTGGCTTCACCACAAGCAGCCAGAGACACAGACACCAGCACAGAAACCGCCAGCAAAGGCAATGAACTCATGGAAAACAGTAGCAACTGGGGGTTGATACCTACCAGAAAGAAATTTCTGAGGGCCTAGGCATCTGGGAATCCCTGCTGGGTGAGCAAGCATTCATCACCCCCTTCAGTTTGGCCAAGACAGGGGAGTCCTGGGAAGTTTACAACAGAGGAACCAGAAACCCAAATTATCCTTGGAGAAGCCACAAGTCTTTGAGGGGATGACACTTGCTGAACTTCAACTCTGTAATTTAAGCTTTAGTTTGTGGTCTTCTGTTCATTCAGAGTATATATGGATCCCTGAGGCTACTGTGATCAAAGAAGGGAAGATCATTTATGGATGTGCTGTGGCCTCCATGACTCTGTGCCTCCTCAAATCACATATGCCATCCCGGGTGGGCCAAGGAACCCTTCTCCTGAGGGACTGCTGTAACACCTCCCCACATAAGTCTTATTTTTCCCCACAGTCGTAAGGCTGTCAGGACTAACTTGATTGAATTGCCCTCTTGGGTCTAAAAACAGAGATCTTGTAACTGTGAGACAGAGGAACAAGTGGCAAGAGGATCCACCAGGAGCTCTGGATTGTGGTGCCCCATGACTAACAGCTAATGCTTATTGAGCACTTACTGTATGCCAGGCATTTCTTTTACATATATTATGTCATTTAATCTTCAAATCACTCCTATGGGGTAGGTATAACTACTATTACGTTTTTTACTTTAAAGATGAGGAAGTCAAGACTCAGAGAGGTTAGATAACTTTCCAAGGTTCACACAGTAGGGATGAGGTGAAGTCTTAATCTCGATCTTACACTCTCTTCTCTTTACTCAGAGCACATAGTCTCTTTGAAAGGAGCAGCCTGCTGTCCTATTTCATGGTTGAAGGTGAGGAAATGGCTCATTACCCGAGTTACCCGAGCAGATAGAGGATTGCTGGTTGAGGTCACAGCAGGGCTACAGCTGCCTGTGTCTTGTGGATAACAGTGCAAGCAACACTCAGAAAATATCTGCTGGGTGCAGTGGCTCACACCTGTAATCTCAGCACTTTGGGAGGCTGAGGCAGGAGGATGGCTTAAGCCCAGAAATTCAAGACCAGCGTGGGCAACATAGTGAGACCCCATCTCTACAAAAAATGAAATTAGCCAGATGTGGTGGCACTGTCTGTAGTCCCAGCTACTCAGGAGGCTGAGATAGGAGGACTGCTTGAATCCAGGAAGTCTAGGCTGCAGCGAGCCATGATTGTGCCACTGCACTCCAGCCTGGAAGATAGAGTGAGACCCTATCTCAAAAAGAAAAAAAAAAGAAGGGAAAATATCCAAGTCCCCTGTGTGGTGAACCCAAAAACATGCAGTGCAAATATGCCTTCAAATAGACTTATTGCTCCAGCTGTCAGCTTCTTCAGGGTCTGCCTGAGCTGCAGAGAGCTGCCTTGCTCAAGATCTTGCTCTTTCCAGGGTGGCAAACATCCAATGAGTGGCAGCAACAGGGGTATTACAGCCAAGCCACTTCACATCATTTCAACCCGGTGCAGCAGAACAGATCAGTTGAAGCTTCATCAGGCCTGAGTTGAAGTTTGACTTCTTTTTTTTTTGGGGGGGACAGAGTCTCGCTCTTTCGCCCAGGCTGGAGTGCGGTGGCCTGATCTCAGCTCACTGCAAGCTCCGCCTCCCGGGTTTACGCCATTCTCCTGCCTCAGCCTCCCGAGTAGCTGGGACTACAGGCGCCCGCCACCTCGCCCGGCTAGTTTTTTGTATTTTTTTAGTAGAGACGGGGTTTCACCGGGTTAGCCAGGATGGTCTTGATCTCCTGACCTCGTGATCTGCCCGCCTCGGCCTCCCAAAGTGCTGGGATTACAGGCTTGAGCCACCGCGCCTGGCTGAAGTTTGACTTCTTTTTTTGTCCAATCCTTCTCTCTGCCTGCTTTCTGCTATAATGTTGCATCTCTAATAACCACCTTGCATTCCATAATCTGTCTCTACATCTGCTTCTGGAGAGCCTAACCTGGAATACCTGTGCATCAGGGTAGGCAAGCTCCTGGCTGCCCTCCTCGGAGGGCGGATGATCAGAATTCACTCTGATTATCCAGAGAAGACTCTCGGTCTCCTGGTGAGAAAGACTAACTCTGCTCCCCAAGTTTTTCAATGCCATGATTCCCATGAACTTATAATGTTTTGGCAGCTCACTGAGGGAAACAAAGGAGGTTGCTGGGCTGGGAGGACAGGTCTGGAGTCTCTAACTTGTTGTCCTGTGGGCTCAAGGATACACTGGGCACATTCAGAAAACCCTGGTTGGGAGGCTACAGGCCAACTCAAAAATCCTAATGCTCGAATGAGGAAGATAAGTGGCTTTGAAAAAGGCTTATACATATACACACTCCCTAACTAGGCTCGATTACTTGGACTAATTATACACACTCCCTAACTAGGCTCGATTACTTGGACTAATTACTTAATTGTAAAAGGCAAAATTATAACACTTTTCATAGAAAAATGTCTGTATGACCTCAAGATAGGAAAGGATTTCTTAAATAAAACATACAAAAAAGCAAGCCACAAAAGGGAATATTGATGGTTGTATTTACATAAGAATCAAGAACTTCTATTCATTAAGAGACATCACAAACTAAAAAGACAAACTACAAACTGTGAGAAGATATTAGCAATAATATGATAATAATAATGGCAAATAATTCATATTTAGAATATTTATAAAGAATTTCAATGAATTAGTAAGAAAAATTCAATAATTCAATAGAAAAATGAACAAAAGACATGAATATGCATTTCACAGAAAACAGAAATTGCTATAATTATATGGAAAGATATTAAGTTTTATTAGTAACCAAGAAAATACAAATGCCTATCAACATGGAAAAATGAGGCTGGGCGCAGTGGCTCATGCCTGTAATCCCAGTGCTTTGGGAGGCCAAGGCAGGTGGATCACTTGAGGTCAGGAGTTCGAGGCTAGCCTGGCCAACATGGTGAAACCCTATCTCTACTAAAAATACAAAAATTAGCCAGGTGTGGTGGCAGGCACCTGTAATCCCGGCTACTTGGGAGGCTGAGGCAGGAGAATCGCTTGAACTCAGGAGGCAGAGATTGCAGTGAGCCAAGATTGCGCCACTGCACTCCAGCCTGGGCAACAGAGTGAGACTCTGTCTCAAAAAAAAAAAAAAAAAAAAAAAAAAAAAGAGCAGATAGTTGCTCATATCAACACAGATGAATCTTAAAAACCCAATGTTGTTAGTGAACAAAGCAAATACAGCATAAAATATGTTGATTCCATTTATATGAATACATGTTTGATTTTGTTTTAAAAAACAGAAACACTACATACATAAGACGAAACTAAAAAGAACAAGGAAACAGTTAATATAAAACCCAGAATATGCTGTGGAAAAGGCAGGGAGCTGCATGGAGGATCATTAATTATCATTGCTGCTAATACTCCACTTCAGGGGCTGGCACCCCATGGGCCAAATCCAGTATACCACCTTTTTTTTGTGCAGCCTATGAGCTAAGAGAGGTTTTACATTTTTTAATGTTGGGAAAAAATTTACAAGAAGAATTACATTTCATGATGTGAGAATTATATGAAATTCAAAATTTCAGTGTCCATAAATAAAGCTTTACTCGAACAGAGCCATGTCCATTTGTTTACATATTGTCATTCTCTCTCTGCCTGCCCGTCAGTACACACAACTACTCCTTATCACTGTTGGAAGACAGCTTTCCATGTGTTCCTTGTGTTTCCCTCCACAGCAAAAGGCAGACATGCTCACTGCCCATTATAAATGCTTCTCTAAAATCCCAGACTTCCTTTCCTATGACAGAACCTATTGCATGAGTGCATACTCTCTGTCTCTCTTTCCATCATCCTGGGCAAATTGAGAATCAGAACCAGTGTAAGAAAATGCTGATACTCTGGGCTACTCCTGTGAGTAACAAATTATCCTTTGTTTCTGAACCAGGAGTCTTGTGTCTTCCAGCACCCATGAAAATATGGCAGGGTGAAATCAGACCATTCACAGTTCTTGACGCCACCCCTTCCCATGTATACAGATGAAAAAACTGAGGCCCAGAGAAGGGAAGTGACTAGAGCAAGTTTATTCCACTGATGAGTAGCAGCACTAGCACAAGATCTTCTATTTCCTGACTCCCAGTCGAATGCTCATTCCCTGCCTCCCAGCAACATCTAACGACCTCTCCAGGCCTCCAAGACACTTAGAATTCTACCTTGCTTCCCATTGCAACTCCCAGACACACTTCAGTCCTTACCTTTCACACTACATTTGAAGGTTTGACTGACCACTCCGGTATTATTCTCTTTCTCTGCTGGCCATTGATACACGTAGACTGTGGTTCTAGAAGACCCGGCATCCAGCACAATACCATACTGAATAAAAAGGGAGAGGGAGAGTCAGAAATGGGTGGGACTCCTCTGATCACTGCTTTCTCGGTTGGCCACTGAGAACCCTGAGTACCTTAATCCACACTGCTTCACTTAGGGAAGGACTGATCAATAAGAAAAACTATTTCCTCCAAACCAATTTTGTCTCCTTGGATTGTGAGGGAACAGGATGAAGAAAGGTAGGGCAGGTTCTAGGAAATAATTATCACTTTGCCATGCATTAGAATCACCTGGAGAGCTTAAAAAATCCCCCAGTGCCAAGGCTACACCCCATACCAATTAAATCAGAATCTCTGAGAGTGGACTCAGGCATCAACGGGTTTTAAAAGTCCCAGGTGAGTCCAACACTCAGCCAAGGTTGAGAATTGTACTTCATAGATCTTGTATACAATCGAGTTGCCTGATTCTTCCTCATTTAGACCTCTGGGGGGAGGTACAAAAGCCATCTTCATCTCAGAAGGAAAATGAATAGTCACCTGGATGCCCTATATTTCCAAACTTCTAGGTTTATCAGTCTAAAAATAAACAACCAAAATGAAAGCGTAGGAAGAAGCTATAGGAAGTTTTTCACATGGTAGAGGCATTTCTTTTTTTCTTTTTTTGAGATGGAATTCCACTCTCGTCACCCAGGCTGGAGTGCAATGGCACGATCTCAGCTCACTGTAACCTCTGCCTCCCAGGTTCAAGAGATTCTCCTGCCTCAGCCTCCCAAGTAGCTGGGATTACAGGTACCTGCCACCATCCCCGGCTAATTTTTGTATTTTTAGTAGAGATGGGGTTTCACCATGTTGGGCAGGCTGGTCTCAAACTCCCGACCTCAGGTGATCCACCCGCCTTGACCTCCCAAAGTGCTGGGATTACAGATGTGAGCCACTGTGCCTGGCTGAGGCATGTTAATACCTGCATCAGTGCTCAGAATTAAAGTATTCATAATTAAGGAGAAAAAAAGCAAAATAAAATAATATTGACATATTGATCCCACTTTGGCAATGTGTATGTCAGCAAATGAACAGGCAGGTGTTGCTGGGCAGTGCTGGGGCTGCCTGTGTACAGGAGAGTAGGCTGAGAGTCCTGGACCGATTTGCCCAACTTGAGCAGGCACTAGAAAGCTTCATCTGCAGGTTTGGCCCAGGCTAGGCTCTGGACCAAACCTGACCAGGAAAGAGTATGTATTAGTACCCTATAGAGTTTGGAATTAGCAATGCATACCTAAGCCGAGTATCTGCTTGTGCTCACAGTCATCCCAGGGCATCCAGAGGCCTTCAGGGTGGCCTGAAGTCCCCCACTCCACTACCTTTGGGTTAACCTAGCCTGTCCCACAGAAGGTGATGAAGCTGGGTCTGGAGGCAGGCTGACTCAGACGGATTCTTGATTTTATGATGCTGGCCTGGGTAAGTTGCCTGACCTTTCTGGGTTCCCTCATCTTTAGAGGACTTACTTGCAGAAGTAAATAGAAGGCTATATGCCTGATGCTTAGAGGCTACTCATAAATACAGGCTATTAGCATATATAGAATGGCCAGTCAAACAAAATAAACAAATAAAATCACAAAACAAGAAAAACAGAAAAGAAAACAAAGTATCCCTCAAATCCAGATATTGCGTTAGCCCTTGTTATATCTTTTCTAATTATATATGTATATATGTAACTGGATATATACATATATCATTGTATATATGCAGTGGTGCCATCATGACTCACTGCAGCCTCAACTTCTCAGGCTCAATCGATTCTCAGCCCCAGCTTCTCAAGTAGCTGGGATTACAGGCGTGTACCATCACACCTGGCTAATTTTTGTATTTTTTGTAAAGACGGTTACGCCATGTTTCCCAACCTGGTCTCGAACTCCTGGACTCAAGTGATTCACCCACCTTGGCCTCCCAAAATGCTGCTGGTATTACAGGCATGAGCCACCGCATCCGACCATGCAATGCTCTTTTCTTAAAAGTATATCATGAACATGTCTTCCTGACAGTAGAAACAGATTCATATCACCATTTTCGTACATTCATTGTATCCACTGTTAGATACAGAGTAATTTAACCAATTTCCTGATCCTATACATTTAGGAGGTTTCCAACTTTTTATTATCTATATTACAAATGCTTGTTTTGTTTGAAATGGGACCAAATTTTTAAAAAGTTGCTCCAGCTCCTGAATCATAGCCTCTCCATTATTTTGAAATAGAACATCTGTGTCCACTGGTATGCGAATTTGGATAGTCTCTTAATCTCAGCCCTTCAGTATGATGAATGTTGATCAGGATCCTGACCTGACATCCCTCATGGGGAACAAGGGTGGCATTGTTCATAATCTGTCACAGGCAGCAACTCACAATGAGATTAAAGCACAGGTTGAAACTGAAGGCAAGAAGGAAACCAGGCACTAAATTAAAGAGGTCTGGGCCTCTATATTCTTGGTCTGCTTTCTTTCCTCCCTCCTGATCAGCACCACTCCAACTGGCCCTGCCACGCCTGGTGCTGACCCATAAAACAAGAGGAGAGAGAGAGTAAGAGAAAAACAATCATCTTCCTTTCCTCAAATCTTTATTCCAACCTTTCTAAAAGGGAGCATGTCTTCCCTGTGTGTGAAGCTCAGGGCTGTTGGGTCAAGATCAGAGAAGAGTATCCATTATTATTTGTAACTCCAACTGGGATCCAGCTTTCACCAGGATCTGCAGCACCCAGACTTTGCTCTGTGAGACTGGAGAAACAGCTGTCCATCCGGCACCTGCTGATGTAGGCCCACCTCTACTGACTCACACTCTTCTAGCTCTACCATCATTCACTCACATTTTTGAAAGTGGGAAAAATGGTCTTTAACCAGTTTTCAGAGCTCTTTTGCCTGAACAGTGAAACTCAGTGTGATTCTTTTGGGGGAGAGGGGATGGGAATCAATTTCAGTTCAGCTAGCCAGTTGATGTTTGGATAAAAAGTAATAAGTAATCCACTGTCTAATGCAATGTCAGAAAAAATCATGGCTTGAATGTGGATCTGAAGCAGTGGGTTAACTAAAAGGAAACAGTCTTTCAGTTTAGAAATGTATAGAATCAGGAAATTGGCTAAATTACTCTGTATCTAACAGTTAATGCAATTAATATTAACTGAAAGGGCCAGTCTCCCTGGTCCAACACTTAAGGATTGGGTGATCTGTCTAAAGCAATAGCAAAAGCAGAGTCATAAGGTCAACTTTCTTAGATTTGTTTATTATTATTATCATTATTACTATGATAATAAGAATAGTAGTAGTAATAAACCTTGTCTGGCACTTATTCTAGGCACTGCAGAAAGTGCTTTGTGTTATTGCCTGTATAAGACAGATGTCATATCATATCATATCATATCATATCATATCATATCATTCGACACATGGGCAAACTGAGGCTTACAGTAGTACATAAATGCCCAAGATCACAGACCTCGGATCAAGCCTGAGTCTAACGGACTCTAAAACTTGTACTCAGAGCCATGATGTTTTCACTGAGCTCCAAGGAAACCAAGTCTAATGGCATGACTGTTCAGTAATCAGGCGCTTTGCAGACTTTCTTATTTAAACAAAAAGTCCCTTGAAAGTAAACTCTTAGTTCAGGGGTGTGCAGATCTGGCTGGAAAAGAGGACCCATTTTTATAAGGAGCCCGAGTTTTTCTGAAAAGAAAAAAGCAACTAATTATTCAACTCTTGCTCTCCAAGAAGTAGACCAGGGTGGGCTACAAGGCACCAGAAATCCAGGCTGATGAGCAAGGCTCAATGAGGGAATGATTTCAACACAGACTGGGCCAGTGGTTGTGCTTTGGAGAGTAATGGCTGAGCATGGGAGTGTAGACTAAAATGGCTTATGATCTTGGACCTAGTATGGGGAACTAATGTGGGCTAAGCAGGTCACAGTGGAAAAGCCCATCCTTAAAACTTTAAGACTGTGCAGAACCCATCTTCAGCAGTGACATCACATGGCTGCAAGAGGCAGTTCGATAGTATCGATCATTGGGCTGAGAGGCTCTGAAGTTCTAAAGGGTAGGGAGGGCGAAGCCTCAAGAGGAAGGTGTTGGACTTCAAGATAATAAAGCGCGGGAGTGGGGGCTGAGTGAAAATTACAAGTGATGGCATCATGTTTACTCTTCAAGCTTGTGGAGCAAGTCGGACCAGTAACACAAGAGACTTGGACATTTTTGCCCCTTGACTGCGTTTTAATAGTTCTGCCCATAACCTCACATAAGCCAAGGTTAGGCAAGCCAAGGTTAGATTTAATAGCCAGGTATGACCTTGCATGAGAATCCTCTGTAACATTTCAGGGCCCTCCAGATAGGCTGTTGTAGAGCTGGCCCTTTAGAACCAACCGTCAGCTGCACACAAAAGCAAAACAGGGCTCATGGTATTAAAAACAATAATAACAAATAATTTAAAATCCCTTGTATTTGCTCAACTTCATCACCTGCAATGCTCTTCAAGACAAAAAAGACAGATCTCTCCATATCCTGAGAAAAACTGCATGTGGAACACTCTCTTCCAAAGCTGTCATTCTGTTTCTGGTTCAACTGGCCCAGAACATCTGTCTTTTCTCACATGTAATCCACCCAATTAAGCAGAATGGACCTTCCGAGCTCATCTTCCCATGTTTTACAATTTCCTGCCCCTCGCAATGGTGGCTAGGGTCTGTCAGCAAGATTCAGAAGAGATTTAAAATCCCCTCTTTGAACTGCCTGCTAATTGGTGGAGGGTGTGTCTCCTGGTTCCTCCAAACCCTTGTTTAAGACCACTGTTGTCTGTTCTCTTTTCTTTCCTTTACACCAGTTCTGCTGTTTTCAATCTGTGTAACTACGGGAAGCTATTTGCCCTTTCTTTTCCTGTTTTCTCATCTGCAATACAGGGATAGTAACAATATTATTTACATGGAGTAGTCACTGGCAATTCTCTGCCCACATCCCCTCAGACCTTACTACTGTGATGTACAACCATCCATCTTTCACCTGCCTGAAGGCTTTATCTAGTGGCCTGAGTCTACCTGATCACAAAATATGCCAGAAAGACTAGAGAGTTAACATCCAGGGAGCAGCCTCTCAGCTAATGACTGATGGAAGCTGGTAGATAAATATGCCCTTGAGTGGGATATCTGGGAGGTACATGCCTGTATGCCCCTTGATATGGGACAACTTTGAGATCTCTGTACCATCTCACAGGGTCCCAAGCAGGACTGAGTCCCAGTTGCCCACAGTGCTGACCTGCTGCATAACAGGCCCTCTCTTGGCTGCCTGACCCATCTCAGCTCCCTAGTCCCGCACCAGCGTTTCCTGGGATCATCCCCAGATGATCTATTTGCATGTATGTCTTTGACTTGGAAAGCCCAACCTAAGACAGTAGCATTCAACGTGTGTGGTTTTCTCCTTCAACAGTGCCCTCTAGACTGCCCAGGGATCTATTTTTCTCTACTCATTTTACTAGTCTTCCATCTGATTCCTCCATGTCCCTCCAGCAAGAACAGAGGACTTGCCTGTTACTATCCAGAACAAGTAGAAGCCATCAGCTGGCAACTGCCTTAACCAGCCCATTTCTAACATTTGTAGGATTAGAGACAAAATTTTATGAATAGAGGCTTCTGCCCTGTCCCTTTCCCAAAACTGTTCTCTTCCCACCCCTGGCAAATCTACAGAATAAAGAGCCCATGCATCTGTGTGGGGACAGTTCAGACCACACAGCTATGCTCTGTTTACATTCCCTGTAAGCAGCTGCCTCTTGGCCACCCCTCAGACCACTGGTGATGTCCACCTTCTGGAGGTCCATGAAGATCCTTAGATTCTGAAGTCTTGGGCGCCACAGTGTGTTCTAGACGGGGAAGTATGGGCTCTGGGTAAGCATATTCCTTTGGGTCATAAAGAGAGCTAAGCCTGAAGTGCAGCTAGAGCTGGTCTTTCTGAAATGTGGGGCCCAGGGCAGGCAGCCCAGCTATCAGAGTCTAAGGGTGGCATTAGGCTTAACTCCTCACCCTCAATTCAACCAATTTTCCTGCATCTGAATCCAGCCTCCCTACCTTCACTCCTGTGCAAAGCAGGAAGTGTTCTCCTATCTGAGGTCAATCCCTTCCCTCCACTTGGCTCTCCATTCAGAACTCAGAGTCAGGGAGAAGTGGGAGGCAGTGAAGAGAGCCCTGGCCTTGGGAACAGAAGGGACCAGGTTTCAGTTCAGGACCTGTCATTCACTGACCAAACCTGTATTTTCTCACTTTCAAAATGGCAGTCATGGTGCTCGCTTTGCCCACCTTCTATGGTTGGCATCAGACCTAAGTGACATAATCAGGGACAAGTGCTCACTTAACTGAATAGCACTATACGAAGTATAAAGAGATATTACTCTTAGTTGCAGCTGGGCGCGGTGACGCATGCCTGTAATCCCAGCACTCTGAGAGGCCGAGGTGGGTGGATCACCTGAGGTCAGGCGTTCAAGACTAGTTTGGCCAACACGGTGATGTACTAACATGGTCTGTACTAAAAATACAACAAAAAAAATTAGCTGGGTGTGGTGGCGGGCACCTGGGATCCCAGCTACTTGGGAGGCTGAGGCAGTAGAATCACTTGAACTGAGGAGGTGGAGGTTGCGGTGAGCCAAGATTGCACCACTGCTCTCCAGCCTAGGGGACGGAGCAAGACTGTTTCAAAAAATAATAATAATAAAATAAAAAACATATTACTCTTACTTGCAGTCCCTATTTTTTTTTTGAGACGGAGTCTCACGCTGTCGCCCAGGCTGGAGTGCAGTGGCACCATCTTGGCTCACTGCAAGCTTTGCCTCCCAGGTTCATGCCATTCTCTTGCCTCAGCCTCCTGAGTAGCTAACTGGGACTACAGGTGCCCACCACCAGGCCCGGCTAATTTTTTGTATTTTTAGTAGAGACAGGGTTTCACCATGTTAGCCAGGATGGTCTCGATCTCCTGATCTCATGATCCGCCTGCCTCGGCCTCCCAAAGTCCCAATTTTATATACAGTAGTTTATAGAAGGCAGTACCTAGAGCTTGGGAAAACAGCTTCTTTTAGGCCTTAGCTAGTATCTTTGGACAATCGGGTAATTTGCTTTCTTCTCATTATTGGGTGATTGCGTAAGGTTGTGTTTTTTTTGTTTTTCTTTTTTATTCATGTTATTAATGAGGGCTGAGATTCTTAAATAAAATATCTTATCAAGGAACCAAATGCTATTATATTATCTAATGGAGATTTTACTCTAATCTTTTCGAAAAGCCACCTTAGAATGTTAGCTCAAACCCATCCTTAGAGTCCAAAACAATATTAGTTTCTTTTCTTTTAAAAAGTCTATGTATTTCAAATATTACCTTTGAATAGTCACTAACAGCAGGAAGATATGGAAAAGACTTGTGAGGTCAAGTGTAAAGGTTAAATGAGATTCAAAGAACATGGCTGAATTACCTGGTCCCTACAGCACAACTAAGAAGGGTTTGTACAATTTTAATTGAGTCAAAAAACAAAGAAGAGTTATAAAACAGAGACTATAAATGGACCTCAAAGCCTAAAATATGTACTATTTGACCCTTTGTGAGAAATGTTTGCTGACCCCTACTTAAAATGATTGAAGGACTCATCAACTTGCTTCACCTTTCCTTTGTCAGCCTCTCATGGAATCACCTCCCGTCTCCAAGGGCATCCTCAGAGCCAAGCTTGGGGGATATATTATGATTCTGAGCCTAAAGATCATTTGAGGATGGACTTGTTGAGAGCTAAGAGGGGCCTCTGGGACTAAGCACAAGGTCCTGAGTAATTTTTTTTGGTGGGGTCGGGGTTGTTGAGCAAAGTGTTGGAAGGATCACAGCACATGTTCTAGACTCAAGAGTAGCAGCACAAATAGAGCTCAAGGAGACCTTCTCAAGTTCTTGATTTTTTTATTCACTCAGCCTAGGCCAGAAGAGGTGCCTGGGTCTCCTGGTCTTGATTTATTTTTTCCTTTTTTTGGAAATTGTTTTTTTGGTAGAGATGGAGTCTCTCTAATTGACCAGGTTGGTCTTGAACTCCTGGGCTCAAGCAATCCTTCTGCCTTGGCCTCCCAAAGTGCTGAAATTACAGACATGAGCCACTGTGCTCAGCCTTGGTCTTTATTCATTATCAGGGTTGTGTGCTTGGGAGAACAGATAAACTGGTCAAAATGGAAACTGCACTAACCGGTAAATTTATTTATTTATTTTTTTGGTAGAGACGGGTTTTACCATGTTGCCCAGGCAAGTCTCGAACTCCTGGGCTCAAGCGATCCACCTGCCTCAGCCTCCCAAAGTGCCAGGACTACAGGCATGAGCCACTGCACCTGGCTGAACTGGTAAATCTTTGATAGCCATCTGCAACTCTTGGTTACAAATTTTAGCTTTGGAGTCAGAAGTCAAAGCAAGATAACACAGTCCTTGGAGAAGGTGTCACTACCCTCAATTTGTGGCCTCAAATATCATAAACCCAACATGTCCAGACCTTCTCCCTTGAGTCTTACACTGCCTTCTCCTGGCTGCAGCCAGAAATGAGGCGGTGGGGGGAAGATTTTCTGCTCTTCTAACTCATGGTTTTGGAATAATTGATTTCTTCCCCTTTATGCCCATTTCTTCCCTTTGTTGCCAGTCCCTTCACACTTACCTTCAGTCCTGGAGGGAGGACCTCTTGTTTGTGGATCTGGATGACAGTGATACTCACAAGCACCACAATACTCACAAGCAAGACCACCAAGGCAATAATGGTTGGAGTTCGGTAGAGGGCCTTGAGGCCTAAAACGAGAAGACCCAGAAGGCACTTGAGGGGAAGGTAAAAACCAGGCACTGGTATTCTTTGTAGAATCGATGGACTGGCCCCATAATCATATGCATAAACCACTTTCTCTGTAGCGAGACCCACACTTCTAAGACAGAGTAGCAAATAAGCTCCCCTTCTCCCCAGTTTTGAGGGAAGGACAAACAGTACGCATTTGCCCTTCCTCACAAATTGTGTACTAAAACAGTGTTGCAGGGAAGGTATGCATGGTCTAGTTTTCTGATATTGTGGTACAATAACATTCGTTTTACTTTTTCCTCCCTTCCTTCCTTCCTTCTTTCCTTCCTTCCTTCCTTCCTTCCTTCCTTCCTTCCTTCCTCCTTCCTTCTTTCCTTCCTTCCTTCCTTTCTCTTTCTTTCTTTCTTTCTTTCTTTCTTTCTTTCTTTCTTTCTTTCTTTCTTTCTTTCTTTCTTTCTTTCTTTCTTTTTCTTTCTTTCTAAAACAGTGTTGCAGGGAAGGTATGCATGGTCTAGTTTTCTGATATTGTGGTACAATAACATTCGTTTTACTTTTTCCTTCCTTCCTTCCTTCCTTCCCTCCTTCCCTCCCTCCCTCCCTCCCTCCCTCCCTCCTTTCTTTCCTTTCCTTCCTTCCTTCCCTCCCTCCCTCCCTCCCTCCCCCTCCCTCTCTCTCTCTCTCTCTCTCTCTCTCTCTTTCTTTCTTTCTTTCTTTCTTTTGATGGAGTCTCATTCTATCGCCCAGGTTACAGTGCTGTGCCGTGATCTCGGCTCACTGCAGCTTCTGCCTCCCAGGTTCAAGCGATTCTCCTGCCTCTGCCTCCTGAATAGCTGAGATTACAGGTGCATGCTACCACGCCAGTCAATTTTTGTATTTTTAGTAGAGACGGGGTTTCACCATGTTGGCCAGGCTGGTCTCGAACTCCTGGGCTCAAGTGATATGCCTGTCTTGGTCTCCTAAAGTGCTGGGATTACAGGCATGAGTCACCATGCCCAGCTAACATTTGTTTTAATGGAGATTCAAAAAATCTATTTTTAAAAAATTAAATGATAGAATATTTCATTTAAAAATAATCTCAGTTAAAGAAAAAGAAATTAGGCTGGGCTGATGGCTCACCCCTGTAATCCCAGCACTTTGGGAGGCCGAAGTGGGCAGATCACTTGAGGTCAGAAGTTCAAGACCAGCCTGGCCAATATGGTGAAACCCTGTCTCTACCAAGAAATACAAAAATTAGCCAGGTGTGGTGACATGTGCCTGTAGTCCCAGCTACTCGGGAGACGGAGGTGGGAGAATTGCTTGCAGCCAGGAGGTAGAGGTTGCAATGAGTCGAGATCACACTACTACACATCAACTTGGGTGACAGAATGAGACCTTGTCTCAAAAATAAATAAATAAATAGATTAATAAATAAAATAAAAAATTAGCACTATACTATACTGAGATGATTTCACTTATTTGAAGTTCTAAAGTAGGCAGGTAACAGGAATCAGAATAGTGATTGCCAGGGGGTGGAAGTTGGGGCAGGGATTCACTGGGAAGGAATATGTGGGTACTTTCTTGGGGTAACGGCAATGCACTATACATTATAGCATTGTGGGGTATATGGATGTGTGTATTTGTCAAAACTCATCAAACCTTTCAAAGTCCTTTGGAGAAAACTTGAAAATGAAAGCAAATCAGTGTCTTAGGTATAATTTCCCTTAAAAAAAAGATTCTTATAAATTACCCTTACTATTCTAAAAACATACTTTTAGAAGGCAAGAAAACCCAACTTAGGGGCACAACTTAAGATCTATCCATTTCACTGAATAGAAGTTATACCTAATTTTTAAAAAAGATAAAAAGACATTCAATGAAAATATTGACTAAATAGTAATCTTGGACCGGGTATAGTGGCTCATGCCTGTAATCCCAGCTTTGGGAGGCTGAGGTGGGAAGATATTTGAGGCCAGGCATTAGACACCAGCCTGAGCAACATAGTGAGACCCCATCTTTACAAAAAATGAAAAAATTATCAACTGCACATGTGGTGCACACCTGCAGTCCAAGCTACTCAGGAGGTTGAGGTTGGAGGATCCTTTGAGCCCAGAAGCTCAAGGCTGCAGTGAGATGTGCCACTACACTCCAGTCTGGCAACAGAGTGAGACCTTGTCTCTAAAAAAATAATAATAATAGTCTTGGTAGAACTATTGGGACATAAGCATAAATGACACCCAAATGGTTGAAATATGATGAACACTAATAGAAGGATCACTAGATTCATCGAATTCCAATATATATCTAATCAATTGGCTATCTAAATGTAACTTAATTAAAATAAAATAAAATAAAAACGCAGTCTCTCAATCTTACTAGCCACATTTCCAGTGTTCAATAACCATGTGTGGGCTAGTGGCTACTATATTGGACAGTGCAGCCATATAACATTTTCATCATTATAGGAAGATCAACTGAACAGCAATTCGATAGATCCTGTCTTATTCCAGAACATTATTCCTAGATCATCATAACCTATGCTTTACCCCTTCATTATTTCTGTAAGACATTTTCCCAGAAGAAAAAAAGGGCATGTCTATGCACCCAGGATATAATTAGATTCAGCCCATAAATTCAGTCACATCACAACATTTGCTACAGGAGGGCAGTCACGCAATAGGTCTTCGTGGCTCAGAACAGCTAACTGTTTCCATCTCAACTGATTCCCCTGCAGTGTAGCTGCAGTCACAGACATTTCTTGGTGTCACTTAACACCTTAATCCTCCTACCTTGTCATTGAAAGTGTAAACTGGTACAGCATCAATGGAGGGCAGTTTGTCTATATTTATCAACACTGCAAATAAGCATGCCATCTGACTCACAATCGAAATTTTGGGAATTTATCCCATAGAACTAGCTCCACATGTGTAAAATGACTTAGACACAAGGTTACGCATTACAGATTTGTGGGTAATAGCAATGGAAAGGAGAGCCAACTGCCATGGAGTTGACCTGCAGAGCATATGAAGAGGTCCTATATCACTTTTCTGTGATTCCAAATAAAAGTACAAGAACCAGCCAGGAACCAGTTAATCCACAGAGGCAAACTTTTGCATCAGCTTTCAAAGAATGCATTTGTCAGTGTCAGTTATAGAAGTTTAAGGGATTTTTTTCCCCCTAATAAAATGTGGTAGAAATTTAATCTGCCAAGTTAAACTTTGCCTTTGGAAGGAATGTAACAGGTTAGTCTATATGAGTGATGTTACAATCTCTGTGTTAACATTTCAAAGTGTTTTGGGGGAAAACCTAAAAATCAAAGGAAAACAGCTCCCCACGTGCAATCTCCCTTTACAAAAATAAAAGTTCACATAGATTGCCCTTACTATCCTAAAATCATATCCTTTTGGAAGACAAGAATACCCAGTTTAGGGGCATGACTAAAGAATGTCTATCCATGGGGAAGGAGTGTGTGATATGTATGCAGTTTCCTGACCACAGCTACGTGGCTGGCCTCCTAAGTCTTCTGTGTTTCAGCAGTTTTCAAGTAAAAAGCTATGATTACCTTAAGCAAACCCTTGTCCCAGCAGAAAAGCTTATTATAAAGCAAAATGGATGAGACCAGGTCTTATTCATTTAGGAAATGCAGCCTAGAGCTGTGCTGTCATTAGGGCTGGACAAACATGGTAATTGCAAGATACCTACCTGAGCGTGGAGAAGCCAGAGCCTTCTGGGCTTCCACATGAGCAACTCCAAAAAGTACTCTAGAGGCAGGCAGGGCAAGCTTAGAAGTGTGTGTGTGTGTGTGTGTGTGTGTGTGCACGCGCTCGTACCTGCGAGTTTGAGAAAATCCCGCACTCCTGCCTGCAGTATCAATCATAACAACACTGACCCACGGTGAGGGGTGGGGGTGTTGTAGGCACTGTGCCAGCAACATTTGGATGGGAATACAGGAAAGATCCAAGTACTTTACAATTGATCACAAAATCAACAATACAGTATTCTAAAGCAAACCTTACATACAGCTAGGTAAGGGAAACCACAAGGGCCAAATTAATGGATTATACAAACCGGAAAAACCTTTTAAGTGAAACATGCATGTTAGTCCTTGTTTTGTGTGGCTTTGATGAAGAGCATTACTTTTATTTGAGGAATGCCAGTGGCGAAACCCAGTTGAATACTGAGTCTCAAACCAATAAAGTTAAACAATAATTTGCAGGAGACATGGATGAAAAACTGTGGGCCGAAGCTAGGATTCTCTTGCGATTTGGCAAAGCCACGCTTGCTGCCTGCTGAGAGATACTAACCTGCTTGCTCACATGGTTGGCGGGTCAGCACAGTGAACATCTTTTCTCCCAGCTGCAGGTGAGAGAAGACAGGATGTCAATAAGTCCACGGCCCCCGACCTCAGAAGTTTAAAGAACGAGCACAGGTTCAGACAATACCCATTTTACTTCCTCCAAATCAAAACCTCATCCCGGGAAAGGTCAGCCCAACCCAGGACTTCAGAGACAGCCCCAAAACTGGAGCTTAAATTCCATGTCATTTCCCCAAATGCAAGGAAATCAAACATAGATTTGCTGAAACTTCAAACTGAAAAGATTTTCCGAAAAAAAGGTCTTTTTCTGCAGATTGTTCCACCTGTACACACACCCAAGAAAGAATAAATCTTCCCCCTATTATTACCATTCATAGGGCTGAGGCGGGGCTTTTCTTCAGAACATCAGCAAGGAAGGTTTTTGTGTATTCGTGGATCGCGAGCCTGGAGCCTCTCTTTAAAGCCCCGGGAGGGGAGTCTTTAGCTGATGGCTGGAAATTGCAAAGGGATGTCGGGGCCCTGCGATCCAGCCCCCACCAGGATCTGGGGTCACCGCTCTGGACTGCGTCTCTGCATAGCCGCAGGCATCTAAGCGCCCAGCACATCTGCGGATCCGTGCAGGCAGTCGGTAAAGACGCGCCTACCCGTCGTGGGCATGGCAGGGACCACCTCCCCCCGCCCAAGGATTTGGGGCTCGCGTGCTTCAGTCTCTTCCTCTGGCCTTCTGAGGAAATCCGATTTTGTTTCCTTGCCCCTCAACTCTCAGTCTCACGCAGCACCCCCGACTCCTTCCTCGGCAGCCCAGGCGCCGGTGCCCTGACCTTACCTGTGCGGAGCCGATTCGGAGGAGGCGACTAGCGCTGCCGCAGAATCTGCCGGCGGCCAGCGCTGAGGAGGCGTCAACCTAGAACACGGGAGGCGGTGCCGGGTGAGGCTAGGCGAGGCGGCGGCGGGGGCGGGGCGGCCTCGGCCTGGGACCTCCTCCCGCGTCCGGGTCAAGGCCAAGGGCCTCTTCACCTTCTTTTCCGGTTGCTCTCACCTTCACACCCAGCCCTCGATGGAAGGGGAAGGGAGAGAGAGCGCGCCTCTTGCCGAAAGACCGACCCTGCCTGCCCCGAGAGCCTTCTGTCCCCCTCCAGGTCCAAGCCAAATAGCACTTCACCTTTCCTCTTTCAGTTTCCTCCACACTCACCTCTACCTGAAGTCAGAGAGGAGGGAGCCGCCAGGTCTTGCCCTGAGAACCCACTGGAGCCTATGTGGGTGAGGGGGAAGGGAGGTGTCTATTATCTGACTCCCTCTTGCATCTGTGTCAAGACCAAGAACCTTTTGATCTGTTTTCTAGTTACCTCCATTGTCACCCCAACCCTAGGTGAAGGGAAAATGGGCACAAGGCCAGGCAGGGACTGGGCACTCTGTGGGTGTGCATGACCTCATGCGGTCCCCCGGTGGGTGGCTCCTGTGGTCCGTCTCTCCACAGGGTTGAGTGGAGTCAAACACCTGTAGTGTTGGGAGTGAGACCAATAGGCAGGCTGGCCCCTAGGTCACTTGGGCCTAAAGCACAAAGTATGGCAGGCACATTCCCTTTCATACTTAGCAGAACCGCCTTGGCTATGCCCAGGGACATTCTTGTTGTTTACTGAACAATGCTCTGGCCTACCCCTTTTAACATGGGTATCGTAAGGCCAAAATTCAAGACAAGTACAGCCCGGAAGAGGCAAAACAGAAAAGATAACAAAAAGGCAGCATGCGGGCTGCATTGATCCAAACACCCCAGGAATCTGTCTCAGTGTACAGCAGCAGGCAGCCTCCCTGCTCCTCTGAGTGACCCCAAAGACCCTTGGAGTGATCCCAGCAAGAGGCCTAAGCAGGCCCTGTTTGACCATCCCTCCTTGTGTTTCCTGCATGTCTGGAAGGAAGAGCTGAGTCCCTGGTTATACCCTGCGATGACCTGCTTTCTCCTAGAAATCCACTGATTTCCTGTCCTGTGCAGGTGGGGCCAAAGTCCCTGAGACAAGAAGTCCTTAAGATAGGAATGCCCCTGCTTTGAGACCTGTGAGCCCAGAGAGGTGGGCCCCAAGCCTGAGCTATGTGTATGTGCTTGTGTGTGTGTGTGTGTGTGTGTGTGTGTGCACGCAAGAGCACCATGGTCACTCACCCAGAGTTGGATGGAAGTGGACCCTGTTGGGGGATTGGGACAGGGTCTGCACTTGTTTTCTTTGAAAGCTGTGGCCAATGTAACGTAAGGCATATGGCTGGCAGCTGAGGTCTGTCTGCACCCAGGAGGCTGTAAGTACACAAACAGCTGCTGGCAGTGCACCCAGACCTGAGCTCAGTAAGATAGCCTCAGTGGGTGAATGACTAACCTTAGCATCCCCAGTGACTTCCCAGGGGCTGGGAAAAGGTTTCCAGGCCTAATGAGCCTTGAAATGCAGTTAGTGCTAGTATATAAAAATAACAGAGATCAGTCCATGCCAGCTTTCCTCTCTGCTTGCATCAACCTACAGACCTTGTAAGTGTGAGCATCAGCCTCCTTTGAGAGCCCTGTTGTCTCTAATTCTCCTTTTATTTTTCCAAGCTTTTCTGGAAGCTCTCTGCTCCAGACACTGTGTCAAACTCTTTTGCAGCTTCCAAAGTAGACCTAGTCATTCAAAGGCATTTCCTCATCGACCTTCCACATACAAGAACACACACACACACACAGACACACACACACACACACCTTTGTGAGTTTTCCTGATTATAAAATAATACAGATTTGCCTTACCAGTTATCAAAACATATTATAAAGTTACAGTAATAAAAACAGCCTGTCTTGAGCACAGGAATATACTGAGAGATCTAAAGAACAAAAAAGATAGGCCACAACAGACTATTGGATATAGGATTATAAGATAAAGAAGAGGTTGAAATAACATATTATTCAATAACTGGTACTGAAACTACTGGCTCATTTGGAAAAGGATTCTAATTACTCATCCTCCACAAAAATAGATTTTAGGTGGTTTAAAAATTTAAATATATAAAATAATTTAATGTGCTAAAAAAAGTAGAAGAATATTTTTATCATCCTTGGGAAAGAACAGTCTCTTCTACTATGTGGTCAAAGCAGGAAGAGAAATAAAGTCAACAAATTTGAATCCATGAAAATGAAAAACAACTGAATAGAAAGACACCACCCACCGCAATACCCCCCCCCCCCCCAAAAAAAAGATAAATTCTCAGGAAATACCTAAGAATGTGACAGTAAAGACTTTAAAACCATAAATATATACTAAAGTCTATATAAAAATATGAATATCTGAAATAGAAAATGGGCAAGTCACACGCACTGGCCAATTTACAAAAGAAATATGAATGACTGACTAACATGGCAAAGATGCTTAATCTCATTATTTACCAAAACTGTCAACTAAAACTTTGGTATATTTAAACAAGATTTAAAAAAAACTGATTAGCTTAGCAAAGTTTAAAAAGATCTAGGCCAGACTCGGGGGCTCACGCCTGTAATCCTAGCACTCTGGGAGGCCAAGGTGGCAGATCACCTGAGGTCATGAGTTCAAGACCAGCCTGGCCAACATGGTGAAACCCCGTCTCTACCAAAAAATACAAAAATTAGCCAGGCGTGGTGGTGCATGCCTGTTCCAGCTACTCGGGAGGCTGAGGCACAAGGATCGCTTGAATCTGGGAGGTGGAGGCTACAATGAGCTGAGGAGCTGAGATTATGCCACTGCACTCCAACCTGGACTGGACTACACAGCAAGACCCTGTCTCCAAAAAAAAAAAAAAAAAAAAAAAAATCAGTGGTGCTTGTGTTGGGGAAGGTGCCAGGAAACAGGCCCTCTTGAAGCATCTGATGTGTGCCATGTCCTCCCACTTCTCTAGATACTTTCGCTGGTTCATGCTCCTTTCCTGGGAGTTTCTCAAGACTCAGTCTTCAGGATTATTTTCTTCTCAGTCTGTATTCTCTTCCTAGGTAATCTCAGCCATGCCTATGTCTTCTGTTTTATTCACAGAAGCTCTCAAATACAGGGCTCAGGCTTCCGCTCTTGATCTGTAGACCTAGAGAATTGTGTTTTTCATCTTTCAAGTGTCATACAGGCACCTCACATTTACAGGGTTTCAAGCAGAGCTCCTTATCTTCCCCTACCAAACCATCAACTCCTCAAGCATTTCTCATCTCGGCACTCCCCACTCACCCAGGTGAGCAAGCCAGAAACCTGAGCGTTGCCTTTGATAGTCTTTTCCCCACTCCGCACGATCAATCAGTCACCAATTACTGCTGATTTTAACCTCTTAATCGTCTCTCCAATATGTACTTCCTTCTCTCTCTCGGCCACCATCATGGTCTGAGCCAGGATTTCTCAGTTGGAGCACTATTGATATTTCAGGTCAGATAATTGTTGAGGGAGCTGTCCTGTGTATTGTAGGATATTTGGTAGCATCCTTGACCTTTCCCTACTAGTTGCCAGTAACATCCTCCCACACGTGGTGTGACAACCAAAAATGTCTGCCAAGTGTCCTCAGAGGAGTGAAATTTCCCTGGTGAAAACCACTGATCTAAGCTACCGTGCTCCCTCTTCTGGATCTCGGCAACAGTCTCACAAATCTCTCTGTGTCCATTTTCTTCCTTTCTGATCCATTTTCCCAAGCCACCAGGCCCCGTCTCTTTAAAACCCAGATCTCTCTGTCAAAACTCTCTGTAAAAACACTCTTCTGTGCTGTCTGTTTCTTAGTGGATTCACAACCAAATTCTCAACGTGATCTAGAAGGCCCTGCAAAGTATATTCTCTATGTCTCTTTCCAGTCTCTGCCAGCCCATATTACTTCTTACTTCATGCTCTGAAGACAAACCAGCCTTCCTTCAGTTTTTCAAGTATATCATGTTTACTCCTGCCATAGGACCTTTGTACATTATTTTCCTAATTAGCACCTGTTCATACTTTTTTTCTCACCTCAGTCATTTCACTGATGCTTCCCCGACATCCCCTCATCTGGATCATACACCCAACCTGGGTCAAGTCCCTCAATTATGTGCTTTTAAATCAGGCATTCCTTTCTTTCAGCTAGAGTTTCATTATAGCCATTCTTCAGCAAATGACCCCTGTTGCCTATCACCAAAGCAGAAGTCCCAGGATGTTAACTTATTGTATGGTTTGCAGATGTCCATGTCACCAAGAAAGATGATTCACACAAGCACTGGATGGAAAACACTTTACTCATATAGAGAAGAGACGGAACAAGATTAGCTTCAGTGATGACTGTGTGTCCCCATGGCTGCAGGTCTTACCCTCTAACTGATGCAGGGAGATGGACTGCATACACCGCTCTGTTGCTGCAGGTGAAGATCCTCAACCCATCCCCCCTGGGGCCAGATCTATAGGAAGCTGGAGGTGCACGGCTGTTGACCCATGCACTTGAGAACAAAGAAGTACACATGAAACCCGGAACAGGGAAAGTTATTACAAAGCAGAGATATGCCTAGCACAGGCTATGAGGACTCTTTATCTCTGTGCAAGAAAATGTTCCAGGGATCCGAGGCTACTCTTATGTAACCATGCAGGGGGTGAGAAGCTGTGCACAACTGCATTTCATAACAGGAATTCTCTCGTTAGTCTTTCTCAACTAGCTTTTGTAACAGGAATTCTCTCAGTATTTCTCTGTCCACTAGACAGTAAACCATGTGAGAGCAGAAGTCATGCTTTCCTTACATCACTTTTGCATTCTCAGTGCCTAGCACTGTTAACTGTCTAGTGAGCACTCAGTAAATATGTGTTGAATGAATAGGATGCTCTTTTATAGATTAAGAATATTAACTCTTTTAGTACCTTATGTGATAAATACTTTTCTCCAGTTTTCTATTTAAGACTCAACATTTTACAAGTGACTGCTATCTCTCTGATTGTATGTTGAGGCTTGTAGTATTGGAGAAAATTCATAGCTAACTATGGACCAGAGGGACAACCAAGTTATCAGAGAGTGTTATACCGGTAGTTAGGAAACCTGGCTCCTAGTCTCAACTCTGCTAATTACCAGCAGGTGTGCTATCTGAGACATATCTGTAGACCTCTAGGATCCTCAGTTTTTTCATCTGTGAAATGAAGGCATTAAATGAATCAGACAGCCTGTGATTCCATTATTTTTGAAAGCACAAGGCTAGAGATATATATCATTAACACAAAGGGAATAGTTGGAGTTTACAGAGAAAGTAGAGATGAACAGGAGTAAAGGGCTAAGAGTGGAGCCTTGGGATGGAAGTTAGACTGCCAGAAGTCATGAAGAGTAGATGAGGAGGAAGAGGAGCAGCTGTGTGTGTGTGTGTGCACGCGTGCATGTTTGTGTGCCCATGTGTGCATGTGTCCCACACAACCCTCATTTTTGCCCCCCTCCAAGCAGACCTCCCCCTCCCCATTTTAGCCAGACTTAAGTTCTTCTGAAATTTATTACTTTCTTCATTTTTCTTGATGCACCTTGTTGGTCCAGCAAATCTAACAAGCACAAGGAACAAACAATTTTGCTCTAAATTTATGGTCTTGTAATGTTTTTGTGGATGGAGAGTTGTAGACAAAGAAGATTGTGTCCAACTAAAATTTCCAAAATAAATTGTATAAGTCTGAGTTCTCCAGAGAAAGTGAACCATATATATGTATATATTTAAATAGATTTATTATAAGAAATTGGCTTATGTGGTTGCAGAAACTGAAAAGCCCCAGGATCTGCAGTAAGCAAACTGGAAATCCAGGAAAGCCCGTGATATAGTTGTAATTTGAGGTCAAAGGCCTGAAAACCAGGAGAGCTGATGGCGTAAATTTCGGTTTTAGCCCAAGCCAAAAGGCAGCAGATGACCAACGTATTAGCTAGAAGACAGCAGGCAAAGACAGTGAATTCTCCCTTATTCCACCTTTTAAAAGTTATTTATTTACTTTTAAAGACAGGGTCTCATGCTATTGCCCAGGCTGGAGTGCAGTGGCACAATCATAGCTCACTGCAACCTTGAACTCCTGAATTCAAACTCTTAGCCTCCTCCCTCAGCCTCCTGAGTAGCTGGGAACACAAGTGTCTACCACCATGCGCAGCTAATTAAAAAAAAATTTTTTGTGGTGGGGATGCTGTCTTGCTATGTTGCCCAGGCTGGCCTTGAACCTGTGGCCTCAAGCAACCCTCCTGCCTCACCCTCCCAAAGCACCGGGATTATAGACATGAGCCACTGTACCTGGCCTATTCCGCCTTTTTGTTCTATTCAAACCCTCATAGGATTGGATGATGTGTACCCACATTGGGGAGGGTAAACTGCTTTACTCAAGCTACTGATTCAGATGTTAATCTCACAGAAACAATGTCACAGACACACTCAGAATAATGTTTAACCAAATATCTTACCCCCTGCCTCAGTCTAGTCAACTTGATACGTAAAATTAACCATCATAAAATCCAATTGCTTTTGAAAAAATTTGTGATTCTGGCCCTAGATTCAGGTCTTGCCTGGGTGGTATTATATAGGGCAAACTCTTCCTTGCAATGGAAGTTCTGGGTTAAGAAAAGCCTCATCCAAACTTGACTTTGTGGAAAACATCCAGGAGCACTGACAAATATGTTCAAGAGTCCCATCTATAAAGGAGAAAAAGCAAATCTGGAACAAGATCCAGTGAAATTAAACACTAAGAGCAATGTGTGATTATGGGCTATCCAAAGGCTCAGAAGACAAATGAGCCCTTTATTTTTGGTAGGCACATTGCAAGTCTGCCATCCACTTGCACCTGCTCTAGCTTCAGACCTCACTGGAACGTGTCAGAGTTTGATGCAACAGCCTCTTTGCCTTTTGTCCTTCCTTCTTCCTAACCTCATAAGCCCACTCACTGGACCAACCCAGTGTATTCCACTTCACACTTGCCTCTCATGCCAGTTTCATTTTCTATTCATTTAACAGATTTGACTTGGTGGCCTCTATGTGCCAGGCACTGTGCTAGATACTGGGCCTGGGCAGAAAATGAGTCAGACACTCGTGTATCGGAACTTCAGTCCTTTCCTTTTACTATACCCTTATCTGGGCCCTCTTGTCACAGAATCAGAGTACAGACTCCTGCAACAGCCTTCCAGGAATCTACCCCAACATTCTCCCCTATTCTTTTTTCCTGTTTGTTTTTAATTAACACATAATAATTGTACATATTTATGGGATGTAGTGTGATGTTTTGATACATGTACACATTGTGTAATAATTAAATCAGCATATTTAGCAAATCCATCACCTCAAACATTTATCATTTATTTGTGATAAGAACACTGAAAGTCCTCCTTCTAGCTATTTTGAAATATACCATAATAATATTGTTAACCATAGTCACCCTACTGTGCAATAGAATATTATAACTTATTCCTTCTATCTGACTGTAACTTTGTACCTGTTGACCAAACTTTTCCTATGCCCCACTCCTCCCTATCTTCCTCAGCCTCTGGTAACCAGTATTCTATCTACTTCTATGAGATCAATTTTTTTAGGTTTCACATAGGAGTGAGATTATGCAGTATTTATCTTTCTGTGCCTGGCTTATTTCATTTTACAAAATAGTCTCCAGGTTGATCCATGTTGTCACAAATGACAGGATTTCATTTCTTTTTATGGCTAAGTAGTATTCCCTAGTGTACACATACCACATTTTCTTCATCTAGTCATCCATTGATAGTGATAGACACTTAGGTTGACAGACACTTAGGTTGATTCCATATCTTGGCTATTATGAATAGTGCTGCAATAAACATGAGAGTGTGGATATTTTTTGACATATTTATTTCATTTCCTTTGGATATATAACTAGCAGTGGAATGCTGAACCATATACTAGTTTCATTTTTAACTTTTTTGGGAGCCTCCAAACTGCTTTCCATAATGGCTATACTAATTTATGTTCCTATTCAACAGTATATAAAGAGTTCCTCTTTCTTCACATCCATGCCAGCATTTGTTATTTTTTTGTCTTTTTTATAGTAGCCATTCTAATTTGGGTGAAGTGATATCTCATTGTCGTTTTGATTTGCATTTCCCTGATGATTAATGATATTGAGCATTTCTTCATATATGTGTTGGCCATTTGTATGTCTGCTTTGGAGAAATATCGCTTCAGATTTTTTGCTCACTTAAAAATTGTATTATTTGTGGGTTTTTTTTTTTCTGAGTTGTTTGAGTTCCTTGCATGTTCTAAATAGTATCTCCTTGTCAAATGCATAGTTTGCAAATATTTTCTCCCTTCTGTGGATTATTCTTTCACTTTGTTGACTATTTCCTTTGCTGTGCAAAAGCTTTTTAATTTGATGTGATCCCGTTTGTCTATTTTTGCTTTTTTTGCCTGTGCTTTTGAAGTCTGATCCAAAATTTCTTGCTCAGCTGATGTCATGAAACATTTCCCATATGTTTTCTCTAGTAGTTTTTTGTTTCAGATCTTACATTTAAGTCTTTAATCCACTTGATTTGATATTTGTATGTGGTGAGAGAAAGGGTTTAGCTTCATTCTTCTGCATGTGGATATCCAGTTTCCCAGGACCATTTATTTAAAAAGACTGTTCCCCCCCGCCCCCGCCGCCAGTATCTCTGTGTGTCTTCTTGGCATCTTTGTCAAAAATCAGTTGGCTATAAATCTGTAAGTGTGTGAATTTATTTCTGTGTTCTCTATTTCGTTTCATTGGCCTATGTGTCTATTTTTAATGCCAGTACCAGGCTGTTTTGATTATTATAGCTTTGTAGTATATTTTAAAGTCAGGTAGTGTGATGCCACCAGCTTTGTTCTTTTTGCTTAAAATTGCTTTGGCTGTTCAAAGTCTTTTGTGGTGCCATACAAATATTTTTATTATTGTTTTTTCTATTTCTGTGAAGAGTATAATTGATATTTTGATAGGGATTGCATTGAATCTGTAGATTGCTTTGTATACTATGGACATTTTAACCATGTTACCTTTTCAAATCCATGAACATGTGATATCTTTCCATTTATTTGTGTCCTCTTCAACTTCTTTTACTAGTGTTTTTCAGTTTTCAGTGTATAAAACTTTCACTTCTTTAATTAAGAGTATTCCTAGACTTTTCCTTCTTTCTTTCTTTCTTTCTCTCTTTCTTTCTTTCTTTCTTTCTTTCTTTCTTTCTTTCTTTCTTTCTTTCTTTCTTTCTTTCTTTCTTTCTTTCTTTCTTTCTTTCTTTCTTTCTTTCTTTCTTTCTTTCTCTTTCTTTCCCTCCCTCCCTCCCTCCCTTCTTTCTTTCTTTCTTTCTTTCTTTCTTTCTTTCTTTCTTTCTTTCTTTCTTTCTTTCTTTCTTTCTTTCTTTCTTTCTTTCTTTCTTTCTTTCTTTCTTTCTTTCTTTCTTTCTTTCTTTTTCTTTCTTTCTTTCTCTTCCTTTCTTCCTTCCTTCTCAGCCTCCCAAGTAGTTGGGTTTACAGGTTGTCATATATGGCCTTTGTTGTGTTGAGGCACATTCCTTCTATATCTAGTTTGTAGAGAGTTTTTTTATCATGAGGGGATATCAGATTTTACAAAATGCTTTTTTGTATGTTTATTGAAATGATCATATGGCTTATGTATTTGATTCTGTTGGTGTGATGTATCATGCTTATTGATTTACATATGTTGAACCATCTTTGCATCCCTGGGATGAATCCTCCTCGATCATGGTGAATAATGTTTTAAATGTGATGCTGAATTGGTTTGCCAGCATTTATTTGAAAATTTTAACATCTAAGTTCATCAGAGACATTGGCCTGTAGTTTTCTTTTTTTGTTGTTTCTCTCTGGTTTTCATATCAGGGTAATGATGGCCTCATAGAATGAGTTAGGAAGAATTCCCTCTTTAATTTTTTGGAACAGTTTGAAAATAATTGGTATTAGTTCTTTAAATGTTTGGTAGAATTCAGCAGTAAAACCATCAGGTCCTGGACTTTTTTTGATGAAAACTTTTTATTATTCAATCTTGTTACTTGTTATTGGTCTGTTCAGGCTTTTTCCTATTCTTAGCCATTTTACTTAGTTTTTACCACTTTTGTGCAATGAACCCCTTTGGCAGTCTGGTTAAGCTGATGGATGTTCTCAGAAACATGTTATTAAATATATAAAATGAAACAGAATTACAAATAAGTTATTTATGTTAAATGCATTTCAAAATATTTTAAAAATTGTATTAGTCTGTTCTCATTCTGCTAATAAAGACATACCCAAGATTGGGTAAATTATTTTAAAAAAGGGGTTTAATGGACCCATAATTCCCCATGGCTGGGAATGCCTCACAATCATGACTGAAGGTGAATGAGGAACAAAATCACATCTTATATGGCAGCAGGCAAGAGAACATGTGCAGGGGAACTCCCCTTTATAAAACCATTAGATCTCATGAGATTTGTTCACTATCATAAGAACAGCATGGGAAAAACCCGCCCCTGTGATTCAATTACTTCCCACTGGGTCCCTCCCATGACACATAGGGATTATGGGAACTATAATTCAAGATGAGATTTGGGTGGAGACACAACCAAACCATATCAAAAATCAAATTTGTGGTTTAACATATATATATGTGCTTCTTTATTAACTCATTACATAATGAAATCCAGAAGCAGGTCTAACTTCCACTCTCATTTTAAAGTGTGATGAACATAAAGAATATTTAAAGACATCCATCACAACTATAATGTGACATGGAAATATGTGTGATTTCTATTGGGGACAATGTCAAGGTCTTGCTATTATTGTACTTCATTACCTGTGTTCATAATTGAAGGAAACATTACATTTTCTATAAATAAAGATGTATATTTTCCCCATGTAAGGACACAACCCCCTGAATTCTCTATGTGGCTCCCAGGCTAAGAACCCTGCAGGACTGATCTCCTTATAGCAAAGGTCAAGTTATGTGGGTTTCCTGCTCAAACTCTTTATATGACTCATTCACTCAACAGTGATCTCTTACTGCCTGCTGGAATAAATTCAAAGGCAACCTGGCATTTGGAGATCTGCTTCTACCAATTAATTTTTCCTGACAAAAAATTTACATACATGATATTGTATATTCCACTTTTTTGGCCACGTGTCTTTTTCACTCAAAATGTTTTTTTCCCTGAGATTTATCCATGTTGATATTTATAGATTTAGTTTAAAATAGGCTGTATAGTATTCTACTATATAAATAAACTACAGTTCACTAATGGATTTCCCTATTTGTGGATATTTTGATTGTTCTCATTTTTGTGTTGTTCGCAAATGATATTGTATTGGTTTTGTTATTTTTATGTTTAAATGAATAAAGTTTTTAACTCTAATGCATTAAATATTGAGAACTAAACCTCATGGAAATAAACGCTTTTGGGGTTCCTGAGAATTTCTTTATTAAGCCAATTTCTACCCAAGCAGAGATGGGCACACACTAAACCCTTTTTAAGAATTGGACTCTGCCTATGCCTGGGACCAAGCCGGCATGGACAGGTTCAGCCAAAGCCCTTCAGTGGGATCGAGTTTATAAACAAGTTCCTCACATGTTCCCTGGGCACCAATTTTAATAGTAATCACTTTCCAGTTTTTATCATCTGATTTGGGGAAATGAAATTCTATACTCCTAGCTGGAATACGCCTAATTTCCTTCTCCACTTGACTGACTTCAATTTATCTCTTTTCCACCTGATTGGATTCTGTATTTTTTCATAGTTTTTTTGTTTGGCTCTCAGCCACAATTCTACTGTCATTTTCTTAACAGTCCTCTCTATATGCCTTCGTTTGCAATTATGGCTAATTTTATTCTTATTTGTATTATTTTCTTCTTTCTATTTTTAAAAACATTTTTGTGTCCTTTTTCTAGCTTCTTAAGCAAAACACTTGGCTTATTATTTTTTAAATTTCTGTATTTCATATACTCATCTAAGACTATACTGTTTACTCCAAGTGCTGCTTTAGCTATGCTCAACACATTTTTATATTTGATAATTTTGTTATTATTCAATTCTAAATATTTGATGATTTCTATTGTGATTTCTTCTTGAATTATTTTTTTCATTTTTAATATTTTTTTTAGACAGAGTTTCGCTCTGTTGCCCAGGCTGGAGTGCAATACTGCAATTTCTGCTCACTGCAACCTCCGCCTCCCAGGTTCAAGCGATTCTCCTACCTCAGCCTCTTGAGTAGCTGGGATTACAGGCAACCACCACCACACCCAGCTAATTTTTTGTATTTTTAGTAGAGATGGGATTTCACCATGTTGACCAGGCTGGTCTCAAGCTCCTGACCTCAGGTGATCTGACCACTTTGGCCTCTCAAAGTACTGAGATTACAGGCATGAGCCACAGTGCCTGGCCTTGAATTATTTCAAAGTATTTTTTTGGTTTCCAAAAGTAGAAGATTTGGGAACTAAATTTTTATAACTGATTGGGAGTTTTATTGTGCCATAGTTAGAAAATTTGGGGTTTGAGGTGTTGACATTTGATAGTTCTTAAGACATTCTTTGTGATCATGTTCTGGGTCAATTTTGTAGTTATTTTATTGAGCTTGAAAAGACTTTTTAACATTTAATTTAAAAACATGTTTGTATGCAGAAAAATTCACTGTTTTTTTGGTGTACAGTCCTGTGAGTTTTTGCAGATGCATAGAGTCATGTAACCACTACCCCACCACCACAATCAAGACATAGAACATTATTTTTCTTTCTTCCTTTTTTTTTTTTTTTTATCTTTTTTGAGACAGGGTCTCACACCTGTCACCCAGGCTGGAGTGCAGTGGCATGATTTTAGCTCACTGTGGCCCTGACTTCCGGGACTCAGGTGATTCTCTCACCTCAGCCTCCAGAGTGGCTGGGACTATAGGTGCATGCTACCACAAGTGGCTAATTGTTTTGTTTTGTTTTGTAGTTTTAGTAGAAGCAGGGTTTTGCCATGTTGCCTGGGCTGGCAGAACATTTTCAATGCCCCCCCACAGATTCCCTTAGACTGCTCTTTTGTAGTCAACCCCTTCCCTACCCTTCTGGAAACCAATGATCTGTTTTCTATTTCTTTAATTTTTACCTCCTTCAGATATTATATAAATGGAAGCGTATAACATGTGACCCTTTGAGTCTGGCTTCTTTCACTTGGCATAATGCATTTGAGATTCATTCATGTTGTTGCATGTATCAACAATTCATTTACTTTTTATTGCTGAATGGTACTCAGTTTGTTTATCCATTCACCAGCTGAAGGACATTTGAATGGTTTTCAGTTATACTGTATGTTCTTAATTATTGGGAGGAGAATTCTAAATATGTTCACTATATGAAGCTTACTGGGTTGTTTATATTTTCTATAGACAGAAAATTCTTGTCATTTGGATCCATCACTTTCTGGGAGATTTTTGTTATAACCTCCTACTATGATAGTGTATTTGTGGATGTTTACTTATAACTCCTGTGATGTTTTCTTTAAACATCAAAGCTTATTTTGTTAGATTTGTATAGGTCCAGTATTGTTATATCTTCTTGGTGAACTATTCCTTTTATCATTAGCAATGCTCCTTTTCACTAATAATAATGCTTTGATCTTAAAGTCCTTTCTATCAGACATAAATGCTGTTACGTCCTTTGTGCACTAAATACATTCTCCACCCTTCTCTCCCTGCTCTGGCCCGCAAGCTGCGTCACCCACGCTCTCTTGCCAGCCGCCTCGTGGTTGGATTGCCAATGGGAGGCAACTTGGCTAGACTGAACTACAATCTCCAGAATCTCCTTTACAGAATGTTTCCAGTTATGGTGGGCCACAAGGAATATTCTCCTCCAAGAGCTGGAGGATGGAAGAGAGATAGTAGCAATTTTCTAGCATACACACCTTCTGTCAACTATTTAAGTAAACTAATTTAGGTACTGCTGTGAAGACATCATTTGGAAGGCCTAGCCATTCCCTGTGTGGGAGACTCCAAACAGTTATGGGTCTACAATGGCTCTCCCTTCTCCCTGGATCTTGATTTCCTGATTGCCATCTGTGGACAATAAGCTTCAGCACCTGTCCACGAAGTTCCAGCCTATTTGTGATCTTCCCAGCCCTCACAGTTGCATAAACCAATTATTTCTGACAAATCTCTCTCTCTCTCTCTCTCCCATCTCCTAATGGTTCTCCTTACCTGGTTCAACCCCAACTGGTACATTTTATTTTATTCTCACTCTTGACTAAGAATTTGGTTAGTATAGGATTCAACACTGGCAGTTATTTCCCTTCAGCACTTTGAAGATATTAAATTGTCTTTTGGCATTTATTTATTGCTGATAATAAGTGCTGTCAGCCAAATTGCAGTTCCACTTGAGATAATCTGTTTTCTTTTTGGATGTCTTTAAGGTTTTCTCATTGTTTTTGATCTCTTATTTCACTATAATGAATTAATAATTTGTTTTATTCTCGCTTTGGGTGTTGCATGATCCTTTTTTCTGAAAATTTATACCTTAATTTTGAAAACTTCTCAGATTTTATCTCCAAAACTATTGCCTCTGTCACATAGGTGTGTCTTTTTGGTAAAATGATTTTTTGTTTTTGGATATATCCTCAGTAATGGGATTGCTAGGTCAAATGGTAATTCTATTTTTAGTGCTTCTAGAAATCTGCAAACAACTTTCCACAGTGGCTGAACTAATTTACATTCCCACCAACAGTGTAAAAGCATTCCTTTTTCTCCATAGTCTTTCCAGCATCTGTTGTCATTTGACTTTTGAATAATAGCTATCCTGACTGGTGTGAGATGGTATCTCGTTGTAATTTAGATTTACATTTCTCTAATGATTAGTGATGATCAGCATTTTCTCATATGTTTTTGGTCATTGGTATGTCTTTTTCTGAGAAGTATCTGCTCAGATCTTTGGTCCGGTTTAAGGTGGGGTTACTTGCTTTCTGCTTGTTCAATTGTTTAAGCTCCTTATAGATTCTGGATATTAGACCTTTGTCTGATGCATAGTTTGTGAATATTTTCTCCCATTCTATAAGTTGTCCATTTACTCTGTTGATAGTTTCTTTTGTTGTGCAGAAGCTCTTTAGTTAATTAGGTCCCACTTGTCAATTTTTGTTTTTGTTGCAATTGCTTTTGAGAGCTTAGTCATAAATTATCTCCCAAGGCCCATTTCCAGAATGGTGTTTCCTAGGTTTTCTTTTAGGATTCTTACAGTTTGAGGTCTTACATTTAAATCTTCAATCTGTTTTGAGTTAAGTTTTTATATAGTGAAAGGCAGGGGTCCAGTTTATTCTTTTGCATATGGCTAGAGAGCTATCCTAGCACCATTTGTTGAATAGGGAGCCGTTTCTCCATTGCTTATTTTTGCAACTTTGTCAAAAGATCAGATGGCTGTAGGTGTGTGGCTTTATTTCTGGATTCTCTATTCTGTTCCATTGGTCTATGTGTCTGTTTTTGTACCAGTACCATGCTGCTTTGGTTACTGCAGTTTTATAGTATAGTTTGAAGTAGGGTAATGTGATGCCCCCAGCTTTGTTCTTTTTGCTTGGAATTGCTTTGGCTATTTGAGCTCTTTTTTGGTTCCATATGAATTTTAGCACAGTTTTTTTTTTTTTTTTTTTTTTTCCAATTCTCCAAAAATATCTTTGGTGAGATTTTTCATTTTTACCAAAAATGATGTTGGTAACTTGATAGGGATAGCGTTAGATTTGTAGATTGCTTTGAGCAGTATGGCCATTTTAATGATATTGGTTCTTGTAATCCATAAGCATGGAATGTTTTTCTATTTGTTGGTGGCATCCATGATTTCTTTAGCAGTGTTTTGTAGTTCTCCTTGTAGAGATCTTTCACCTCCTTGGTTAGGTGTATTCATAGGTATTTTATGTTTTTGAGGCTATTGTAAATGGGATTGCATTATTGATCTGACTCTCAGCTTAAATATTATTGTTGTATAGAAATGCTATTGATTTTTGTACAGTGACTTTGTATCCTGGAAGTTTGCTAAAATTATCAGTTCTAGTAGCTTTCTGGTGGAGTAGTTAGAGTTTCTTAAGTATGGAATCATGCCATCAGTGAAGAGAAATAATTTGACGCCCTCTTTTCCTACATGGATGCCTTTTATTTCTTTCTCTTGCCTGATTGCCTGGGCTAGACTTCCAGAATTATGTTGAATAGGAGTAGTGAGAGTGGGCATCCTTGTCTTATTCCCTTATTCCAGTTCTCAAGACGAATGCTTCCAGTTAGTTGTGTGTTTGCTGTAGATGGCTCTTATTATTCTGAGGTATGTTCATTCAATGCCTAGTTTTTATCATGAAGGGATACTTGATTTTATCAAAAGCTTTCTCTGTGTCTATTGAGATGATCTTATGGTGATGTGGTTTGGCTCTGTGTCCCCACTCATATTATCTCGAACTGTAATCCCCACATGTACAAGGAGGGGCCTGCTGGGAAGTGATTGGATTATGGGGGTGGGTTTCCCTCATGCTGTTCTTGTGATAGTGAGTGAGTTTTCACAAGATATGATGGTGTAAAGTGTGGCACTTCTTCCCTTGCTCACTCTCTGTCTCCTGTTTCACCTTGGAAAGATGTGCCTTGCTTCCCCTTAGCCTTCTGCCATGGTTGTAAGTTTCCTGAGGCCTCCCCAGCCATGCAGAACTGAGTCAATTAAACCTTTTTTCTTTGTAAATTACCCAGTCTCAGGTAGTTCTTTACAGCAGTATGAAAATGAACTAACACATATGCCTTTTGTTTTTAATTCTGTTTATGTCACATCTATTGATTTGCATATGTTGAGCCAAACTTGTATCCTAGGAATGAAGCCTACTTGTTCATAGTGAATTAACTAACTTTTTGATATGCTGTTGAATTTGGTTTGCTAGTGTTTTGTTGAGGATTTTTGTGTCTACGTTCATCAGGGATATAGACCTGCAGTTTTTTGTTGTTGTTTTTGGTCTTTGCCCAGTTTTGATATCAGGATGATGTCTGGCTTCATAGAATGAGTTAGGGAGGAGCTCCTCCTTCTCAATTTTTGAAATAATTTCAGTTGTATTGGTACCAGCTCTTCTTTGTATGTCTGGTAGAATTTGGCTGTGAATCCATTTGGTCTGGGTTATTTTGTTTGATAGGTTTTTTTTAAATTACTGATTTGGCCGGGCGCGGTGGCTCAAGCCTGTAATCCCAGCACTTTGAGAGGCCAAGACAGGCGGATCGCGAGGTCAGGAGATCGAGACCATCCTGGCTAACATGGTGAAACCCCGTCTCTACTAAGAAATACAAAAAACTAGCTGGGCGAGATGGCGGGCGCCTGTAGTCCCAGCTACTCGGGAGGCTGAGGCAGGAGAATGGCGTAAACCCGGGAGGCGGAGCTTGCAGTGAGCTAAGATCCGGCCACTGCACTCCAGCCTGGGCAACAGGGCAAGGCTCCATCTTAAAAAAAATTAAAAAAATAAAATAAAATAAATTACTGATTTGGTTTCAGAACTAAATATTGGTCTTTTCTGTGTTTCAATGTCTTCCTGATTCAATCTTGGGAGATTGTATATTTCCAGGAATTCATCCATTTCCTCTAGATTTTCTAGTTTGTGTGTGTAGAGATGTTCATAATAGTTTCTGGGGATCTTTTATGTTTCTGGGGAACAAACTGTAATGTTACCTTTGCTGTTTCTGATTGTGCTTATCTGAATCTTTCCTTTTTTTAATGTAGCTAGTGTCTATCAATCTTGTTTATCTTTACAAAAAACAAACTCTTGGTTTTGTTGATTCTTAGTATAATTTTTTGGGTCTCAACATTTTTCAGTTCAGCTCTGATTTTTATTATTTCTTTTCTTCTTCTAACTTTCAGGTTAATTTCTTCTTATTTTTTCTAGTTCCTCTAGGTGTGATATTAGATTGCTAATTTGGGATCTTTCTAACTTTTTGAGGTAGGCATTTAGTGCTACAAACTTTCCTCTTACCACTGCTTTTGCTGCATGCCAGAGATTTTGATATGTTGTGTCCCTGTTTTCATTTATTTCAAAGATATTTAAAAATTTCTACCTTGATTTTGTTTGCCCAAAAGTCATTTGGGAGCAAGTTGTTTAATTTCCATGTAATTGTGTGGTTTTGAGACATTTTCTTGGTATGATTTCTGTTTTTATTTCACTGTGGTCCAGCACGGTTGATATGATTTTGATTTTTTTGAATTTATTAAAACTTGCTTTATGTCCAAGCATGTGGTCAATCTTGTGGTATGCTCCATGTGCAGATGAAAATAATGTATATTCTGTGATTGATGGGTGGAGTATTCTGTAGATATACATTAGGTCCAATAGGTCAAGTGTTGAATTTAAGTCCAGAATTTCTTTGTTAATTTTCTGCCTTGATGATCTGTCTAATGCTGTCAGTGAAGTGCTGAAGTCCCCCACTATTATTGTGTGGCTGTCTAAGTCTTTTCATAGACCTAGAAACACTTGTTTCATGAATCTGGCTAATCTAATGTGGGTGCATACATATTTAGTTAAGTCTTCTTGTTGAATTGAATATTTTACCATTACATAATACCCTTTTGTCCTTTTTTTTTTTTTTTTTTAACTGTTGTTGGTTTAAAGTCTGCTTTATCTGATATAAGAATAGCAACCCCTACTCTTTTTCTGTTTTCTGTTTACATGGTAGATTTTTCTCCAACCTTTTACTTTGAGCCTATGGGTGTCATTATGTGTGAGATGAGTCTCTTGAAGATAGCAGATGGATAGGTCTTGTTTGTTTTTATCCAACTTGCCATTCTGTGCCTTTCAAGTGGGAGCAATTATGCCATTTATATATTTCAAGGTTAATATTGATATGTGGGGTTTGATCCTATTGTGAAGTTGTTAGCTGGTTGCTTTGTAGTTTCTATTGTGTGGTTGCTTTCTAGGGTCTGCAGGCTGCATACTTATGTGTGTTTTTGTGGTAGCAGGTGTTATTCTTTTGTTTCCATGTTTAGAACTCCCTTAAGGATCTCTTGAGCTGGTATAGTGGTAACGATCACTTGCCTTACCTTACCTTAGCACTTGTTTGTCTGGAAAATATTTTATTTCCCATCTGCTTATAAAGTTTAGTTTGGCAAGATATGAAATTCTTGGTTGGTGCCTGTTATTGAACTCTATGAATGGGATTGGATTGCACAGTATGTGCTCTTGGTCTAGTGTAGATTCTTAGTGTAAGTTTACTGAGCATGTGCATGTTAGTGCAGGCTTGCATGCTGCTGAGTCTTGCTTGCAGTTTTTGGTGACACATTGAATACAAAACCAGAAACAAACAGCATGCACTGTGAACAGATGTGCTGAGTCATGAATGTTCTACAAGCTCTAATTGCAAGGTTTCGGGTAAGGCAACATCTTGAGTGAATTGGCTACATTTACATTTGTTTCACACACAAAAATGGAAATAAATGCCTTGGTAAACCTTATTTGTTTAATAACTTCCATTCTTTAATCACATTAGATGCTCATTTGAAGGCAAAATAAATTCCATTAGGATTGTACTGGTTAGGTAGCTGCTTTATCCCATTTTTTCCAGCATGCAGGCTGTAGTGGGTATTGTAATCTCAAACTTTACAAGGAAGAAAGCCATCTCCTATTTCTCCTGTCTCTTTATGTACTGTTCTGCCTAGAAACACCCAAAGGAAAATGAGAACTGCTCACTACTGTTCTCACACTGGACAGCAGTTTGCTTTTCCTTTTTATTTTCTTTCCTCTTTCATTATTGTGACCATAAGTGTTGGTACAGGCAGAAAAGATAAATGGCTGCATGTCCCACAGGCTGTTTATCCTTCACGACCGAAAGGCAGTGTGACTAGGTGGCACAAGTTCAGGCATAGTCATTCACTAGTTGTGTGACTTGGGCAGGTGACTTACCCTTTTTGTGCCTCTATTTCCTCAGCTGTGGAATGAGGGTAGGAACAGTACCTACATCATAGCATTGTTGTGAAGAGTAAATGAGCAACACATTTACATACTCATATAAAGCACCTAAAACAATGCCTGCATGTAATAACCTTTCAGTAAATATAATGCAAACTATTGTAATTGTAGGAACAATGCTTAGGGCCTATGAATTCTTCATGCAAATATTTGAGACTTGAAAACATTTATTGACCTTAAAATGTCAAAGGAAAACTTCAGAATGAAACAAATAAGTATTAAAATAAGCTTTATTTTGGAGATATTTACTACCCATGAATATTCCTGGGCTTTCCCACATT
Organism: Rhinopithecus roxellana; assembly: GCF_007565055.1. Lineage (NCBI taxonomy): Eukaryota > Metazoa > Chordata > Mammalia > Primates > Cercopithecidae > Rhinopithecus > Rhinopithecus roxellana. The sequence continues at coordinate 193,841,958 of NC_044549.1, read as the reverse complement.
TTCTGATCCCTTTGCCGTTAGGCGGGGCCTGTGGCTGGTTCTGGCCATTGGATGTGACTGGAAATGGCCTTTGTCACTTCTAGTATGAAACATTTAAAAGTCAATGAACGACTCTCCACCTTACTCCTTCCCAGTTGTGGAGACTGAAGAGGTTGTATGTACTCATTTGTGCAGCTAGAAGACAGTGATGCCTTCTGAAGTCTGGGTTCCCAGTGACTACGTCTATGGAGCAGAGCCCCTCTAAACTACAATGAACATGTCGTGAGCCAGAAATAAACTTTTGTTATGTTAAGCTACTGAGATCTGGGGGACTGTTTGTTCCCTCAGTTCAGTCTAGACTAACCACTGACATATTAACGTAAGTGTCTACCTAACATAGCATGCTAACCATTTAATTATACTCAACTCAATTCACCCTGACTCTTCCTTAGTTGGATATAAATTATATAGGATAAAGATTTTACAAGGTAAGGGTCTTAGTATTGTTCACTAATGTATGCCAAGTTCTTAGAACAGTGCCTGGGACAACATTATTCGTGATATGAGTGCATTTTAAAAATTTTAATAAGACCCTGAGTGGGGCTTTCCAAAACAAGAATGCTGAAGACCTACAAAGGTCTTAACTAGCTCAGATGGGTTTAGATACAGTCAGGACTGCTAGCTATGTTACATGCTGATAAGCGAGAACTCCAATTTTGTAGGTCCATCCTATAGCCCAGCTGATGAAAAGAAGATAAAATTCAGAGATGGATGAAACACATTTCATCCTCAAGGCCTTTGTTGCGTTCTTTCATTTTTAAATTCCTCTGCTATTACTCTTTACAGAGAAGAGAACAGAGCAAAATGTATTCCTTTGAATAGTGTAATTTAAAAATTACTCCAGAGCAAAGTCAAAAGATGTGATATGTAGGCTGCTAGCCTACACTCCCAACTTAAGTTTTTAATTTTAATTGTGAAGTATAATGTTTTTAAATATAGAAATTTCAAGCTCTAGAACCATCACACTAAGATGACAATGGTAATTACATTGACAGCTGCAGATATTAGCATGAACTCAATACCAAAAATAAATCAGACCATGAATAATGGAAATAAAAGAAAATTGGCAGTTTTAAGAAGTTCCAGAAACAGAGCAGAGAAAATGGAGGGAAGAAATTATCAAAGAAGTAGAACAAAAATTTCCCAAAGTGGAGAAAAGAAATGTCCAGATTAAAAGTGCTAAATAAAAACATGCCATTGTGAATTTTTAAAACATTGATGATGGAGAGAAGAGAGAGGGAGAGAAAAATGAGAGACAGGGAGAGGGCAGCGAGAGAGAGAGAAAGAGAAAGAGAAAAGGTAACTTACAAGTAATGGAAATGAAATTAGCATCAGACTTCTTAATAATAACACTGACTACTAGAAGATAGTGAAGTGTTGCTTTAAGATTCTCTCCTGTGTCCAAGTAAAATGATGATAATAACAAATAATTCCAATATACAAACAGTGGTTACTATCTATTGACTGTTTTATCAAGTGTCAGGAACTGGACTAAATTCATCACATTGATCTTATTTCGCGCTCACAACAAATTTATAAGGTAACATTATTATTCCCATTTTACATATGAAGAAATGAGATGCAAAAAGATTAAGTAACTTGTGAAAGGTCAGCTTTGGAGGCAAAATGTGACAGTTTCCAAAAATTATAAAAATACAATGATTAGGCAGTGAGCCATTAGTGTCATAGCTAGCATACACAGTAAAAAGACAGAAGAAAAGAAAAAAAAAAGAATTTTACAAAGATTAATACATTTAAGGTATAGAAGAACTATTAATCAGAGATAGAAAGGAACTATTGATTTTTAGTTCTGTTTCACTCCTGTGTTACATGAGACAGATTGTAAAGTCTTTGACATTAGGGAACATGTCTGATACTTGGCCTCCACTGTGATGCTGGCATATAAACAAACACTTGTCTACTGATATGCAAGTTCGCTACATTAAAATGTGTTCTGTGTACATGTACCCTAAAACTTAAAGTATAATTTAAAAAAATAAAATAAATAAAATGTGTTCTGGTAGTGAATAAAGCTTATTACCTTGAGCCCTTACTGACTTTGTGAAGAAAGAGAGGGTGTTCAAGGGAAGAATAGTCACGGTGTTTTGGCAGCTCCTGGAGAGGAGGAAATGTCCCTTGGGGAAACAGAATTTAATTTACCTTTTTCCAAGTAGAACTGTATTGGTAACAGAGTTGCAGTGAAAAGTTAGTGTGAACAAAGAAGGCTCTTAAGAAGGGAGTGAGTAACCTTGAGTGCCTTAGTTGATAACCAGAGTTGATAATCTCAGCATAGCCAGAATTCTTAAAAAAATTTCTGGGGGAAATGTGAGGTATGCATTTGAGCATTTGAAAAAATTGGACATGTAATAACAATTCTATCAAATCACTTGAAAAAATATCACAGAAAATTAAGCAAATAAAAACAGAGGGAAAGTAGAAAACCATAAGAGGAAGGAAGAAAATTGTAAACCAACTTGATTCACCAGTATATGATACTTACGTTAGCTATTTGTTAAACTAAAAAACTATGATACACCAGATCGCAAAAATGACAAAGGGGAACTAGTTGTCATGATGTATAAAAAGATTAAACTTTCCAATCCCATAACTGGAAATTAACAGATACTCTCTACAGTTGATAAATTTAGAAGTAGCAATAAGAGCATCCTATTTAGAAATGTGAGGCTAAGTATGAGAAGCAGGTGAAAGAGTTGAAAGTAGATGCCTCTAAAGAAGTAGAGGGAATAATGATAGGTGGGGCAGAGAAATGTCTTTTAATACTATTGATCTTTTTTGTTATGTGCCTGTATTATTTCATTATTAATTTTTTCAAATAAAAAGTCTTTTCACATGTTTCAAAATTTAAGTGGTACAATAAAAATTTGGCCTTATTCCCTGTTTCCTGCCACCTACTTTCCCTCTGCAAAAGCAACCAACAGTTTTTTTTTTCTTGTGTATTGTTCCAAAGATAAAACATGGCAATAATAAAAAGTTATCTTGGGCACAGGGGCGAATAAAATAATAAGAAACAAAGATGATTTGTTTATATTGTTTTTATTAAAATAAATAGTTTTGAAAGGGTTGAAGCAAAAAGGAAATGTGCTGAGACATAGTTCTCACTGTCTAATAAAATAAATTTAATCTCAATGCAATGAAGTAATTCCTGTGGAAAGTTAATAGAATGTCATAATTCCTTGGAACCATCAATCCATACCACTGTTGAATAAAAGTTTTTCTGGAAAAAATAATTACATCATTAAATTATAAATCAAGGAATTTGCAATCCTTATAACTCCCCTCTCTTTCTCAGAAGTGCGGGTCCTAGATTTTAATTTTCTCATATTTGCTGCCATTTTTAGAATGGAAGTATGCTGACTGCTAGCCAAATCATGTGCCCTTAAACTTGATAAAAGACCCTTCTTCTGGAGCTAATGATGATGTTGGCTGCTGGTTTAGCTAAAAGTCAATTACAGATATTGATAAAGACAAGATGAAATTTTGGGCAGCTTAACTTGTTATTAATCACCATGTGTTTTATCCAGTACTTGGTAAACACTTTTTCTTAAGACTTTCAGGATTCATTCTCAAGCATGATACTTGGTGGATAGAGGAGACCAAGGTAAGGAGTGAGGAGAAGAAGAACAACATCTCAAAGGTGAGAAGCCCAGTCCTTATAACTCCATGATGGCCACGTTCATGACAAAGCAGGTTTCATGTAGTCTGTAAAAGTCTGCCATGGGTGTCTACCATGTGGCAGTGCTGGGCGATGCTCGGGAACTATAAAGAGGAGGAGTAAGGCAGACAGGGAAGATGCCCTTTATTTTTTGTGATGCCAATGAACTGGAGAAGTTGATGGAATCATACATTCTGGAGCTGGAAGCTTTCCTAGAAGTGATCTTTCCTACCAGGGCCCAGTGAAATTAAGCAACTGGCCCACAGAGTTTCACCAGTATTTACGGAACTGAGATAAAAATCACCTTTCAATCTGCTTGTGGTCCATGCAATAGATTATTAAAGGTGGAAAATAACTGTAGACAATGATGTTCTACAACTCTTTTTATAGTTAAAACAACAACAACAACAAAGACTCTTCATAGTAAGGCTCTGGAAATGTGATCAAATGGGCTCCTTGACTTTTTCCAACTGAACAACTGGAAGAGAGAAGGAAACCAAGAGGGTCAGGGGTGGGGCAGGGGTTTCTATGGGGGCATTTTCCTTCTCTTGGGCAATTTCCTTCTTTTCTCTGCCAAAGAGAAGGACATTGCCCTCATAGGAACCTCCCCACCGCCGACCCTCCTGGTCAACAGCACGGCCTATGTGAGCGGACATGCTGGGAGGCGACCACAGCAGTAAACACTCAGGAAGTGATGGATGGATAATGGAAATTGTGAGGGGAGAAATCAGGATGAGCAATAACCAGAAATAAAGTCAAGTCCCCAGTGACATCCATAGACAAGGTGGGATAAAGATGGGAATGTGTGTGGAACGGACAGGAGACCTGCAGCTTGCCATGCACTGAGGAGCAACTCACCAGGAACTGCTGTGCTCACAGGTTTCTGAGAGAACAAAAAGCAGAGTCCTCAAGTGAAAAGTATGTGGTTTGATAAGCTCAGGACAAAGACTGGCAGCCTTTTTCTATCCTGACAAGAGCTTCTGGTCCAAGGGAATAAAGCAATCAGGCATCTTTAGAAAGTAAATGGTAACTAAATTACTTTTAGAAACAGAAAATAAAATACATCTCATACAATTTTTAGAAGAATTAGGAACCTGAAACACTAAAACATGCAATGAATAGAATATATTCATTAGCTCAGTACTCATGCTAATTCAGTTGCAGGGATCAAGGTAGAGGTGAGGAAATGATAGAGGAAGAAATCTGAAGGGGAGAGAATGAGGCTCAGGCAGAAATAAACACAGAAGGAAAAAGGTGGTAGGCAGAGACAAAAAGAGAAAGAAAAGCAAAGACAGAAAAAAAAAGACATGCTGACATGCTTGAGAGAGAGAGGTGAAATTTCAAAGGAATAATGTGATGACTTTTTATTTTTATTTTTGTTTTTATTTTTATTTATTTATTTATTTGGAGACAAAGTCTCTTCTGTCGCCCAGGCTGGAGTGCAGTGGCATGGTCTTGGCTCACAGCAACCTCAGCCTCCCGGATTCAAGTGATTTTCCTGCCTCAGCCTCCCGAGTAGCTGGGATTACAGCATGCGGCACCACGCCTGGCTAATTTCTGTATTTTTAGTAGAGACAGGGTTTTGTCATGTTGGCCACGCTGGTCTTGAATTCTTGACCTCAGATGGTCTGCCTGCCTTGGCCCTTCAAAGTGCTGGGATTACAGGCGTGAGCTGCCATGCCCAACCTGGAATAACATGGTGATCTTTATGTCTGCCATTAACCCTCCCTCTTCCATCGTCAACATCTGTAGAGTCAAAGGTTCCTGGTTCTCTCATTCAGATTAATTAAGCCCTCCAGCTCAGCATCCACCCCCGCCCCACAAGAGATCATTACAATCTCTATTTCCTTTAGTTGATTCCCACCTCCCCAGACTTCTGCAGTTCTTTTGAACCTCTTGTACCTACAGAATATTGTAAAACTATGCATCTTTTACACATTTTTAAGTTGTTTACTCTTTCATCTTGAGATTAAATAATTGCAAAAGATATAATTTCAGTGTACATATACTATATATGAGCCTTAAATATATTTTTGTCAAAACATTATGGCTGTAGGTTTCACTTATCTAATTTATGAAAATACTTGCCATACAACCTAATGGCAATGCCAGTCCTCTTGGTCCAAACTATCCACCAAATCAGGCTTACTTATTCTCAGAAGAAGTCTGGCTGCATTTTAAAAATAAAGTAAATATGCTATATCTGCTCCTTGACAACCACATCACTGTACAGAAAAGGTAGAGCCGCAGTCTCCCTCAGGTACGATACATTTTCTACTTGTCAATTTTTTGGCTGTCCCAGAGGTGTTGATGTCCCAGGACAATTCCCTCTGGAAACTTTCAGGTATTTGAAACATGAGTCTTTTCTTGGTACAAGGGCAGAAGGAGAAATGGAAGATCACAAGCATCTTCTCAGACAGATTCATTTAGGAAAGGGTACATAAGGACGTTGAGGATCTGGAAATCCTGTCTGCTCTCACAAAGCCCTTAGTATCACCCAGGAGCATGAGTGCCCCATGTTGAAGATGGCCATTCTACTTCCCCATTGAGCTGCACATTCTGTTCTTCCTTGTCCTCGATGCAGTTTCCATTCTTCTTGACTTCCCCAAACCCTGTGTATGTCTCCTGCCTCAATCACATCTGGGAATATTCTCCCTGGCTCCTTGCCTTTAAACTCTGCTTTCCCCATAATGTCTATAGCCCTCCCAAGAAGTGACTTTACTTTCTCACAATCCAGGATGGGGAAGTGATTATTATGGTTTCACCCCACCCTTTTGTTAAAACCTCTGCTCTGTTGCTAGTGGAAATACAATATGGCACAATTTCTATAAAGGACATTTTGTTCATATTTACAAAATTTGCAAATGCATATACTTCTACCAAAAAATTCTACTCCCCTGGATTTATCCTTGTGAGGAGCTTAGGGCCAACTACAAGATTAGAGGGCACAGTCTCCACACAAGATGATCCTCATTTCTGAAACAAATTTGGAGGGTTCCTACCCTCAGGTTTGATAATTCACTAAAGGGCTCACAGAAGTCACTGAAAGTTGTTATACTAAATGGTAATGGCTTATTACAGGGAAAGGATAGAGTTTTTTCATGGAAAGGATAGAATTTAAGATGAGAAAAAGGAAGAGAAGCATAGGACAGAATCCAGTAGGGCTCCAAATTCAAGCTTTCATTGTCCTCTCCCCATGGAGTCAGCATGTTTTACTGTCCCAGCATCAACACACATGTGTGTTGCTAACCAGGGAGGCTTACTCAAGCCTCAGTGTTCAGAGTTTTAACTCAGGTTCCATTATATAGGCATGACTTATTAATTGATTGCCCATGTGATTGAACTCAGTCCCCGTATTGAATCATATGCATGACCCAAAGTCTCCACCCTAAGTCACGTAGTCTTTCTGACATGGCCAACCTTGACACTAAGGCTGTTGGGTATGAATAACTCTACCCTAAGATCTGGTGTGGCTACTCTCCACCTTAAACAAAGATCCTCCTACCAAGTATGACAAAAATTACCTTTTAGAAGCCAAAGGCAAAGGTCAGAACTTCTTTTTGGGCAAGATTGAATTCTTTATGACACAATCATGCATATACATTCAGACGTGCACAAAATGACAAATATATAAAGCATAATTAACTACAGCATTATCATAGCGAAAGTTTTGAAACAGCCTATCTCACAGCAGAGTAGTAGTTGAACAAATTTACATTTATCCAAAGTGATGATTTTGGCCAGAAAAAAAGAATAAGGTATCTCATTATGTACTGATATAGAACAATATTTTGTCAATGAGAAGAACTAGTGTTTACTACCATTGTGTGAAAAATATACAGATTTACAAATTTGCATGCAAATGCATAAACTAGCTCCAGAAGGATAACTGAGAAACTAATACTATTGTTTGTGTCTCGAGAGGGCAGCTGAATCACTGGATGATGGGCTAAAAAAGACTTTTCATCTACACCCTTTTATGTCTGTTGGATTTTGAAGCATACAACATATTCTCTGTTAATAAAAGAAGTCCTGGTTCTTTGAGGTCCATGCTATGACTAATTCCTCCTTCCCTTCTTGTTGGCTGCAGATTTTGGTAAGATACCCATCATCAAGATAATGCAGTTTCTTTTAATTGCTGTTTTGCTAGGAGATATTTTAAAAAATTAATACAGGAATGGGTGTTGAATTTTATCAAATGGTTTTTCAGCATTTAGTGAAATACTGTATGACTTTTACCCTTCAATCTCTTAATGCACTGAATTACAGTAATAGATATCTTATTGCTGAATCATCTTTCCCTTTTTGGAATAAATCCATTATATGTTTTTCTTTTAATCCACTGCTGAGCTCAATTTGCTAGAGTTTTATTAGGATATTTTTTTCATCTATATTCCTAAGTGGAATTGACCAATCACTTTCTTCTAATTGACTAATTTTGGTATCAGGTTTATGACAGGTTCATAAAGGAGCTGGGGAAATGTTAATCTTTTTATATGCTGTAGAACAACTTACGTAACATGAAAATTCTTTGGCCTTATTTAATCATTTAACCCCAGGTGCCTCATTTAGGGGCACCTAATGCCTGACTGTCTTTTCTTTTCTGGTTGTTTTCTTAAACCAATTTTGATCATTTATCTTGCCCTAAATAATTATCCATTCCCTGATTTTCAAATTTATTGATATAAAGTTTCATACAATTGATTTATCCTTAAAGAAACCTCTTCCATATTTGCAATTGTTTCTCCTTTCCTGTTCCTAATGCTGTTGTAGGGGGTGTGTGTGTGTGTGTGTGTGTGTGTGTGTGTGTGTGTTTTCTCTTGGTGAGACCTTCTAAAATGCTTTTAAAATTTAATTTCTATGTTTTTTAATTTTGGGGAGTTGCTGCAGTCAGGAAACATTAGGCACACCCACACTGAATAATTTGAGGAGAGTTTAATAAAGGACAAAGTCTTTATACAGATGTGGTCAGGGTATAGCGAAAGGCAAAGGGCTAGTAATGAGGGGCATTATCACTCCTAGACATGAGTTGGTGGAGGGAGGCAGCACGGACCAGAAGCTGAAATGAGAGGGTCATGGAAGAGGCCTCCTTTAGAAGAGCTCAGATCTGCCAATGAGAGACACAGGCAGATGCCTGCAGAGATCAAGCTAAAGAAATAAATGTTCTAACCTGACTCTCATCTCCCTCATAACTCCAGCTGGTGCTCCCCTCTGGCCAAACAACTGGGCACCTGTGGATATAGTACATAGAGATCAGTTTCCCAGGAACAGAGTCATGTGGAGAAGGGCAAAGATGCTGGGGGAACTTCAGTGTCCTGAAGACTTCCAGCATCTTGAACCTTCTCCAGCTGATTCTGTGTTTTTTGGAGGAACAAATGGAAGATGCATAGTGCAGGTTGTCCTTCTAAAGAACACGGGATTGACCAGGTGCAGTGGCTCAAACCTGTAATCCCAGCATTTTGGGAGGCTGAAGCAGGAGGATCACTTGAGCCCAGGAATTCGAGACCAGCCTGGGCAATATAGTGAGACCTCATTTCTACAAAAGAAAAAAAAAAAAGTAAAAAAAAAAATTTAACTGGGCATGATGGTGCATGCCTGTAATCCCAGCTACTCAGGAGGCTGAGGTGGGAGGATCGCTTGAGCCCAGGAGGTCAAGACTGCAGTGAGCCAAGATTGCACCACTGCACTCTATCTAGCCTAGGTAACAGAGCAAGACTGTCTCACAATTAAAAAAAAAAGGACACAGGTTGTATTTTACTGATCTGTGATAAGTTTTCTATTACAGTTTTGGCCTTTATTAATTATTTTTACTAATTTCTTCAGTTCTATTTAATTGTTCTTTTCATATATTATTTCAAATTTTTTATTCTAATACATTAATGTAAGGCTTAAATTTTTCTGCTTAGTGCCACTAGATTGTAGATTGTATCACAGATTTTTTTATATGTTATGATTTTATTTCTAAGACAATAATTTGTAGTTTCCTTTTTTTTTGGTTCTTAGACTAGGAATTATTGAATCATTGAGAAAGATTTTTATTTTTTCCTCTGTATGATTTTATTTATTAAAAATCCAAAAATAGTCTAAACTTGCTTTTGGTGTCCGAAGTTGGCTAACCTTGGGAGGAGGGGGCTTGGGGGTGAGAAATAACGAGGACTCTGGGATGCAGGTAATATTCTATATGTTGACCCAGATGGTAATTACATGGTGTGCCCTCTGTGTGAGAATTCATTGAGCTTATATTAGTCTTCTCAGGTTGCCAGAACAAAATATCATACACTGGGTGGCTCAAACAACGGAAGTTTATTTGCTCACTGTTTTATAGACTGAGAAGTTAAAGATCAATTTGTCCACCAATTTGGTTCCCCGGGAGGGTTCTCTTTCTGGCTTGCAGATGGCTGCCTTCTTGTAACCTCACATGGCAGAGAGGAGAGTTCTAGTGTCTCTTCCTCTTCTTATAAGGGCACTAGTTCTATCAGATTAGGACCCAACCCTTATGACTTTGTTTAATCTTTATCATCTCCTCACAGACCCTATCTCGAAACACAGTCACATTGGGTATTAGGGCTTCAACATATAAATTTAGGGGGAGCACAATTCAGTCCATAGAGAGCTATTCACTTATGATTTGATCATTTTTCTGAATGTATGCTACACTTCAATTTAAAAAGTTTATTCAGTAAAGTAAAATGAAAGTGAAGATGGTTAGCATCTGATATCTGAGTCCCATGGTCACAACTGCTCTCGAAAGCTACACATGGACCACATAACCAACTTGCACAGAGATGGACCAGTGCTCACAGCCAGTGGAAAACTCAGGTCCCTAGGCTTGGACTCTTGGCATGACTACCTGCTTTGGGGCAGGCTGCATCTTAGATCAGTGACAAAGTACTCACTGTCCCTACACAAGATGCTGTACCTCGTTTCCTCCCCAGTCTTCTCCTTCATTGGACTCTCATCTCATGGACAGGCTGTGGTCCGGACTTTGTGAGTAAGTGTTTGCTTATTGACTAGTGGCAGCCCCACACTACATCCTCCAGGTGCTCCTCTTCCACTGCAGCCTTACAGCTCAGAAATGAGAACATGCTGGAGGACTGAACTGTGGAGCATCACCTGGGAATCACAGGTAGATGCTTCATGGGAGGCCCCCGGGCTGGTTGAGGTAGGGAGAGAGAAGGGAGGAAGAAAAAAAAGACACAGAAAACTGTTTTAAACTATAGAAGTGGAAAGCTTTTTGAAAAGTGTTACTTGGTTGTTAATTTCTAATTATATTGAACTCTGGTCATTAAATGTGTTCTAATACTTGGTGCTTTTTACAGTTTGTTGATGTTCCCTTCATGACCAAATACATGATCAAAATTTCCTATGTTCCATCTTAGTACAAAAAAAAAATCACTCAACAATTATTTATTGAGTGCCTACTGTGTGCCAGGCACTGATCCAGATTCTTAGGATCCATCAATGAACAAAACAAAGATCCCTGCCCTTGTGAAGCTTTCATTACAGTGAGAGGAAATGATAAGCAATACTCATAATAAATAAGCAAACTATACAGTAATGTTACCTGTGCTATGGAAAATGGCAAATGCTTTCCAAAATAGTAGAGGAAGCTGCCCTTATAAGAAGAGGAAGAGTTGGTATATATAGTTGGTATACTGTATTGGTTTTTATTTGTATTAAAGCAAATAATAGATGGGGAGTGCAGGGTGGGTGTACAGATTGCAATTTAATATACAACGGTCAGAGTAGTCTTCACTGAAGATGACATGGAATGTGAGGGAAGAGGAGGGATGTGTATGTTTGTGTGTGTCTGCATGTCTATACAGTTCCTGCAGGACCTTGTATGGTTTTGAGAGACTTTAAGGACTTTGACTCTTAGTAAAATGAGTTTTTGGCATAGGAGTGTGATCTCACTTAGTTTTTGAAGAGTTCACACAGATGAATTTGTGAAGAATTGACTGTAGGGGAACAAATGTGGGAGTAGGGAGATGGCTAGGATGTTATCTCCATTGTCCTGGTGGGAGATGAAGGTGGCTTGAGTCAAGGTGGGAGGAGTAGAGGTGGGGAAAAAGGGTTGGCTTTGGAATATATTTTGGAGGTAGAGCCAATAGGGTTTCCTGACAGATTAGGTATGGGGAATAAAAGAGAGGAGTTCTGAATCATATCAAGGTTTTGGCTTGAGTGACTTTCTAGACTTGTCATCCACTGAGATGGGGAAGACTGTGGATGGAGCAGGTTGGGGATAAAATTTAGGAATTCCATTTCAAAAATGTTGAATTTGAGATATGTTAAGTAGACAACTGGATCCATGAATGTGGGGTTCAGAAGAGAGGTCTGGGATGGAGATGTACGTTTAGAAGCTGTCAGTCAGCAGTTGATATTTAGAGCCAAGAGACTAGGTGAAGCTGTCAAGGGAGTACTTCCATCCGTTGGAAGGATTGGTTCCAGGACCCCCAAGTGATACAAAAAATCCACAGATACTCAAGTCTCTTATGTAAATGGTGTAGTATCTGCATGAAACCTACACATATCCTTCCACATACTTTAAATCATCTCTAGATTATTTATAATACCTATACAAGTAAATGCTATATAAATAGTTGGTGTACTGTATTGGTTTTTATTTGTTTTATTTGTATTGTTTCTTTAATTTTATTTTTGAGACAGAGTCCTGCTCTGTCACCCAGGCTGGAGTGCAGTGGCATGATCTCAGCTCACTGCAACCTCCACCATCCAGGTTCAAGCGATTCTCCTGCCTCAGCCTCCCGAGTAGCTAGGATTACAGGCACCCACCACCATACCTGGCTAATTTTCGTATTTTTAGTAGAGAAGGGGTTTCACCATGTTGGCCAGGCTGGTCTCAAACTCTTGACCCCAGGTGATCCATCTGCCTTGGCCTCCCAAAGTGCTGGGATTACAGGTGTGAGCCACCATGCCTGGCCTATTGTTGTATTGCTATTTTTAATTGTTTTTCCACAAATATTTTCAATCTGCATTTGGTTGAATCATAGATGCCAAACCCATGGATACTAAGGGCTGACTGTAGAGACAGCAGATAGAATTGCCCCGGACTAAGCTTTTAGAAACACACATGATAAGTCTGGAAGAATGAGAGGAACTGGCAGATGACAGAGAAAGGGGCACCAAGGAAGTGGAAGGAAAGCTGAGAGGATGGGGTCATGGAGGCTAAGTGTATAAAAGAAATCAAGGAAAAGGAATGTATTATTTGTTTTGAGGGTACAGCATTTGATTTTGTTGTATTGTTGTTTGTTTTGAGACAGAGTTTCACTCTATCACTCAGGCTGGAGTGTAATGGCATGATGTTGGCTCACTGCAACCTCTGTCTCCCAGGCTCAAGCAATTCTCCCACCTTAGCCTCCTGAGTGTCTGGGACTACAGGCATGCATCACCATGCCTGGCTAATTTTTTGTAGTTTTTGTAGAGATAGGGTTTCACCATGTTGCCCAGGCTGGTCTCAAACTCCTGAGCTCAAGCAATACACCTGCCTTGTCCTCCTTAAATGCTGAGATTACAGGCATGAGCTACCGCTCCCAGCCATATTTGATGTATGTATTGTTATTTGAATCTTGGATATTCTTATTTGTTTCTACTCTGTCAATTTCTTCTTTTTTTAGCATAAAGTGAAAGCAAGTTTATTAAGAAAGTACAAAAATAAAAGAATGGCTATTATGTAGGTAGAGCAGCAGCATGGGCTGCTCAACTGATTATACTTATATTATAGTTACTTCTTCATTGTGTACTAAACAAGGGGTGGATTATTCATGAGTTTTCCAGGAAAGTGGTGGACAATTCCTGGAACTGAGGGTTCCTCCCCTTTTTAGGCCATATATGGTAACTTCCTGACATTGCCATGGCATTTGTAAACTGTCATGACACTAGTGGGAGTGTCTTTGGCATGCTAATGCATGATAATTAGCATAGGAGTAGTGAGGATGACCAAAGGTCATTCTCGTCACCATCTTGGTTTTGGTGAGTTTTGGCTGGCTTCTTTACCACATGCTGTTTTATCAGCAAGATCTTTATGACATGTACCTTGTGCTGACCTCCTACCTCAACCTGTGACTAAGAATGCTTAACCTCCTGGGCGTGCAGCCAAGTAGGTACCAGCCTCACTTTACCCAGACCCTATTCAACATGGAGTCCTTCTGGTGCAAACACCTCTAATATATTTTCTCCCTCCTTTTTACAAGGGAACCCTTAATCCTAAGGGTTGTAGAGGGACAAAGATCCATTTTCTGTAACTTCTTCAGGCTGAATAGGGATGATGATACTCCTGTCTAAATGTTAGGGTTTCTTGTATTCAGGGTAGAGAGGAGCTCAGTCAGAAAGCATCAGTATGGTGAGGGCCGTTCATAAGTCTGACAAAAGGTAATATCTGGAGGATTAGTAAGTGTTTAATTTTAGCAAGTATTCAGTAAACTTATCCTGCATTCCTACACAAAGAGTTCAACAGCAATATATTCCACAATGGTAAAACAAAATAAGTAACATTATCTCAAGTAAACTAAGTAAGAAGGTTTCCATGAACTGCACAACTGTTGGAACCAAGCTGATACGGGGTTGCTAGCCAATTCAAACATGTGACCAGAATTAGAATACTGATCCAGATTTTTACATTACCCATCCCTCTTGTTTCTTCTGAGCTGCAGCCAGAGATCACTGGTTGGTTCACAGGAATAAGCAGGATTAGTCTAAATTGAAGAAAAAAATCGAAAACAACCAATGAGATTAGAATTTAATAACAAGTATATCACAGTTTTTGAAACATAATTTTTCTCTCTCTAGTCTCCCATTTTTCCTAAAGACAAATCATGGTAAGACCAATTTGGTTTATTATACTTGGTCTGATTATTTGTATAAAGTGCAGAAAGAATAATTATTTTTCACATAGCCTTTCAAAACTGGCTTTGGCAGAACTTTGTTCCATAAAAAGAATCTCAGATAAGACTTTGCTAAAAGCTGAGCCCAACCGTGGGTTTGTACTGTCAAATACCTGTGTGTTGAGTAAATTTCTCTTCTCTTGAGATCTTAAGATATTTTGGGGCTCCTGGTCCTGTTAGAAAGTGACATCCTTTATTTATCACAGGTCAGGAACCCTGCACAGGGACTATGTAGACAAGGTATGAGGCCAGTTTTCCCAAGGGGCTTTTATTGGCTCTATGAGTCAAGTTTGATCCCTTAAAGGAAAGAAAGTCATTTCAGTCAAAGCCTTGGTAAAATAACCAGTTTCTCCAATTGTGTCCTGTTGCAAAAGAAAACATTCTTATTGCACTTATGTGAATAACAATATTGCCATAAATTAAGAATACTCACTAATAGTTTCCAAATTGAGGAGAAATCAGGTGGAGAGAAACAAATATGGTCCAAATTTGGTTCACAGGAGTATAATTTACTCAATTGTTAAAAGCTGTAAATAGCTCAGAATAGAAGTTTTTCTTGTTCTGAAAAACAAAACAAAAACAAAACAAAGGATTAGCAACATCTTAAGCAAAAAGTCAAAAATTAATTCAGTCTTCTATTAGTTCAGTTGATGCAGTTAACTACTGTTCTGTTTGACTTCATGAACTTTTTAAATAAATTTATTTACTTACTTACTTACTTACATACTTATTTTTTGAGACAGAGTCTCACTCAGTTGCTCAGGTTGGAGTGCAGTGGTGTGATCTTGGCTCACTGTAACTTCCACCTTCCAGGTTCAAGCAATTCTTGTGCCTCAGCCTCTGAGTAGCTGGGATTATAGGTGTGTATCACCACGCCCAGCTAACTTTTGTAGTTTTAGGAGAGACAAAGTTTTGCTGTGTTGGTCAGGCTGGTCTTGAACTCCTGACCTCAGGTGATCCTCCTGACTCGGCCTCCCAAAGTGCTGGGATTACAGGTGTGAGGCACCATGCCCTGCCTGACATTCATGAACATTTTAGCTCTCCATGACAGTCCTGAAAACTTTTTCCTCTATTCTATTTTCTCAATCTCCAAAGTTATTAGAAACCTGCACTCAAGGGCCCCTATCAAAGTTCTATAGGTGATTACAAACTACCGTTGAAGAGGATCAGAATAAGACAACAATTGTCTGCGGATGACAAAAAAGTCTTTGAACAGCCATTATTAACACCACAATTGATTAGGAATTTTTGTTATTTCTGTAGCATACAACCATTTTATATAACAATTATAGTTATTAACAACATATACTAAGTCATATCAAAATTATAGAAGTTTCATGTAATTTTGGAACACATATTAATAACATATTTATACAGATACAGATACAGCCCAAGGAACTCAAGCACCATTTCATACTTGACAGCGCTGCCTGTATGATTTTTATACCAAATAAGCCAAATATATCTTTTTTGGACTTTAGGAGACCTAATATCTAAATAATTAATTAGGTCAGAAAAGACATAATTTATAATTTCATTTGAAATTTTGTCAAATATCAAATGTTTAAAACACTTGTTATTATAAAATCAAATCCCAGGTCACCATAAGTCATTTATCTGGCCAAATTAATAACTCAAACATTTTAAAAAGGCAAAAATCTTTACTCATTAATAGAAGACTTAGTTTTCCAATCTTTTGTTTTTCCCTTCTTTTTCCTATAGTTTATTCAAGAGTCAAACAAAAATTCTTCATTGTTTTAATATTACTTGAAAATCTTGAGAGAAAGCCTAAATTTCACCTTTGCGTTAGTGCACTAATGATGTCAAACTCAGTTCTTAATAAAACCATATAGACAAATCTATCCAATCTTAATCAGTTTGACTATAAGGTAAGATTCTCATAAACCTGTTATGACCCTTTACAATTTTCTATTAAAGAGCAGATCAGTGCTCTAAGAATACCCATTGTGCTTTTATTCCAATGTTCAATTTATGGAAAAGCAGAAGAATACCACTTTAAATTTAGCCAGTATGTTCACACACAGAATTTCTTTTACAAGATTAATCTTTCACAAACCTTTCACAACTGGCTGAAACCTTCAGTTTTATCCCATCTAACTTAAAACAATCCTTCAACCTTTTAATCTAGGCCAAAAAATCCACCTTCCCATGCCTTCTTATCTTTTACCAAAAACACATTTTTATTTTCCTTACACACACCTTGTGTGTAAAATTGTTTCTTTGATAGTCTCAATTACATATTACAATGTTAACTCTTAGCAATTTTTATTTTTGGTGAAAAACCTGGTGAGTAGGTGATTCTAATTATGTACCAGGTGTGGACCTTAAGACAACAGACAAAAGTGCAGATAAGGTCTGACTCTTCCCACCATACCCAGGGGGCATGGCTAACTCCACATGTTCCCAGGCCTTACCTGGAATCTAATAGCTCCAAAGCAGGTAGGTTGGACAATTTTCAAAAGTCAAAGAAGCAGTTTATGACCTTAAATCATTTAGCAAACTTAATATCTGACTAATTATCAATAATATCTCCATAATTTAGACCAAATGTCTTTATTTTACTAATAATATCTGTAAAACTGTCTTTGGGAAAAGATAATCAAAGTCACATGAACTAAAAGGCATTACAGTTTTTATTTTTCTGACAAAATATTTGATGTAAGCATGAAATGTAATAAGATTACATTTAAAAGATTACTTTTAAGCCAATTAATCAGAGCTCTTTCATATATAAACATCACATGCACACATATAAATACACAGAAATTACATCAACATAGTGTAGGAAGTAATTAAAATAAAAAAGAATAAATAAATATACAGAAAGACAGAAGATCCAGTAGTTGTAAGGCTTTTCATTTGCCAGTTTTAGTTTTTAAGTTTCTCTTTAAAGCACGCAGTTTCTAGGGCCTAATTAGCAGGTACAGCTGGAAGGCAACACAGATTCTCCCAAAATTAAGGGTCCCATTTTTATGTGAGATCCTGGATCCCCAAAAGAGGGAATCAGCCATCTCCATGGGAGTCTTATCTCTCAGTGGGGGTGGGGACATTTCCATACCTTAGGTGGCCAAGAAGCCTGCTTCTCTGATCCAAATGGGCAAAGCCGTGTATTCCCCTACAAATGCCAGTAGCCATTCCCAAAAGTATATTTCCTACATAGTTATTACACACCAAAGCTCTCTCATAATGTGAAGTAATTTCTGATATGCCCACAAGTCAAAGATGCCAGATAATGCAATGCAAAACAGAACAGAGACTTAGATTTTGAGAGGAATCTATCTACTTTCAATTCCTGGGGTCACATGAGGAAAACAGAGGTTTTTCCCAAAATGGGGTCTGTGGTGCCTCCTCTATAATTTTTCTTAGGTCCTCCCATGTGTGCACAGAGAGTGGCAAGAAGACAAAATGGAGAAAAATAATTCAGTCAGCTGAGAAGAAAAAACCTTTTTCTTCAGAAAAATAAAATCTAAGAAGGGGGAAAAAATAAAGACCTTTTAAATGTTAAGTATAGCTTGGATATCTGCTTTTAATTAAGCTGATTTTTAATCAAATCTCTTATTACCTGACTTCAGGCAGGCCAAACTGCCAATATTTCTGGCTTTTGAACTTTACCCAAAGTAACCTTACAGGTGCTCAGAGAAGGGAAGACTCAAGAAAGGAAGTCAGAAGTTGTTCATGGAGGGGAAGAGAATAAACGAATGGCAAAAGTCACACAAATATCAAATCAGAAAGGACTCATTCCCTAAGCTGAAAATTGAACCCAGGTTGCCATTGTGAAAAAACAAAGCCTTAGCTATTAAGCTACAGCTTTGGGCAGTTTCCATTGCTCTTCCCAGAAGGAGTCCTAGAGCAGTTACTTTTGAGCTTGCAAAGGCTTTTAACTGCTTGAGATAATTTTTAAGGTTATGACATGAACTCCAAACTTACTGTCCTCTGGATGGTGGAGACCAAGAGAAAGTACCACCATGTGGGTTACAAGGTCATAATCCCAAGGACATAAAACAA
Source organism: Rhinopithecus roxellana (assembly GCF_007565055.1). NCBI lineage: Eukaryota > Metazoa > Chordata > Mammalia > Primates > Cercopithecidae > Rhinopithecus > Rhinopithecus roxellana. Next base: position 193,823,319 of record NC_044549.1, on the reverse strand, counting down.
AATGAGAGAGAAATTTTAATCAGTTTTGTTTGTTTGTTTGTTTGTTTCAGGGACCTGCAGCAAAGTTTGTTACTGACCAGTTTGTTGGGCTGGCTTGAACAGTTGGCTTATGGGGTCCTAAGGGGTGTTCTATCCTAAGATATTTTAGAACAATATGACAGAACGATACAGAAAGACACACAAAGCACACCAGATTAGGTACAGTTTAAGACTAGCCTCACAAATCCTTTTTTCCCATTAATTAAAACTTTGCAGGGGAGATAAACAGTTTTACCATTCCTATAACATGTTTGCACAGAGAAAAAGAGGAAAGGGAAAGGAGAACAGCATTGCCTGCAGTGGGGTGGGGAAAGCCAGGAGCTCAGGGAGGCCAGAGAAAGACCTGCCCATCCCCGCGACACTGAATCAAAAGTCCAGGTAGCTGCTTGTCTGTCACAAAGGGATCTTTTCCAGCAGTCCCATCAGCTCTCAAATTTCCCCTTTTTGGGAGGAAAAAGTTCCCTGTGTCCTGTGATCCTCTACATGTCTAACCCTGTCACCCATAGCCATCAGCAAAGAGTCCAAGGCAGATTAATCGAAAGAGAATAGCGGTTAACACTCCATAGTGCCAAATCCATTTTTTACCAAGAGGGACTTTATTGAGAGGGGCTTCTAACCCCCTAAATCTTAGATAGGACTCTAACCTTCCTAAGTTGGGCCTTCAACCCAAGTTCAGTCAAGCATCCTCGCTTTTTATTAAGAGGGCCTTTGGCTGGGCCTGGTGGCTCATGCCTGTAAACTCAGCACTTTGAGAGGTTAAGACAGGTGGATTGCTTGAGGTCAGGAGGTCGAGACAAGCCTGGCCAACATAGCAAAATCCTATCTCTTTTAAAAATATAAAACATTAGCTGGGCGTGGTGGTGCACACCTGTCATCCCAGCTACTCAGGAGGCTGAAGTGGGGAATCACTTAAGCCCGGGAGGCAGAGGTTGCAGTGAACAGAGATTGCACCACTGCACTCCAGCCTGGGCAACAGAGCAAGACTCTGTCTCAAAAAAAAAAAAAAAAAAAAAAAAAATAGAGGGGCCTTTAACCCACTCTGTTTTTAGGAGAGACTCTAATTCCTCTAAATTGGGCCTTTAACACAATCCCATCCTTTAGCCAGGTAAAATGTATTCCACCAGTTATTCAAAGTCAGTCAAATGGTGCTACAGTCTTTTTCCTTTCGGTTGGGGGTCTCCTCAATATAGTCCCTTTGTGGTTTGCCAGGAAGATATTACTGGAAAGGGTCCCAATGCAGACCCCAAGAGAGGGTTCTTGGACTTCGTGCAGGAAAGAATTTGGAGTGAGTCTGTAGAGTAAAGTGAAAGCAAGTTTATTAAGAAAGGAAAGGAATAAAAGAATGGCTACTCCATAGGCAGAGCAGCGTACTCTGTCAATTTCTGATATTTTAAACTTTCTCACAGAGATTGTAGATTTGTCTATTTGTTCTTTGTATATCTATCATTTTTGTTTTTTATATTTTAAAACTTTAATGTTAGGTACATAAAGTTTTACATATAATTTTTCTACCTACTATTAAAATTTATTTATGTCCCTTTTGGGTATTCTTTGAGTGAATTTAAAGTAATGAAAAACAAAACAAGCAGGGATTCAAGAAATGGCCCTGGAGTAAGATACAGAGGATGCTGGAGAAGCAAGCACTAAGATTTATGCCTGAGAAGAGCTACAGCCGTTAAACACTGTTGAATGCAAGCCCCCCCAGTGTCACCAGTGCAACCCATTGATAAGACAATTTTGAGTAGATTGTTTTCTGTGGTAAGGAAGAACACCACTGCAACAGAGTTTTGTCTGTCTTCCAGGAGCAAAGACAAAGCTGGATTTTATTGAGAACTGGATTTCATTTAAATCATGGCCAAGTATAGTGGCTCATGCCTGTAATCCCAACATTTTGAGAGGCCGAGGTGAGTAGATCAACTGAGATCAGGAGTACGAGACCAGTCTGGCCAACATGGCGAAACTCCGTCTCCACTAAAAATACAAAAATTTGCTGGGCGTGGTGGAGGGTGCCTGTAATCCCTGCAACTCCGGAGGCTGGGACACAAGAATCACTTGAGCCCAGGAGGCAGAGGTTACAGTGAGCCGAGGTTGCGCCCCTGCACTCCAGCCTGGGCGACAGAGTGAGACCCTGTCTCAAAACAAACAAACAAAATTAGGTCTTTCAATGAGATACTTGATTAGGATTGAATAAGGATCATGACATAATGGTTTACAATTGGTGGAAACAGGATGGTAAGGATTTTGAGGTGATAGGATTGGAGAATCTTAGGAAGTAAGCTATCTGTTAATGCTTCTTATGATGTATTTTTCAGGATGATGAACTTTCAAGTTATTTTCCTGCACTGGAATCTCCTAGCATGGCAAAGTTACGCAAATGAATATGATAGAAAAGCAAGGTCATGTTAGTGTAGACAGTAAGCTGTATGTGTATGTGTGTCCACGCACATGTGTCTGGGTATTCATTTCAGTTCCTTAACACGAAACCTCGCTGGGCCATTTCTCACAGTGGATGCAGACCTCCAACTTCTGGCCCTGACTTCAGGGCAACTGCTGACTCTGGGTCCCAAGGCTTGCCGTTCTTCCCTCCCTACATGAGGAGGTTGATGTTCCTTCCACATCTTCTTAATTCCCGTAAAGTTATTGAGGTCAATGAAACTGCAATTCCTAATAAACAAAGTCATCTTAAAATAGAAGAAAGCATAAGACTTTGAGCAATACTGCTCATTGTTTATCTGAAATGGATGTCCTAATAGACATAATCTTTTGTCCATTACTGACAAATTAGATTTGGAGTTTTCAACTCCTATTTTATTCAGTTACAGACTTTCAGTTACAAATGATTAGTGGCTGTAATTGTCCTGATTTCACCAGATAATGCTTCCATTTTTAGGAAGCAAAGGTTTCCTGGTAGATGTGGCACTCTCCAGTTGCTAAGCACAATTTACAGCATTCATCTCATTCTCTTAATGTTTGTGACAAACCCCAGGCATTGTTGAGAAAGATTCAGTTTACAATGTGGCTTTAATTTTTTATTATTATAATAATATTATTATTTGTTTTTTGGCCTAAAATGATCACCAAGGTACCAGGGAAGTCTTTTTTCTTCTTTTTTTTTTTTTTTTGAGATGGAGTTTCACTGTGTCTCCCAGGCTGGAGTGCAGTGTGCAGTGGTGCGACCTTGGCTCACTGCAGCCTCCACCTCCCAGGTATGAGCGATTCTCCTGCCTCAACCTCCCTAGTAGCTGGAATTACAGACATGTGCCACCACTCCCGGCTAATTTTTGTATTTTTAATAGAGATGGGGGTCTCATCATATTGGCCAAGCTGGTCTTGAACTCCTGACCTCAAAAGACCCACCCACCTTGGCCTCACAGAGTGCTGGGATTACAGGCATGAGCCACCATGGCCTAGGGAAGTCTTAAAGAGAGTTTATATTCATCTCCCTATATTACTATAATTGTTATTATTTTGCTTTCTGGTCATATCACTTAAATAATTGAATAACTGAAAAACAAATTGAGTAAAAGCGCTATCCAATACATAGATAGAAATTATACATTACCTAATGAAAAATGTGACCAACATCATCTTCTCTGTAGTGAGATTGTGGTGTCCCACCAAAATGCCTTCCCCGAGGCCAGTGGACCCACTCAGTTGCTGAGAGCATTGGTGACTAATGGCTCACAGCTGCTCCCGTCACAGAATTGCTCTGGCAGAAGAGGAGCCATCTGGCCTGGAGTATTTCACCCCCAGCCCACCCAGGGCAGCCCACGGCCATTGAGTGACTGACATGGGGGCACACAAGGTCCACCCTTTTGCCTCAAGCTGGGACTAACCCTGTAGTATAATTCATGCTCAGAATTTCCCATGAGATAAGCAGAGGCTGACACCAGCTGAGACCAGTTTCTTGCTTAGCTCTTCCACCCTCCATCCTATTTCTTTTTCTCACCTTTCTTCTAAGAACACTCCCTCCATAAATCATGTGTATCTAATCCTTGTCGTCTCAGTCTCCGCCTGGAGGCAATCTGGCCTATGACATTCCCCTACCAACTGTTGTGTGGGAATTCATGAAGAAGACAAGGACTAGTCTGGCTGGAATCACAAAAAAGTATATTGCCCTTAAAATGCAAACTCTATGAGGGCCGAGAGAGTCTTTATTTTGCTCATCAGTGTTCCTAGCACTCAGCACTTAGCACAATGCATGGCACATAATGGATGCTCAAGAGGTGTCTTAGTTCAGGCTGCTATAACGAATTGCCGTAGACTGACTGATAAAGAGCAGAAATTCATTTCTCACACTTCTGGAAACTAGAAATTCAAGGTTAAGGTGCTACAGGTTCAGGATTATCTGGTGAGGGCTGGTGTCTTGATTCATAGAGGATATATTCTCATTGTGTCCCCACATGGCAGAAGGGATATGGGAGCCCTTCGGAATCTCTTTTATAAGGGTGCCAATCCCATTCATGAGGGTTCCACCCTTATGACCTAGTCACCCCTCAAATGCCCCCACCTCCTAATACTATCAAATTGGGAATTAGGATTTCAACATATGAATTTTGGGGTGGGGAGACACAAGCATTCAGTGTATAGCAAGAGACATTATGAGATTAGGCAATGTGGCTCAGGTCAAGCTTTATGGAGTTACTTTTATAAAGATGCACAGGACAGGACTGTCTGTGATAGAATCTCTTGTTTTTGTCTATCCTGAAATTTTAGCTTTTATTCTGGGCAACCACCCCTCTCTGTCTTTTGGTTCAGCTGGGGCTGACCTTACCCCAGCCACTGACTAACAATGAAGATAAGACCAAGGAAGGCAGAGCTGATGGCATCATTTGAACTCCTAGATTCAAGTGTGACCGAAGACAGCTATAACTGTGAATCTTTAGTTTAATGAACATATATACTGTCTTGTTATGCTTAAGTTAATTTGTGTTGTGTTTCTGGCACTTGTGACTGTCTGGACTAATAATACATGCTTCTATCTACATTGCAAAATATTTTCTTATTCAACCTACCCCCATCCCTGTTACTAACAACCTACATCCCGAACAGCTGGGGAGGAGAGAAGATAGCTTACCTGTGAAACCTGATTTTTCCTGCCGAATGAGAGATGCTTACCCAGGCGAGGGTGCATGTCTTCAGGCCCTTTATCTGATGATATCTTCATCTTTGGTCAGTATCTGAAAACTCCTTGTCCAGAACGAAATATTCTACTTGACCTTTGGGACCAGAAAATACTGCACAGAATCCTGAAACAACCTTTCTTATGTTTACCTCAGAGAAAAAGAAGTAGGAGTTATATTGAATGTGCTTAGGTAGATTTGGTTTAAATTGTTAAATAGATCAAGAAAAGGAAAATCAGCCCCAAAACATAAAAACCTAGAACTGGACAGTGAGATTTGGCCATAAAAAAGCTTTAATGAACTTTTCTCCCTAAGTAAGATAAACTAGTGGAGCCAACTCCATTTAGCCTCCTACTAGAGTAAGGCTTAGGAGACAATGCAGTGAATGAGCCACAACCCCTCAATTCTAATGTGTCAGCCACAGCCCACTGAGTTCCCACAAGGATCCAACCATTGAACATGAAGAACAGGGCGGCAGCAGTTTCGTTACAGGAAAAGAGGGGTATCAAGGTCCTGTCCTCTTCACACTACGTACATTGTTCATCATAACAAGAGTCCCGTGGTGGAAAAACAGACTGGGTAGAGAAAGTTGGTGCCGCTGATTCTTTCTTTGGCTTCTTTGCCCTAACACTCAAACGCCTGGCTTCTTCTCCCTTTTTAGTTGAGTGCTTAATGTATTAAACTATGTGGAAGTACAAAGGAGAGTGTTACAAAGACCATTTCTTTGGCGCAGATTTCACTAGAGAAATCAGAAGTGCCTTCTAGGACAATCTGGTTTGTCTCAACTCCATTCGAATATCTTCTTTTTAGGCCTATGCTATCAAACACTGTTTTGAGTTCCTGTAAAGTTGCCTGATAGACTCAGTGGAAAGGTTTTTGTTTTGCTTTTAAAGTAAACGAGAGAAATTGATTCCAAGTCGAGTTAGAGAAGGGCTTCATTAAGGAATCAAGTGATTTTCAGGGATGAGTTATAGAGTGACGAATATTCCTTAATAATTGAGTCTAAGAGGCCAGGAGCAGTGGCTCATGCCTGTAATCCCAGCACTTTGGGAGGCTGAGGTGGATGGATCACCTGAGGTTAGGAGTTTGAGACCAGCCTGGCCAATATGGCGAAACCCTGTCTCTACTAAAAATATAAAAATTAGATGGCCATGGTGGCGCACGCCTGTAGTCCCAGCTACTCAGGAGGCTGAGGCAGAATTGCCTGAACCCAGGAGGCAGAGGTTGCAGTGAGCCGAGATCATGCCACTGCACTCCAGCCTGGGTGACAACACCATCTCAAATAATAATAATAATAATAATAATAATAATAATTGAGTCTAAGAACTTATTGTGAAGATTTGACCAGAAAAGTGACAAAAATGGCTATCTGTGGCCGGGCGTGGTGGCTCACCCCTGTAATCCCAGCACTTTGGAGGCCGAGGAGGGCAGACCACAAGGTCAGGAGATTGAGACCACCCTGGCTAACAGGGTGAAACCCCGTCTCTACTAAAAATACAAAAAACTAGGCGGGCGAGGTGGCGGGCGCCTGTGGTCCCAGTTACTCAGGAGGCTGAGACAGGAGAATAGCGTGAACCCGGGAGGCAGAGCTTGCAGTGAGCTGAGATTATGCCACTGCACCCCAGCCTGGGCAACAGAGCGAGACTACATCTCAAAAAAAAAAAAAAAGGCTATCTGTGGGAAAGTTCTAATGCACATGTTTTGTTTAAAAAATATTAGAGAGAAACAACCTAAATGTTCGTAAATGATAATGAATGGATAAACAAATTGTGGTATATCCATACAATGGAATATTATTCAGAAATAATAGGAGAAAGGAAGTTCATGCACAATGTGGATGAACCTCAAAAGCCAGGCACAAAAGGTCACATATTGCATGATTCTATGTATATGAAATACTCAGAATAGATCAATTCATAGAGACAGAAAACAGATTGGTGGTTGCTAGGGGCTGGAAGGAAGGGCATGAGGAGTAACTGCCTAATGGGTATGGGGGTTCCCTTTGGGGCAATGAAAGTGTTTTGAAACTAGATAGATGCAGTGGTTCTACAATATTGTGATATTAATGCCACTGAACTGTTTCCTTTAAATGGCTCATGTTATGATATGTGACTTTTATCTCAACAAAAACAACAAATGACAAGAATGGGTATTCCTACCTCTATTATCAATCCTCTTAAGAAGCACAGCAGGGACAGGTGTATTTCCTGGGCTTAGCACTGCAGTTGGAGCTTCTATCCCAGGTGCCATCCAATCTGGGTAGGAGGAGCCTATGGTTTGTGGTGTGATCAACTTTGATAGCCCTCCTTGGACCCCTGTTCTGAGCAAAGCTGTCTGGCCCCACGGCCACCCACCAGCAGTTTCCATCTATTCCTTGCCCTGAACAACTCCCAACATGGTATCCACTAATTTGTTGCCAATCTCCAGAATCACAAGCCTCAAAAATTAACCAACATGGGGTGGGGATGATAGTTCGAGGAAAAGAAATGTAAAGTTGTCAGAGGTCAGTGACTAAGAATAACTCACTGAATGCTTTCACACACTCTCATACACTAATTGTGAGAATGTAAATTGATTCAACAATTGTAGAAAGCCATTGAGCAATGCATTTCCGAAGCCTTTAAAATGATCATATCCTTTGACCTAATTATTGCTCATCTATACGTTTATTCTTAGGAAAGAGATGTTAATTAGACAAAGAATCAGCTACATGGAGGTTCATTCAGTATTATTTATAATAGCAGAAAAGTAGAGACAATCTAGAGCCCCCCAAAAGGGTAACATTGTGATATATCCATGAAATGCAATACTGCTTTGTTTCTCTAGCAATGATCACTTACTATCTCTCATGGAATTTGTGAGCAGGAACTCAGGCAGCAGGGAGTAGGGATGGTCTATCTCTACTCTGTAATGCCTGGGGCTTTAACTGGAAGACCTAAAGTCTGCTATCTTGGAAGACTTGTTTGCTCACATATTGGCAGATGCTTGTATGAGCTAGAGGCCCAAGTGGGTCAGTCAGCTGGAACATTCACATATGGCCTTTCCATATAGACCCGACTTCCTCACGAATGTAGTTTGGTTCCAAGGGCAAAAAACAAAAAATAAAAAAACAGAGCCATGTTGTCTTTATAAACTAGCTTTGGAAGGCACACAGCATCACTTACGCCACATTCTATTGACTGTGTCAGTTCCAAATTCTGGCCAGGTTCAAAGGGAGGAAACAAAGACCTCACTTCTTGATGGAAGCATGTGAATGTCACGCTGTAAGGAGAGCAGATATGTGGATGTGGGTATCTTTGGAAAATACGATGTGACTGTAACTAGTCATATCTTAAAAGAATATCTAATGGTGTGGGAAAATGTCCATGATATGTTACAAAATTAAAAAATCGGTATACAAAGCAGTATGTGTAGTATAATCCCACTTTGAATGAAAAAGATATAGTCACAAACACTAGCAGTGGTTCTTTTAGGGAAACAGGAGCCCAGCAGAGCCAGAGTAACATCACTTTAATATCAGCTCCCTCTTGGGACTAACAAGGCACATTCCTTGTGGGTCATGATATATAGTCATAAGATATTTACCACTGAGGAAACAGTTTAAAGATACCTGCAAGGACACACTTGAAAGTCCAGATGTCCCAATACCCATAACAATATATGCTTTCAAGATAATTACAGTTATGCTTTGATGTACTTGTACACTAAAATGTCAAGGATCGTTTTATTTTCTTTCTTTCCTTCCTTCCTTCCTTCTTTCCTTCCTTCCTTTCTTTCTCTCTCTCTCTTTCTCTCTCTCTCTCTTTCTCTCTTTCTTTCTTTCTTTCTTTCATCTTTCGGCGGGGTCTCGCTATGTTGCCCAGGCTGCTCTCAAACTCCTAGGTCCAAGCAATTCTCCTGCCTTGACCTACCAAACTGCTGGTATTATAGAAGGATAGTTTTCTTTAAATCAACAGAATAATAAATTTTGTCATGCTCTCAGCCCACCTGCACATAGACATTCCTTAGCTTCGCTTTTATATAGACTAGATCCTATATAAGAAAAACTTTAAAACAAAGACAAGACAGTCTTATTCTTGCTTTCTGAGGATGCCCTACTCTGTAACTGAGTAGCTTTTGATAATTTCAATATCTCTTCTTACTGTACTCTGTGATGTGCCTTGAATTCCTTCCTGTGTGAGATCTAAGAACCCTCTCTTGGGGTCTGGAATCAATATCCCTTTTCCAGCAACAGTTCTCTCTAGGATGTGGAATAATAGGAAATGTTTAATTCCATCTTTATTATTTTCTTTATTTTCCAACATTTCCAAAATAAACATGTATGAATTCCATAATTAGATAATAAAATAAAAATAAAAATACCTAGTCAATTTTTTTTTTGAGACAGTTTCACTCTGTTGTCCAGGCTGGAGTACAGTGGCACAATCTTGGCTCACTGCAACCTCCGCCTCTAGGATTCAAGCCATTCTCCTGCCTTAGCCTTGCAAGTAGCTGGGATTACAGGTGTGCACCACCATGTCTGGTGAATTTTTGTATTTTTAGTAGAAGTGGGGTCTCACCATGTTGGCCAAGCTGGTCTTGAACTCCTGACCTCAAATGATTCACCTGCCTCGGCCTCCCAAAGTGCTGGGATTACAGGAGTGAGCTACTGTGCCCGACCATTTTATTTTTAAATGAGCTGCTCTGCCTTAGGATACTTTAGAGATTCTTTACCTTAGTGTGTCATGTATCTTCTGCCCCACATTTCAGAGAATGGTAGGCTTTCCTCATGTTGAAGGCCAGTCCCACAGCTAGCATGCCTATTCTTGCCTTCACTTTGGGACTTTACTCAATTTGTTACTCCCTGTCTCTCCACTGTCTTCATCTTCTTCTTTAATCCTTGATCTTTCCTCTTTGTTTAAAAGTATTTTTGAGTGCCCAAACTTTAAGAATTAAAATATTTATTTGACTTCAATATCTACTACTCTATCTCTGTTCTGGAAAGAATCATCTACACTGGTTTTCTCTATTTTCTCACTTCCAATTCTTTTCTCAGCTCTCCACAATATGACTTCTGGCCTCACTACTCAATTTAAACTGCCCTGGGAAGGGTCAACAGTGGTTGCCAGATAATTAAATCCAGTGGAACCAGAGGTCACAAACTGGGGACTGTGGACGTGCTCTTGTCCATGGATGGATTTCTCTTGGGCTTCCGAGTTCTTTCAAATTTTTGAGTTGATTGCAACATTTAAAAATTGGGACAGTCCATATAAAAATGCAGAATTCCAGCCTCTCTTTTAAAATTGGAAGCTCTAACAATACTAGCCCCACCTTCTTGCATGGAAACATCCTCTTGAGTAGACTAGTAGCTGCCTCCCAAAGAGGATACCTGCTCTCCAGGGCCCCTTAGGCCCTGCTTGGGTTTGACTTGTAGATATTTGTAGATTTGGACCTGTAGATACTTGATCACATTGGCTTTTGGCTTATGGATATTTGAGTTTTAGGCCTTCACTTTTATTAAAGTTAACTTGTAAGTGTCATCATCAAGGTTAAGACTAAAATTGTGTCTTTGTTAGTGTTCCTCCAAAAGTAGACACTGAGACTAGGATTGGGTGCAAGTAGTTTATTTGAAAAGTGATTCGTAAAAGCTTGGTGAGAGAGAAGGGAAGTGAGTCAGAGAAGAATGAAAGACAATACAAGGTGAATTAATGAGCCGGAGGCTAGGGCAGGCACCTAGGCCTCCCTCCTGGGGGACCTTCTGAGAGAAGAAGTAGAACCAGTAGTTGAGGATGCTGGGGTGTTTGTTCACCAGCTCCTGTCCCTCACTGGAACCACTCCTGGAGCATTAACTCTCTGGCACTTCCAGGCAGTCCTGCTGACTTGCTGCACACGCCCACAGCCAGAGAAGGGCCTGTCAGAGACATGCAGATGTGCAGGGTAGGAAGCTGCAGTCCTGTGGAAACTATAGGTGACTGCCAGGTGCACAGTGGGCGGGGCCCTAACAATATCTAAAGAAAGCTGATTTCATCTTATTTCCCCACCATGCCTGGCACCGAGTTAGGACTTCATATATGTGAGTGGTTGGAAGTTCTTTGTTTTCTCATGCTTACCCTGATGACTTCTTATTGGAAATAAGATAAATTTAAATGAGTAATTGTATAATCCCAGTTTGTTTGAGTCTCCCTGTGTAAGTGGTAGTTGGGGTGGGGAGGGGAGGGGGGAGATTACTGAAATCATCCATTCTCTGCCTGTAGGCAGATCACAGCTCTCCTTGGGAGCACTCTTGTTGGTTCTCTGAGTACAGCATTGGATTTAATAGTCAGGAAAGTCTATTTTTACTTGGTGATGCCTCTGGCTGTTCTTCTGCAAGGCCCTGGCCTGGGTCCAAGTTGCTGTGGCACTGATTCCCAGCAGCATGTAGCCACAAGGACAAGGCATGAGTGAATTAAAGTTTAATTAAGGGTGAAACTCCAATATGGATGGAGCTGGCTGTGTCCTGCTGGGTAATTAGTGAGGCAAGGGTTTGAAAGGGCAGCACAAAGATCCCTGCTGATGTCAGACTCTCTTCCTAGGTATGTCCTCTTGGGCAGTTTTGTGGAACACCTTTTTTCCTCCCTGGCAGTAGAATAGAAAGATGTTGTAAACTAGTAGTGGAAACAAAGAATGCCAGTGTGGGTGGGCTGGGGCAGCAAATGCAAGTGGCTTCTCACAGGTGCATCATCAAATCGGGTACCATGACTTGCAGGCTCCTCCTCCTGAGCCCTTCAAGCAGCCATCTGGGAAAGACCGGGTGGAAAAGCGTTCTTGGGCACAGACCTAACTTTCGTGGGTGTCAATAAGCGTTTTGTCCTGTGGTCTCCCTATTGCAGTGTAGGTGTGAAGTGGAGGAGGGGCAATTTCTGCAGTTTCTGTACCACTCAGGGGGTGCACTCAGAGCTGCAGTATTGGACTTCCCTGGCCATTTCATCCAGAGCAGAACCAGGCTCCAAGGACCCCAGCAAATAGAGTGCACAGACCTTTACAGTAATATCAGCAATGCTAACAATAACTATACCGACAAAGTTCACCAAGCAGTCACTGTGCAGAGTGCATGCTCAGGCAGTTATGCATCATCACACTCACTCATTCACTCCTCCCTGCAACACCGCAGCTCTGTCGGCACTTGCATCTTTCTTTTCACTCTCCAGGCCTAGTGATGTCTCACAAGACCAGCTGAAACAAATCTCTGGCTTGCTCATTGCTCTGCTCTCCTCAGGGTCCCTCATGATCCCTCCTTTCAGACAGCTGTAGCTCCTACTACCAACGGCTTGATTATTTTCTTATTTCCCATCTCAAATTTCTGAAAGCAAGAACATCCTAGTCTGTTGGGACCGGAGACTTATGCAGTTTTAGAGACCCCCTTTAAGAAAGGAATAAAAGCATATGAATGAATGCAATACTAGGCTCAGGGGCAAGGAGGAGGCCTGGACAGGCGAGGCACCAGAAAGTCCCATTGTGTTTGTTTCAGGGTGAGTCGGCCTCCGCTTGAGTCTAATAATACATTTTTATTATGGTAGTTGGGGTGGAATGGGGTGACATGCCATGGTACCAAACCCAGTTATTTAAAGTTGGTGCATTTGAGTATGTTCCCTGTCTCTGATGTTCTCCTCTCCACCATGCAAGGAGACCCAGTCTTCCAGGATGGACTCGGCCACCTCACCATCTCATGTGTATTCATTCAGAAACTGGACTTGGGAGAAACTTCCCTGGGGCCTTGGGCTAAGAAGCACCCACTCCATGGAGTTCTGCAGGCAAAGGTGCAGCCATGAGGTAGGGAATCGTCAGTGGTCATTTGGTGTTCCATACATTCCTTGTTCTTTGTGTGTACAGCTCCCTTAAAGATGTTATGGGGATAAGGGATGGCTGGACCCAGCCAAGTTGGGGGCATTTGTAGGGTTCATGGATGCAGGCCAAGCTGTTATTTTAAAACTATTGAAATCTTTCCATGGTTCCTAACACCTATCTCTGATTATTTCCCTAGAATAGGTGCCTGAATGTGAAAAGATATGAACATTTTAAGGAGTTTGACATAAAATTTCATTTACAGGAAATTCATTCAAATTCATTCAAATGTCATTTCAGAAAGTTGTACCAATTCACATTTTCTCCAAAGAGATGCGTGTTTCCACTGCACAGCGGCTTTGCCAACAATGGATGCCACCATTTAAAATAAGTTCATTTATTGCTTTTTCTCTACATAGAAAAGTAATAATGATGTTCTTTATAAAAGCTTAAATGTTGACAGAAATATACAACTGAGAAAATGAAAGCCCTCCCATTCCTCCTACTCCCTTGGGTAGCGAATGCAGAGTGGCTTCTCATAGGTTCATCATCAAATAGGGCACCATGACTTCCAGGCTCCTCCTCCTGGACCCCTTAAGCAGCCATCTGGGAAAGACCAGGTGCAAAAAGATTCTTGGGCACAGACCTGACTTTCACGGGTGTCGATGAGCGTTTTGCTCCCACCTATTCAGAGATAACCACCATAAACAGATGAATATTTATTTATGCAGGCGTCTTCTGCGTTTGTTATGATGAAATTTTGGGGCTTTATTTTTTAAACAAAATGATGTCATGCCAGACATACTTCTTCAAAACTAGCGTTTTTAGTGTTCCACATGGATTTCTTCTTGGCCCTCTTCTCTATACATTCCTACAGAAACTCATTCATTCATAGCTTTAAAAATATTCTGTGGGCTGATACCTCCTGAATTTATGTCTTCTCTGAGCTCCAGATTTACACATCCAACTACTTGCTTGACATCTCTGATTGGATGTCTCTTAGCAGTTAAAACTTAACATGTTCAGGGCAGGTGTGATGTCTCATGCCTGTAATCCCAGCACTTTGGGAGGCTGAGGTGGGAGGAATACTTGAGCCCAGGATTTTAATACCAGTTGAGCAGCATAGTGAGACCCTGTCTCTATTAAAAAAAAAAAAAATTCAACGTGTTCAAAATGGAATTCTCGTTTCCACTCCTCAATCCTGTCTTTTTATCCCAGCCTCCCTCATTTTAATAATGTCACTCCCAGCCACCCAATTTCTAAAGATCAGATCCTGGAAATCATCTTTCCCTTGCCACTTATGGCCAACACAACAGCAAGTCCTGTCAGTTCTATCTCCAAGCCAGTTTCTTGTCCACCCACTTCTCTGCCTCTTTACCACCATCATTCCACCTGTACCACTGCAGTAGCCTCTCATTGGCCTTTTCGCCTCTGCTCTTGCTTCCTGTACATTCCTCTCTCTGATGAACAGCCATAATCAGCGTCTTAGAATAAATCCAATTGTTCTGCTCCCATGCTTGGAACTCGTCAATGCCCTCCAACAGCATTCATGCATCTTGCCATGGTCTGTGAGGCCCTGTCTAATTGGCCTGCCTCTCACCTTCACTCCTCTCATGCCAACCTACCTCCCCATCTTGTGCTCCAATCACACAGGTCCACTACTTTCTCATGGGAAGACTTTGTGCTTGCCAAGCCCTCCTGAAGCTTGCCACCTCCCACTCTTTGCCTGCCTAAATCCTTTTCAGTTCTCATTGATTTAACCATTCTCCTGTTGTTTCAAAATTTTCAGTGTTATAAACAATAGTGCATTGAACATCTGAATGCATTCAGTTTTGTCCCATGGCTTGACTGTTTCCTTGGCATAAATTCCCAGAAGTGGAATTGCTAGAGGGAAGGGAATTCTTACGTTCAATTTTGGTGTGCACATAATTGTAATGTCTTCGTGATCCTGCTGATTTTCCTCCCTATATTCATCCTCCCAGGAGAAGGAGACCCCAGGTGAGGGTTTCAGTGCATGTGGTTTCCTGTTGCCAAGCAGGAAGCCCCACTCTCTGCCTTCCAGGAGTGCAGATACCCCTTGGATGGAAGCCTGGAGGCCCCTCCAGGCCTGTCCGCAGTCCTCTGAGTTAAGGGCTTTGTGGGGGTCTGTTTGGTAAATGGTCTTCCCCACTTTCTCCTTCTTCCATCTTTCACCAAAGTGTTGGAGCTATCTTTCTAGGCTGCCTTTGGCCCCATCTTTATGATAGATAACAGAAAAATGCTGCTGTTTCAGACAGACAGAGGGTACCTTTCTCTAGTTTCCAGAATGAAGGCAGGTTTTTCCATATTTTTATATTCTGTAGGCCAGTGTTTCAAACATGCCTGATCTCAAGAATCCTTCTGAGCACTTGTTAAAAATGTAAGCCCCTCTCCTCCACAGAGATTCGAGTTCAGGATCTGGGAGATGACAGGTCTCAAGAGTCTGCGTTTTTCACAGTGTCCTGGTAATTTTAATGAAGTTGTAGAAGTTTAGAAGGAAGTTTAGAAAATGATTCCACAGGTCATTTCCATGAGGAACTAGAAGTAGCTTCAGGTGTTCAACTCTAGTATTCACATTGCCATTTTATGCGTAAGTCTCACATTTCCTAAAAAGCATAACCAAGCACTTTCTATGGCAAGGCATTGAATTTGATGCCATACACATCATCTAATTTTGTGCTGAGAATAGTCATTGCATCCTAGGCACAATTATCCTTAAGTTGCTGCTGAGAAAACTGAGGCTGTGAGAGACTGGCTGGCGTTGGCCTGATCAGGCCATAAAGCTTGAAAGTGGTGGAGCCGGAATCTGAATCCAGGGCTTCTGATTCTGAGTCCTGGCGTGGCAGGCCAGGTCTCACTAACAGCTGAACAGGCAAGCCTCCATGACAACTGCTTCGGCACTGACTGAGTGGTTAGGTTAAATATTAAAAGTGGATAGAGCCAGTCTCCTTATACAAAGGCTGGAATGTAACAAAGCCCACCAAGAGTTTGGCCTAGGCCTTTCCTGAGCCTTGAAGCATGACATGATATTGAAGGAATTCTTAACAGGACCCATGTAGGATTAAACAAGTTTTACTGGGGGTCTGAAGAAACTCCCCAGACCTCCACAAACAAGTTTTACTGGGCGGGGGGGTGGGGGTGGGGGGGCGTGGTCTAAAGAAACTCCTCAAACCTCCATGATTTAGCAGGAGACAAGATCAGGGTAATCACCCCGCATCTGGACCCATCTAGATTAAGTAAATTTACTGAGGCTCCAGAGAAAGGTCTTCAAAACTCAGACCTTAATTATAGTAGAAGAAGTTAACCACTTAGATGGTGAACTTTAGATGAATGCACACTTACATATAGACATATAGCTTAGAAGGTATATAAGAAATGGAAATCTTTGTAATTTTAAGTTGGTCTGGCTACAGAAATAAACTCTCTTCTTACCCAGTTCATCTGCAGCTCATTACTAGGCCTCGAGAATAAGCAGCCTGACCCTCGGTTTGATCCGGGAACGCTGGGGCACCTCTGAAGCAACCACATTGATGCCTGTCATTATGCCACTCTGCACTGCCACCAACCTCTGCTCCTCAGAATGTGGCTGGCAAACCTAGATGGCCAATATCCCCTGGAAGCTCGTTAAAAATGCAGAGCCTTGGGCCACTCCAGGCCTCCTGAGTCAGAATCTGCATTTTCTTTTTTCTTTCTTTCTTTTTTTTTTTTTTTATACGGAGTCTCACTCTGTCGCCCTGGCTGGAGTGCAGTAGCGCGATCTCGGCTCACTGCAACCTCCGCCTCCCGGGTTCAAGCAATTCTGCCTCAGCCTTCCGAGTAGCTGGGACCACGGGCAAGCGCCACCACGCCCAGCTGATTTTTTTTGTACTTTTAGCAGAGACGGGGTTTCACCATATTGGCCAGAATGGTCTCAATTTCTTGACCTCGTGATCCGCCCGCCTCAGCCTCCCAAAGTGTTGGGATTACAGGCGTGAGCCACCACACCCGGCCAGAATCTGCATTTTAATAAACTTGCCTGGTAACTCTCATTCATATTAAAGGAAAAGAAGCCCTCAGGAGGCTGCAGAGGGATTGGAGTTCAGGTGACTTAAGAGAGAGAGAGAAAGGGAATGAGTGTGTATGTGTGTGTGTGTGTGTGTGTGTGTGTGTGTGTGTGCGCGTGCTTGTGCACACAGAGATATGTGTAGCTTGGAAAGGTCTAAGAGTTCAGAGGCACCATGTCCTCCCTTAGATAACATCACTTCCACATCCTATTTGTTGGAAAAGCGTTCCCAACTAAAGGCTAAGATTTTTAGCTCTTGAAATTGAGTTATGTGCAGACTGCTCGTTTGTGATCCAAAATGTCAGCCAAGAGACTGCACCAAGAGAAACCTCTCCAGGGAATGGCTGAGGAGCTTTCGCAACCATAGGGATACAGGAAAGCAAGTGCTTCATCCTCCTGGGAGGTCTCTAGACTTCTGGAATGAGAGGTCCCCTGAGGGTGCATTGCCAGACATTTCTCTGCATCTTTAAAACCAAAGTGTTTGTTTGTTATGTTTTTTCTTGAGTGCCCAGAGAATCTGAGAGTTTAGCCAGTATCATATAACCTCTCAACTCTTCTGACGTTGGGCCTTTTCTCTGAAACTCAAAGACAAGCAAGCGAATTAGATGACTACAGTATATAAAACATAAAGGTTAGACCTAAATGGGTCAATAGCACCCTCTCTTGGCCATATGTGAGTACTGCATCTACCAGTTTTCAACTAGTACAAAATACACCTGTGGATTTGTAGTTAACTAAAGCAGAGTAAAAATATCCCTGCCACACTGTGAGGCATAGAAACACCCAAGATAATGAGAAAGTGGAAAGGAACTGCTGTCTTCAAGGAAATCAGTTAACACCTGATTATATCCACTGCAATATTTGAATTAGTTTTGCCACAAGCAGTGAAAACAAGTGAGGTTGAGGAGGATGCCAAGGGCAGTGCATATTTCTGAAGGCTTTGAGCAGGGCAATAGACCACAGAGCTCCCGAAGGAGTGGAGGACACCTTATTGAACAGGCATTAGAAAATGGTTGTATGTGGGATGGGCGCGGTGGCTCACACCTGTAATCCCAGCACTTTGGGAGGCCGAGATGGGTGGATCACGAGGTCAGGAGATCGAGACCATCCTGGCTAACACGGTGAAACCCCGTCTCTACTAAAAATACAAAAAATTAGCCGGGCGTGGTGGCAGGTGCCTGTAGTCCCAGCTACTCGGGAGGCTGAGGCAGGAGAATGGCGTGAACCCAGGAGGCGGAGCTTGCAGTGAGCCGAGATTGCGCCCCTGCACTTCAGCCTGGGCGACAGAAAAAAAAAAAGAAAAAGAAAAAATGTTTGTATGTGAATGTTAACAAAAATACTAAATATCAAAATCTGTGGGCTGCGCAAGGGAAACTTACATCCTTAAGTGCTTACAATCGAAAAGAAGTTAAAAGTTAATGGGCTAAGCAACTATCTTGAGAAGTTACAAAAAGAATATGCAAAGAAAGGAGGAGGAAGAAAACTCATAAGGGAAGAAATTAATAAAACAGAAAATAAGCATCTAATAGGGAGAATCACTAAAGCTAGAAGTTGGTTTTTTGAAAAGATGAAAGAATAAAACTGATAAGCCTCTGGCAACACTGATCAAGAAAAAAAAAAAAAAAAAAAGAGAAAAGTTGCCCGCCTAAAAAATAAAAAAAAGGAGCTACAAAGGGTTAGTCCCAGAGTTCCACAGCTCTGCTTGTAAAAAGACAATTGAAATTCCACATTAGATGGCAAACCTTTCACATTTTCACATCCTTTTCCTTTTTGATTTCCATAAAGATAGCATGACCAATGTTTTCTTCCTTAACAGGTAATAATGAAAAGCTAACATTTGTTAAATGCATATTATGTGCAAAGCACTATGCAATGAAATCCCCAGAATGAGTCCCTGAGGCTACCATCATCATGTCCACTTTATAGATATGGAAACAGAGGCTTGGAAGATATATCTCCACTTTATATATATGGAAATTGAGATATCCCTCAGTTTGTTAAACATCAACAAACTGAGGCTTGTTGATTTCTAATATGGCACAGCTAGAAATCAATGGCACCAGGATTTTGACTGGGCAATCAGGGCTTAGAACGTCTCCTGGTCACAGGAGCTGACAGCAGAGCCAGGACAGAATCTAGGCCCTTTAATAAAAAGTCCTCATGGCACCAACACTGCCTGTGCCAAAAAGGCAATTCTGAATGATGTTTTTATTTTTTTCTCTCCCTCTCTAAATTGAACAGGGATGTGCTTTGCCACTCTGGAATCCGTGGAGGCAATTTTGGTCCTTAGACGCAGGCACTAGCATGGCCCTGATCACCTGGGGAAAATATCCAAGGACCTTAAGGCCAACAGGCCTCTAACTCAGGTCTCTCTCTGGACTGCTTTGGAAATGTCTCTCTAAATAGGCTTTTGTCCACTGCTCCTGGGCTAACCTACTTTCAGGGGCTTCACATTAAAACCTGAGGCCAACTATGGTGCTGCAAATACTATTTTAATTGGAATGAGCTGCTTAATCAAAAGTTCTTGGTTCAGTGTATGGTTCCTTCAAGTGCCACGATTCCTGTGTCACATTAAATCCAGGGTCAGCAAACTGTGGACCTCAGACTAAATCTGTCCTACCTATTGTTTTAATATGGCCCAAAAAGTATAGTTAACTATAGTTAAGAAAGAAATTTTCCCCCATTTAAAAATCGTTGGTGAAAAAAATCAAAACGTGAGTAGTATTTTGTGACATCTGAAAATTATATAAAATTGCAATTTTAGTGTCTATAAATAAAATTTTATTAGAACACAGCCACATCCATTCATTTATATACTCTACGGCAGCTTCTTGCTTCAATGGCAGAGTTGAACAGTTGCAACAGAGATCATACAACCTGTGAGCCTAAAATATTTGCTATTAATATTTATAGAAAAAGTTTGTGTTAAAGTATCATTATAGAACTTTATTTTATTTTTTCCCTTTTCAACTTTTATTTTGGACTCAGGGGTACAAGTGCAGGTTTGTGACCTGGGTATATTGCATGATGCTGAAGTTTGGGGTCCAAATAATTCTGTCACTCAGATGCTGAGCATAGTACCCAACAGTTAGTTTTTTGACCCTTGCCCTCCTCCTTTCTTCCCTACTCTGATAGTCCCCAGTGTCTATTGCTGCCATCGTTATGCCATGAGTACCTGACGTTTAGCTCCCAATTATAAGTGAGAACATGTGGTATTTGGTTTTCTGTTCCTGCTTTAATTTTTCTTAGGATAATGGCCTCCAGCTGCATCCATGTTGTTGCAAAGGACATGATTTCATTCTTTTATATATAGTATTCCATGGTGTATATATGCCACATTTTCTTTATCCAATCCACTGTTGATGGGCACCTAGGTTGATTCCATGACTTTGCTATTGTGAATAGTGCTGCAGTGAACATGTGAGTGCACGTGTCTTTTTGGTAGAATGATTTGCTTGTTTTTGGATGAATATACAGTAATGGGATTGCTGAGTCGAATGGTGGTTCTGTTTTAAATCTCCAAACTGCTTTCCACAGTGGCTGAACTAATTTACATTCCCACCAACAGTATTATAAGTGTTCCCTTTTCTCCTCAGCCTCACCAACATCTGTTGTTTTTTGACTTTTTAATAATGACCATTGTGATTGCTGCGGGATGGTATCTCATTGTAGTTTTGATTTGCATTTCTCTTCTGATTAGTGACGATGAGCATTTTGTCATGTTTGCTGGCCGTTTGTATGTCTTCTTTGAAAAGTGTCTTCTCATATCTTTTGCCCATTTTTTAATGCAGTTCTTTGTTTTCTTTTGTGTGTGTTTAATTGTTTAAGTTTCTTATAGATTCTGAATATTAGACTTTTGTTGGATGCATAGTTTGGAAATATTTTCTCCCATTCTGTAGGTTGTCTTGTCTGTTTACTCTGCTGACAGTTTCCTCTGCTGTGCAGAAGCTCTTTAATTACCTCTCATTTGTCAATTTTTTTTGGTCACAATTGCTTTTGAGGACTTTGTCATAAATTCTTTCCTAAGGCCCATGCCCAGAGTGGTATTTCCTAGGGTTTCTTCTAGGATTCTTATACTAATTTAGATTTAATAGAAACCCATAGCAAGAAAAACAAGAAAAAGAAAACATTTTCAAAATAAATGTTGTTTATGTTTACATATTTTTAAATTCTCTTTCTCTTCTCTCTTTTCCTAGCAGAGGAAAACCCAATCATTGTGAGACTGCAAACACCCGGGCAGCTTACTTGGGTTTTATCGTGGAGTTGCTCTGCTCTCAGGCATTTGGGGAGAAGGACTCTGGCTCAGGCTGGGATTTTAGGAGCCAGGTTGAGTGACAAAGTGGGCTGGGTAGTTTACAGTGTTGGTATAAAGATGAGATTGGGATACCATGAGCTGGGAAGATGGCTAGGACATTCATTCACCCCTGATTCAAGACCTCCTGACAAGGTTCCTGAGAAAAACCTATGTACAGGACACAGCCTCAGTTGAGAGGCAAAATGATACTTTGTAACTAGCTGAACTGGAAGAGACATAGACAAGCCAAAACAATCTTGGAAAAGAACAAAGTTAGAGGACTCACATTCCCAATTTCAAACTCACTACAAAGCTGCAGTTATTAAGACAGTGTGGTTTTGGCATAAAGATACATAAACAGATCAATGGAACAGAATTGTGAGTCCAGAAATAAACTCTCATCTATGGCCAACTGATTTTCAATAAGGGTGCCAGGATGATTCAACGGGCGAAAGACTAGTCTTTTTAACAAATGGTGCTGGAATAACTGGTTATCTACATGTACAAGCATGAATTTGGATTCCTACCTTATACCAATACACAGAAGTTAACTGAGACTGGACCAAAGACTTAAATGTGAGACCTAAAACTACACATTCCTAGAAGAAAACATGAGAATGAGGAATGACTGCTAATGGGTACAACGTTTCTTTGTGGGGGTGATGAAAATATTCTACAACCGATTGTAGTGATGTTGTGCAACTTTGGGAATATACTAAAACCACACTGAACTGTACACTTTAAATAGCTGAATTTTTTGCTATGTGAATTATATCTCAACAAAGCTGTTTAAAAAGACCTTGTGGCAGTGGCCTGGAGGGATCTGGGTCTGAGGGACCGTGATCAGCCTGATACTTTTCTGTGAGGCGTGGTGGCTTGGGCAGTGGGAGAAAAAGCCATCTGGGTCCTCTGCACAGTGCTGGATGCCATTGGTCAGATGTGGCTGCCTGTAATGAGGACTTGGAATGAGTGCCACTATGGGGTTCTAACTGGCCTTAATAAAGCAGAAGCTGCTGCCAAGCATGAGGAGGCCTCGGTAAAGATCTGGAGATGCTCCTATGATGTCTCATCACCTATGATGGAGCCCAACCACCCCTTCTAAGGCAACACCAGTGAGAAGAGCAAGTATGCAGATCTCACTAAAGATCAGCTACCCTCCTGTGAAAGTCTGAAGGACACTACTGCCATAGCTCTGCTCTTTTGGAAAGAAGAAATAGTTTCCTGGATCGAGGAGGGGAAATAGGTACTGATTGCAGCTGATGGCAACAGCCTTCGGGGCATTGTTGAGCATCTGGAGGGTCTCTCTGAAGAGGCTGTCATGGAGCTGGACCTGCCAACTGGTATTCCCATTGTCTATATATTGAACAAGAACTTGAAGCCCACCAAGCCCATGTAGTTCCTGAGGGGGATGAAGAGACTGTGTAAAGCCATGGAAGCTATGGCTGTTGGGAGCAAGGTCAAGAAGTAAAGGCCAGCAGGCAGATTACTGTCCCAAGGAATGCCGTCTCTGCCTATCCTTTCCTCTGCACTTCTGCATATGTCACATTGACCACTTCATAGTCATTTTTTTTTTTTTTTTTTTTGAGACGGGGTTCACTGTGTCAGCCAGTCTGGAGTGCAGTGTCACAGTCTCAACTGACTGCAACCTCTGCCTCCCATGTTCACGCGATCCTCCTGCTTCAGTTTCCCGAGTGGCTGGGACAATAGGAATATGGCATCACACCTAGCTAATTTTTGTATTTTTAGTAGAGATGAGGTTTCACCATGTTGACCAGGCTGGTCTCAAATTCCTGATCTCAGGTGATCCACCTGTCTCAGCCTCCCAAAGTGCTGGGATTACAGGCATGAGCCAGTGTGCCCAGCCATAGTCATCTTAAGTTGTAGCTGCAGATGGGGACCAGTGGCTTCCATTTTCCTTTCAGCCATTTTATCTCCTACACCCACTCCCTTCATACAACTGGATTGGAATAGCGCCTCTGGGGCATGGGTTCTCAGTCCACACTGAGGGAAGGCTCCTCTTAGCCAAGCGTGTTCAGAGGTAGTAACTCTGGTTTTTGCCAGGGCTATGTTTACTAGGGACCAGCTTGAGAAGGGGAGAGGGAGGAACCATGCTAAGGCATGACCAATGAAGAAGCAAGAAGCAATGAAGCAAGAGCACCTATTTGACCCCAGAAGCCGGTCCTGTACCCTTCTGTGGTTAGGTCACTGACTTGGGTGGTGGGGTTAGTCATTTCAGTGGAAGATAAATGTAACTTACATAGGAATGTTAAAAAAAAATCAACTATTTCCTCCTTGATGCCAGAGAAGTTGGTTTTAGAAGGTTGGGATCAATCCTCAATTAAGTTTATATGTTGCATTTACAAAATTTTGTTTGTTTGTTTGTTTGTTTTTGAGACGGAGTCTTGCTCTGTCGCCCAGGCTGGAGTGCAGTGGCCGGATTTCGGCTCGCTGCAAGCTCCGCCTCCCGGGTTCACACCATTCTCCTGCCTCAGCCTCCCTAGTAGCTGGGACTACAGGCGCCCACCACCATGCCCAGCTAATTCTGTGTATTTTTATAGAGATGGGGTTTCACCGTGTTAGCCAGGATGGTCTCGATCTCCTGACCTTGTCATCTACCCGCCTCGGCCTCCCAAAGTGCTGGGATTACAGGTGTGAGCCACCGCACCTGGCTACAAAATTTTTTATATATAATATCTATATATAAAATACAGATATATATAATTTTTATCTATATAAAATATAGATATTATGTATAAGTAAATGCAACACATATGTGCATATATATATGTTTGTAAAAGTAAATGCAACACATAAACTTAACACATAATTCAACACATAAACTTAAATTTTGTCTATATATGTATATGTGTGTGCATATATTGTGTGTATGTGTATATATATACACACACACTATATATACACACTATACACACACACACACACACAAACACCTTGGAGTTCCTAGTGGCACTTGAAATAGTTAGTCCCATGTATGGTCATCAGAAAGTAAGCCATTCCTCACACCAACATGGGATATGCCTTTTGGCTTCTAAGGGTAGAAGTGCATTCTGCTATATATTTTAGAATCCCTCCCCTGCCTTGTTTTGTGGCAGTGAAACGCCTCTTGAGCACGTCCAAGTGTGTCTTTCACTGTGCCTGATTTCTTAATCATGTTCTGGTTGCTTTGCCCTGTCACATGGTCCCAGTATTCTTTTTCAGAATAACTGTACTACATTTTTTTTCTAGCTTAGTATAGTAAAGGAGTGATATGCAATAAAAAAGTCAAGATGATAAATTTTATGTTATGTATATTTTACCATATTATTTTTTCAGAGACAGGGTGTCACTCTGTCACCCAGGCTGGAGTGCAGTGGTGTGATAATAGCTTACTGCAGTTTCAAACCCCTGGGCTCAAGTAATCCTCCTGCCCCAGCTTCCCAATATCTGGGACTACAGGTGTGTGACACTACGCTTGGCTAATTTTTAAAATATTTTGTAGAGATGGGGGTCTTGCTTTGTTTCCCAGGCTGGCCTAGAACTCCTGGCTATAAGCCATCTTCTTGCCTCTGCCTTCCAAAGCACTGGGATTACAGGTGTGAGCCACTGCACCCAGTTTATTTTACCAATTAAAGAACCCTTATTTTTTGTCCCAGTCATAACATATCTTTCTAGGTTTCTCTGATTACCTTTACAGTTTTGCCTTTCACAATTAGGTCTTTAATCCATCTGTAACCCACTAGTGTTTGTGGTATGGAGTAGGGACCCAACTTTTTCTTCATTGAGCCAAATTTCCTAACACCTTCAACTAAATAATCCATCCTTTTCCCCATGGATACTTCTTGCGTGTGTAGAATGATTGTGATAAGATAACTAACTCTCACCCAGCATCTGGGCAAGCTAGGTCACTGGGAAAATGTCAGCAAAGGGCAAAGGGGCCTAGACCCCAAGTCTTTCCAAGGCCCTGGTAGAATATGTCCTTGCCAGGCATTCATTTTTCCAGCTTCCTTTCTCCCGGAACTGAACTCCCTTCTTCTTCCCCTACTCCAGGGGAGAAGCATGAAAGAAAGAGTAAGGAGGTGGCTTACCAGAAATAATTATGTTCAAGCAACCCTATTACAAAAATCTAGTCTCTTCCCATTTCAGAGATGTACAAGCTCCAAATGTCTTCAAAATGGAGAATGACACACAGATATGTTACGTTTAATAGATAAGACTGGAATTTCCCAAAGTGTGAGTGGTGGTCACAGGGAGGGAGATTTACTCATTTGTACAATAGGTTTGAGCACCTACTGTATTTCAGACCCTGATCTAAACTGGGGTGGGAGGTCCAAAGATATCTTAAGTTGGGTTCCCCTAGAAGGCTATGATAAGGATGTAAGTGCTAGTAGTTTATTTGGGAGGTGATCTCAGAAAGCATAGGTAGAGGTATGGGAAAATGAGACAGAGAAGGGAAGGTAAGGGAGCCAATAAATGGTACTTTATTGACAGTTTACTGTTATCGGCAACTGAGGTCCAATCTTGCTGGGAAATCCTGGGAGTCAGTGTAGACCATGCTTCCATGCTTTTCTTACCTGAGGGTAAGTGAGCTGGGATACTTACATAGCAATTTCCACCTGCCATTGATTGAAGGTTGCTAGTGTGAGGGGTGCAGGGGCAGGTGTTAACTCCCTAGTATTTCCAGCTGGGATACTTATATAGTAATTTCCATCTGCCACTGATTGAAGGTTGCTAGTGTGAGGGGTGCAGGGGGCAGGTGTTAACTCCCTAGTATTTCCCTCCCTTGCATGCTCCTGTGGGCAGGGAATGCCCTCAAGCAATGCTTGCAGTTGGACACAGATGCTTGCAGTTGGAGCATCCAGGGCACATCTGTGGGAAAGGTGAGTGCTAAGGGATATGGGTGAGGCACTGACAGCATCTCCTACGAGTATCTCTAGTACACCTTACATGTTAGTGGTAAGGAGATGCAAGGTAAACTAGCAAAACAATGAGCAAGATGTTGTTAAATAAAGATAAATATTATAAAGAAAACAAAATACAGGGTGCTGTGTTAGGGATGGGTGGTGAGGGGTTTATTTAGATTGGGTGGTCAGAGATAGGCTCCTTCAGATGAGGTTTGAACTGAAATTGAGGGACAAGAAGGGAGATGGGGAGCAGGGCAGAGTATTCCGGACCAACTGAATGAACATGGAGTGCAAATGCTTTAAGGTTGAAGACCAGTGGGGTCTGGTCATGTGTGTAGTGGAGAGTCAGAGAGTAGATGGTGAGAACAAGGGATAGGCAGGGAACAGGTGATGTGGCATCCTGTAAGCCACTGTAATATGTTTGGTTCATGTTAAGTACAATGAGAAGCCTTCAGAAGATTTTGTGCAGAGAACTGATATAATCTCACTTGAATTTTAGAGAAAACTCAGGCTTCTGTGTTGTGAATGAATTCAAGAAGACCAGCTGGAGGGCTACTGTAGTAATCCAGGTGCAAAACAATGGTGCTTGTCAGGTGTATTAGTCAGGAATTGGGGTAGGGGAAAGGATGGATATGATACATTTTGCAAGTAGAAACAGTAAGACCCCATTAGATCGGATGGGGTAGAGGCAGTAAAGGAAGGGAAGATTGAAAGATAAAGTTTTAAGTTTGAGCAATTCTATGGATGGCAGTGCCATTTACTTAGATGAGGCCAATGGGGGAAAGAGTTTGGGGGTAAAGAAGCAGGCTCTTTCTTTGTTTGCTGAAGGGAATGTGAGATCAATGGTTTTCTTTTCTTCTATTTGAAAGACTGGCAGTACTAGATAACGTTTCCATCTGATGAAAATGATCCAGTAGAGAGGAAGAACTGATGATTCAGAAGAAAGGAGGTAATTACAGTGGTAATTTATGGAAATGGCACCCATAACACAAATGGAGGGATTTGTTTTGATGGGTGGAGCAAGTGTACTTCATGCCTTGTATGGGAAAGAGGACAGAGTATGCAACACTGCCTCCAAAGGGTAGACTTGGAGGTGGGAAAATGAAGATGGTCAAATATCTCAATGACGGATAAGACAAAGCCTTCACCTTGCTCAGTGGAGAATGGAGGAGGGACTGGTAAAGGGAAAGGAAGAAAGAAAAGCCATCTTTCCCCCTGCCCACCCGCCCCCCCGCCCCCGCCAGCTATCTCCAGGTGTTATGTGCTGTTGTGGAGCAGTCAGATGGTTAGGTTGAACAAGGATTGGACTGGGGTTTTGTCAAATGAATTAAAAAAAAAAAAAAAAAAAGGAGAAAGGATCAAGGGGAGATGATATTTGCAAGGGGTGTGATTGTGATGGTAAGCCAGGGAATCTATGCTGGGTCATGATGTCTCTGAAGAGAATTATATGAGCTGATGCATGTAGAATTCTCAGAGCTGGACCTACAATGTAAGTGTTGGAAAGGAATCAGCTATTTTTATTAATGCAAGAGAAGTGAGAAAATGAGGGGCAATGTTTGATAACAATGTAAAAAGGCCCAAAGGATCTGCTGTTAAAGAGATAATAAGTTTTCTAAAGTGATACCTCTTAACACCTCTTGTGGGGATCTCTAATCAGGGGCCCATCTGGTGATGCTGCTGTTGATTCCTGTGGGACCAGATCCCTAGAGCACCATTTCCAGGTTACTACTGAGCTCTCATTTGCCCTCCCCTACCTGTGCAGGTGAGATCTGCCAGAGGCTCTGCAAGTGAGTACGTTCCTAATGATTAGTTTTCCAAATGAGTCCTGTTCTGGGTTCTTCAGATCTACTGGAATGGCATCATGTATTGTGGCATTGAGGGGTTTTAAGGAATCCTGACACTGCTTTTCCCAGACAAAAGTCTTCAGGCAACCTTGTAAGTGAAAGGCATATTAACTTGTGTATTGGCCTAAGACAGAGGTTTAGACTGACAGCACTGAATATTTAGGGTATGTGTATCCAAATTCCAGATTGTGTTTCTCAACAAGCAACAATTTAGGAGCCTTGAATGTTTTCTAGCTTAATCATTCATTCCCTGAAGGCTATAAACAGAAGTCTCTGTTTACATTTAAATTCCTGCTAACAACACCATGGTAGATAGCAGCTGAGGTACTTTATATAGCCCCAGGGCAAGACCATGAAAACATTGTTGTCTCTCCCAGGTAAAGAAAAATTGCAATTGATTTATATGAATTATAATAATAAATGATTGGCTAGATTAATTTCTGGATCACAGTTGAGTGATGACAAAATCAAACCTGTCAGCTGGTGCTTTCATGATGATTGCAACTTAAACCTTCATAATGCTTGTAAACTGCCAGGAGTCTCCCAGTTGTTTAAGTGGCCACAAGGGGGTGATAAAGGACTGCATACTTGCAGGAATCAGCCCCCTTCAATTTCTTCTGTAATCGCATCATTCACCGGGTACCCTGTATTTCATTACAACATACTTCATCTACCAAGTGGGCTGTTACTGGTTCCCATTCAGTGTGTCTGGCCACTCATTTACTATTCTTCATGATGCTAGTATTGGGCTAAGCTTTTCTGTGTTTTTTTAACAAGTCAATGGCAGTGATGCACTAAGAGTGGATGTTTATGATCAGGGAGTGGGTGGAGGTGGGCCTTTTCTTTCTTTTTCTTTTTTTTTCTTAATTTTAATTTTGAGACAGAGTCTTGCTCTGTCACCCAGGCTGGGTGCAGTGATGTGATCTCAGCTCACTACAACCTCCGCCTCCCTGGTTTAACTGATTCTCTTGCCTCAGCTTCCCGAGTGTGCCACCATGCCTGGCTAATTTTTGTATTTCTAATAGAAAAATTACAGTTGGCTCACACATGTAATCTCAGCATTTTGGAAGGCTGAAGCAGGCGGATCACCTGAGGTCGGGAGTTCGAGATCAGCCTGACCAACATGGAGACACCCCATCTCTACTAAAAATACAAAATTAGCTAGGCATGGTGGCGCATGCCTGTAATCCCAGCTACTCAGGAGGCTGAGGCAGGAGAATAGCTTGAACCTGGGAGACAGAAGTTGTGGTGACCTGAGATCGCGCCATTGCACTCCAGCCTGGGCAACAAGAGTGAAACTCTGTCTCAAAAATAAATAAATAAATAAATACATACATACATCGATAGATAAAATAAAAATGTTTTTAAAAAGTTCTATCTCCACTCTCCAGACAGTATGTTGTTCCTTGCTCAGTGGACTCGGGAGGTGGGGTCTGGGGTCCTGGTAAGAGTGGGTAAAGGACACATGGAGACAAACTCTGGGATTAAAGTTAGCCTCCTTCTGGACCATTCTATAGACCCGAGGCCCTTCAAAACCTTCTAGGCTAGTAACAGGGAGCTGAAGTTGAAGTCCAGCATGAGGCTTGAGATCAATTAGATTCCCTGTGGGGGCTTTAAACTTCTTTTAGTGCCTTGAATGAATGGCGCCCTTCTATATGTCATTGCTTTTTTGCATGAAAAATGTCTGTAGGCTGTTCACTAGTTTGAGATGAAGGCACCTAGATCCAGCATCATGCAGCATCAGGGCCCTCAGTTCACAGGGTGCAGAGTTATCTACATACCACAGCAGATCTACTGCTACCCGTGGTAGGTTCACAATCAGACTGATGACTTACCAGGTGAGCCACCTGACCCACAATGGCATCCTTACAAGCCAATGCTGAGTTTAAATTGCCATTTCAGTTTTTCTTTTTTTTTTGAAATGGAGTTTTGCTCTTGTTGCCCAGGCTGGAGTGCAAGGGCGCGATCTCGGCTCACCACAACCTCTGCCTCCAGGGTTCAAGTGATTCTCCTGCCTCAGCCTCCCGAGTAGCTGGGATTACAGGCATGCACCATCACACCCAGCTAATTTTGTATTTTTAGTACAGGTGGGGCTTCTCCATGTTGGTCAGGCTGGTCTTGAACTCCCGACCTCAGGTGATTCACCTGCCTTGGCCTCCCAAAGTGCTGAGATTACAGGTGTGAGCCACCGTGCCCAGTCTTAAATTGCCATTTTATGTTCTCTTGTGTAGCTCAGAGAATCCCTAAAGTCATCTAACACAATGATGCTGTGTAAGGAACATTGGAGGAGTCTGGCATTCCCTCCTCTCATCAGTATTAATTCTCTGAATGGTTTTCCAGGAGGAAATAAATATAGCCTATTCCTCTGATTTATGATTTTTTTCCCATGCTTCATTATCTAGATAAAAAGGAGTTAAGTGCCTACATGACTAAGTGAAGAGTGTTCAATGCTGAGGCCTCCTGATATAATTTTGCTCCTGCTTAATTCTAGCTGATTCACTTGGCCCTTTGATCCCAGACAAGCACAATGTCACCTGGCTACCTCTTGCTTGTCAAGTCATCACAGTCTACAATTGAGGACTCCCTTGGATTTAGTTACAGCAGGATCATGCCTTTGTTTCTCTCCCAAATGGACCTCTGGCTTGGTAAGCAGAGTCCTCAGAAACCCAGTGCAACTGGTGTGTGGAGGTGGTCGAATGAGGTTGCCTTTTCCCAAGCTGTCATTACCCATTCCATTAGGTGGAGCCGGGCTGGTGGCACACACATGGCACACAGAAGCCTGCATTACCACTCCGCATTTCTCAAGTTATTTTGGTTAACTGCCATCATGACTGGAATTAGAACTGTCCCTTCCATATGATCAGAGCCACCCCGTTTCTAGAATGGTTAAAAGAACAGTTCCTGTTACTCAAGTTCCTAAGCAGGTTGATCAGACTGCTTCCGTGGGGTTTCCTCCGCCTCAGGTGAGCCAGGACTAAAAGGCAGAGGACATTGCTGCCGGCAGCACTTTACTCCAGGCTATGATTCAACCAAAGGTCTTAACTTCCTAATGGTGTCTTCAAGTGTAAAAGTCTAGGGATAAACCTATTTGTCTTCTACTTGGTATTATGCATTGTGCCCCCTGAAGTATAAACCACTAAAGAAACTGCAGATCAAGACCTTCCAACATGGAGGACAGAGAGATATGCAGTTTGGCTACTGCCAATTTGCTGCATCTCTAAGACATGTTATCTTTCCTCCACAGTTACACAATGCCTCCTAGTCTCTTTCTTGCTCTAAAGATTGGGACTGCCACACAAGTTCAAAGTCCAATCAGGTGTCTGGAACTCATAGGCTGAAGGGAAGAGAATCAGGAAAGGTGCTCTTCATGAAATCCAGAGTTTTCCTCAAGCCTTTTAATCCCACCCACTTTGGACTGACACAGGAAGTGATTACTACAGAGCTTGTCTATGGGTCCCAGGATGAGGGGTGCTTTCTTTCCCATCTAATATAAATTATTTTCTTGGCACTAGCTCAGCTCTCAGCAGATGTATTTATTTAGGCTGCACTTGAATGTGGCTGTAATATAAACTTCTGCTTTACTATTTCCATAGCACCCCTCAACAGGGTGCTATTATACAATATTACAGATGAAAAAGTAGGAGGTTCTTAATAACTTGGAAAATCCTCCCAAACCTCTTGATCTTCATCAAACTATACTGATGTTTTCCAGAAATGAGCTTATCAAATTTGGGTCTATATTCTGGTGTATACCTCTTAATAGTCTGTCTTACTGTATTGGAGGAAGGATGAGGTGAGAAAATCACAAACCTATTTATTAGTTACTGTCTTTAAGGGGCAACTTTGTGGGGGCTGCTTTTGTTTTCCCAAACACCAGTATCACTAAAATACAGGCAAGGGCTCATTAGGGCTCACTGGCCCCAAAATAAGACTTTTTTTCCCCATACCATCCTTATCCAACTGTAGTAAGCTAAAAAGCTTGCCCTTGTAGATGCATTTCTTTGCAGTGGCTAAATGGTTTTAGTGGCATGGCTCGTACAACCAAGTAAATAATTACTACTTAATAGAAAGGAGCCTGGAACTGAAGATGAGC
Organism: Rhinopithecus roxellana; assembly: GCF_007565055.1. Taxonomy (NCBI): domain Eukaryota; kingdom Metazoa; phylum Chordata; class Mammalia; order Primates; family Cercopithecidae; genus Rhinopithecus; species Rhinopithecus roxellana. Next base: position 193,791,165 of record NC_044549.1, on the reverse strand, counting down.
TGCAGAAATCTCTTAATTAAGAACTGCAAATTATATGTATTTTTAAGAGACAGAGTCTTGCTCTATTGCCCAGGCTGGAGTGCAGTGGTTCCACCTTGGCTCACTGCAACCTCCACCCTCTAGTTTCAAGAGATTCTGATGCCTCAGCCTCAGGCAGCTGGGACTACAGGTGCGCACCAGCTAATTTTTTGCATTTTTAGTAGACATGGAGTTTCACCATATTGGCCTGGCTGGTCTCAAACTCCCAGCCTCAAGTGATCTGCCTGCCTTGGCCTCCCAAAGTGCTGGGATTATAGGCATGAGACACCGTGGCTGGTCATTATTTCTTACACCACTACCACCCCTCGTCACTGTCATCTGTGGCTCTGGTTCCCTTTGGTGAAACACATACCAAAACCATGATGTAGGGAAAGAAATTTCCTGGCTGGAATCTCTGGGCTGACACCCTGTCACTTTCTAACACTCTTGGGAAATTAACCTGAGGCCAAATGTTTTCCATCTGTAAGACAGTGCTACCATCAACCTACACTTGCAGGGAAGTGCCTGTGACTAAATATACTTTATGTCACAAGACTATTACAGTATCTGGTACTTAGGGATAGACTTATGTTGGCAACTCAGTAACAACTGATAAGAACACAGAAGAGAACTCTATGTGCTAATATTGTTTTTTTTTTTTTTTTTTGAGACGGAGTCTCGCTCTGCCGCCCAGGCTGGAGTGCAGTGGCCAGATCTCAGCTCACTGCAAGTTCCACCTCCCGGGTTCACGCCATTCTCCTGCCTCAGCCTCCGGAGTAGCTGGGACTACAGGCGCCCACCACCTCGCCCGGCTAGTTTTTTGTATTTTTTTTTTTAGTAGAGACAAGGTTTCACCGTATTAGCCAGGATGGTCTCGATCTCCTGACCTCGTGATCCGCCCGTCTCGGCCTCCCAAAGTGCTGGGATTACAGGCTTGAGCCACCGCACCCGGCTGATTGTTAAACTTCATACTCTTTAGCAACATTTAATACTACAATCTGATAAATCTTTGACAACTTTCACTTGCTTTGCCATGAATAGTGGCTCCGGCTGAATTTCTACTCCTGCTTCTATTCTTAAATCAGTAAATGAAAACCAGAAGCTACATATAACAAAGGTTCTCCTCTAAGCGCTGGGTATAACAGCTGAAGCTAATCAGAAGGAATAGCTGCAGAATGAGAACTCCAATTAAGAAAGACAAAACGTGTATTTTACTTGCTTCGATTTGGGAGCATAATTGCTCACAAGGATTCATAGACTTTTTTTTTATTGTTAAGCTGCAACGTACATGGTTTAATACAACAACAAAAAACGTTTAATCAAGTGAAACGTAATAAACTGAACAATAAACACTCAAAACATTTTCCATTGGAAACATGTAAAGACGAATATGAGGTTTTGTTACCATCTTACTGCAATTTTCTTATGTGTTACTAGCCTACATACCCCATGTTTTCTGTAATCATGCAGATGTGAATGCAAGTTTGAATGATTAAACAAATGAAAAGTCCGTTTACTGCAGGCAATCATTTCACAAGGCAGCCAAACCGAGTTTAGAGAACAAAACTATTCAAGAAATTCTCCACGTATTTAGGTTCATTTTAGAATCCATGAACCTTAAGCTGTTCCTCCTTGACAATGCCAACCTGTAAAATAAAATTTAATTTAGCAAAATAACTGAGAAATATATAAATTCATTAAGAAAACATGGGAGAGTAATGAAAAAGAATCACTATCAACAGCTTATTGCAACACTGTTGTCTGTGGCATGCACTGCTGATAGCCAACAATTAAACACGTATTTGAATACTTTACATACCAAGAAATATCGTGTGTATGTATATACAGAAATGATCAGAACACTCTAATGACAAAATAAACCTGACAGAGGTCTTTACTTTCCAAGTAAGTACCATGTCTTTATTTCACCTAATTTCCTTCATTCGTATGATTTGTACTTAGTAGAAAACAAATCATGCTGCTTTTAAACACGATTTTAAAAGCAATCTCAAGGTTGCACACAAAGCACCCACTCACTCACCTCCAAGAGAAACTGGCAAATGTTTTTCCTTTGGTCACCTTGAAGCTGAATAACCTCTCCGTATTCAGGATGTTCAATCACAGTACCATTACAGGCAAATTTCTGGAGAAGTGCATAAATATACAACAAAATTTAGTCAACTAATATGAGGTTTTATTTCACCATAAGAACAGAATTAACCATTTCAGTAAGCTAGATCATATTTAGAGAAACAGATTTTGTCTTCTGTAATCCACAATCCTTCCAATTTAATTTGTAAACCAGGAAATGATTTTATGTGTAACATCAAGAACTAAATATTTCACATTTAAGTTTATTTGAAAGCCACGCGAATCTTCTTTTAAAATGAGAGACCACACTGGGAGAATAACTAAATATTTACATGTTAATTACAAACATGAGAACAGTTTTCTTGGTCTAGTAATTTTCATCCACGCTGATATAAAGGCGTGAATTATAATCCAGTTCAGAGGTGTGCATCAGTAACTCTAATCCTTTCTTCCTAATCCTTTTACCTTTTTGAAAGCTTTCACAAGTTTCTTTTTGTCATAATCATCTGCAATGCCCTGAACAGTAGTCAGTGTCTTTCTGCCGTTCCGTTGCTGGATTCTTATATGAATGTAATCCTCAGTCCCTGCCGGGAGTAAGTCGTCACCCTTAGTTGCATCAGCAAAGGGGTCTGCAAACGGATACAAAAAAAAAATCCAAAGTAGAAAAATATTTTTTAGGAAGTACTTTCCACAAATACATTATACTACCAATCCTGACAGCCATCAATGAAGGTTCTAGTGTCTTTGCTGTTTCTGCCGGTAGGAATGGAGATGGGGGTGGAGTATTAATAAAACCCCCAAGGTACTCTCACAAAAAGAGAAACATTTGGACAGCTATGTCCATTGTAGAAAAACGCTGTTACAGATGTTATCGTTGAATATGGTCCTCTAACGAGAAAAAGGAGACTTAGAAAACCTTAATATCGTAGCTGCTATAAAAATGTGCGTCATCTCGATTACATTCTGATGAAAACATAAACATTCGAATATGCCCACCCTAATCATTTAACCGTAACTGTGCCTTGCCAAAAAAAAGTAGATTAGATATATATCAAGAGGCGTAATTTTACAAATTGCTACGCAAGCAGAGAAGACTGAACCACTGGCCAGTGACAGATCAGAGGCCTGCATCCGCATCTTTCCCTAAGTGCCCCCAGGGGCTGCCAGAGAACGGGCGCCGATTCGTAATTCTCCTGGCCCGGCATCCCCTTTGCAAGTAGCAGGGCCGCTCTAAGAGTCCACGAAATAGGGTCGCCAAGGTTTCAAGGGGCAGAAGTGGAGACGAGAGCCGGGTCAAGGACGGGGCAGGGGGTGGCGCAAGGCCCGCGGCCGGTGCTCCGAGAGGAGGGCTCGGAGTCCGGCGCCGTCCTCGGGGAGGGGGTCGCCAGGGGCCCCGTCGCCATTTTCTGGGCGCCGAGACAAAGCCCCACTAGGGGTGCGGGGAGGGCAGAAAGGGGGCCCCTAGGGGCGGTGATCCAGGCGGGCAGCAGGCCCAGAGGTCCGCGGGGCAAGGGAGGGAGGCGGCGGCGACGGGATCTTACCGAAAGATTGGAGGTTCTGGATAGTGGACATGCGATACTAGTGTGAGGCCGGTGAGGGGATAAAATTCCTGCGGGGCCCGCCCGGATCACCGTGTCAGGAGGCTGTAGTGGCGAGAAAACGGAAATAAATAAGGAAACGCTTCGCCCTGGGGTTGGGATTAGGCTGGAGTGGCGGCGGCGGCGGAAGCCGGGAGGAGGCAGGAAGAGGCGAAGGAGGAGGCGGAGGAAGAGGCGGCGGCGACGGTTGCGAGGACGCGAGAGAAGAGGCGGCGCTGCGGCTTCTCCCACAAAATGGCCGATGGAGACTATTTAGCCGCGCCCGCCGCCCCTTCCACGTGACCTCCCCGCGCGGGGCATCCTGGGACTTGTAGTTTTCTGGAGGCAGCGGAGCCCTGAAAACCGGAGGCTGGGGGCTGCCGAGACCGCAATTCCAGTCACGGAGTGCGCCCTCTAGCGCCGGGCGGAAGACCCGGGAAGTGTTCAAGCGGCCGCAGAGCTGCGCAGAGTTCGCAAGTCTGAGGCTGTTTTCCCAGCGAGCTCGTAGGCGAGGACAATCAAGGGACTCAAGCGTCCCTCTTGACTCCCCTTCTCTCGCCGTGCAGTGGCGGCGCCGAGGGGCCGACGCTCAGGGCTAATCTCTATCAGTCACCCTCGAGGCCCCGGGTAATGTAAGTAAAATCGGGGTGCAGGAACAAAACAAGTCCTCTTGCTCCGGCTTTCAACTCATTGGCCACCCGTCAGCCCTACCTGCATTGAAATTCCAACCCCAGTTGCAGGAGCGGTGTTAGTCTCAACCATGGTTGGAGATGGGAGCCTCTCCTTCCAGGATTGGACAGACCTCTTATTCCCTAGCATAGTGGATTTCAGACTCCAGCGTGTGTGTCTGGAGGGCTTGAGAAAACACTGATAGACCCCAGAATTTCTGTTCAGGAAGTCTAGGGTGTGAGCTGAAAATCTGCAATTCTCATAAGCTCCTTGGTGACGCTGATCCTGCCTGCTGGTCTGGAATCAGGCTTGAGAATCACTGCCCAGCTTCATCATGGGCCTGGCATCTAGTGGGGGCCAGGTGTGTGTGAACAGAACATACCACAAAATCAGCTTGTCAGCTCATTGTGTGTGCCTCAGAAGGCTCAACACAGAATTCAGGAAAGATGCCAGGTGTAAGCTGAAGGTGAGCTCAGCAAATAGGTTAACTGATGGAGTCATGTACCAGACCGTAATATCTTCCTATCAAGTCACGCACAGAAAAATAAACCCGAGACTGGGAATTAGCTCAGGCAGGTATTCAGTTGTCAAACTTGGTTGGCTTTCTGGAAGCAAAGAGATAGACTAAAATTTAGGGATTCTTAACTTTTCTGTGTGTGCCATGGCAATCCTGTGAAGCTGCTGAACCCCTTCTCAGAATAATGAGAAGTTAAGTTTTAAGTTCATAAATTACATAGGATTACAAAGGAAACCAAATTATATTGAAATTTTAAAAATACATTAATAACATGTATTAATACACTAATAACATTTAGCAAGATTAGGTCTAATACTATAATTTCAAAAAGCTGATAAACGTAAGAGAGATTTTGTGATGTCTGTAACATCAGAAATTTAATATGAAAGTATGTGTGACTTCTGTTGGTGCAAAGTGACAGGTCATTCTAATACTATTATGTTGCCTTTATTCATAATGGAAGGAAATGGTAAATTTTGCTTAGAGGTTAATGAAAGTGCAGATGTAATTTTTTTTCCCCATCCAATTTTAGGGCTCTCCATCCCCGCAGTTTTATCCATGGGCCAAGGATCTGCAGACCCCAGATTAAGAATACCTGAATTTGACAGTCTTTTGTGATTAACAACGATGATAAGTGCCATTTATTTAGTATTTACTATTTGCTCGTTACAAAGCTTATATATAACGTTATTAATCTTCATAGCTATTTTATAAGGTAAGCATTACTCGATGCACCAGGTACGGAAATGGAGGCTTTTGTAGGTTAGTGCCTGAAAAAAAATCAAATTCTTAACTCTCAGAAATCTAACCACATTTGTGGTCTTCCAGCCCTGATTCAAATAGGAAACACTCTTATCCCAAATTGAGGTGTAAAGTTCTAGAGCTGGCTTCAAAACAAGGAGCGCCAAAATATCTAAATAAGTGTGCTTTAAAGTACTTTTATTAGTTCAATTTTGTGCCCTACTTTAATACTCTAACACTCTAATTTCTAAATAATTTTTAATCTGGATAATGCATCTCTATTTGTTTCTTAGTAGATGTACATGAGTATTTTACATTACTTTATTTCTCAGAAGAAGCCGAAGGTGATCCAGTGAAGAAAAAATTACAAACATAGAGAAATTAAAAGAAAAATTCCAGAAATCTTAGGGTTTCATGGTCATTACCCCTGTCAGGAGAACTCATCTTTTCTTAGATTTGGTGTTTGCATTAGAAACCTCCAGGAGTAAGAAAAAAAAGGAAAAAAAAAGAAAAAAGAAACCCCCAGGAGCTCAGAAATCTTTAATGAGAGCCAATATGAATACACATCAGATACAGTTGTGGTTCTTAAGGCTCTTCTAACTCTCATGATTCATAGTCTTTGTGTTTAGACCTCCAGTGTCCAGTACAGAAACCACTAGTCACATGTGGCCATTGAGTACTTGCAGTATAGCCGATTTAAATTGGGATGTACTGTAAGTAGAAAATATACAGTAGGCTTCCAAATACTTAAATTGTCTTAATTTCACCTATTTCTTTTTACCTTTTTAATGTAGCTATTAAAGACTTAAAATTACATGTGGCTCATGCTGTATTTCTACTAAATAGCACTGGTTTAAAGTGAAAGAATTTGACCTGTATGTGAAGTCATCATAAAAAGAATAAACTGAAGCATTTAAAATCTAGTGTTTTTAGTTCTAAATGGTACCAGCCTAGGTTAAGGTAATTATTTCTTGTCTTAATTCAGAAAAGCATTGTAGATCACTCACAGAGAACAGTTGTGCTGAGTAAAGGAATTATAGAAGATAATAATTGAAAAAGAAAAGTACCTAAAGCTGAAGGTAGAACCCCAAGTCTGGTTCTAATTTTCTGATAGTTAAGACAAAGAGGAAATCAGCTAGAAAATCTTTATGTATACAGGATGAAAACATACCAGTTGCGCAGGAGGAATAGCTTTGCCAGGCCCTGAGCCACAGGAGGTATTATTCTTGGGCCCTCATAAAGGGAACACTGTGATGTAGTGGAAGCATCCCCAGCAGTTTGCCCACAATGAAGGCAATGGTGGGTTTTATGCAGCTGTTTCTTATATCTGCTGGTCATGAGGATGTGTTGTCTGGTTAGAAACTTGGGTCCTCATCCATCCTTAGGCTGCCTACCGTAGTGGATGTGATAATGCACCATTCAGATTTCCTACCTCAGTGGGCATAACTGATGAACAGCCCCAGCTGCTATGCTCTGAATTCAGCATTGTATCCCGCTGAGGCCACACTTCCCATCAGCCATTCCTAGCCAATGACTGAGCACAACAAAGATGCTACGGCAGTCCTGTTCTTGGGAGATGTGGAACTCCTTTGACAGGCGACTCTGGCTCAAGGACTCTCCATTGGCCTGGCTGAACTTTCTTAGATTTGTGCTGACGTCTAAGATTCTTCTAATTCAACCTTTCTTCTTCTGTCCTTCGCAGACATTTTGCCCAATAAATTTCTTGCACATCTAATCCCATCTTGATGTCTGCTCCTCAAAGAACCCAAACTGATAAATCTGACTCCAGACTGGTTGGTAAAGAGACAATAAGTAGGAGGAAAATTCCAGTTTAAATAACTCTCGTTATTACTACAGAGCTTTTCCTTCAAACTGTAAACTCTCCTGAACTGTGCTGAATTTCATGAGGCTAAGAGAACTTCCGCATAGCCTGCGTGAAGGCTTAAGGCCCTCTATGTAAAAGCAGGCCAGGCAGGCTTTTCATCTCCTGAGTGTGTACCCTAAAACAAGCCCTTTGTATCTTGCATATTTAATGGTAAGAAAATGTGAACATATTGAAGGGCAAAAAGAATGTTTGCCTAGTACTTTGAGCAGATATCCAAATCTCGCTATGGACAGCTTCTGCCCTCCCACAATTGGGAAGACTCCAGGGTCTCTTTACTGAATTAGTGAAATGGGAAATCACTATTCCCAAGTGACAAGTCAATGTGACTGGTATTTCCAGGAGACCAGCTACAAAGAGAAACCCCAAATAATGAATGTCATTTGAGGATCATAACTAGTATTTCTCACATCTCAACTTAATGAGAGTTAAGTAGCTGAGAGTTTAAAATTACATTTCCTGGCTAGAACTATGTTGCCAAGTGGTTAATAATGTGCATGGTATGAATAAAACAGAATTTAGTTGCTATCTCTGTGTCTAAAATACATTCAGTGTTTCTGTAGAATGGATCAGAAGAGCCACAGAAGAGAAAGTCATAACCTAGGCCTGTTTCCTAATATCATATGCTTTGTACTCTTCCATTTTCCTGGGAGAAGAGTAAGGAAGGTGGGTGAATGGGCTCTGTATTTGTAGGCTCTTAGTTAAAAACATTAATAGTGATGATGATCAACATGCTGACAATTAGCACATTGTATGTGCTAATATATCCACAGAGTATAATATTGAACAGAAACCAAAATTATGTACGTGTTAAAGAGTCAATAGTTTTTCTTATTTTCAGAGAGCTTTTGAATCTAAAAGGAGAGTTAAACCAAACCAACATGTAATTTATAAAGCATATCAGAATAAGAAAATTTCAAGGCCTGTGAGGTTGAAGACTAAATGGAATTAACTCAGTAAATATGAGGAAATTTCCCTAACATAGTAACTCCCCACTGGTGATCTTAATTAGGAGGGAATGCAGATACTTGGCCATGTCACGTAACTTCTAGTCGAAGGAAGGGGCAGTATTGCATTCAAGTTTCTTCCACTTCATTCTACCCTCCTGCTGTCAAGAACTGTAAAGAGTCTGAGATTTTATCCTACTTGCAAGCTAACAGGTTAGCGTGCCACAGTTTCATGGGTACTGAAACTGAGACTCTTGCGTTAGAGACAGGCCTTTATTACTCATGGCAAAAGCAGTAGCCAGAGCTTAGTGTTAATGCTGGTTTCCTATGTCCACAAATCTAAGACCCATGGATTAGACCCAAGTCCAACACAGGTGGGTCTTGATTGATGCCTACACATGCAGTGGGTTGTATTACAGGAGAGGAACACTGTGCTTGTGGAGTCTGTTGCTTTTATTATAAGCAGTAACAAGCTTGTCTTGGGGGGCGATATTACCTCATCCCTCGGGACTGTTCCCTGCAAACACAACTCTGAGAAAAGGCCAAGGTAAGACATGGTCAGGGCCTTGCATTCTTGGCAAAACCAATAAGAACATGCAGACACCCTCAGGGCCCATGGTGAATTACCTCTCCCCAAAACTGTTTACTCTCCTTTCATGATGGAGTGTTGATAATTGGAGGGGTAAGCTCTAGGGACATTCGAATGTACATATTTACTAGAGGACAAGACTATTGTATGTTGACAGGTCATGTACATAAATGCATCTCACTTTTTATCCTCTTTTCTCAAATCCCTGGAAGTTCTGTGGGGCCGACCTGACCACCTTCTTTTCTCCCTTTTATCTCCTGTGGCTTGGAGCTTTCTCATCTTTTCCGTTTCCCACCTCCCGTAGAGCCAGCTGGTCCTACGAGTTAAGTTGGGGTTAGGGGAGGGATTTGGCTTCAGAGGCCTCTAATCCTTGGCTTTATGTTCCAGCCCAGCTTTCCTAACAGCTCTGTGTTGGGGTTTCAGTCATAAGCTTGACCTGCAAACATGGTATTTTTCTTTCCTTCACCACTGACACTTGAGAATTTATCTTCCTTGTGGACTTCTAGGGCAGTAGTGGCTTATGGTCCAATGTGTGATTTGAATATACCTGGATCCAATGGCTTATTTATGCTTTGAATAGAATGTAAGGGTCTAGGCTTGAGAGTTAGATCTGGCATCATATTCTTGTCTAGCCATGAATAGCTGTGAAAACTTTACCTCTCTAAGTCTCAGTCTTCTGTGAAAAGGACATCATAATTTATACCTCATAGGATTGATAGCTGTGAAAACTTTACTTCTCTAAGTCTCAGTCTTCTGTGAAAAGGACATCATCATTTATACCTCAAAGGATTTTGTAATGAATGCATCAGAAAATGTATCACAAGCACTTACTAGAGTGTATGGCACAGAAGATGAAGCTTTATAGTTCAAAGCCTTTTCCAGGAGTTGTACAATGAGAATGCTTGGAAGTGACTGATTCTGATGTGAGGTTGGGGCAGTTGCTAGAACATTATACATTTTTCTGGTGTTTCCCTTTTCATTTCCTGTGATCCTGTGCTCTTGTGAAATCTTATTACAGCCCTAGTCACTTTGGTTCATTACAATAAAATTTTTCTTGGAATGGCGTCAGTCAGTTTATGCAACTTGATTACACTGGAATAGTCCAGGAAAGGTGGATACAGAATAAATAACAGAAATAAAACCCCTCTGCTGCCACAAGATTTATGTATATTACCCCCTTAGGAAAGGACAAGTATGTACATGGTGGGGTGCTTGAAGCAAAAAGGCCCACCCGTTGCCACTCTCTCCCTACATTCATGCTCACGTATCCATCTGCTCCAGAGTAGATGTGGGATAGCATATTTCCCCCCATAAAGGTTAAATTATGTCTATTTTTCAGTGAGACATAACCTTGACATTGCCAGATCCATTTCTGGCAACTTATGCAACTCCCATCTAAAAATAGACATTCTTAGAATCACATCTGTTTAAATGGGAGTAATTTCAATCTTATTGAAATAAGTGTAGAAAATGTGTTTGAGTATTATTAATTGTAGAACTTCATTGCGAATGAACTTGGGGACTTTTGCTTGGATGTTGATTGTAATCTCAGTTGACCTGGAGGTGGAACTTTCAGTCCTTTCTTGTCACCATAGAATGAACTTTAATGGTAGTATATAACAATATATCTTATCTACAGGCATATATTTCTTTAACATTAAAATAGTGGCTGCATCTTAGGTCATTTGCTCCATGAAGCATTGCTGGTGTAGAACTGAAACATTTAAAAGAAGGTCACTTTAAAAAGAGGTCTTACCCCACAGTTTTTCTGCTCAATATAAAAGCTGATTAAGCTTCTTGAGAGAGTACAGGAGGAGGTAAATTCCTCAAGGAGAGGGGATAAATGGTTTTCATCATTGTAACTAGGGCCCAAAAATGCCCATTCATAAAATGTGTTTAGTACATGTATTTTGTACCACTTTACATACAGTATTAGAACTTAACAAACATGTACATCTACTTCTTTCCTCCCAGCCTTTTGTGTTGTTATACATTTTATTTTTGTACTATATCATTCTTATTTTGTTTAAAATGGTTAATTATCTTTTAAAGAGGTTTAATAAAAATGTACCCAAAAAGTTACCATTTCTAGTGCTTTTCATTTTTTGTGTAGATCCGTATTTTTATCTGGTATTATTTTCTTTCTGCTGGCAGAACTTCCTTTGTTATTTTTTGTAGTGTGGGTCTGAATGTGATAAATTCTTTCAGTTTTTGCATGTCTGAAATATTTTTATTTAACCTTCATTTTTGAAAGACTAGTTTTGTTGGGTATAGGATTCTATGTTGACAATTGTTGTTGTTTTCTAATAGAGATGGGGCTTGCTAGGTTGGTTGCCCAGGCTGATCTCAAACTCCAGGCTTAAGTGATCCTTCCCTGTTGAACTCCCAAAGTGTTAGGATTACAGGCTTGCACCATTCATGCCTGGCCTATTTTTTTTTTTTTTTCTTTCAGAACTTAAAAGTTGTGGCTCCAGTGTTGTTTTGCTACATTGTCTGTAAACAATGAGAAATCTGCTGTCATTGTATCTTTGGTCCCTCGTATGTAAAATTTCTTTTTTCTCCGACTGTTTTTAAGATTTTTGCCTTTATCACTAGTTTTGAACAATTTGAGCAATTTGATTATTTGTGCCTTGGTGTAGAGATTTTATGTTTCCTGTGTTTAAGGGTCATTAAGCTTCTTGGATCTCAGAGTTATAATTTTCATCAAATTTTGAAAATTTTTCTCCATTATTCCTTAGAATTTTTCTGTCCCACTCTTCTCTCCTCTACTTTGGAAACTCCAGTTACACATATTTAAGGCTAAAGTTGTTCATAGTTCACTGATGCTCTGTTGTTGTTTTTTTCTTTCTTTCTTTTTTCTCTCTCTATATGATGGCTTTATAATACGAAAACTTGGCTAGGCTGAGCTACATTTCACAGACTTTCCTTTCTTGTGTGTTTACAGATTGGGTGGGTCACAAGAACTCATCTTTCATGATTTGGAAGCTGGAAGGAAAGAAGCACTTTTGTAGCTGACTCACCTCAGTGGCATGAACAGTGTCTGAGCCTACAACTGTGCTACCTTCTCCGGATTTTTCTTCACTTTTTCCTTACTCATGAGCCAGGTATGTGTTTTTAGTTCCATAAAAAAGAGCCCTGGCCAGGCGTGGTGGCTCAAACCTGTAATCTCAGCACTTTGGGAGGCTGAGGCAGGCAGATCTCTTGAGCTCAGGAGTTTGATACCAGGATGGGCAACATGGTGAAACCCCGATCTATAAAAAATACAAAAAATTAGCCAGGCATGGTGGCATGAACCAGTATTCCCAGCTACTCAGTGGGCTGAGGTGGGAGGATATCTTGAGTCTGAGCCGAGATAAGTGCCACCGTGCTCTAGCCTTGTTGACAGAACCAGAGCCTGTCTCAAAGAAAAAAAGAAATTACCATTGCACCAAAGTCAAAGGCAACAAGAAAAGACATGGATTTCAGTCTATCCTCATGGAGTTCTCGCTCATGATTACAGGGTTTCAGCTTGCTTGCGATAGTCTTTTCCTGACATTCCCTTACTGACTTCCTTCCCTATGGGCTGTATATCAGATGCAGAGACACAGCTTTACAGAAGCTGCTTAACCAGCCCTCATAACTGCATAAGCCAATTCCCTGTAACAAGTTTCTTTATATATGTATGTATGTGTTTGACTAGAGAAGCAGGACCAGTGTGAGATATACAGAGGTACTATTCCCAGACTGTGTGCATATTGCATACTGATTCCCCTACATCTTTTAGGTGGTTATTTCCTGGGCTTCACAGTTTCCTTACATTCGTTCCTTACATTAGTATTCTGCTGAATACATGGGGAGGACTAAAGAACTTTCCAGTGTTCCCTCTCTGTGAAGCCCTCTCCTCTCTTATATTCTGTTTGCAAACTCTAGCTGCTCTAATATTTTTGCACTCCACTTTTTCTACTTACGGCATCTCCTGGGGATCTGCCTGTGTTCCTTCTCTGATGTGACTAGAATGTGTTCCCCAAAGTTTGTGTGTTAGAAGCTTAATCTCCAATTTAACAATATTGAGAGTTGGGACTTTCAAGGGATGATTAGGTCATGAGGATGATTATTAGGTCATGATTAGGGCATCAGCTCTGGCCTCATGAAAGAATTAATGTTGTTGTTATGGGATTGGGTTAGTTATTGCAGGAGCAAGTTCCTGATAAAAGGATGAGTTTTGCTCCCTTCCCCTGTGTGCTCTCTTGCCCTTCTGCCTTCTGCCATGGAATGACTCAGCAAGAAAGCCCTCACCAGATGTACTCTTCTTGACCTTGGACTTCCCAGTTTCCAGAACTGTGAGAAATGAGTTTCTTTTCTTTATAAACTGCTGAATCTGTGGTATTCAGTTATAGCAACATAAAATGGACTAAGACAGAAAATTGGTACTGAGAAGTAGGGCTGTTGCTATAACAAATACCCACAAATGTGGAAGTGGCTTAGGAACTGGATAATGGATAGAGGCTAGAAGAATTTGGTATAGCAAGGTAGAAAAGCTTGGATTGCTGTGAATGGTGCATTAAGGGCAGTTCTGATGAGGGCTCAAAAACAGGGAAGAGGAACAAAAGTCTGGAACTTCTTAGAGATTACTTAGGTGGTTGTGACCACAATAATGAAAGAAATATGGACAGTAAAGGCCGTTCTGATGAGGTTTCAGATGGAAGTGAAGAATAAGGTATTGGAAACTAGAGTAAAGGCCACCCTTGTTATAAAGTAGCAAGTAACCGGGCTGAACGGTGTCCGTGCCCGAAGGCTTTATGAAAGGTGGAAGTTACGAGTGATGAACTAGGATACCTGGTGAAAGAAATATCTAAACAGCAAGTCCTCCATGCTGCGCATGGCTACTTTTAACTTCTTACAGTAAAATAAGTTAGGAAAGATACGATTTAAAGACAGAATTTATCACTAAAAAGTCTGTATACATTCTGTCTTGCCCTTCTGCCTTCTATTGTGGGATGATGCAGCAAAAAGTCTTTACCATATGCAAACTCTTCACCTTGGACTTCCCAGCATCCAGAACTGTGAGAAATGAATTCCTTTATAAAATAAATGACCCAGTTTGTGGTATTCTGTTATAGTAACACAAAACAGACTAAGACACCTTTTCTGTGCTCCAGCCTGGAACACTCTTTCAAGGCAGAAAGATGGGCCAGTTGCAGGGCTCACCTTATTTGTTTCCCATCCCTCAGGAATCACTGTCCTGTGTTTGATGTGGTGTTTCTTGAAAAACTATTGTTTCTTATATTTTGTCCTGTGATTTTGTTGTTTTAGATGGAAGAGTAAATTAAGTCCCTGTAACTTCATCTAAGTTGAAAGCAAAGTTTCAATACATGTATTTTGAATGTAAGAATAAATTTCTCTTTGGCATCTGTCATGAAATTAAACCTTGAATTGTGAATATATCTGATACTAAGGGAAAAAACTAACTTTTTTAGAGTGATGACCCTTTATCCACCAGTGGTGTGCGTGTGTGTGTGTGTGTCCATGTGCGCACACACATATGCACAATTTTTTTATCTACTGGTGGTGTACGTTTGTTATTGTACTAAAAACCTTCACTTTAGAGCACTTTTAGAAATGTGTATTAGTGTTGTTTTATAGCAAGGAATCTTTGGATTGTTTTATGTCTAGGAAATGAACCAACCTGTAAATTGTGTAATTGTGTTTTTGTTATATTAGTTTGCCCATCTACTCACTTTTATAATTGAAACCTGGCAAATTTTCTTAGTGTTTCCAAGTGCTATATAGGAAGTTAAAATACTGTGAATACTAGGTAAATATGAGTTGACGCACTTTATAGCTAAAAAGAGAAAACATTCTGAACTGAGATACACACTAAGTAAGCAAAGGGATACACACTAAGTAAGCTACTGATATTTTGTATTCTCCAATGTGGGCCAGGAAAACTGCCAAGCATTTTGTGTTATTTATTTACTCTTTATAACAGCTTTGTAAGTGGAGTTTATTGTCCCATTTTACAGGTGAGAAAAATGAGACCCCCAAGAAATTTATTACTTGCTTAAGAATATACAGCAAGTGTCATAGCTAGGATTTGAACTCAGGTTTGTCTGCTTCCAAATTTCATGTTTTTTTTTTTTTTTTTCTCATGTTATAATTCCCTTATGGAGGTTAGCATACCATTCAAGTCATTACATTTAGTGGTGTTTTCACAGGGAAAGAATGAATAAGTCTGGCCGATTGGTGACATGCAAGACATGGACCAATACAATACAGTTTCAGTGGTTACTGATTAAAGGCCTATAGTCATTCAGGAATAAAGAAGTCACTAAAGCTGGTGTGCAGTATACTAAAACTAGTTTATCATAATCATAGGGTTTAGTTGATAACAAATGAAGTATAAAACCATAGTGTTTTAATTGGTTAGAAAGAAAAAAGTGATTGTATCTCCCTTATTTTCATCATACGCAATGTAATATTTCTTAACCTTACCCAAGCACTGAAACAGTCCAGAAATTCCTCCCTAAGTGGAGGGTATGAATAAGTTCATTGACTCAGTTACGGCATCAGTCAACTTTTATTGAGGGCCTGCAATATGCTTAGCACTCCTCCAGGTTTTGTGATGAGGTATGTATGTTTGAATCAATTAGAGAATAATTCAATATGTGCTATAAAAGGTTGAAAATATAGGTCTACCATTGTTTTTAGAAAGGTGAATTAATTGTATATTTCATATGAAAATTCAGATTTATTTCTTCTTTTAAGAAAAAATCTGACCTTCCAGCTTATATTTAAAAAAATTAAGAAGACTTGGTAGCAATTGCTATACCTTAGATAAGGGATGGGTTCTTGAATTTGTCACAATAACTACTATGTCCTATTGGTTCTTCTACAAGGAAGCTAAGTATCAATTGTCTTTGCAGTTGTCACTGTTGATTGTCAAGAATATTGCCTGACTAACTGCTGATGGCATTTGGTTTATAGCCTCTTGCTGTAGATTTAGAGAAGGTATTATAGATGCTTTTATGCATTTTGTTTAGCTCAGAGTTTTTTGAGAGTTAAGGGGGGAAGAAAATAAACAAATGGACTTTAGAATGTAAGACTGGCTTTGGAAGAGAATCTATAGTTGGATAATAAAACTAGATGTTGAAAGGGAAGTATTGATCAGAGGAGGATTTCAAGAAAGAAGTATGTAGAAGGAATGGGTAACAAGGTTGTTGGAAGGAAAATTATCTTGGTACAGATAGATGAAAGAAAGAAGATAAATGGAAAGAAAGGGGAGGAAAAAGGGGAGAAATAACAGGGAAAAAAAGGCAGGCAAGATTTTCTGTGGAAAGAATGGCATCCCTATGACAACAAAGTGAGGAACGTCAAGAGTATAGTGGACGCTTAACCAAGTAGAGTTTAGGTCTTGGTCAAATAGAGGCTCACACATTGTTTTTTTAAAAAGTAAATTAGCTGTCATTTTTCGTATAAAAATCCACATTTCTGTTTTAAGAAAAATCTGAATTTCTAGCTTGTATATATATATGTGTGTATACACATATATATATTTAGAGATAGGGTCTCACTCTGCCATCCAGGCTGGAGTGCAGTGATACAATAATAACTCACTGTAATCTTGAACTCCTGGGCTCAAGTGATCCTTCCACCTCAGCGTCCCGAGCAGCTAGAACTACAGGTGTGTGCCACTGTGCTTGGTTACTTTTTTCTTTAGAGATGGGATCTCACTATGTTATCCAAGCTGGTCTGGAACTCTGACCTCAAAAGATCCTCCTGCTTTAACCTCCCAAAGTGCTGGGATTACAGGTGTGAGCGACTGAGCCCAACCTCCTAGCTTATTTTCTCTCTCGTGAAGGCTGATTTATAGAGACTTCACTTCTGATGACTGAGGTTGTGGGATTCCTTCCTTATGTAATGGAATTATGATGAGAAAAACTATAATTAAATTAAGAAAATAGTAAAGGTGGAGCCAAGTGTGATCTAGATTGTTCCGCCTTAGGGGACATTTTGGGAAGAGTTTGTGCCAAGTCAAAGGGTGAAGTCACCAAGGACATAATTTGCACTTTATTTTAAAAAGTTAAATTTATACCTTTTTTCTCAAGAAAGATTTGGTGCTGTAGAACTTTTGGTTGATCTTCTGACTTGGGTTAGTTCAGCATAAATAATAAATCATGTAGTTGCCATTCTTTGTTGTTTTGCTATTTGATTCACCGGAATTGGTTTGTGGTGGAGATTGTGGGTTGCCAGCTAATATCCATTCTCTCCTTTTTTCTTAGTAAAACAGAATCCTGATTTTATTCTGGGCTGCAGTGTGCCCAGCTAAAAGACTGTACTATGTTTCACAGCTTTCCTTGCGAAGCGTAGCCAATGGGATGTAGGCAGGCGTGTTGAATGGGTTATCCAAAAAGATTGCTATGTTACTTCATTTTCTGTATACTGGAAACTGGATGATTTACAAAGAGAAGGAATTTATTTCTTACAGTTATAGAGGCTAAGAAGTCCAAGGTCAAGGGGCCACATCTGGTGAGGGTCTTCTTGCTGGTAGGGACTCTCTGAAGGGTCCTGAGGTGGCACATGGCATCACATGGTGACAGAACTGAGCATGCTAGCTCAGGTTTTTCTTCCTCTTCTTATAAAGTCACCAGTCCCATTCCCATGATAATCCATTAATCCATTATCCCATTAATTCTTAAATCCACAAATAGATTAATCCATTCATGAGGGCAGAACTCCCATGACTCTGTCACCTCTTAAAGGCTCCACCTCTCAGTACTGCCACACTGGGGATTAAGTTTCAATATGAGTTTTGGAGGGGACAAAAAAAATATTCAAACCATAGCAATTGCTTAAAGGAAGCTGACTCAGTTGGGACAAGTGCCTGTTTTGGTCTTCTTTTTTTTTTTTTTTTTTTGAGATGGAGTCTCGCCTTGTCGCCCAGGCTGGAGTGCTGTGGTGCGATCTTGGCTCACTACAAGCTCCGCCTGCTGGGTTCACGGCTTTCTCCTGACTCAGCCTTCCGATTAGCTGGGACTACAGGCACCCGCCACCATGCCCGGCTAATTTTTTTTCTATTTTTAGTAGAGACGGGGTTTCACTGTGTTAGCCAGGATGGTCTTAATCTCCTGACCTCGTGATCCACCTGCCTTGGCCTCCCAAAGTGCTGGGATTATAGGCGTGAGCCACTGCATCTGGCCTGGTCTTCTTTCTTATTCCTTCCTGCTTCCTGGAATGCCGACACGATGCTGGATGTCTGACAGCTGCCTTGGACCATGAAGTAACCTTGCTATATGGATGTGCTGCAGCTGGTGGGGCAGAATAGTAGTTGGAGTCTGGGGCTCTGGACTGCCTGTTTATGGGCTTGTTATATATGAGAGAAGAAACCCCATGTGTTTAAACCTCTTCTCTTTTGAATTTTCAGTTAAGTGAAGTTGAACCTAACCCTAGCCTAAAGAGCACTGTTGTCTGAATGCAATCCCAGGACACTGAGAAGCTGGATAAGCACTCTCTTAGTGCTCTCTGTTGAATTTGTATATGGCTTGGATCATATTCTTTACCCTAACCTTGATTCCAGAGAGTTGGGCCAGCTCAGGGTGGGGTGTAGGAGGATGCACTGTATACACACTGACAGTATATGTGTCTCCTCAACATTCAGAGGCCACATGGCAGGGCAGATGTTCATTAACTAATTTGGGCTTATCACATCTATTTAATAAACAACAGCGGGGACAGATAGTGCCCTACAGGCATATTAAAGGGAAGACTTGATCAAATTTAGCATTGTTTATTGTCTGCCTTGCAAACAACGCACCTGGATTTTTACCACGAAACTAGCAATAGAATCCCTGAAGCGCAAGTTTAAAAACCTTCAAATCAAATGATTTGTAGTTTGGTTATGTGTTGCAGAGTTGACATCAGCTGGCATATATGACTGTGTCCATATTAGCTGTTATATTATTTAAATAATTTTGGCTGGGTGTGGTGGCTCACGCCTGTAATCCCAGCACTTTGGGAGGCTGAGGCAGGTGGATCACAAGGTCAGGAAATTGAGACCATCCTGGCTAACACGGTGAAACCCCGTCTTTACTAAAAATACAGAAAATTAGCCGGGCATGGTGGTGGGTACCTGTAGTCCCAGCTACTCGGGAGGCTGAGGCAGGAGAATGGCGTGAACCCGGGAGGCGGAGCTTGCAGTGAGCTGAGATTGCGCCACTGCACTCCAGCCTGGGCAGCAGAGCAAGGCTCCATCTCAATAAATAAATAAATAAATAAATAAATAAATAAATAAATAATAATAATAATAGTTTCATCCTGGTTGGGAAATAGCTATTGCTCAACCTCCCCAACACCAGATTCCTCTCTTTGGGCCTTCTAGACCCCTGCATGAACCAGCAAGTAAGAGGTGAATGCTTGACAGCAGGGACCTTCCTGGATTTAGTCACTACCCATTTGCAAAGTTAGGCATTTGAACCTATGGTGTTGTTGACAAAAAGAGTCAAACTCTATAAAATATTTGAAGAGATTTAAACTGAGCCAAATATGAGTGACCATGGCCCATGATTCAGCTTTCAGGAGATCCTGAGAACATGTGCCCAAAGTGGTCGGGGTGCAGCTTGGTTTTATACATCTTAGGGAGATATGAGACATCAATCAAACACATTTAAGTTGTATGATGGTTTGGTCCAGAAAGGCAGGGCAACTTGAAGTAGAGGTGGGATGTGGAATGGGGGTGGGGCTTTTAAGTTATAGGTAGATTAAAAATTTTTTGGGTTGGCAATTGGTTGAAAAAGTTATTGTCAATAGAAAGGAATATCTGGGTTAAGATAAGAGGTGGTAGAGACTAAAGTTTTATCATCCAGATGAAGCTTCCAGGTAGCAGGCTTCAGAGAGAGTAAATTATAAATGTTTATCAGACTTAAGGTCCTGTTAATGTTAAATGCTGGTTGGCTTTTCCTGAATTCAAAAGGGAGGAGGACATGATGAGGCATGTCTGATCCCCTCCCCACCCCCCGAATCATGGCCTGAAGCAGTCTTTCAGATTATAGGAAGTCTATTCAAATGGTTGTGGGGCATTCACATTTTATTTTTGGTTTATAGTGTCATTATCCCAGCAGTACTACTGCCGCCCTATATTTATCGATAGTTTGATTGAAACAGTATACAGGGGATATCGCTCCAGGCAGTTTATAGTTCACCCCTGGATCAAATCAGATCCGCAGAGAAACTGAGAATGTGTACTGCATTTCAATTAGCCTCTGCTACCCCTTATCCCCATGAGAACTGGTTTTGCTGAATTGTCATGCAATCAGCGTGACAATGTGATATCATCAGTCTGAGCTGTCAACAGCCCAGGCTGAGAGACAGGGAGGGAAACAGCACAAATGACACTCATTGTCGTCTGTCTCTTGGGAATGTTGTCAAGGATGTGTGTTTTTATATCATGGTGTCTATTTATAAGGATACTCAGAGAAATGCCTAACTGCTTTTCGATGTAAGAACAATTGTATTACTCCTGAGAAACTGTTCTCTTTTTAACTTTACAAATCTCTTTGTAAGTGTCTAGTTTTCTCTTCTCCTTGTTTTTGTAAGTAGACTTATATCTATTCTGGAATGAGGCAGAGAATAAATAAATAAATTAAGTTAAATTAAATGAATCATATCACATTTAAATGAAATTATGAAAAAACTCAAAGCCCATGATCAAAGAAACCTAAATACGTAAGCATTTTGCATTTTTTTCTCAGTGGAATTTTAGTATTAGCTTATCACAATTATACTGAGTAATAATTATGATACTCAATTTTAAAAGCTCTGGAATGAAAATAACTAACTGAAGAGAATATTCTATCTAAATTCATATGTTCACAGACATATAAGCTCTTTTTTATTACTGTATTTTTACAGATAAACACTTCAGCACAGTCAAGGCCTTGCACAATTAAATTTGGAAACTTTGCTTTAATTCTAAGGGAGGCACAATACGAATGTTTGTGCAGGCTTTGTCCTAATTTGCCTTTGAATAAACACAGGGAGAGTCTGTTCATTTTCATAAACATGTAATCTAGACATACCCAAGTACTGTGTCTTCTGGGATTGTCTTTCCATTTTCTCCTTCTGTTAATAAATGGATTCCACCAGGCACGGTGGCTCATGCCTGTAATCCCAGCATTTGGGAGGCCAAGACAGGAAGATTGCTTCAGGCCAGGAGTTTGAGACCAGTCTGGGCAACAAAGTGAGACTTCTGATTCCATAAGAAGTAAAAACATCAGCCAGCTGTGGTGGGTCACATGCCTCTAATCCCAGCTACTCAGGAGGCTGAGGCAGGAGGATTGTTTGAGCCCAAGAGGAGCTGTGATTATACTACTGTACTCCAGTCTGGCAACACAGCACAACCCTGTCTCAAACAAAAAAGAAAAGAAAACAAGCGGATTCAAGTCTCATCCCATGTAACTCTGGAATGTCCTGTTCCCTGTCTAAGATTATCAAAGATTCCCAAGAGGGTTGCATTCTCCTGGTTATCTCCTACTGATAGCAGCAGGAGACAGCCAAATTCCTAGGCAGACAGGGGCAGGTCCTCGGTGACACCTGATGTTTAACGTGTAGCAGGACAAACCGCAGACAAAACCCCTCCAACACCGAGTTAAAGAAGGAAGGGCTTTATTCAGCTGGGAGCTTCGGCAAGACTCACGTCTCCAACAACCGAGCTCCCCGAGTGAGCAATTCCTGTCCCTTTTAAGGGCTCACAACTCTGAGGGGGTCCACATGAGAAGGTCTTGATCCATTGAGCAAGCAGAGGGTATGTGACTGGGGGCTGCATGCACTGGTAATTGGAATGGAACAGAACAGGACAGGGATTTTCACACTGCTTTTCTATACAATGTCTGTAATCTATAGATAATATAACCCATTAGGTCAGGGGTCGATCTTTAACTACCAGGCCCAGGGTGTGGCACGGGCTGTCTGCGTGTGGATTTCATTTCTGTCTTTTAGTTTTTACTTGTTCTTTCGTTGGAGGCAGAAATTGAGCATAAGACAATATGAGGGGTGTCTCCTCCCTTAAAGGCAAAGACTGCTTAGAACCTGAAAACTGGGCTGCCAGTTCCAGGTAGGGTCCACAACCCGAAGTTAGAACTTTCTTGATACTAATTGAATTTAGCTAATTGAATGGTGCTTTTTCCAGGCCAGCCCATGGGCCAATCAGCACACACTCCCCTATTCTGAGCCCATAAAAACACCAGACTCAGCGACATGTTGGAAAT
The DNA here is from genome assembly GCF_007565055.1 of Rhinopithecus roxellana. Classification (NCBI taxonomy): domain Eukaryota; kingdom Metazoa; phylum Chordata; class Mammalia; order Primates; family Cercopithecidae; genus Rhinopithecus; species Rhinopithecus roxellana. The sequence goes on along the minus strand of NC_044549.1, from coordinate 193,768,896 downwards.
ACCTGCCTTTGGGTAGGGGCTACCCACTTCAGGTCCCCTCTGGTGTCAGCAGCTGTTTTGTCACTCAATAAAACTCTGTTCCACCTTGCTCACTCTCTGGTTGTCTGCATAACTTCATTCCTCTTGGACACAGGACATGAACCCGGAGCCTGCCCGGATGTGAAAGGAGTTGTAACGCTGTATCCCTCCCACCCTATGCCAGTGCTGGGTGGCTGTCCCATGTGTTGGGAAGTGGTGGTGGGGCCAGGCCAGCCCAGGAGCCATCACAGGCCAGAGTGGGGCAGCAGGACTGAATAAGCTGTAACACAAATGAGCTGAAACATGTTCCTGGCTGGCCCACCAAGCTGCCAGCTGTGACACGTTCCCATTTGCCGGAACAAGACAAGAACTGTGACCCTTCTGGGGACCCAGACCCCAGGACTCTCTGATTCAGAGCTGTGACATGCTGTAACACCCCCTTGGGGCTCCTCTGTTGCTGGCGTCTCTGAGTTTTTGGGCACCACTGCTTTCCCCCGTCCAGATGCTGGTGCCTGGTCTAGCTACAGCCCCTCACAGAACTCCGGCCTGTGCTGGTGCCTGGAGCTACCCGCCCCACTGCAGCAGCTGGCATGCCTGGCTGTGCATCATGGCTGGACCCTACACTTGTTCACTCACACACCCCTTGCCACTCTGCACCTGGCTTGTCCCCAGTGGACATGGGATCTGGGCCGACAGTGAAGCTGAGCACAGCCTGCCAGGCTGAGGGGGTGGAGCCAGCCCAGCAGTCACAAGTGAAACTCAGGCAGAGGCACCACTGGCCACAGAGGTTTACCAAAAGAATCGTGTGTCATTACTGTTAGTGGTGCCTACTTTATACAGGTCTGTAGCAACTTCAGTTCTTGCCTTCTAAGAACAGAAAATTCAACTGAGGCAGGCCATAAGGCAGAGTGAGAGACTGAGGCAAGTTTTAAGCAGGAATGAAAGTTTATTAAAAAGTTTCAAGTAGGAATGAGAGGAAGTAAAGTACACTTAGAAGAGGGCCAAGCAGGTGATGTGAGAGAGTCAAGTGCCCAGTTTGACCTTTGACCTACAGTTTTGTATGTTCCAGCATCTTCTGTCCCTTCTCCTCTGATTCTTCCTTTGGAGTGAGCATGCACAGTGGCCTGCTAGCACATGGGAGGGACCACATGCGCAGTGTGTTTACTGGAGTTGTATGCATGCTCAGGTGAGGCATTCTTCCCTTACCAGTTGAGTGTTCCTAGAGGAAGGTCATATACCAGTTAAACTCTGCCATTTTGGCTCTTAATGCACATGCTTGAGACCACTCACTCAATTCCTGAGATCTCATGGGAAAGCTGCTGATAACCAGTTTCAGTTTTTTCCACCTATTGGGAGACTGCCTTTCTCTGGTGCTGGCTGCGACCCATTAGTGTTTTGGAGACACAGTTAACAACCACCTGACTATCACCTGATGGTTGCCTAATATTCCTAGGGGGGTGTCTCTCCTACCCTGCTCATGTCTGCCTGACTACCTAATGTAATACTACTTTAAATTATTATTCTGGTTGATTTCTTAGCCCCCAAAATGAATCATCCCTCCTCCTTTCTTATTTCCCAAAACATTATTAACGCAGGGTTATTTTGTGTAGCACTTTTTAAAAAATTGGAGATAACCTAAGAGGCTATAGCACTGCACAAAATGGGGATCACCTTAAAGTTCAGTGTTAGGCAGCATTGCCCCTGGCTATTTCCATCACAAGGAAACAGCCTTCTTTCTCTTGAGCCCCCTCCTGCTGCCTTGTTGCTGGCCCCTCCTCCTCTTCTTGTTTGTTGTACAACAAAACCACTCACCAGGCAAAGCTTAAAATTTGCTGGTACTTGAACCTGCAGAGAAATTTAACTGCCTCCCTCAACCTCCTGCCCATATCAGGATAGAGGCCTTTGTATGCTAGAGTTTCCGATATCAAATAATGGCAACAATAATAGTGAAAACATTTTACATTATATTTTACTTTAAGTTATAGCAGAGCAAATTTTGAGCAGGGCTCTCTTCCCACCAACAAGATTATTGGGATCTTATCATTTGTGAGGAGGAATCTGGAGACTGTATTATAATAGACACCCTTTTATCTGATATTATTGAGTTGTTAGAAGGGTGACTATTAACAATTAATTGAAAAGTCAGTTAATGCCAAGATTCATAAAATGATTGATATCTTATGTTTTATATTTTATTAAAATGTGTAACCTGTTCATCTTTTGATGTTGGGCTAAGTTTTCTTTTGATTACTTAGTGATTAGAGTTCTAGTGTCTCTTCTTTATAAATTCTAGCTATAATATATTTTATTCTAGCTTATATATATAATATAATTCTATATTATATATATAAATATATAATATATATTTATTCTAGCAAATATAATATATTTGATACAATGTCTTGTTTTTATTTAAAATAAAACCTAATGATAATTAGAACCTAATGATATTTTTAAGCAATCATGGCAAAATCCACTTAGGTTTTTATGATTATTTTTCACCAATATTTATATTTATCTAATTTGCATCTTATTTGACCACAGTCCTCTTTAGCAATTTGCTTTTATTTATTTTTCCAAAGTAGTCAATTTATGTGTCCTAGAAGTGACAACCATCATTTTTTTTTTCATTCGTTTAATCAGTTTCATTATCTTTTAATATGCAGTTACAATTGGATGTAAAACTAGCATTAATATCTTTGGGGCCAGGTGCGGTGGCTCATGCCTGTAATCCCAGCACTTTGGGAGACCAAGGTGGGTGGATCACTTGAGGTCAGGAGTTCGAGACCAGCCTGACCAACACGGTGAAACCCCGTTTCTACTAAAAATACAAAAATTCGCTAGGCGTGGTGGCAGGCACCTTTAATCCCAGCTACTCAGGAGGCTGAGGCAGGAGAATCGCTTGAACCCAGGAGGCGGAGATTGCAGTGAGCCGACATTGTGCCATTGCTCTCCAGCCTGGGTGACAAGACCGAAATTCTGTCTCAAAACAAACAAACAAACAAACAAACAAACAAACAAACATCTTTGGGAACAGACACAATGGACTCCTGGTAAGTGTGTATTTCACAGTGATATAAGGGCCAAATGAGGCAGCAGCACGTGGGGCAGGTGATGTTCTACACAAGGAATGGAGGATGTTGATTAGTTCAGACAGTTGGTTAGCAGAGGTGCTTTATGACAGCTTCTCTGAGAACAGATTAATATTAGTAATCAAAGGCCTACGGCCAGCTCTGCCTACCAGGTATGTGACTTCAGAAATGTAACATCACTTCTCTGAAACTCAGTTTCATCTGTAATTTGTGAAAAAAATAACATTTGCTAAACCTACCTGCCAGGAAGGTCAAATGAAATAATGTACATGAAAGCTTTTTTTGAAATAGCAAAATACTGTTAAGAAATAGATGTTTTTGCTACTTTAGGTTTTATTTTATTTACAACATTTGATAAGCTGTGGGGATGTATTTCCTTGGAGTCTCTCGTATTTTTTCCTTTGTGTATGATGACTGGTGTTCCAGATTTTCAGCTTAACTGGAGTGGTATGTGATGTGGAAAGGCTAATTGAGCTTTATTGTCTTGAACATGAGTTGCCTTTTCTCAAATGATAAGTAACAGCCTTTCCAGATTCTAGTTTCAGAAATAAATTGGGTTCCAATTATATGTATGTTGAAACATGTGATGGTTGACTTGGCAACATAATGGCCCCCAAACAGAAGTAATCATCTTCCCCAAAACTATTCATGAATTTCAGCTTCTGACACTTAAGACCGCTGATGGTGTTATCCAAACATACAATAATTTTGGCTAAGAGTCTTCATAGTGCTTATATATATATTATATATATATTTATTATATATAACATTTATATATTTATATATTATTTATTATATATAATATATAACATTATATATACTAAATATATAATAAATATATAATAAATAATATATAATATATATGGAATATATTATTTTATATAGTGAATGTAAACAAGGCACATGTTATGATTTAAATTTTACAGAAAAGGAAGCTGAGACTGAGAGAGATTAAGAATCTTATTGAGGCTCACAAGGGTGGTAGCAAGTAGTTGGGCTGAGACACGAATCTAGTGCTTCTGATGCTAAATGTCATAATGACTACAACTGAAACTCTCTAGATAGCAGAGATTGGATAATATACCTGAATGATTCACAGAGCTCAGGCAAATAGTAGATACACTGGATATCTGACAAGTCAAGACATAAAGGAATAATTTCATTTTTAAAAGTATATTGATTGTATTTAAAAATAATATAGTCCTTAAGATTTTCTCCAATTTCCAGAAAACTTTTCAAGTGAAGTACCTCAGAGTTTAAAGCAAAGGTCTAATTTTTTATTCTGAAAAAGTACAATAAATATACTGCTTATGTATCCAGACCTTTTGGACACTGTGGTATCCAGGTTAGCTAGAAAATGCCAGTAAAAATCTCAACATATTCTCATGAGACTTGATTGTTGTATTTATGTTTTATATTAGGATTGTGTGATATAAATGAAATACTTAGAACATTGTAATATAAGAAGGATTTAATCCTTGTATTTATAACATTAAACAGAGTAGAATTCTATTACAACAAAACTGTTATGAATGTTTGCATAGGTCAAAAGTATAATCATGGTAGGTCATTAAAAGTTTGGTGATAATGAAGGCTGATAGTATCTTTAAAGAGAAGAGATAGATGGTGGTTGGCCTAAGAGGGCAAGCTAAACATCTTCACCATAAAGCTCTCTCTAATAATGTCAGAAAAGATGTATTTTTGGAAGGAATAAATTCAGTGCTGGACAACTGCTTTTATTCATGTGCCATCAGTAAAGCAGACATTTCTGTCCTCTTGAAGAAGAACACAGGTGGAGATCTATCAGTGGAGGAAACTGCATTCCTAAACACTGACACCACTGGATTATTGAAGATTATGGTGTAATAGCTTCAAAATTCTGAAGGAAGATGATTGTGAATCTAAAATTCTATATCCAAGCAAACTAATGTATAAGAAAAAAGGCAAAATAAAGGCATTTTCAAAATATGCAACAAGTCAGAAAGTTTACTTCCGCAGACAACTCCAGGAAAATAAAATATAAATCCAAGGAAGATGAAGACATGGGATAAAGGAAATATAGGTATATAAAGAAATCAGTAAAAATTGTGGTTGTATCTAAATCATATTGTTATGTAATGAGTGTCAACCGAAATAACAGCCAGAGAGAGGCTCTCTAAAATACAATGATATTTATCTGGGAAGGAGCTGATTGCAAGGGAATTCACATACCGTGGTAAAGTATGTCCATATTCAGGGAGATAAAGGAAGACAAAGGTTTTTAATGGAAAAATGAGAAAGATTACATAATTGTTTTGAGTTAAATTGTCTTGAGATCTTTGGCTACAAAAATTAATTACAAGGGTGGCACCAGTCAGAAGTTGCAGAGGCAGTTGCTGGACAGATGCCCTTTCAAAAGCATTTGTGTGTGTGTGTGTATAAGGTTGTGATGGCTGTTGTGTAAGGGTGTGGTTTTTGGAGTCTTTTGTGATAGTTCTTGTTATCAGGCATTTGTATATGAGACCCCTGCTACCCCTGCTTCATGGCTTTCCCTGGCTCTGTTTCTCAAGGTTTTTAATATGAGTGACTGCATGTTGATTCTGACAACTTTCATATAAGGGTGAAATACGTTACTGGTAATTTCTAGAAGAATAGAAATATGTATTTTCTAACCCAACAAAAGGCATGAAGAAGAAAGAAGAGCAACCATAAACCATAGTAAATTAAAAATATTAAATTATAGTAAAGAAGTTAAAAGTTTACAGTTGTCAGTAACCACAAAAAATGTACGTGTGTTATATATTTTGTATTAAAAGGCAACCTTTGTTTTATGTTAAAACTGTCTCAGAACTTCACCTCACTGCTGTTTATAAGACATGCTAAAGTCAAATAACAGCATGATTGAAAGAGGGATTGAAAAATTTATGCCAAACAACTGCTATTGTAAAGGAAGGTGTAACAATATTATTATCAGAAAAAATGAATTCAAGGAAAATGACATTAAATAGAACAAAGAAGAATAATTCATATAGATCAAAGTCATGCTACCCCAAGAATATGCGTTATAATCTTTTTTATTCCTAACAACTCAGCAGAGTTGTTACACATAAAACAAAATGGGGAGAAATAAAGGAATTTGTGATTACCATGGGGAGAAATAAAGGAATTTGTGATTACCATGGGGTATAATAACACCTGTTTCAGAAACGGATAGATACAGTAAACAAAAATTAACATACAGATTAAAAAAAAATACAGTGAACATGTTTGTTCCAACAGGCATATGTAAAACTTTGTACCGAGTGCAAAACATACCAGCTGTTTTCAAACAACCATGACAAAATTATTTTATAAAGAGAATCTTCCACAAAATTTAAAATATAGAAATCGTATAGAACGTAGTCTCTCACCAGAATTTAATAAATTAGTTATTAATTTTAAAAGGTAGCTACAGAGAGGCTGGAAGTGGTGGCTCACACCTATAATCCCAGCACTTTGGGAGGCCAAGGTGGTTGGATCACTTGAGGTCAGGAGTTCAAGACCAGCTTGGCAACATGGTGAGACCCCATTTCTACTAAAATTATAAAAAGTAACCAGGCACAGTGGTGCACGCCTGTGTTGCTAGCTACTCGGGAGGCTGAGGCAGAAGAATTGCTTGAATCCGGGAGGTGGAGGTTGCAGTGAGCTGAGATCACACTGCTACACTCCAGCCTGGGCGACAGAGCAAGACTGTCAAAAAAAAAAAAGGAAAAATAAATTTAAAAAAAAGATAACTACAAGAAAATATTTACTTGGAAAATTTAAAAATTTAAAATTTAAAAAATATTCCATCTGAAGAAAGGAACCTCGCCAAATTGTTTTATAGTCAAGTTTTTCAAACATCAAGGATTCTTCATTATGTAAAATGTTTCAAAGCATAGTAAAAGATGGAAAATAATGTTAAAAGCAAATATGATAAAGAAATGTGAGTGTAACAACTTCTAAGTAATTATTAGATTAAATGGGGAATGTGAGTATAACAGCTTCTAAGTAATTATTAGATTAAATGGCAAATCAAAATTGAAATAATAAACCATATTAAAAATTTAGTTTAAAAATGAAAGGACTGCATATCAAAACGTAGGGGATGCAGCCAAAGCAGCATTAGGGGAAAATTTGTAGGATTACATGTGCTTATGAGAAAACGTCAAAAATAAATGGACTATATTTTCAATTTAAAAACTAGAAAAAGAACAAGGTAAATCCAAAGAATGTGGAAAAAATAAAATAATAAAGAGAAAAGCAAACATTAAAGTTATGAAAAAAAGAGTAATGATCAATATAATTTGTTGATAAGTTAAAAAAGCGAATTTTGTTCTTTTAAAATGCTGTTGAAATAGACAAACTTTTGACAATTGTGATCAGGAAAAAAGAGAAGGTTTGTAAATATAACCTTGATAATAAGAAAGGGACATACTTATAGATACAAACGACTTTTTAAAAATTATAATTCTTTATAGGAATAAATTTAAAAATCTAAATGCAAAGGATGATTTTCTATAAACTCCTATAATTAATTTACAAGGTAGAAGGTAGAAAAATATTCTTCCTAAGAAAGGCACCTGGCCCAAATAGTTTTACAGTCACATTTACCAAACACTAAGGATTGTATGTTAAATAAAATGTTCTAAAGCATAGAAAAAGATGGAAAGCTTTCTAAAGTATTTAATAGTGCTAAAAGCAAATATGACAAAAAAGACATAGTTTACAATAGCATCAGAATAACAAATACTTAGAAGTAAATTTAGCAGAATAATTGTAAAACTTATAAAACTATAAAACGTTCTTGAAAGTAATCAAATAAATGTATCACATAAATAAATGGAAATGCATCCCATGATCAGGGATTAGAAGACTTACTATTGTTAAGATGGCAATGCTGCCAAAATTGAACTACAGGTTCATCACAATCCTTATCAAAATCCCAGTTAGCTTCTTTGCAGAACTGACAAGCTGATTCTAAAATTTATATGGAAATGTAAGAGATCCAAAATAACCAAAAGAAGAGCAAAGTTGTTGTATTCACACTTCCTGATTTCAAAACTTACTAGAAAGCTACATTAGACAAGAATGTGGTACTGAAATAAGGATGGACATCTAGGTCAATGGAATAGACCTAAGGGTCCAGAAGTAAACCCTTATTTGACTTTGGACAGGAATGACAAGAGGATTCAAAAGGGGAAAGAACAGCAACCAGTGGTGCTCAGTTGGAAATTAACATGCAAAAGAATGAAGTTGAGACACTATCTCACACCATATGCAAAAAAAAATTCAAATGAATCATAGACCTAAATGTAAGAGCTAAAACTATAAAACTCTTAGAAAAAACATAGGCATAGGTGGCTCATGCCTGTAATCCCAGCACTTTAGGAGGCCAAGGCAGGTGAATCACTTGAGGTCAGGAGTTCGAGACAAGCCTGGCCAACAGGATGAAACCCTGTCTCTACTAAAAATACAAACATTAGCCAGGCATGGTGGCACATGCCTGTAGTCTCAGCTACTTGGGAGGCTGAGGCCGGAGAATGGCTTGAAACAGGGAGGTGGAGGTTGTAGTGAGCCAAGATAGCACCATTGCACTCCAGCCTAGGCAACAGAATGAGACTCTGTCTCAAAAAAAAAGAAAGGAAAAAATGTAGGCATAAATCTTCATGACCTTAGAATAGACAGTGGTTCCTTACATATTTCACCAAAGTACAATCAATAAACTAAAAAAGTAGATAATTATATATTAAAATTAAAAATTTTATGCTTCAAAGCATATCAAGAAAAAAGAACCCACAGAACATGAAGAAATATCTGCAAATCATGTATCTGATAACAGAGTTGTATCTAGTATACATAAAGAACTCTTACAAGTCAGTAGTAAAAAATAGGCCAATTAAAAAATAGGCAAAATATTTGAATATTCATTTCTTCGAAGAAGATATACAATAACCAACAAGCACATGAAAAGATGCTCATCATTAGCTCTCAGGGAAATACAAATTAAAATCACAACGATATGCCACTTTACACCCAGTAGGGTGGCTACAGTCAGACAGAAAAAATAACAAGTGTTGATGAGGATGTGGAAAAAGTGAAAACTTCATATGCTGCAGGTGGGAATGTAAAATGCTGAAGCCACTTTAGAAGACCATCTTTCAGACCCTCAAAAGGTTAAAACAGATTTATCATATGACCCATCACCCATTAGAAATGAAAACCTTGGTGCTCACAAAAACTTGTATATGAGTGTTTATAATAGCATTATTTATAATAGCCAAAAAATGGAAATGACCCAAACGTCCATCATTTTGGATAAAGTAAATCTACTATGTACATGCAATGAAATTATTCATCCATAAAAAGGGATGAAGAACTGATGCATACTGCAACATGAATGACCTTTGAAAAACACTATACTAAGTGTGAAAGAATCCACTCACAAAAGATTACATATTGTATGATTCCATTTATATGAATTGTCCAGAATAGTCCAATATATAGAGACAGAAGATACATTAGTGATTGCGTAGGGCTGGGGATGCATTTCAGGGAAATGGGGAATGACTGCTAATGGTATGTAGTATTTTGGGGGTGATAAGAATGTTCTCAAATTGGTTATGATGGTTATATAGCTCTCTGAATATGCTAAAAATGATTGAATTCTACACTTAAAATGGGTAAATTGTATAGTATGTGAATTATATCTCAATCAAACTGTTAGAAAAAGTAAACAAAAGGGCTAAAACCCAGTTTCAGTTATTCACTAGAACATATTAAATTTTATTTTTACTTTTATTTTGATATCTTGATAAATCAGCCATGTGTTAAAATAATCTTGTTAGCCTAGAAATGCTAGGATAACTGATCATAAGTAACCATGTTAGTATAATTGTAAGTAAAAGATTCAGAATTTAATATGTAAGAATTTAAATGTAAGGATTCTTCTGTTTTGGAGGAGGAACAAAGGAGAGAAATTTTCCCCTTCCTTGCACATCAAAATGACAGGTTTCTTTTTTAATTTCATTTTTTTTTTTTTTAAGAGACAGGGTTTTGCTCTGTCACCCAGGCTGGAGTGCAGTAGTGTAATTGTAGCTCACTGTAGCCTCAAGATCCTGGGCTCAAGCAATCATCTTGCCTCAGCCTTCCAAGTAGCTTGGGACTACAGGAGCCTGCTGCCATGCTTGGCTAATTTTTAATTTTTTTTTGTAGAGATAGGGTCTCTACATGTTGCCCAGGTTGGTCTTGGACTCCTGGCTTCAAGTGATCCACCCACCTTGGCCTCCCAAAATGTTGGGGTTACATGCGTGAGCTATAGTGCCCAGCTTAAAATGATAGCTTTTAAAACACTAATGTAACCGCGGTCATTTTCAAGAGTTGCCATTGAGTTAATAAGGTTGGAGGGGCCTTGAGATTCTGAGAAGGGGAATGGAGACCTTGCATCTCTCATGTGGAGGTGAGACCCCCTGACAGTCAGTGTGGGAAAGAAAAGCAGACATTGTAGTCAATAGCCAGCTAACTATTTTGTTAAGACTTTTCTCATTTTGTTGAGACTTTTCTGTAATAATTACAGACATGAAGCACCATTATATTGTGAAGAGACTGATCCATCCCTCCCCTAATACACTGATAAATTAAATGACACAAGCTCTGTGGTCATCTCAATGAATGCACAAAAGCATTTGATTTTAGTTGATTACCTGGTTCTCTTCTCCAAGGACACCCCACCCCCTGTTTTGTTTTTTCCCCAGTGAGGGAAGGGCCAAGGACCACATGTGGGAATTAAGGCTATATTTTATATTATCTCATACAATTTCTGGAAATGAGATGACACAGAAGTTTTTGCTTCTCATTTTGGGGGTAGAGCAGTGACCTTTCCAAGTCTTAAATTTATGCTGATATTCGGAATGTAATAATAGTTTATTTGAATTCTTTTCTTAGCTCACTTTAATATAAGAGCTACTTTATTGATTCTATTGCTCTTTTAACTGAGCCATCTTTTTTTGTATACAATATACCCACATCATAGTCTTCCCATCGTGGTATGTAATTCCACACCAACCATGCCCTTGTATTACAAGGCTGTGGAACCTCTGATAACAGCTATGTTGAGATGTACACCTGTGGTACTATGTCCTCAGAGAATTTTATTTAATTGATATGTAATTCATGTTTCATTAGTTTCTTAGGCCATTGAGTCTACATTTTCAAGACTTTTAAATTTAATCTTATTTTATTGGAAACAATTTCCGTACATAATAGATTTACGATGCTGGTGAAACAACCTCATCTAAGATTTAGGCTCTTTTTTTTGAAAGGATTGGATCTCATCTAAGCAAACAAACAATAAATATTCATGTGGCAGAACCGTAATAGCTTGTATTTGGTGAGTATGCACTATGTACCAGATCAGGGTTAAGTGCTTTACACGCAATATTTCCATTATTATCTAGCCTCATTTTAAATTCAGGACCACAAATCTCAAATGGGAAGTCAGTGCCATACTTCTTACTGCACTTCCTAGGATGTCCTTTGTCTTACTCTCCACAATGATGATTTCATACATCTCTCACTTCAAAACCCAACTTTCTCCCCTGTGTTTACTCTCAGCTGATGACCTTGCCCATACTTTGTTGAGAAAATAGAAACAATCAGATAGGAACAAACATCATCCAGCCACCAAATCTCCCTTCATTTGTACCCCCACTCTCTGCCTTGTTACTTGTTGCAATGGACGAAGTGTCCCTATTTTCCTCTTTTGCCCTCTCACGGATGTTACTCCTGTAAGTATCCCCTCTCCTTCCTGCATTTATAATGTACCTCTCTGTATAGTATTACTTCCATCAGGATGCAGATATTTTCTGGAATCTTGCATCTTAACAAAAGCAACAACTTCCCTTAACCTTATATCCTTTCCTTTCCAGGACCCATTTCTCTGTTCTTCTTCCAAAGAATTGTCTATAGTCACTGTCTCTAGACAGTGCTTGTGACCCACGTTTCCTCCACCCCACCAAACAGGCTTTTATCTCCACTGCTACACAGAGCTCATTCTTGACCAAGTTGGCTTGATCTCCATATTGTCAATCCAGTGTCATTTCACTGTCATTATTTTACTGGACGCTTTCCATAGTGTTTGACAAAGTGAACTCTTTTCTCTCGGCTTCTATGACAGGACCCTCTCTTGGTGTCCTTTCATATCATTGGTCACACAATTTCCAAGTCCTTTGTTGGCTCCTTCTCTGCCCAGCCACTGCCAGTGTGATCACTGAGAGAGGAAGAAAGCCCAGAGATGGTGGTTTCTTGGAAGCCAAGGGAAGAAAGTGTGCATCCTGGAGATTGGGTTTAGGAGGGGCAGTCACCAGCAGAGGACAGTTGAATACAGTGGCCTGACAACCTCATAGTTGTGCTCAGTGACATCATGATGCCAGGATGAGGGGGATAGAACCAAAGTAGAGGAGGAAGCTAGTACCAAATAACTCATGAGACCAAGGAGAATCTCAAATCATTTTTGTGTGTGTTACACTGGAGGCAATAAGCCATCAGCAAGAAGGAAATGCATTAGAACTTCCCTTTGAGTTAAAAAACATGGAAAGGAAGCTATTCTTCATCAAAAACGTCTTTGAGTAAGAGAAGCAAAGGAGGACAATTATATAAATAAAGCCAATCGGCCTTTAGAAATGAGTACTTCATGGAGACGGGGTAAGAAAACAGACTATTTTGGGTTCTTTTTGGTTCTGTATGAATTTTAGCATAGTTTTTTTCTAATTATTTGAAAAAAATGACGTTGGCAATTTGATAGGAATAGCATTAAATCTATAGATTGCTTTGGGCAGCATGGACATTTTAGCAATATGCATTCTTCTAATCCATGAGCATGGAATATTTTTCCATTTGTTTGTGTTGTCTCTGATTTCTTTCTGCAGTGTTTTGTAGTTCTCCTTACAGAGATTTTTACCTCCTTAGTTAGGTTTTTTTCATTTTTGTTTTTTTGTTTTTTGGTGTGGCTATTATAAATGGCATTGTGTTCTTGATTTGGCTCTCAGCTTGAACGTTAATGATGTATAGAAATGCTACTGATTTTTGTACATTGATTTTGTATCCTGAAATATTGCTGAAGTAGTTTATCAGGTCTAGAAACCTTTTGGTGGAGTCTTTAGGGTTTTCTAGGTATAGAATCATATTGTCAGTGAAGAGAGATAATTTGACTTGATAATTCCTTTTTTCCTATTTGGATGCCTGTTATTTCTTTTTCTTGCCTAATTGTGAATTTTAGGCTTTTAAAATAATAACATTCCTTAATAGAAACAAGAGAGTTTGTGGACCTATCAGTATAATGAGTTTGTAGGGCAACGACATTGCTTTTTGGAGTATAATTCCAAAATAAATAAAGGACCCCAAGCAATATAACAGACAGTATCTTCAACAGAATTTTTTATGGTAACTGCAGAAAGGGATTTCATGTGGCTTTTTCTTATAGGTGATAAAGAGTGAAGACCTTCACCCTGTTACAAACAGTTGTGTATTTATCAAAGCTACCCAATTACAAAAACCAAATCTGACTTTTCAAAGTAAACAAATTATTTTCTGTATAATTGCTATAATTAACTATGGGGATATCACTGACCCATTAGCAGAAAAAACATATGGAATGAGATTTGTCTTTATGCTTGAGCTAGGATGTTATAAAATTATACATCGTTAACCATAAACTCAGTCACCATGTTGTATAGCTGGGATGCTAAGACACAAATAGTGGCAGAAGTGGCACAACCAGTCCATGACCTCTTTTAATTACTCAGGATGATAATTTTAGGTGTTTTTAAGGTAGCTAATTAAAAAGTATGGAGATTCCAAAATCAGTTCAAGCAACATTATTCAGCAAACTTCAGAGCAAAAGAAAGTAATTACTTTTCCCCAAATCTATTCTACTCTTTTAGTTAAGGAGCCGCCACTGATCCTGCAGTCCTGGGAGGAAACCTGGGGCCTTCTCTTCCTTTCTCCTCCCTCTTCTTTCTGCTTGGTCTCTGAGTCTGCCTCCAATTCCCACACCTACTTTCAGCCTCACTTTTGCCCTGGGCCTGGGTTGGGAGGTGGTTAGAGAACGAGAGTATATGAAATGTTAGAAATGTTGAAGAGGATTGAGACTTTGGGGTTTGCTGCTCAGTGCTGCCTCAGGCCTCCTCTCCCCACATTCAGTTGCAACACTCCTTGGTCCCCCGAGGTACGGCTACAGTGGGCCTGGGTGTGGCTCAGGCCACCTCTCTGGAAAGCACAGATGTCTATGTGGTGCTGACTATGTAGGTACGCAGAGGGTATGAGTTGTGGGCACATGGCTGCCTACACCTGGATTTTAAAGGATGCCCTAGAGAGCCAAGGGTCTCAGGCAGAGAACTGCCACAGGGATGTGACTATGACAGATAGCTCCATTAGGGCGATGCTTTTTGGTGTCAGGAAAGCAGGGCCACCCCTGAAACCCCAGAATTACAGAGTCACCAGTGTGCTATTCCAGTCTGGGAGAGCTGTGGTCATGAGACTCTAATGTGTGAGAGCTGTGGTGCCCAGGAGTTGGGACATGGAGTTCAAGATTATTCTGGAGCCTTAAGATTTAATGTTATTTTCCCTGTTGGGATTTGGATTTACTTGAGACCAGTTACTCTTTTCTTCCTTCCTGTTTTCCTCTTTTGGAATGGGAATGTCTATCCTATGCCTGTCCACTATCGTATTTTAGAAGTCCATAACTTGTTTGATTTTACAGGTTCGCAGCTAGAGAACAATATGCTTGAGAATGGATTGTATCTCACCCATATCTGATTTAGATGAGACTTTTGAGTTGGTGCTGGAAAAAATTAAGACTTCTGGGATTGCTGAAATGGAATGAATGTATTTTGTATGTGAGAATGATATAAATTTGGGAGGCTAGGAGTGGAATGCTATGGTCTAAATGTTTGTCTCCCTCCAAAATTCATATGGAAACTTAATTGCCAATGCAATAATATTAATCGGGCCTTTAGAAGGTGGTTGGGTTATGAGGGCTCTGCCCTCCTGAATGGGATTAGTGCCCTTATAAAATGGCTTGAGGGAGTCTGTTTATCCCTTCATGTGCTTCTACCATGTGAGGACACAGGGAGAAAGTACCATCTTGGAAGCAGAGAGTGGGCCCTTACCAGCTGCTGACTCTGCTGATGCCTTGATCTTGGACTTCCCAGCCTCCAGAACTATGAGAAATACATTTCTATTAATTATAAATTACCCAGTCTAAGGTATTCTGTCATAGTATCAGGAAGAGACTGAGACATGCTATGTGTACCTCCTCTCCTCTGCTGCTTCTAGCTCCATCAATCTGCCCTTCACAGAGGTCTACTACTAGGGAAAGTTTATTGTTTTATTTGTTGTTGTTGTATTAAGTGAAATGGTGAAGGGTTTGAGTTTTCTGTCTGGATTGATGTGTACAAGACAGAGGCTGCAATAAGGAAGCAAAGACCAGAAACCATTGATCTCTAAGTATGAATTCCTAGGCTTTTTGGAAGGACTTTGGGCTTCGCAGATAGAAATAGGGGTTTGAACCAGTGTAGGTTTGAACCAAGATTCTGAGTGCCACAGAGCCTACCCATCTCAATCACCTGGGTTATGCCAGGATTATCCTGGGACCATCATAGAGGTAACATTTGAGCTGGGCATTCTTGAAGAATTGTGTAGGATTTTCAGTATTACAGGGAGGTATTCCAAGAGACTGAAAGTAATGTGGGAAGACACAGACTTGAAAAAGGTCCTAGCTTGACAGGTTTGTGACCCTTAGAGGGCAAATTTGGTCAGGAACTCTGCCAGGAACTCTGATCCAAAATTTCTGTAGGGTTACAGTGCAGCTCTGACAATGCCTGGAACAGACTTTCCAACTACATTTAGAGTTGCCTTTTTAGTGTTAGCCAAGGAGTCTATTTCCCCTGCAATCAAGGAAGAGTGGAGGCCGAGGGAAACAGAATCCTGACTGTTTCAAGTCGAAAGGGGTGACTTACTCCTTTGTCATCAGACAGTTCAACAATTGATGGGCACCAAACTGATGTCTGGCTGAGTGACATTAGCAGAAGCTGTTGTATCCAGACAGTCAGCATTTCACCAGCTCAGAGTGATGAGCTTGGACACAGGAAAGGGAATAACAAAGTCGTTTAAAGACAAAGAGGAATCTCAGCCCAGCAGACCTAAAAGAACATCCCATTCATCACCAGGGTGGCTCTACAAAGACCCAAATTACAAATAGGGTAAAAATGCTTATTCATAGAGTCTGTCCACAGTGGAGCATTCTTTACACATAGCCTATGTTTATCAGGCAAAGCATGCTTGCTCTGCCTTCCCATTTTAAAGACTGTATTTAAAAGTCTTCCTGACTTCCCAGTGAATTTGTCCTGAAATGAATGAAATAGTAGAGAATAATAAATCAGAAAGAACAAGCTCTGAAATTGCAAATTATTGTCATTACTAGGAAACAGGAAAGGACATGTTGAAGATAGAAGTACAGTAGATAACGTTTACTACTACCACTGCCTACAAGTAGCCCTCTTATCTTTGGTTAAGTAATTACCACAGTGCTCACTGAATGAGGACAGCAGTTACATGCTTTATCATCCTGTCACCTCACCACCTAATGCTTCATGGTTATGGCACATTGTGGCTCTAGGCCAGCAGTGCTCCTTGTCGTGTGAGATAGCATATAGAGAAGGTGGCTTTCACAGCCTTGAGGCTCTTAGCCTCTCAGCCCTGTCTCCCCAAACCTCCCTGAACAGTACAAGGCTGAGAACTTGGTTCACTTGAAGGAGCCATCTGGGAAGTGCCAAGGGCAGGTCAAATTGCCCTAATTGTGGCAGGGTACAGACTCTCTGGATTCATACAAGGTCTTAATCATTAACTGATGTACAGACATTCATTGCACTTTTCCTGCACAAGTAGACTTTACAGAGATTCTTGGGTTGCTGGGCTTGTAAATTGCTGCCCCTGCCTGCCTGGCTGGTTTTGAACACTATAAACATGGAGAGAAGCAGAGCTGGATAGAGGAGGAGTCTGTTACCTCGTTCACTTGCCTCACAGTGGCACGTGGCTCTTACCTGTGTTAGCAGAAAGATTTAACTTTGGCCCATTTCAAAGAGCCATCAAGACACTTGATTGAAAAGCCCAAACCTCAAGGCAGTCCATTGGTTTATTGCTAGGCAGTAACAAGCTGTTGTCCTTTAGAACTTGAGTTAAAATAGCTGGATAGTAAGTAGACATTCTTTCTCTGGCTTGGGGAGGAGAGTAAGGAAGACACAAGATCGACAGTTTTCACGAAAGGAATGGCACAACACATCCCAGGACTTAATCCTCTTATGAGGGTCACCAATGGCTAGGAACTGTCTGGATTACCTCCCCACCTTTGTCCTTCTATCTGCCCTTTACACATTGAATCAGGTCTAAGAATTAGCACTGCCCCTTACAGGGGTAGGGATAGGGACAAAATGGAGGGGGAATGTGAGTCATCAGAAGCTTGCTAGGTTTTCTAACTGGTAGATGGTCTTCAAATCTTTTAAGCCACACAACCCATCAGTAAAAACTGTTTGACAATTTACCCCCTAAATATGTGTATTTATTTATAAATTATTAGCATGTACCTACCATCAGCTATCCACATTTTAAAAATATTGGTACATCTTACTTTCAGATTAAAACAAATAAATAAAAGGTCTAATATTTCCTTTTACTTGCTCCTAACTGACCATCTTCTTTTTTTTTTTTTTTGAGATGGAGTCTTGCTTTGTTGCCCAGGCTGGAATGCAGTGGCGTGATCTTGGCTTACTGAAACAACCTCTGCCTCCTGGGTTCAAGCAATTCACCTGCCTCAGCCTCCCAAATAGCTGGGACTACAGGAGTGTACCACCACCCCCAGCTAATTTTTGTATTTTTAGGAGAGATGAGGTTTCACCCCGTTGGCCAGGCTGGTCTTGAACTCCTGACCTCTTGATCCACCTGCCTCAGCCTCCCAAAGTGTTGGGATTACAGGCGCGAGCCACCGCGCCCGGCCTAATTGACCATCTTCTGTAACCCATGTGTAGTCTAGACTCTGCTTTGAAAACTACTGCTCTAAGCTTTGGGTTCCTCAAGTTCTGGCTTTTTGTTGGCAAAGGATGAAGGGGAGGGATCCACTCAGAGAAAAAAGGGATCATGACTGCATGTATGAGCTATGTTCAGAGAAATCAATAGAAAAAATGAGTACTTCAAGCTCTCCCCTGGTTTACCAATGATGGCGGGAGAAGGCAGTGGTATTCATGAACTCTGTGTTACCTCTCACTGAGCCCAGAGATGGTATTTAAGATGGCACAGCTCGACTAAGCCAAAGTTGATGCTGTGTTTCATTGGGCCTTATGGGTCCTGAAAGTCTGGAAATACATGGGCTTGTACCAGACTGGGGAGCAGATTCCTGGACCACTCATTACTACCTGGGGTTATGTCACCCTTTCTAAACAAGGCGTAAAGGTAAAGTAGAGGTTGGCAGAGCCTCTGAATCCTTCATCTTGGTGTTGTGATTTCCCCCCACATTTCAGTGTTGTGGGATCCTCACCCCCAATCCCAGGATGGGCATGAGAAGAGACTGCTCCCCTGCTGTGCATGATCTTCATGCAGTTCAGTCACATGGACAGAGGTACCACAGCCTAAAGCCAGGACCACCACAGCCACCGGAGGTGAACCAAACTGATTTCAAGCACCTGCTCTGTGCCAGTCTCTGTGTGCGAAAAATGGAACCCATTTCCTTAAGAAGCTCTTGGACCAGTGCAGGAGAAAGATGTGCAAACACACACATGGAGTGCAGGGGATGTCTTAGTTTGGGTTTTTCTCCCAAAGCAGACTGAGTCGAATTATTCGTTTGGGAAGTAATCCTAGGAAAAATACTGAGGGCAGGTGAAGTGAAAGAAGGAAGGGAGGAAAAGTCACAAAAGAGGCATCAATGAACAGGCTATCACTGTGGGCAACTGGGCCTCCATCCCTCGGGATCCCTTGAGGAACTCTGTTGAACCTTCCTGCTCAAAGTGTGGCCAGCAGCATTGGCGTCACCTGGGAGCTTGTTAGAAGTGCAGCATCTTAGGCTGTACCCCAGACCTACTGAATCAGAAGTTGCACATTAAAGTTTGAAAAACACTGCCTTAAATCTTTCATCTTTGCCAAACATAACAACTTTGATGTAAAACATTTTTAAAAAACTATTTTAGGACTTGGTTCTACTAAACTGGATACTTCTGAAAACTTTTTTGAGGTTTCCAATATTTGAAGTGCATATTAAAGTTTTTTCAGCCCGTAGAAAGCTATTTAAAATGCAACTCCATTTACCTGCACTTTATCATAATTACAACTCCACTGCAGAGACAGAAGGCTCGCACAGCCAACTGTTCTGTAAAATGCTAATTGTGTATGGGAAGTACTTTCCCTCAGAGAAAAATAGAGCGGCTGTCATGTAAGAAATTATTTTTAAAGAAATACACCAAATGTCTCCTGTACTTTAATGTTTTATCAAATTTTCAGTGAATAGAATACCCTTTGTGAAAGATCAATACACATAACTCGGATGTAGTTGGACTGTCTTTACTGTCTTACATTTCTTGCCATCTGATGGGAATGGCTGTGGGTGGGAAGATGAGGAAGTCAGGAATTCTGGCCAGGAAATGCCTGCCTGGAGAGGATTTCACATGGTCTACTGATGTTGTTCTCTTTAATCTCCCACTCCTGATCTGTGTCTGACCGTTTAAATGTTAGCTTGTTTGCTGTTAATGTTTAGCAAACATTATTGTGCCAGGCACACTAATGGTAGTTGTCAGCATAAAATAAGCAATAGAGAGACTGACTTACCAAAGCAGAGAGTTTATTTGGGAATAGCAGGAGATTGCAATCCAAGATGTACATGCTATGATGGATCATAGGAGCATCCAAGGGATTTGGGGAAAGGGGAAAGCTTTTAAAGACACAAAGGAGAAGCCCACAGAGGCTGTTTTGAAACAAGGACCATTGGTTACGGGGCTTGTTGCAGGAGTTGGCATTAGCTTTTTGGTGGAGACAGCTGGTGTCAGGCAAGTGTCCTTAAGCAAGCGGCTTAACTGGATTACTGCTTTATATATTAACAGACTCAAATACATTCAGCTTTTTGATACGGCATGAAAATGAGATGCTGAAGTATATATACTTTAAAACTTGTGTTCAGCAATAATGTTTCAGTGTTTTACCTTACTTGGAAATGATCTAGATTTAAAATTTAACATAGAAAAATTCGAAGGGTATGGCTACCAAAGAAATTTGGGACACTTTTAAAAGTAGACATATTTTAAAATATAATGATTGTTAAAAAGTACATTTATAAACTTTTGTTTTCAGTTATATCTATTTAATTCACTCATTCTTAACAATTATGCTTGGAACACTCATGAAAATTACATAAGACATGAGACAAAGGTGCCATCACCTCAAGTTATTTTCCTATTATCCGTTTTGACAGCACATGCATGTCAGGCAGTCATGACAAAGCAAGAACCCTAAAGGTAAGTACATGAGTATTTTTGACAGCTCAGAAGACACAAAAGTTCTCATTAAACTGACAATATTAAACCAGTCTTGTTACAGATTTACTTAAGTCATGTAAACCTGAAAAGCATTTAGGTTAGTTCCTATATTTCTAGGAATTTTAGGTATACTCATTCATCTCTAAGCCAATTTGAATAAACCCTTTACTATTTGTAGAGAAGACCTTTACAATTTTTCATTTGCTCAATATTCAAATAGTCAAAAATCACGCCAACAAGGAAGAAAGTGGACAGGGGGCAGAGCATATAAAGTTAGCAAGGCTTTTAGAAAAGGAATTTCAGTTGACTAAGATGTTCCCATGGGAGAAGCAAGATTTAATAGAACAGAGGGGCCTTAAAAAATGTATGCATAGCCTGAATATTAGCTTCCAATTGACTTCTGGCCATAGAGTTCCTTAAAAAAATCCTCCTTGGCTGGGCCCAGTGGCTCATGCCTGTAATCCCAGCACTTTGGGAGGCCGAGGCGGGTGTATCATGAGGTCAGGAGATCGAGACCATCCTGGCTAACATGGTGAAACCCTGTCTGTACTAAAAATACAACAACAACAAAAACAGCCAAGTGTGGTGATGGGCGCTTGTAGTCCTAGCTACTCGGGAGGCTGAGGCAGGAGAATGGCATGAACCCAGGAGGTGGAGCTTGCAATGAGCCGAGATTGCGCCACTGCACTCCAGCCTGGGTGACAGAATGAGACTCCGTCTCAAAAAAAAAAAAAAAAAAAAAAAAAAAAAAAAATATATATATATATATATATACACTCCTCAAATATCTTACTATCAGGTTTCATCTGTGACAAACAGCAAATATTCCTGGCTGTTTGTCACAGATGAAATCTAATAGTAAGATATTGAACTTTTTTGTTTCCTTTCTGAGTATACAGCTTAGGAGAGAAAGCCAAACAGGCAAACAGTTCAATTTCAAACCAAAGGTGTAATTCAAATTCATTCTTACAAACGTTTTTCTCTTGAGAAGCTCTGCATTTCAGTTTTATGCTGCAAAGGATAGGCTGTGAGTGGATATGTGTATGACAATCTTGGTCTATAATCCCACACAAATTTCATTTGGATTAATGGTGGAGGAGTTAATCTAGTCAGACACATTGTCTTTCTGAGAGCTTCACAAGAGTTACTTTTATAGATAGGAATGATGTGTGGTTAGCATACTATTTTATGCAAATGGTGGCTTCCTCATCAAGTGTAATGCATCTTTTATTCCTTAAGAACAAATACTTTAATGGTTGAAGCTGCTATATATTTACTCAGTCCTTCACAGCTTGGTTGTTGAAGATCAAGAATAATTTCCCCCCTTTTCCTATTTATTTTAAATAGGCAATATGTTCCTATGACTCAAAACTTAAATGGTACGAAAAGGTCTATGGTGAAAAATTTCCCTTTCACCTCAAGCCACTATCAAAGAGAAATTACACTGGATACTTGTTAAACATGGCAAGACAGATTTTATTTGAGCTACTGCAATAGGGAAGAGAGCCTTCAGCATATAACCAAAGTCAACTCTGAATATAGCAAGGGTAGCTGGCTATTTTTAGCCAATGGACTTGGTGAAGAAATCAGTGGATAGAAAATGAGTAAGAGGAACTTGATTAGATATTAAGGGTAGGGGTTACACTAAACTGACTTGCTAAACTTGTGTTGGCAGGCCAAGGACAAGGCCTAGTTGAGAAGAGGACTCAGAGAAGCCTGAATAATTTGGTCAAGGAGGGAGTCCTTGTCACCAGCCAGCAGTGTTCCTTTCTGTGGACAACCACTAATACTGTATTTATTTTGTTTTAATAACCTCAGGTATTTGCTTTATATTAAATTATGTTAGGAAAAGTCTCGTTTCAACCAGATGTGATCCAGTCTTACTATTTGTTTAGGGAAACTTTGGTTCTAGAAAATGCTGCCCTATTCACCAGTTCCATTTAGGGCCTCATTTTCTTGGGTGTAAGGTGGGATTGCTGTGAGCTTCCTCAGAGATTGTAAAGATATAATTGATGTATAAGGACTCAGCAGCGCCTGGCACATGGCAAGTATCTAATGATTGAGATTGCCCTTCCTCCCTTTCCCTGTTGCCAAATGAGCTATTTTCACAACTTTTTTGGGGCCTCTTGTTTGAACCACAAATTTTGGTGCCCTAGCAGTCCTTGGTGCTTGTGATGGATATCTGTTTCCCTGCCATCTGTCTTTGTCTGACAAGCTGCATGTGAGTTCGTGCTGCCCACATGCTCTGCACCTCCATTCCATGCTGCAGCCCAGCAGCAATGTCTGCAACCTGAGATTTCCTAAGTGAATATTCTCAACTTACTCCATACTTTGAAAAAATAGCTTTACATGTGCCACATGATATTGCTAGTTGTGGTTCACTATGTGCTTTAAACACTAATTATCCTGGAAGTTGAATGTATGGAATATTACTTGAATATATACAGTGAGAGCACTGTAGCTAGTATTTGGCTGGGTTGTTGCTCCATGAAGGATACATTCTTTCTCAGATTCCTCTTTGCCTAGCAGTGCAGTTAGAGACAATCCCTTCTTTTGAGTGGAGGGGAAAGGGTTGGGCTTTACAGTTTAGATGGAGCTTCCTTTAAATCCTGGCTCCCTGGAGTTCAGCTTTTCCAAGCATTAGTTTCCCTAGGGTAACCCAGGTGCAGGGGAAGTCTCTTACAGCAAGTTGTTTCCCCTCCACCTTGCTCCTAGGTCAGAGGTTCTCAAAGTGTGCTCCCTAGATCAGCAGCATCAATATCACCTGAAGTTTGTTAGAAATGCAAATGAGAAACATTGAGGTGGAGGCCAGGTGCAGTGGCTCATGCCTGTAATCCCAGCACTTTGGGAGGCCGAGGCAGGCAGATCGCTTGAGGTCAGGAGTTCAAGACCACCCTGGCCAACATGGTGAAACCTCGTGCCTACTAAAAATACAAAAATTAGCTGGATGTGGTGGTAGGCACCTGTAATCCCAGCTACTTGGGAGGCTGAGGCAGGAGAATTGTTTGAATCTGGGAAGCAGAGGTTGCAATGAGCTGAGATTGTGCCACTGCACTCCAGCCTGGGTGACAGAGAGAGACACCATCTCAAACAAAACAAAACAGAAACCAGAAACATTGAGGTGGAGCCCAGCAATTTGTCTTTCAACAAGCTGGAATGTTTGTTGTTTGTTTCAGAGATTCCTTCAACAAGAATCTTTGGAAAGATGATTCTGATGCACACTCATGTTGGGATACTGGCTTTACTGCATAAAGCCCGCAGGCAGAGGCTCTTGGCTTCTGTTAACATTTTCATATACTCGTTTATTTTAGGTTAGTAGAAGGTTCGTATTCCTATTTGGGGATGACAGGGGTCAGTGTCTGGCTTGAGTGCTCTGGGCATGTTACCTCAGAGATGCAACAACCTCCACTGAGCCTGCAAAAGACTGAGTCACTGCTTCCTGCTCAGCTACACAGTCCCCCTGGAGGTTGACAGGGGCTTCTCCATTTCTGTCCTGGTTTACCGCTAGCTAACTCAGCATTCTCAACCTTACCACTATTGACATTTTGGGTTAATCTTTGTTGTAGGGGGCTGCTATAGTTTGAATGTCTCCCAAAGTTCATGTGTTAGAAACTTAATCCCCAATGCAATAGTATTGAAAGGTGAGAACTTTAAGAGAGTTTAGGTCATGAGGGCTCTGCCTTATGAATGGATTAACATTGTTATCATAGGAGTAGGTTCATTATTGCAAGAGTGTGTTTGTTATAAAAGTGAGTTTGGCCTTCTCTTGCTCTCTCTCATGCATGCTTTCTTACCCTTCTGCCTTCTGCCATGGGATGACACAGCAAGAAGGCCCTTGCCAGATGCAGGCCCTTTGACCTTAGACTTCCCAGTTTCCAGAACTATAGGAAATAAAATTTTTTCTTTATACATCACCCAGTCTGTGTTATTCTGTTATAGCAACACAAAATGGATTAAGACAGGGGCTGTCCTATGCATTATAGGATGTTTAGCAGTATCCCTGTTTTCTGCCCACTAGATGCCAGTGGCAGCACACCCTTAGTTGTTACCATCAAAAATGTCTCCAGACATTGTCAAATATTCTCTAAGGGTCAAAAATCACTCTGTACCTCCCTTTGAGAACGGCTGGTCTTATGTGGGTGACCACTTGAGTGGAGGTGGTCACTGGGAAATTTTGTCGGAGGGGGAGAGCAGTGTAACTGGAAGGAAGGTTTTGAATCTTGGCCCCTCCAATTACTAGCCACATGACTTCTTTCCCTGTCCCCTACTCACTCCTAGTCTCCTTTAACCAAAAAATTGCACACACACAATCTTTATTTTCATAAATGACTTTTACTTATCATTTCTCTTGACAGTAATTCTTGGCAATGTGCATATAACATGAAGGGAAGCATAAC
Organism: Rhinopithecus roxellana; assembly: GCF_007565055.1. Classification (NCBI taxonomy): domain Eukaryota; kingdom Metazoa; phylum Chordata; class Mammalia; order Primates; family Cercopithecidae; genus Rhinopithecus; species Rhinopithecus roxellana. Next base: position 193,743,822 of record NC_044549.1, on the reverse strand, counting down.
TTTCAGAAGTCATCAAAGATATTATCCTGTTGTCCTCATTTTCTTAAACCATTAAAATATTTTCATTTATAAAAATTAATCTAAATATAAATATTGACACTAAAGATCAAAATCACTTGATGACAAAATAATTCTTCTGGAACTATAACATATGCTTATGGTTTTTAAATAGTAAATTAAATCTTTGCACTTATTTGGCACAAGGAAACCTTTATAAAAGTTCAAATGCCACACAGCAGGCTGCTTATTCTTCTTTTTTGTTGTTTTTTGTTTGCAAGGCTTACACAGTACACATTTTTGTCAAAGAAAACTGAATATTTTTAACACTGTAACACAACAATAGTTGCTTTTCATGCCTGTTAAAGAAAACATTCTATTTGGAAGTCAAATCTTTTTTTGTTGTGTTTTTAAAATTTGTTTTTGTTTTGCTTTGAATCACACCAACAGAACAAAAAGCCGAAGATTTACTTATTTCAAAGGAGTCATTTCTGTTAGATGACACATAACACAGCATCAGCAAGGAGTATTATTGGAAGATAACGTAGACCCCCATCAGGAGTGGATCATAGCACACAAATCAGCAGAAAATCAGATCTGGAAATGCACATAGCAGCAAAGTAATGTAGAGGTTGAAAACAACAGAGTTAGGCTTTTGTGATGTATTCCAATCATAATTAGCATAAAGGTGTGGCTTTGGCAAATTAATCTCTCTGGCCTTCAGTTATTAAATTTGAAACATGGGAAAACTTATTGAATAAGGTTGCCATAAGGATTAAAATGAGAAGAACATTGCCTCCTTCAGAGCAAGCACTTAACACACATTCATCATAACTCTTCTCTTGCCTCCTTTCTTTTACCTTCCTAAGATTCAGACTATATCAGGAACAAACATAAAAGAAGGTTGATAATGCCCAATTAATTGAGTGAAAGTTCCGTTCCATTTGCTTTTATAAACACTCTAAATAGTCATGCATTTGATATGGGTTCGAAGAAACCACAGACATGGAGTTAGAGTCAACTCTTGTGTCCATTAAATGCACAGTTTGTCCTTGAATTTTTTATACCTATAAATTTTCTAAGGCTATTCCCTAATCATTTTTGTCTTTAAGGACATTTTACTACTTTGCTGAATATTTATTGGGAAGTAAATTTGGAGGACAAAATTTTTCTCATGTGGTCTTTCTCTGTGGTAATTCATTTACCTAAACTTTGTTTAGATGTGATCATTGCTAAACCACATCATGTTGATTCTGGACAGTGCCCTAAAGTTGAGCCAATGATGGTCTTTCTCAGGCCCCTTTCCCCTTCAGATTTGGGAAACTGTCAGTAAGCCCATGGAAGAACCCTAAATTCTTAATGAGACACTATTTCAGATAGACCTGGGCATGGCATGAGTGAGTGAGAACTTCTCATCCTGTGGCTTGTGATTGCAAAGCAATGGGAATGACTGGTAGTGTGGTAGGCTAAGATTTTAGCAGGAAGGAGGTGGTTGAAGGGAGACCTGCAGTCTTGACGGTTGAGCAATCCCCAAATTAGACTGTCCCTAGTGTTCACTGCATGGACTTGCTTTTCCCTTAGGATTTGCAAGACAAAGATGCTTGTGAGAGATTACTAAGCATTAATGATGTACTAAATAATAATTCCCACCTTCCTCCCTCCACCCCCCTCCAACAGTTTTCCTTCAGAAAAACTGTTGACATGGAATACTAGCTGAATCAAAGGGATAAAAAAAAAGATCTTAAAGTCAACACACAGTAGCAAAGCAAACAGGGAAAATATGTATCTTAAACATGGAGCTCTGCTGTTGGAAGCCAGTGTCTTGGTTTTCTGTCTTGGATTCCCCTGGGAGCCTAAGGCAGAGAGTGGGCAAGACCGCAATGCTGAAGTCTGAGACGGCTTTCTGGATGAGGTATCAGGACAGCCCTGTGCAATGGTGCACTGTGGCCTCCCCAGGCCTTCTCCTCAGGTGGAAATCCATACAGTACTCGATGGCTGTTGGGTCAAGGCACTGTCGTGTACGGCCGGAGGCAGTGAGTCACTGGCAGTGGAATTCCATGGTATCAGTACATCACAGCTGACTCCAGAGCAGGCTCCTGAGGTGAGACATTGAACACAATCTCATCAGCCACTTGGGAAGACTGAGAATAAGCAATGAAAAATAATGTTTACTCCTTTTTAAAAGCTATTCATGCTTATTGACCAGTTAGATGTTTCACAACATTTAGAAAGTGATGTCATTTTTAAATGCATAATTCTTAATCCACCTGAAATTAATTTTGGTATTTGGAATAAGGTAATTATCGAATGTGCCTTCTTTCCCAATACCATCCCAATGTCCAGTATTGCAAGTACAGTGTTCTTGTTTGTTTAATAATCCATACCTTCTTTACTAGTTTCTAAATCTTTTACAAAGATAATATAACACATTCTCATATGTGGCTGTATCTGTTTCTGGGCTATTTTATTTCATTAATGATCAGTTTCATGTCAGCTTTTAATTTGTTTTAAAATCTGGGAGGAAAATCTCTGTAATTTTGCAAAATGCTTTTGTCTATTCTTTCTGATTTATTATTACATGAACTTTAATTCAAGGAAAATTTCACTGAGTTTTTAAATGAAAATTGGATTAAGCTACAGATTAATTTGGGAAGAAATGACTTTTCTTATTGAACTGTTGATGTGATTTATTAAAATCCACTTATGCCTAGTGTTCCACTATTGGAACGCTAAGCGTGTGGAAGTTATTTGTATCCTACTGCTAAAGGTCATCACCAAGGTCTGATTTTTCACTCATGCGAAAATTCAAAAAACTGCAACCTCCAGCATAAATGGGATTGATATCACAGTATTTAAATATCCTTGCATTCCCACAAGACCTACCTGTTATTTATTTATTCATTCGTTCTTAGAGATAGGGTCTCACTCTGTTGCTCAGGCTGGCGTGCAGTGGTGCGATCGTAGCTCACCGCAACCTCAAACTCCTGGGCTCAGAGGATCCCCCCCTTAGCCTCTCTAGTAGCTGGGACTACAGGCACATGCCACCATGACTGGCTAACTTTTTATTTTTTGTGAAGAAAGTTCTCACTATGTTGCCCAGGCTGGTCTTGAACTCCTGGCCTCAAGTGATCCTCCCACCTTGGTCTCCCAAAGTGCTGGAATTATAGGTGTGAGCCACCTCGCTTGGCCTACTGTAATTTATTACTGAGTGCACTGCTCTTTAATTGGCTAATATTTTATTTCGCATTCTTCATCTCTGAAGAAGTACAACTGGTGTAATAATTTTCGTGTGTCTGTGCGTGCCTGTGTGTGATGGGCACAGAACATGTATACATGCTTACCAGACATGGATCAGGCTTTCATGATTGGGGTTCTGATAGCTTCACAACATGAATCTTTTAGTTTTCAATATTTTGATGACCTGGAATATTTTATATGGTATGGGAATTAATTGTTGCTTAAAAAAAAATAATCAGCAAAATCATTTGGCCACAGAATCCTTTTGAAAGGTTTAAGAGATTTTAAGTTTCTTTTTATTTCTTAAGTTAGTGTTTGCTGTTTTTCTGATTTGATTCTGATTTGACTAGTATTGATTCTAAATTTATGAGAATACTTTTACACCACATGTATATATAAAAAAATTGACATCCTTTTATATAATCTTTTGTTTTCAGTCTTTTTCTTTATGTGACTTACAAAACATTTCTATTTTTTTCAAATCAACTCCTAGATGTAGATGTAGAGAGATCATTTCTATAATTTCTGGTCTTAATTAAATGTTATTTATGTTTATTTTTGATGTCTGGAATTCAATGTCTAGTTGTATTGCTTCTTCTTTAACAAGGAACAAAATAATACTATACATTTGACACAGTGTAGTTTTATATGTATTCTATTTGCTTTGGTATATATAATGTTTTCATTTTGTAAGCACCCTGTGGATTTTTCTAATTCAGTAGTTATTTTGAAGTGTGTGTGTATGTGTGTGTGTGTGAGTGTGCATGTGTATGTGTATGGACAGTTGTGTATGTGAGTGCAAGTGCTTTTTAACTTCAAAGTAGGGTTTCTGTTTTTTAACTTACATTCTGATTTTCTACATTGGCCCTGTCCAACATGGTAGCCACTAGCCACATGTGGCTATTTACATTCAGATTAACTAAAATTAACTAAAATTTAAAAATCAGTTCCCTCAATGCAGTAGCCACATTTCAAGTATTCAATAGCCACATGTGGCTCCTGGCCACTGTACTGGTCACTGCAGATATAGACCATTACCCTCATTACACGAAGTTCTATTAGACAGCACTGCCCTAGATTATGTTTGGCATTGTGATCATAGAGGGTTTACTTTTTGGAATTTATTGAGGTATTCTTTGTGATTTTGTATAAAGTCAATTTTTATAAATGGTCCACTGATGCCTGGAAAGAGAGTGAATGATCTGTAAAATATAAAGTTAGATAAATATCTTAATTAAAGCTTAACAGTTACACTATTCAATTCTCTAATTTGTATTTATTTATGGGGTACTTGGGCTGCCAAAGGCTGATAAGGGAGTTTTAAAGTCACCAACCATTGCACCATAAATTGTGTTGCTTTATTATCTGCCAAATCAAGAAAGGCTCACGACTTAACTACTTTATTTTATCAACATTTAAACATCTTTCCTCCTTGTTTTCTCTCAGTGCTTTTTATCTGGAATTCTCCTTTCTTTGAAAGTAATTATTTCTGCCCTATTTTGCTTTTATTTGTTTAGTAAATATTGTCTATTCTTTCATTTTTAACCTCTCTGTGTTACTTTAAGGTAATTTATTTTTATTTTATTAAAAAAAGTATTGAGGTGAAAGCCACATAACATAAAATAAACCATTCTAAAGTGAGCAATTTGGTGGCATTTAGTATGCTCACGAGGTTGTACATCTACCACCTTTATCTAGTTTCAATAAATTTCTGTCACTCTAAAGTAAAACCCCTTACTCATTAAGGAGTTTCTTCCTATTGCCCCTTCTCACAACCTCCGGCAGCCACCAATCTCATGTCCTGCCTCTATGAAAGACAATTTATTTTTAATTTTCTTATTTATAACCAATTCCTTCCATGACCCTAGTGGCCTGCCCTTTTAGTGTGATAATACGTCTTTTTCCGCTCTATGAAATAATGGTCAGAAGCAAGGGAATTAGACTTTAAAAGGTCAGGGTTAATGGCTGACCAATGAAGAGAAGGCAGTGAGTAGAGCTACTGCCATAGAATGCCTGAGAGTAACTTGTATTTCAAAAGGATGTGTCCACCATTATGCCATTATGTGGTGCTTCTGTGCTCATGAGACAGGGACAATGACAGGGAGGAAGAGGAAGGGGGGAATGTGTGAAGGATAAAAGATAACAGAATAAATTTGTCCTTGCCTTAGTCTTGTCATCTCAGACATGATCTGCCCGCCGCGTAATTGGTACCACTGAGACAGCTTTAGTTAGTTGATCATTTTCTACGTAAGCAGCATCAAACATTTGCCAAAACTTTGACATGTATGTTGGTTTTGTGAAAGAAAATTAAATCTGGGGAGTCCCCAAATCACTAAGCTAAAAGGAAAAGTCAAGCTGAGAACTGGGTCATGCAAACCTGCCTCTCGTTTCGTTTCCTAAATAAGATGGCTACAAGATGAAAAGCTACACGCCTCCCCCGTATTTTGCCCACATGGAAATTCCTAGTTAGCTCCCAGATCTTTACCCTAAGGTGTTTCTGTTAAAATTTCACCATGGCAATGCAAATTGATAGCTTATCTTTACAGGTGCAGTCACCCCCCCGGCCCACCAGACACAAATGCATATCTGATTGTTCCCCTGCCCCATTTTTCTATATTATCTGCTGTAAAAATGCAGATTCCCTGCATTTTTCCTCTGCCCCATTTGTCTGTGTCATCTGATGTAAAAAAAATGCAGATTCACTGAGCCGGACAAAGGCATGAATGATTATTTTTCCCTACCCCCCTCTTACATGAAAATTGTGTACTTCTCAATAGCCTGCACTTTCCTTTTTAAATTTAGAGCCCTCAAAATCATCTTCTGAGAAAGGCATAGACCTGTCTCCTGCGTGCACGGCCTTAACTTTGGCAAATAAACCTCGTAAAATGATAGGGACTTGTCTTGTTATTTTTCTCGATTGACAGTTTTTAAGCAAAAGATCCAGCACACCTTTCTGTATAATTTCTAGTGTTCATGCAGAGTATTTACTGTCTCTTCCTTTGTTACATTTAGGAGTAGCTGCTGACTTTTTTCAGGAACACAGCATTAATGGCTAATGAGAAATTTAAGGAAGAGTGATTATGAACTGAAAACAGAATAAAAACTGTTACATCTCAACCAGACCTTAATATTCCATTTACATATTTTTATTTCTCTTATATCAAAGCTGCTTCCTACAAGGAGCTAGAGATGCAGTTGAGAGGATATATCCACATATTAAAGAGGTATATAGCAGGCAGGATGTTACTTAGTTTTAGAACCTCGTCCCTACTGCTAAACGAACCCTTAATAGCGGCTATACCATTAGGATGTCCTGATCCAACATCGAGGTTGTAAACTCTACTGTCAATTTGAATTCTAGAACTAGGGAACTTATTCCGTTGATCAAATTATTGGGTCAATGTGTATTAACTCACTTAGACTAGTGCGGTCTTAGTTTAGGTTGTTTGGAGGTTGAATTATGCTCCAAGGTCACTCCAACCAAAATTTTTAATCCACAGATAGTAGGCTAGGGCCTGCAGGCTTGTTTGAGTTTTTATTTGCATGAATGAATTAAAGCTCCATAGGGTTTTCTCATCTTATTTGTTTATATCCACCTCTTCATGAATAGGTCAAATTCACTGATTGAAAGTAAGAGACAGCTGAACCTTCGTATGGCCATTCATACAAATCCCTATTTAGGGAACAAGTGGTTATGCTACCTTTGCATGGTCAGGATACCGTGGCTGTTGAACATATGTGAGTGGGCAGGCAGTGCCTCTAATACTGGTAATACTAGAGGTGATGTTTTTGGTAAACAAGTGGGGTAAGATTTGCCGAGTTCCTTTTACTTTTTGTAATCTCTCCTTAGAGCATACCTGTGTTGGATTAACAGTGTCAATAATAGGGTGCTTATTATATCAGTTACTAATATTAGGCTGTTAACTGTCAGTGGGTTATTCTAGTCTGATGTAAGCTTATGCAATGGAGAATGTCTTCATGTTACTTATATTAACATTATTGCTTCTATTAAGTAATAGATTAGTCCAGTGTGGTGTTAGGAGTTCAATAGAGTGATTACAATTAAGATTTAGATGTTGAGCTTAAACGCTTTCTTAATTGGTGGCTGCTTTTGGGCCAACTATGGTGGTAACAGTTTTTACTCTCTGTAGGAAGGTTGTTTCCTAGGGTCTAAAGAGCTGTCCATCTTTAGACTAACAGTTAAACTTACAGGGAGATTAAGTAATTCTGTGGGTAAGTTTAAAGCCGAACTAAGATTCTATCTTGGACAACCAGCTATCAACAGGCTCGGTAGGCTTGTCACCGCTACTCATGAATCTTCCCACTATTTTGCCACATAGGTGAGTGTGGTTTTTCAGCTGTTCTTGGGTAGCTCGTCTGGTTTCGGGGGACTTGGCTAAAGTTCTCTGTGTATAGTTATTTCTAGTTAATACATTATGCGGAAGGTATAAGGGCTTGTCTTTGCTTTTTAGTGCTTGATACAGTTCTTTTATCTTTCCCTTACGGTACTTTGTCTATTGTGCCAGGATAAACATTTCTATCGCCTATACTTTTGTCTAAGGTAAATGGTTTGATTAAGATAGTTTGATAATATTTTTAGCAGGGTTTGGGGCTAGAGTTGGCTCAAAGTGATCAGGTCATGATGAAATCTTCTGAGTATAAGCCGGATGTTTTGGGTTAAGCTACATTTTGGTGTGTCCAAGTGCAATTTCCAGTACACTTACCATGTTACGACTTATTTCCTCTATACGTGCATAGAAAGTTATTAGTAATAGTGATTTCTAGAGTAACATTTGAGGAGGGTGACCGGCGGTGTGTGTGTGCTTCGTGGCCTTATTCAACCAAGCACTCTCCTCTTGGTTTACCGCTAAATCCACCCCCCAGTCAAATCCAACAGACCATAAGACCATGGAGGAAGGATACTTTTTGGGGGCTCTGATGCGGGAGCTACAGAAGGAAAGGCTGCAGAATGGAGGTACCATCAACAGTGAAAGCAATGAACATTAAGACAGAGATGACATTTACCATCAAATCCTTGGTGGTGCCGTTCCTTTCCTTAGTCCTGTTTGTTGAGGAGCCTTGGAGAATGAAGTTGCGGTTAAATGTTTTAATGGTCGTCACTGAAGATGTCTCAATTTTTTCAGCTAAAAGGAAATAAATGGGAAAAAATGTTACCCAGAAGATGGACTGATTGTTAAGGAAAAAACAAGGTGGCCAGATTACTCAGACTTTTGTTCTAGACTTGGAATCTCATTCCTGTACTGTGTTTGACTATGGAATCTTTTTGTTTTGTGTTTATTTTTATGATGGACAAATAAGTTAGGGCATCATAGATAACTTTCTGGGAAATGATAGCTCAGAGATAACCCAGTACAGTTCATAAATACTTATGTGCAGTCCTGAAATAGAAAAGGTTCTAAAACTTGCAAATTTTTACAACTTTGGAGCCAAAAGAATCTGATTATAAAACCTGACCTGAACTGACATGAGGCCATTTAATGTACTTCTCCATCTCATGGAGTGCAAATGTTCTTGTGCTCTGCTGTAAGGGTATTAATGTGTTTGATTTTCAGATGCTGCCTAGATGCCACAGGGGGTGTTAAGAAATATACAGCACATGTACTGTATTACCTTTCTAATGCTCAAGAAATTATGAAGCACATTGGACCCAAGGGTTTCAAATAAAGGACTATGAATCTGTGATAAATTTTAACTGCATACAGTTTTGTAGATTATAAACATTCAATAAATGTTTGTTAAATGATCAATAGCAGAACCAAGGCTCAAATGTACATCTTTGACTCTCTACTCCTCTAATTTGTAAATCTGAATTTCTAGTTTGGCATTACCCTTTTGTGGCTTCTGAACCCAGGGCATTTTTTGAAAATGTCCATCAGATAAAGGCAACATGACTGGCATTGCCAGAATCCTTTCTAGGTTGGACACTGTGGCAGATACTTTTGGTGTTCTGTTCACTTCTGACAGTCACCATTCTAGCACATTCCAATAGATACTACAGCAAGTATCACCACTCTGTCTTGGCTCATGCATGGGGCAGGTCAGAAGTACCAGGGAGTTAATGCCCCCAGAAGTAACTCTCAGCCAGAGATGGATGGGAGTTTTAGGACAAATATCCCATCTCCCTGCCTTTTGGGCAGAAAACTCTGAGATGCAGCCAGCATTGTCTCCCAGAGGTCACCAGGAGGACTTAGCCTTATTTGCCTAAAGAAATAGCTCCTAATTCAAGTACCCTGTATTGATTGACTTAATTTCTTTCTCTGAATCATTTCTCTTCTTCTCTAGCAGTGCACCTTCCAAACAAGCTACTTCCACTCCTATCCTTGTCCCAGTGTTCGCTTCTGGGGGGACCCAAATCAAGATAGACGAGCAATTCTGTGTGAGAATGCTCCATTAGATCTAATTCTCAAATTCAGGTCTTTGTGTTATCCAAAGTAAATGATTCAGGCTTAATTTTTTGGTAGCTTTGTGGTTTTAATTGAGCATACCTTTCACCGGTGGAGCAGGCAGTTTCCTCCTTTGCTGCCTTGATGTATCTATGGTTTGTACCTACAAACAGAATATAATGAGCAATATACCTTTGCAGAGCCAAATATATTTTATCTTCTAAATTTTCCAAGCCATGTAACATTCCAACAGAGGGAGAAAGGGACAAACACACCTGGGTCCTTTGCTTCTGATCCCGTCTTCTTGTGAGGCGCACACATGGTGCTATGTTTAATCCTGCAATGGTCAAGGCTGAAATCCGGCTCTCGATATCAGAAATCTTAAAGCAACAGAAAAACACGATTAGCAGGGAAAAAATACAGAAGGGGAAAATATTTCTCAAAAGTGTTAAGAATTTATAAAAACAAATCTGCTTTGATGTATGCTCATTCATTCATTCAACTTCTAGCAAACACTTCTCTATCTAGTGTGTAGCAAGAAAATAAAACACAGGCTTTTCAGTATAAATTTAAATTTCTAGTTTGTTAGCTCTAGAGCATGTCAACAACCCTGTCAGAGTATGCCTAGGGATAAATGAAAGCCTGGGGGCATGATGGGGACCCTGGCCCAGGGCCACCTGGCTCAGCATGGGGGTAAGGAGTGGTCAGAAAGTCATAGGATTTATATGTCCTGTCATAGTCATTTATATGTCCTGCTTTCTTCTTCCATAACTTCGTGAATCCAAAACCACAGCACCAGGTTTTAGAAGGGAGGCCTGGCAGCCCCCAGTTCAAGTCCATCTCCTCCATTAAGAAGCCAACCAGCCTTGAGAAACTCATCCCCTCTCTGGGCATCATTTTCCTAATTTGCAACATGGGAAGGTCAAGAGAGAGCTCAGATTTTCTTCCAGCAGAGTCTGAATGCAGAAATGGAAAGTAAGAACCCACTTAGTGCCCAGAGAGAACCCTGGTCCTCCCCTGTCTCCAGAAATGAAGATATTGTCCCTGCTCTTAGAAAAGGGCATTATGATGTGCCAGGAACCATGCTTAGTGTTTTAAATACATGAACTCATTCATGTCTCAAAATAATTCTGTGAAATAAGTACCATTATCTTGGTTTCACAGATAAGGAAACGGTAGCTCAAAGGGATAAGTGATATACCCATCATCTCACAGCCAATCTGGGCAGTGCATGGAATTCATGTCAGTGGCCATGCTATTATCACATTGCCACAGTCTCAGAGGATGTGCCAACACCTGGCATGGGGGACACTGGAAAAGGCAGGGAAAGGCTAGCAGAGTCAAGGGAAGAGGTCAAGATTCTGCTGAGATGGTACATTCTGAGTGTTGTTAGGAAATCAAACAATAAGCAGATGGTAGACCCCAGCCAGTGTGTGTGTGTGCTCCACACATGAGGTCTTCATTGCCTCCCAGCCCTCCGCAATTCAGTGCTACTCAAGACAAATGTGAATTCTGCTGTCATTTACCGAGGGCTTCTTTGAACAAAGTCTACTGTGATAGGAGCTATAGGAGGTACACAGAAAGACTGAAGGGTCAGCAAATTTGGGAGATGTGTCCCCTACCTCTGAGGGGTGGTAGTCATGGTCAGAAAAGGAGGAGGAGGTAGGTGAAGGCCAAGTCTGTGGCATCTGGTAAGAGAACACAAGCTACCCAGTAGCCAGCCCCAGAAGGTGCCACTTGAGTCCTGCCCTTCCTGGTCCCCAGATGCCTTTCTGTTCTTAATCTTCAAATTTCACATTAAGAATTGCATTCTTTTGGTTTGTGAACCAATAAGTTGCAGAAGCCTCTGAGAAAAGTTGCAGGGTAAGCTTTTACCAGTCATAAGCAACTGGTGTGGATTAGATGCTCACATTCTTCCCCGGAAGCAGTTTTGATGGAGGGCCTTGCTCAGAGGGCCCTGAGAAAGACAAGGTCAATGGGAAAGCAAGCTACTGACCTCTTCATTTGTGGACGGTCAGATTCTGGAATAAGATAGGGTTATTTTTTCAAGTTTTTGTCCATAGGACAAAGGACAAAGAAAGAGGAGGCTACTGAGGGCTGATTTTGCCTGTATCTTATCTCTCTATATAATTATGTCCCACTTCAGTTATGTCTCTATATAATTATGTCCCACTTCTAGAACTGCATGTCCAAAGAGCTATACATTTGCTAGAAGGGGATGACCAGTTCAGCTCTGAGTTTCCTGGAAGCCAAAGCCAAGAGCTCCATGTCCACAAGATCAAAGACCAAGTACTCAGAAGAACAGCTTTTCTTGATACTAAGAGTTAAGCGTTCTCCAGGAATCCTCATAGAGACAACCTTGCATGATGCAGTGGACAGCTCCCTTAGCATGCTCTGCAAGGGTCATTCTGCAGTCTCTTTCAGCACTGGACAACAGCACTCTGTCTCAAAGGTAGACTCTAAGTTGATAGTATCCTTAGAAACTGTCCTAATATTACCAAGAACACAATTTAGCATATGTACCCTCCTCAGTGGGGACCCTCCTACCATCCTGCAAGAAATTCTCTGTGAGACTAGACTTTGGATAGAACAGATAACAGGAAGTTGGAGGCTTCATTCTCTGGCACCAGTTAGCCTGGTGGGGAGGATTTCTGCATACCTGGAGGTGCAGTTGAGATAATCCACAAAGCTGAAGGCAGGGTCAACAACGTCTCATGCAAGTTAAGGACACCTAGGCAAGTGCATGTAGCCTGAGGGCAGGACCAACACATTTCCCAGGAAACCACACAGCACAGACTGGATAAGAATGTGGGCTGTTTGCATAAAAACCCTAGAAGAAAATCTAGGCAATACCATTCAGGACATAGGCCTGGGCAAGGACTTCATGTCTAAAACACCAAAAGCAATGGCAACACAAGCCAAAATTGACAAATGGGATCTGATTAAAGTAAAGAGCTTCTGCACAGCAAAAGAAACTACCATCAGAGTGAACAGGCAACCTACAGAATGGGAGAAAATTTTTGCAGTCTACTCATCTGACAAAGGGCTAATATCCAGAATCTACAAAGAACTCAAACAAACTTACAAGAAAAAAAAAAAAAAACCCATCAAGAAATAGGCGAAGGATATGAACAGACACTTCTCAGAAGAAGACATTTATGCAGCCAACAGACACATGAAAAAATGCTCATCATCACTGGCCATCAGAGAAATGCAAATCAAAACCACAGGAGATACATCTCACACCAGTTAGAATGGCAATCATTAAAAAGTCAGGAAACAACAGGTGCTGGAGAGGATGTGGAGAAATAGGAACACTTTTATACTGTTGGTGGGACTGTAAACTAGTTTAACCATTGTGGAAGGCAGTGTGGCGACTCCTCAAGGATCTAGAACTAGAAATACCATTTGACTCAGCCATCCCATTACTGGGGATATACCCAAATGATTATAAATCATGCTGCTATAAAGACACATGCATACGTATGTTTATTGCAGCACTATTCACAATAGCAATGCCTTGGAACCAACCCAGCTGCCCATCAATGATAGACTGGATTAAGAAAATGTGGCACATATACACCATGGAATACTGTGCAGCCATAAAAAAGGATGAGTTCATGTCCTTTGTAGGCACATGGATGAAGCTGGAAACCATCATTCTCAGCAAACTATCACAAGGACAAAAAACCAAACACCGCATGTTCTCACTCATAGGTGGGAATTGAACAATGAGAACACTTGGACACAGTAAGGGTAACATCATACACTGGGGCCTTTTGAGGGTAGGGAGCTGAGGGAGGGATAGCATTAGGAGATACACCTAATGTAAATGACGAGTTAATGGGGGCAATGCACCAACATGGCACATGTATATATATGTAACAAATCTGCATGTTGTGCACATGTACCCTAGAACTTAAAGTAAAATAATAATTAAAAAAAAAAAAAGAATGTGGGCTGTTTGGTGCAGTGGATCACACCTGTAATCCCAGCACTTTGGGAGGCCAAGGCTGGTGGATCACTTGAGGTCAGGAGTTTGAGACCAGCCTGACCCATATGGTGAAACCCTGTCTCTATTAAAAATACAAAAATTAGCCGGACGTGGTGGTGCATGCCTGTAGTCCCAGCTACTCGGGAGGCTGAGGCAGGAGAATCACTTGAACCCAGGAGGCGGAAGTTGCAGTGAGCCGAGATCATGCCATTGCACTCCAGCCTGGGTGACAGAGTGAGATTCTGTCTCAAAAGAAGAAAAATAGAGTGTGGGCTATGAGGTCACGAAATTTGAGTTAAAATCCAGGTTTTATCACTTTCTAGGTATTTGACCTTGGATAAGTTTCCTTAGATATAAAAGGAGAATAGTAACAGTAGCTACCTTATGGGGTTGCTGAAAAAATAAATACAATAATGTAGTAAAGCATTAAGGAGAAATACCTGGTACAAAATAATGCTCACAGAATATTGGGAATTATTGATAATATTATTGTAATATTTAAAAAATGAAAAATTAATAGGCATACATTTAAACACATGGAAAATAGACATTTGGAACTCCAGAGTTTTCTGCCATAACAGTCTAGAAAAATGTGGAACGGGGAATAACTATCCAATAAAGGGGGAATAATTATCCAATAAAATCCTCCCAAACACCCATAAATATTACTTCCTGTAAAATCATTCAAGAAGTATTTGCTACACAATGTAACAGAAAACAAGAGATTTGATTCTAGTTTATATAACTTTGACAATAAATTGATTAAGTCTTGGGTGAAATTTATGGAAAATAATTTTTTTTTGGAGAATTGCTGTTCAGCCATTCTTAGTGGTAATAGTCAACAGGGCCATCTGTCTGATGAGCTCATTTCTAGTTCACAGCATTGAACCATCCACAGAATGGAGAATTGTGCCTTTTCATTCTCTAGAGTGGCTGATGATGTCAGGAGTTGTAATTTTGACTCAATAAAGTATTTCCTTTTAAAATAATTATCACCTGAGATTGTCATCTTCTCTGTGAAATGAAAGTAAAATCTCAGAGCCCCCAATTCACTATGCCAAAAGGGAGAAGTTTGGAAGCTGAGTCACAACCCCTCCTCCCTGCCCCCCAAAACTGGCTTTCCTTTTGTTCCTAAACTGATAGCTACAGATAGAAGGCCACATGTCTTTACAGCTTCCGTCACCCTGACAATGGAAATTAACAACTTATCTTCATGCGTACAGGACAAGAGGAGACTAGAAATTGTCCCCTCACTCACCTGAAAATGAATGCATATTTGACTGCTTCTTCTACTCTCTGTTTACTTTTACTCTATCTTACGTAAAGCACAGATTTACTGAGTGCAAGATGAATACATAATTGACCGTCCCTTTGCCCCTCCTTTTCATGTGCAATGGGCAGATTCACAAGAATGTCACCAAACCCTCTCTCCTTCCCTCCATCCCTTTCCACTCCTGCCCACTTTTCCCCTTTAAATATTGAAACCCTCAAACTCCTGTTTGGAAAAAGTATGAGCCACAGATCCTACTGTGGTTTCTGTCTCTTATTTTTTTCTGGGTACATCCTCAATCTTGGCCCCCCCCCCAAAAAAAAACACCCTCTAAAATGACTGAAACTCACTTCAGTCAGTTTCTTTGATTTATGTCTCTATCCAAATATGGTTTCTATTGACCACAGTTCTCCCAATGATTCAGTTTTAAGATGCAGGATCTATCTCAGTGGCTCACGTCTGTAATCCCAGCACTTTGGGAGGCCAAGGCAGGTGGATTGTCTGAGGTCAGGAGTTCGAGACCACTCTGGTTAATATGGTCAAACCCCATCGCTACTAAAAATACAAAAAAAAATTTAGCTGGGCATGGTGGCATGTCCAGTTACTTGGGAGGCTGAGGCGGGGAATTGCTTGAACCAGGGAGGTGGACGTTTCAATGAGTCGAGATCGTGCCATTGCACTGCAGTCCAGCCTGGGTGACAGAGCAAGACTCTGTCTCAAAAAAAAAAAAAAAAAAAAAAAAAAAAAGAAATATCAGCAAACCAGGGGTCTATACTGAACTTAGGCTACAGAGACCAGTGTCTCTCAAACTTGAGTAACACATGGAGCCCTTTTAAAGAAAAAAAAATGTCATGGGTCCCAAGAATATATCTGCAGACCCCAGTTTGAAAATCAGTGGCTTAATCCATGGTCAGTTTTAATTTACAGAGTCAAAGGCTATGGGAATGTCTATGAAAACTTCAAACAGCCATATTCACAAAGTTATAGAGACTATGTCAGTCAGTTCTTAAATAGCCGTATCTAAATCCTGCCTCCTCTTCATGAAAAATATTGTCCTGAGAAATGTATGCTTCCAATTTGCTTCATTTATTCACCCCATTTTTATTGTGTGCTCTATCTGTACCAGGTATTGTGCTAGGCACTGGAGTTACATGTTAAGCCACACAGTTATAGTTCTATTCTCATGGAGCTTTCAGTCTATAATGGGGAATATTACTTAATATTACTGCTTAATAAGTAATCAACAGTGTGATAAGGGTCAGAAAAGGATGGTCTTGGAGTGGAATGGAAACCTGTATAGTAGAGAGACCTATGTACGGGTCAGGAAATTTCTCAAAGAGGAAACTGGTATAAGGTTTAAAGGGCAGTCCAATATATTATCAAGGCTTTAATTTGGGGGAGAAGAGGACTACACTTTTAAAGGGAGAATTTGGTAGAATTCATCTGGAGGGACCATATCCATGCAAACATGCTGGAGATGATGGGAGCTGATAGATACAATGGCTTTAAAGTGATTCTTGTAGAACATGGGGCTTCCTCTTTCACCCTGTAGGACCCATCTGGGCAGAGAGGAGAGTTTTCACCTGGAGTTCAGCATGGTGGACTTGGGCTGCAGCCGTGGCCACCTGGTCCTCCAGATCCGCCAGATGGGTCTCATCAGTGCCGCTGTGGATGCAGCGGGCGGCATCTTCCAGCTCAGTCAGCTGGCTCTCCAGTCCATACACAGTGCCTGCTGCCAGGTATACCTGTAGAGAGAGTGCTGCATTTGAGTTCAGGTCTGCAGACCTGGGACTGGTTGGGGTCCCTTGAGGGGACCCCAGCAATTCAGGGGAGTGAGAGAGAGAACTGGGCTTAACATGGCAGGGGGAATGTTATTTTTATAACATTTATGAACATTCTTCACACCTAAATGTGTGAGGTCTTGATACCCCTCACTGTCAACCACACCTTCCCTCTCCCACAAACTTCCCTGTACGAAAAAGCATTTTAAAGTTGCTTTTGTTCAAATTGTGCAAAATACATGACATCAGCTATGCAAATTGTATATTGGTCCAGTGACTATAAAAATGACTATAAAGAAGAAACAAAGAGAAAAACTCATGATGGAGTTTTGCCAACACAACTTTTGTTTAGCATTTAGTATCTGAGAAAGAATTCAGAAAACATGAAAGAAGGGAAATAATTTAAAATAATTACAAATTTTGAGTGAATTATCTCTGATTAATTAGCTTCTGCGTGCTTCAGTGAGGTTAAGGGAATTAAATAAACCTGAAGTTTGTAGTTGAAAAATATTTCTTAGAAAAGAGTGTGATGTTAAGAGAAGCATGTTGAATCTATTTATCTGTCAATTAGGACAATTTTTGAGAGCTATTAAAAATAAGAGAGCAAGTCTGATAAAGAAATTTAAGAAAAAGAAACATTTTTTACTTACAAGTTTATAAGGTTATTCCCATAAAAGTGAGCAAGGTAAAATCCTTGAAATAACTCAGACTAAATGGTGTGGGCCAGGGTGAATGAAGCACATACCCCCTCTCCCTAATCAATAATGTGATGAAGCAACCAACAACACAAGAAATGAGATGTATCTAAAGAAAGTCATTACTTAAAGAGGTTCTTGACGTTTAATCAACATATATAAAATCCTAAACCTGTAATCACAGCAATTTAGAGTTGATTTGAATGAAACACATGGCCAAGACTTCAACAGTTTCCTTAACTTGGGTTAAAAATATAGCAGAGTTGAAGACAAGTCAAGAGTTCAGGTACACAAGTTATGCACGTTTCTCTTTCTTTCTTTCTCTTTCTTTCTTTCTTTCTTTCTTTCTTTCTTTCTTTCTTTCTTTCTTTCTTTCTTTCTTTCTTTCTTTCTTTCTTTCTCTTTCTTTCTTTCTTTCTTTCTTTCTTTCTTTCTTTCTTTCTTTCTTTCTTTCTTTCTTTCTTTCTTTCTTTCTTTCTTTCTTTCTTTCTTTCTTTCTTTCTTTTTTTTTTTTTTTTCACTTTATGACGCTGTGTTGGTAAGAGAAAGAAGCCTGAGATGTTCCCACTCTGTCAATTCCTTGGCATGATTCACTCATCTGTTTTAAAACTGGCAATTTTACAAAACATTTCAAGGTGGAGCAAAGGCAGGTACAGGTTTGATGAAAGCAAATTTGTGCACCATCACCAGGCATAATTACCTGGGCTGTGGGAGCTTTCAGCACTGATTGGCACAGACGATGTCACATCAGATGATTCACCAATCATACAGGGGCCATGAGTCAAATGTCTGATGGGAATTGCCATACTTCAGTTTATCTTTTGTTCTATATTTCTTTATCATATGTTGAATATGTAATTCTGTTTCATACAGAGAAATTCTGTTTCTAAGAGATCTTCACAATTTAATCATAGCCGTTTATTTTTGTTTTTAAACAAATGGTTCTTTGTCAAATGAAAGAAATGATAAATATTTCAAAGATATTTGAGTGAATAAATTATTCAAATAATGTATCACAAAATTTCTTAAGTTGAAAAACTTCCGTTTAGAGGGTAAAAATATAATTGGGGGTGGGGAAAAGGGGGACAACGAGAGAGAGAGAGAGAGAGAGAGAGAGAGAAAGAGATGTTTGAAGTTTATTATACTTTTTTATACTTTCTCCTATCTACACCAAAAAAAGTAAATTTATTTTAATAAGAATTTAAAATATAAATCTACAGTTTTACACGTTGAAACAACATTTGGAGTTATTTAAGTGAAATAATTTAAGCATGGCAATAGTTAAACAGAACTTGACGTAACTAAGGTCTTGGAACCTTGATTTTAGCAGAAACATGCAAAACGCAATGTCATCACACTCTGGGATGTGCATCAACCTGATTGCTGTTTACATCTTCAACATGTTCATTCGCTAATATTCCTTGTTTTTGTTTTTGTTTTTTTTCTGCCAACACAAAGCAAGATGAAAAAGCTCCAAGCCCTCAGCAAGGCCAGAATGTTCATCTTTTACTCTGTGTTCGCTAAAAGCCTACTTTCCTGGCACCAGGAGGAAGAATAGATTTAGTGGTTTGGCACTGATACCGGCTGAACAGGAATTTACAGCCAAAATGATGGTGCCTAAAGGACTGGAGGAGAATAATGATGATGATAGTGGGGATGATGATGATGTGATGACAGCATTAATTTATCGAGCCAGTGGCTGAGCCAAGGGTTTATGTGACTTGTATATGCTCATAGCAACCCTTGAGGTAGATACTATTGTAATCATTGTGTTCAAGATGAGAATTTTTATGCTCTAGGAAGGTTTAGTGATTTTCTGAGGTCTCTCAGCTGGGGACTGGTGGACCCTAGAAGTGATCTCAAAGGGCTGAAGCTAGTTCCCTTGCCTTCATCCTCCTTGCCCTATGATGCTGTGATAATCTCAGTTGGAATGTTATAACATTTTGCATTTCACATTTTAACATAAAGGTACTAGAGTTACTATGGTTACAGATGGATATGATATTGGCTCTGTTGCTGGCTTGAAATAACAAAAGGTAACATGCTATATGATGAAAATGTTATTCTAGCTTTATAAAACATAACCCATTTGAAAAATGTTCACTTGGACTTGCTTGGTAAGTTAAGGTCCACTTTTGGTGAGAACTATGGTTACCATGTCTGAGTAACCTATGACCCCTTCAAACTCTAGTCATTGATGCCTATGATTGCATTCAGTGGCTCTCGGTTCAACAAGGCTTTCTCAAAGTGGTTCAAGGCATAAGAATAGGTGTTTCCTTAATCACTTATTTGTGATTAAATTCTCTAGAATAAAGAGTGTTAAACAGATTTCTTTACTGCAGATCTTCCGAGAGGCTTTAATGTGCTAGTATGTATCTCAATTTTCCTAGAAAGAGTATGCAAGCTTCCAAGACTTATTTGACCTTAGAGCATCTTGTTGGACTTGACTTCCATGAAATATACTTTAGGGGACTAATGTGTTTCTTTCCTTGCACTCTGAGGGCAGAGAACCACCTGAGTAACCATGATCATCTCCACAAGTTCTAGTGCCACATCCTCTTTAGTGCTGTGATGGTTGTAGGAGAGCTTTGGGAAAGAGGACCAACATCCTCTGCATGGACCTGGATTCAGTGGCAGACCTGGGCTCCCTGTAGTGCAGGTCTACTGTGTCTGCTGCCACTGGTTGTATACTCCATGGGCAATGAGGGGTGGAGCTAAAAGGGAAGTTGGGTTTGCCCTCCACTCCCTCTGAGGCTGGGGATTATGGGTTACTTACAACCCTGCATACATCCTCAAGGTGGCAGTCCTACTATTCACACCACAGGTCTGAGAATGCTCATGCTAGTCATTCTCTGTTGACCTTCTAGGTCCATTTTCTATCCTTCTTTGTCCTGCTCTGTTTCCTGGGAGGCTGACCTATTTGGACTTCATCACCAGGGCTTCCTGGCTGTCTGGGATGGGTTTGGTCAGTGGAGATACCACTGTCTGGGACTGGTAATAGCTTCCTTTTATTGCTACTATTCCACCCTCAGCATCCCATAACCTTGCCCACACCTGAGTTGACAGCCCCTTCATGAAATTCTCCTCTTCCAGCTACACCCCAACAGGTACAGCAGAGCTCTTCACAGCAAGAGTTTAAAATACCTAGAGACCAAGGCATTCAGCCCAAGGAACTGAGCCCCCATTGCATGCTGCTGTGGAGGCTGGGATTAGTCCTAGGTTGTTTATGCCTTTAGGGGAGACAAGAGCTGATTTCACAGCACTAATGCCAGATAGCAGGTGAGGATTGTCAAAGCTGAGAGACAAGATAATTCTTAAATACCCATGCCCTCTGCTAATTAAGGGGGTTAAGGCAGTTTATGAAAACAGGAGATTGGATATGCAAATACCAATGTTTCTTTATCTTATGTAGCTCTGAAACCTTCAGAAGTATTTTTCTTTTTTTTTCTTTTTTCCCGTTTTGCTCAGGACCCGTTGTGTCCCTCAAGGAAAGAGATGTCACAGTAAAGATAATCTGAGGTCCTGGGGAGATCCTTTCTCTTCCTCCCCATTACAAAAGCCACACAGGCGAAGCTAGTGTAACTGGGCAGAACTGTGAGTCTTCAGAGGTATTTTTAAAGGTGAACATTCTCAACCAAATGTTCTTTTTCTCCCCCCGAGTCCTGTCCTGCGGTAACCAATGTTCAGAAAGCAAGAATAGTGTCACCGTTTCTATTTCTGACAGTCCCTAGGTTCCCTAGCACAAAGGAGGACAGCAGAGGAGTGCAGGACTGTTCTTTATTCTGAAGACCAACAAAAGTCATGGTTTAATGAGATCAGCTGCGCCCAGAGGACAGTTGAAGAACCACCCTGGCTTCTCCCACTGCTCAGCTGAATTCCATCCGGGAGCAGCAGAGCAAGGCAATGCGCCCGTGGCTCTGTGATCTGTTGAATTAAAGAGACGAAGAAGAGGCATCCTTTCCCTGACTCAAAAGCCCATGAATTCAAAAGAATATAGATGGGGTTTCTTCTGAGGTTAAATTTAAAAAGCTGAAGGATGGGGAAAGGGAAGGAGGAGGAAGAAGGCAGTTAACTCTTTGGGAACAGGAGAGGCATGAGGGGTACAGAACAGGGAAGCAGTCACCTACAGACTGGGCCTGCCAGCCTTGGTCCCTGCTGGGGCTTCTGACATCTTCAGTCTGTGAGTAAGTGGACATATTTTAAATCAAAACTGTTAACCCAAAGGGAAAAAAAAAAACATAACTTACAATTAAAGGATCTTACAAGATGAAAACTCCAATAAGGCCATTGCATTCTTTTCAACATGCTCCTTGGAGGTAAAAATAAAAGGGCAGGATATCTTTGTTTTAAGTGTGCTATGAAAACTGACCATTTTCATTTAAACTGGATATTTCACACACTGTTTTTCTGATACCATACTTTGTGAAAAATACATTCGTTTGCTAGTGAACCATGTCTTTAACCTTTTCAATTCTGTGTGTCCAGGATCAGGGCCATCTCAGGACTCAGCTATGTTAGAGACATATTTAAAGAACAGAGACCCTGTGCATGAGAAGTCAAGCAGTTCTTTTTAAAAGGGGTTTCATTCCTCTGGTGTAGTCATACATCAGCTAAACATTCACCAAGTGCTTCCTCTGTGTCAGGCTCTGGGTGGTGGACTGGGGTTAGGCTACAGAAATAAAAGGTGGTAAACCCTGTTCTGTAGGAATTTATATATCTCGTTCCCAATCTGGGGGTGATTTTGCCCTGCCCCAAACCCCTAACATTTGACAATGCCTAGAGACATTTTTGACTGTCACACTGGGAGGGTGCTGCTGCTGGCAGTTAGTGGGTATAGACCAGGGGTGCGGCCAAGTATCCTGTGCACAGGACAGCCCCCACACGAAGAATTGCCTAATCCAAATGTCAATAGTGCCAGCCTAATGGGAGATGGATGAGTGAACAGAAAAGATGGAAAGTGTGAAAAGTGATCAGACAGATACATGCATAGGTTTTATGGGAGCCCAAAGGGAGAGAGTCTTCAACTTTTAAAGTGAAACAAGCATATATATATGTAATTTTATTCATAGAGATGGGATCTCACCATATTGACCAGGCTGGCCTCAAACTCCTGGCCTCAAGCAATCCTCCCATCTTGGCCTCCCAAAGTGCTGGGATTACAGGCGTGAGCCACCACACCCAGCCTGCATTTAAAAATTTTTTATTTCTTATTGTTTCAACTTTTATCAAAAAATACTTCAGGCTGGGCACGATGGCTCATGTCTGTAATCCCAGCATGTGGGAGGCCAAGGCAGGAGGATCACTGGAGGTCAGGAGTTTGGGACCAGTCTGGGCAACATTGCAAGACCCCATTTCTGCTTTAAAAAAAAAACCACTCTCTAATAACAATTCCTGATTCCTGGGAACAGCATTCATTAGAGCACCTCAAAAGCACAGTTGACTCTGCAGGAGCTGGCATTACCTAACTTGATTTGATATCAACTTCATGGCGAGAGCCACGCCAACTACTGATGGTGACTACAGCTTGAGTGTTAATGTCCAAATTTCTCAGTGTCACCCTTGGTCTGGAGTACTGGAAAATTCTTATCCTCAGCTATTTCCTGAAATACCCAGTGATCATGAATATTTACCTGTAAAAATTTATTACACTGTTTATTTCATCACAAATCAGAAGGACTGAAAAATCCATTACTAGCAAATATACCTATTAGGCCAAACCAAACATACAACTCCTCAAGGGGCAGTGAGAGCTTTCCTGAACTCTAAAGTCATCAGTCACACCCACCTGTCCTCCAGGCCAAGTGCCTCTTACTTGACAGCCAAGAATTTTTCTTCTCTTTGAATGGAAGGGGGAAATTACAAAGTCCTTTAACCTAAACATAGTCATGCTTTGCTAAACAATGAGGATATATTTTTAGAAATGCAAAATTGTGTGAACATCATAGAGTGTACTTACGCAAACCTAGATGGTATAACCTCCTACACACCTAGCCTATTGCTCCTAGGCTACCACATGTTACTGTACTGAATACTGTAGGCAATTGTAACACCATGGTAATTATTTGTGTATCTAAACATAGAAAAGGTACAGTAAAAATATAGCATTATAATCTTATGGGACCACCACTGTTGTATATGTGATCCGCCATTGACCAAAACCTTATTATACGGCACATGACTATAATTATATTTGGGAATACCTTTTAGAAGAACAAACTAAATGGAATTGAATCTGAAGAAAGGTAAATGTAAGCACTGTTTTCTCCTCCCTCCCCCAAGTACATCGATTTTGCCTTCAGAGATGTACAAGTTTCCACAGGGAACCAGCTGACTTGGCTGATGGTCTTTAACCCTTCTAAATGTTGAAACAGATTGTAAGCACCTTCGCCTTCATCCCCTTCCCGCTTTCCAGACATCTGGTAGATCTCACCTCCTTTCCCTGTGACCCTGACTCTGAGGCATGGCTTCCTTCAGGCAGAAAAGGACCTGGCACCAGGGAAAGCCCAGCTACCTAAGTCAGGATCCTCAGAAGAAGCAACAAGTAAACACAGGATGAAAGAGGCAGATGAGTCTTCTGGGCCACTCTGCCTACACTTCTGTAAAAATGGATGATTTTTCAATAAAGCAAAATCACCAATAGGACTTGTTTTATTTCCTTTCTTTCTCAAGTGTCTTTCTCTTGAAAGCAGCAAATGCATACTTGTTCCAGGATGAGAGAAAGAGCTAAGAGTGTGTGTTATTAAAGTTGGAACCACTTTTAACAACCCATTCTTTAGTGAATTTTAATGGGATCATTTTAGGAGTTGGCTGATGACATGCCTTTCAAATACTAATAAGAATAGCCAACATTTATGTGGACTTTTTTGCAAGCATTATGCTAAATGTTTTATTTCCAAAGAAGAAATGTAATTTTGAATATAGTTGATGTTAGGCATTTTCCTCTTGATTGGCAGATCCACTAGCAGTGGTTGGTTAGCATCCTTATTGGGGAGCATAGGAATTGGGGAGGGGGAAATGATGGTAGTCTGAGGTCTAAATATGGTCAGAAGGTGATACAGTAGAGTCTTACTCAGTTCCCAGAGTGCTTGGACAATTTTGGAGTGGAGTGTGATAGGCTCAGAAGAAAGACAGTGGGCTTCTTGTTGCTAATGGCACAGGGAGACTTGGGTGATTCATTGGAAACATAAATTACATATGATTGTGTTGGTATCTTTTTTTTTTTTTTTTTTTTTTTTTGAGACAGGGTCTCACTCTGTTGCCCAGGCTGGAGTGCAGTGGCACCATCTTGGCTCACTGCAACCTTCGCCTCCTGGGTTCAAGCGATTCTCTTGGGTCAGCCTCCCAAGTAGCTGGGATTACAGGCGCCTGCCACGACACCCAGCTAATTTTTGTATTTTTGTAGAGACGGGGTTTCACCATGTTGGCCAGGCTGGTCTCAAACTCCCGACCTCAAGTAATCCGCCTGCCTCAGCCTCCCAAAGTGCTGGGATTACAGGCATGAGCCACAGCGCCTGACCAGATTGTGTTGGTATCTTAAATTAGAGAAGCAGAGAAGACCAGTTGTAGTAATTTCAGTTCTTTTGGCAACCACTTCATCCCCTGTAGCGGCACTGGCAATACTCCCACCTGGATCCCCTTGGATCTCTTTTATAGTTTCTCTATAATCCTCTCCCTGCCCACCAAGCTTTTATTCCTAGCAGCCCATATCTATACAGGGGACTGCCTTTGGGCTACTAGAGACACTGCCTGCATGCAAAGAGACTGAAGTGCCTGCTGGTTGTAAGAAGGGTCAGTTCTTTTGCCCTAGGTCAGGACAACTCTGAGGTGCAACTTCTACTCCAGAGCTCTCTGCAGGATCAAGCTGAAGCTCCTCTTTGTGTAAGATCATGTCCTTGCTTGGATTCTTCCCTTTCCCTTACTTTCCCCATTCCCTTACCAGCTTCCCTTGGGAGCATTCCCTAATAAGTCACATGCACACAAATCCTCATCTCAGGGTCTGCTTCTGGGGAATCCAACCTAAGGTCCTTCCTGAGAATGTATTTGCTATGGTGGTAGTGGTGTGTGTATCCTTGCACTCTTCATGATAAGCTACAACTTCATCAGCTTCTTCTTCACACACATTCACCCTAGACAGGGCACCTCCACACCCCCTTACATTTTCTTCCAGGGAAGTCAGCTGCTCATCCAGTCTCACTTGGTCTGTCCCACGAGGAAACGTCCCCTTCTGTCTGTCAGGAGGGACTTGTGGGGACTCCCAGGGCCCTGTAGATCCTGCTATCAACTCCTCTGTAGCATTGATGACTTTCAGGACTTCTGTGGAGATGTTGCAGAGAGAAACAGCAGAAAACTTCTGTTTGGTCCGATAACAGAAGGGGACAGAAGACAAGAACAGCACATTAACAATGACACAGAAATTCTATGTTATCATGACACTCATCATCATGAGGTTGATTCTGTAATTCCACACACAAACACCAATGTGTCGAAGAATGAGATTAAACTAGACACAGCAGAAGAGAACTGAGGGGAGGCCTGATTTGACTTTGCCTAGTTTCTGTGACTCATAATAAAATATTTCAGATTCTTGGGGAGGGAAGGAGGAAGGAGTGCTAGAGTGGAAGCTGTATGTCCTCTGCCCACTGCTGGTAGTTTAATATCTCTTACCTTATTTGCTGAATAATAATATACTTCATCAGCAAAACTTCAATCTCAGACTGAAGTGTGGTCCAGGGTAGCTTTCTGGACTGGCATTTAAGAGACCTGGGCTCCAGTTCTGGCTCTAAATTCACCCAGTTATGGGACCTTGGCCAAGTTATTTCTCATTTTTGGAACTCATTTTTGTCATTTGTACAATGAGGGTACTAGAAAGAATTTCTCTATAGTTTCTTGATAGACAGTGTATTAGCTCACACACCTATTTTCAAGCCCATTCTCTCTTGCTTTCTTCTACCACGGGGTGAACAGGAAAATACTCAATTTTCCTGCTTCCCTTGCAGCTAGGTGTAGTCATGTGATACATTTTTAACTAGTGAGTCCACAGGGAAAGCCTGAGGAGTTTCTAGATAAGCTTTTGTTTTCCTAATCAGGGGAATTGGTGCATCTAATGTTCCTCTCTTCCTCCCCACTTGTTTCTGCCTTAAACATAGACATGCAGCTTATGAGCCAGCAGAATTGAAGAAGAATGCCAAACCTCCAAGTGAGATGGGGCAGAAAGACTGAAGGAGCTTGGACTCAGAGAGCACTGGATTGGGTGAACCACTGGGAGTCATCACCTGCCTCTGAATATCATGTTATGTGAAAAAAAGATCCCCTATCTGTTGAAGCCACTGTTGGCCAGGTTTTCTGTTATCTGTGGCTGAATGTATTCCTGACTGACACAGGTCACTTCCAGCTTTTACATTCAAGGTTCAAAATTACAATCAATCTGGATTTGGGCCAACGTCATTAATGGAGCAGAGGCACATCAATCCCAAAGAATTATCTGCATTTTGGGTTCATCTGAACATATAGCATCATGCAATAAGCTGGAGATCACTGTTGTTTGGCAGTCATGGTTTCCATCTACAAACAATTTTGTTTATCTCATCATATCATTTGTAAATTAGAAGTTGAATACTGCTCACAGGCATATTTCGTGTGACCAGTACAATGTTTGGTAAGATATGCCTTTCTAAGGTACCTATCTGACCCATATAATCTTGACCAAAATATTAATGATAGCTATGACTTGATTTTGCAAAATTTGTTCCTCTGAGTGGATTCTATTTTAGGTTTTGTCTCACTAGAGAAGGTTTCCATTGGCCCTCCCACTTTACTAGAGAAGCAAAGGGGCTAGGTGACAAATTAGTGGCTGAGTCTATAGTCCAGAAGCTGACTCTGGGCCTCTACACTGAGGCACATGATCTCACACCTGTCAAGCCATTCTGGGGTGAGGACACATGTGTCAGAGGGCTCCTCTTTAGCCTTAGCCTGTCTATTCCACAATAGCTGCTTGACTGACCCAATAGCCATGTTTCTGTTGGTTCAGGGGGCTTTGCTACATACCAGAAAGGTAGGGTCTGGGGTCCCAGGGGAATGAGATAGAGGAAAGGTGATGCAGACCCACCGGAATAAGGGTAATGTCCAAGAGAACAGCCAGAGCCAACTCTTCACCTTAGGAAAAATGTGCAGAGGATATTCCCCACTTTTCAGGATCCTGTAGCTTGGTGTGGCAGATTTTAGGGACAAATTGGGCTCAAAATAATTTTGGCAAGAACCAGCTACCACTGCTTAAGCCTGTTTCAGAAAGGGCAACATTGTATGCATGAAAGCGGATTTGTTACCCTTTTATTAGGAATAAAACGTGTTTAGAAAGATTGCCCCTTATTTGGTAGACACAGTGCCTTTGTAGATCTTTTGAAAAGAAAGATATATGACCAAGGGATTCAGAAAAAAAAGTTAGACCATAGCATGAGGGAGGGGAAAGCAAAAATTTACACAAATTTCCAAACAGCACAGGGCATTAAAGGTCCAAGGTATTAATGGAAAGGACTTAAGAGATGCTTAAACAGAAAGAGTGATCTGTATCCTGGACTTCAACTGAACATACAATCAAAAGGGTAAGTTGGCCGTCAATACTGTTTGACCATCATTGTTTTATTCCATCTATAAACAGCCTTATTTATTCAGTCATGAGAGTTGTAAGCTTGAAGGCAAATATTACCCATGCTTTTTGGCCTAGAATACCTCCTGTGAGATATGCACTTCCCAGTTCTCTGTACCACCCCCCACCCCTCCCACCCCCCAGTTCATTCTACATCTTTATTGGGACCCTGTGGTGTGCCAGCTCTGTTGCAGTTGCTGGGATAAAGCAGTGAACAAGAGGGATGCAGTTCCTGCCCTCATGGCATACCTTTGGCCCTACCCCATCCACTTGTCACATTGACTTACTGTCTTGGCCCCTGAATGCATTTGCATTTTCCCTTAAGTCAGAGTGAGGAGTCCCAGGCAACTGGTCTGAGGAGAGCACCACAGCTTCACCTGGAACACCTGAGGTCTGCTTAAAGACCTGGACCATTTCAGAAGGGAACTAGCTTCCAGCTGGCAGAAGTGACAGATCGGGCCGGGCGTGGGGGCTCATGCCTGTAATCCCAGCACTTTGGGAGGCTGAGGCAGGTGGATCACCTGAGGTCAGGAGTTTGAGACCAGCCTGGCCAACATGGTGAAACCCTGTCTATTAAAAATGCAAAGATTAGCCAGGCGTGGTGGCGGGCACCTGTAATCCCAGCTCCCTGGGAGGCTGTGGCAGAAGAATTGCTTGAACCTGGGAGATGGAGGTTGGAGTGAGCTGAGACCCGCCATTGCACTCCAGCCTGGGCAACAAGAGTGAAATTCTGTCTCAAAAAAAAAAAAAAAAAGAAGTGACTGAACAAAAATATGAAAACTGGAAAAGATCTCTTCATTGGTTGGTGTCCTTATTTTGCTCTCCACTGGGAAATGTGAACTGGAATCCACAGCAATTTCCCACCTGTAGGGAATCAAGTGTTTCTTGTCTGTTCCTTAGGAATGGGCTGTTTGCTTGGACCTGGGGGTGGGTATGGACCATGTACCTACTGGAAGTTGAGATAACTTGGATTTCAATAGCTATATGACAGGGTCAGGGCACCTAACCTCCCTGTTCCTTATTGTGCTCACTGGCCAGTGAAAGATCAGCTTTCCTACCAGGCTAACACTGACTTGTAATGTAAATGTCCTGTTTCCTGCCCAGTCTAGAGAAAAGTGAAAAGCACCTCCTACAACTATGTTAAAAAAGTTATATTTAGCACTGGATGGGGGTTGATCAGATGAAAAGCTGGTGGAGATTCAGAGGTGGCTGACAGGGAGCCCTGTATGTGGGAGAAATGAAAAGCTAAAGGATCCTACCTATTTCTACTGCTTGCAGCCCCAGAGGGATGAGCTGAATGGCACAAATTGCGAGTTGAGAGCCCAGACAGAGCATGCCATTGCGGTAGCTGACTTTCTCCAGATATTAATCTGGAGATAAAATATGGGTTTTATGGTAGCAAATGAGGGAGGAGTGAAAGCATGGAGAGAGTCAGCTGACACAATGGGAGGCTTTGCAGAACAGGGAGGTGGGTCTGAAGACACTTGCAGCTAAGGGACCCACAGACGATGGAATGAAAATGGCTGGTAAACCCTTGTAACAAAATTCAACCTTCTAGTGAGCAAAGAAATGCAAATTAAATAACACATTTATTAGGTGCCAGATACATGTACAATTCTTTTTTTTTAAATGCCAACTGTATGCCAGTATGCCTTAGTGCAGGTAGCATGTGTTGAACTTTGAGCTGTTGACCTCACCGTAAGATGTGGATCTGTGCTCTGAGGCAGCCATGCTCTTGGTGTCCTGCTGACTGATGCTCACCTCTGAGAGCCCAAGTGTCCACTTCTAGGGTTCACTCTGTGTTACAGCCCCATGCAGAACACCAAATCTATAATGTCAGCTTCACAACCACCGGGGCTGAAACAGTCTGCCACTTGGGGCACAGAAAGTGAGGAGAAGCACACTGGTGTTGCAAGCCCACCACAGAGCCATGAGGGCAGAGGAACAGGAAGGTAAGATCTGACTCCTCTCAACCTGAGATGGAGTTTCCTCAATTGCTCATTAACGAGGTAGTGAAACTGCTGTCAACCTCCATGAAAACTCGGGCTCCCAGCTCAACTCACAAATGACACAGTGCTGAAGCAGGCCTTTATGACAGTCATTTACCATGCCAAGGTTGCAACCCCGCCTCAGTGGCTGTTTCAGTGGTCCCAATAAAGATGACCAATTGTGCGATTCATCCCAACTGTATCGTGTCTTTCCTCTAGGGAATGTAAGCAGAGTAAGACTGTTTTGTTTTTTTTTTTTTGTCTGAGGACCCAAATACACTTTACCTTAGCAGTCTCTGTTTTGTGCTTATATGCTTTCTCTCCATATAAAAATGTGTTGCTATAAACACATTTCTACTCTATGTACTCTTCCCTATCAACTGTTTTTCAAAGACATGGAGAATGCAAGGTGTTGCCAGGGGAGATCTGCGCCTGTAGAATTCTAAAGGAGAAAATATTTTCGTCTAAACATTAGATATATCTGCTCGTTAGCAATCTTTGTAAATTCTCCTGAGATTTTTCCCAGTGTCATCATTCATATCTAAGCTTTGTGTTGCACAGAAAAATGCAAATTCATTTCAAGCTGGAATAATCAGGGATGCTCTTTACCAGAATATCTTACTCTTGTGAATGAGTGAGCAGCAAGAGTGTGTTCTAATAATCAGATGTCTGGCTTCGTGGAGAGATACCACTTTGGAATTAAAGAGGGGGCATTCCAGCCCTGGAATGTGTGTGTCTGTGTGTCTGTCTCAGCTGAGTTCAGAGAGTCAGCTTCTGGCTGTGTGTGATGACCTGGCCTGTGCCACAGGTCCTGGGTATCTATTTATGTGACTTGATATAAGTCTTGATATATTGTAAGGTGGGCAGAAAGGCTTTCAGGATAAAAGGATGTGTACATGTGCCTGGAGCGGAAGAGAGATTTTCCTAGCTCCACCTCAGGGGCTGTTCTGACACCTATAACAAGAACAAGAGCAAAAAGGCAAAAAAGGCAGAAGCTGAAGGGACACTGGCACTCACACTTTTGAGAGAGAGGGAAGCATACAGTATGATCCAGGTTCATGGTCAGCCAAGAAACGGGCAGTGGCGATGGGACTGCCACTTTAGGGTCTTGTGAAGGGCCTCCTTACCCTTTAAGGATAGCAGGCGCCTGACCTAGGGCCCATCATTCCTTTAGGGGTCCATGAAAATATTTTAATTTCTTTTAAAATTAAAAGAAAAAGAATGAATCTTTGCACCAGGAACATGTTTTGATATATATTAGTATATTTATGCCAATACAGTTGTAAAATATGATTTTTAAATGTGTTTTATGGAGGAACAGGCCCATAAAGGCACAAGTGCTTGGTCCCAGCAAAGCCACACACTGGCCCTTGTCTCACTGATCTGGAGCCCCTCTGTGAGAAGGCACCTGGGCAGGACCTGGCTCCCATGGTGGTGGGGCAACTGTGGCCTGGTGAGGCCTGTCCCTCAGGGCTCTGCCAGCTCCAGACATCCATGGGGGCCCTGAGTGGGCTCCTCCAAGAGGGCTGTACATGAATACATGGCAGACCCCTCCTCTAAGACTCCCCAAAATAACAGAGGGAGACAATCGGGGGTGCTGTGGTCTCCTACTGCGGACTTACCCTAATGAAACTTCCTCGTTTGCACATGAGGCTGGGTGAATTCAGCTTACACTGTCCGTGGGACTTTGGGCAAATACTTAACCCCTCTGTGCCTCCATTGTAAAATGGATATAACATCATCTAGCTCAAGAGGCTTTCAAGAAGATTAAATTAGATGGCATGTGTCAGGTGTCCGCCCAGTGTCTGGGTCGAGAGTTGTGCGCCCCTCCTCAAGCACCTCCCACCTGCTCTGCAGGCCCGCTTCCTGGCTGGAGGTGGGCACACTGCTGGTGAATGCCTGGTGGTTTAGCTGCCTCTCATTATGTACTGCAGTCTTGAAACATTTTTCTTTGACTATTTCATATTTCAAAGAGTACCTTTTACCATTATTCCAAAAGGTTAAAGTTTGCTGCTCTTTCTTGTTTTTTCTTTTGCCAAGTAATAATATTTTAAAAAGAAAAAAGCTGGTATAATCTATTATTGCCTACCACTACCATTTCATAAAGATGGGATCATACCACCAAAAAGGGAATAATAATATCAGAATACAGAATAGTCTAAGAAATCAGAGTAAGCAACCTAACACTGGCGTGCGCGTGTGCGCGCGCACACACACACACACACACACACAGTGAGCAAGAGACAGACAGCGAGAGCAAGAGAGAGCGAGTGAGAGAGAGAGAGAGAGAGAGAGAGAGAGAGAAAGAGAGAGAGAGAGAGAGAATGTTCATTTCCATCATTCTGTTGTTTCCCAGTTTTTCATTCTGTTGTTTTCCCTTTACTGGGAGCAGACCGAACCATACATACTGACATGCAATGAAAACAAGGTATGTTATGGCCTTGAGGGGACCCTGAAAAAACTAGGCCCTCAAACATCATCAATGACTCCCTCCCATCACTAACTTAATTCCTTCTGGAAACATCCACTCTATGCCAAGGCACTGCATTGGGCCCTGCAGGGAATGCAGAAACAAGTAAGCCATGGTCCCTACCCTCAGAGAGCGGAGGAGGAAGCAGTCAGGAGACAACAGCAGTTAGCAGAAGGTAAGACCCGTCCTGCACTGTGAGCAACAGGCTGCAGACCTGCAGAGGGAACAACCAGGTCCTGCTAGCACGTTACTTTGGGGCAAGGTCTGGAAGCACAAAAAAAGCTGCTGAGTCAATGGCACTGCAGCCCAGGGCAGGCTGTGGGAGACAGGTGGGAAAAGAGAGGCAGGTGGGAGGTCTTACAGTGCCCTGAATGCCAGCCTCAGGAGTCTGGAGTTTGTACTGCTGGCAATGAGGTGCCACTGCAGGTTCTTGCTGCTGCTAACAGTAACTCACTGAGCACTGTGTGCCAGGCTCTGGGATAAGTGCATCATTTGCCTTGCCTCATTTAACCCTCCTCACCACCCTAGGATGTGGGTACTATGATCACTCCATCTGATAGATGAAGAACTGAGGCTTAAGAGAGGTGACGAGGTTTTCAAGGAGCCAGGATTTGTATTCGGGTCTGCCTGGTTTTAAAGCCCAGGCTTTTAACATGCTGGCAGGAGAGACCTGCACTTCAGAAAGGTAATTCTGACTGCCACACGAAGAGCAGATTTAGGGCTGGGGAGAACTGGAGGCAGAAAGTAAGTGTAGGAAAGAATAACTGCAGCTCCAATCAAAGGTCGCAAGGACCTGAGGTGGGGCAGCCACAGGAGGGATAAAAGCATAAAAGGTGCAATATTCTGGAAAGAGCTGAGAGAACGTGGTGGCTGCAGTGAAGAAGAGGGAGCTGGCAAGGTGCTGCTGTGCTTTCCAGCTGGGTGATCCGGAAGAAACTGACGCATTAAAGATTTAAATACCAGGAGGGAAGGAAGGGTTCGTTAGGTTATTGAAATAAAGTAAAATACAACATTTCAGAGCTCCTTTTCTCACACAATCATGAAAGTGGGTGATTACCAAATGCCCAAGTGGAATAGCACCTGAGTCATTTGTTCAATTTTTCTTTTAAATTCATTATTTTTGGTGTCAAGTTTCCTGAGGGGAGGGGTGAAGGGCTAGTACAGTCTTCATAATTGGCTGTAGTACAATCAAGAAGTTGGTGACAGTATGGGGCCCTCCAGTCCTCCTTTCAGCCCTGTGACTTACGAACGTTCCTTAGGGGGAGCTATTAGGGGACAGTGGACATCCAGGTAACAGGAAACATTAACAGGGTCATCTAAAGACATGTTTGAGCACAAAGGGGTGAAGAGAGGAATTACAGGGAGAGGTGAAAGGCCTTTTAGCAGTTCAAGTTGCATAAAATAAATATGTATCCATGCCTTCTCCCCTTGCTGAATGTTGTTCCTGAGAGACTCTTTGGTGGGGAAGAGAAGAAGCAAGGAGGGAAGCACCTCATAGTTAATGTGCGTCCATCCTGTGCCAGGTTGACTCTAGGCTTCTCATTACTTTATTTAACCCTGATAGCATGGTTGATATTTTAATCCCATCTTTAGAGACAAGGAAACTGTGGCTCAGTGAAGAAGATGTGGAGCTGGGACTTGAGCCCAGATAGTGGTTTCCCAAACCCATGCTCTTCCCCATTTGTCACACCAGCACTTCTTCCATGTGCATAATTCCCTGGACACAGTGGACTGTGGGAAGTGATGGTAAAACAGAATCTGAGTGCACAACCAAATCAGTGAACAACAGGTCAGGAAGAGAAGGGTCTAATGACGGAGTCCTTGGGTCATTCTACAGCCTCTACCAACTGACACCAACCAGAATAAGTGCATTGATTTGGAAAGCCAAAGACCAAGCCACACCACAGAGCTGGAGATCTGTCCAGCACAAGTGCCCATTCTGAGGCTTCCAGAGCCCACCTAGAACTGAGCTGTCAATGACCATGAGTGAGGAAGGACGTGCTCTATAAGAAAACCTGTTCCAAGTTTAATCCAGACGCCCAGTCCACTCATCACTCCTCTGTCTCGTATTACATATGCTGTCTTGGCTTTATGAAATGCTTCCATCAAACTACCAGAACAAGCAAGAAAGTGTCCAAATGCCTTGATTTCATGTATTTTTCTCCTTTTCAATGGTAGGAAAGAAACTCCATATGTCCTTCTAAATATTTGACAGAAATCTGCTAGAAAAATTCAATGCTAATATATTTCAGTTCTCATGAAACATAAGGCACTCCGGCAATGCCGCTAACACCCGTCAAAATACATTCTCCATGAACAGACTCACGTCCCTGAAGAGTGACTTGATGCAAGAGGGTGGTACAGAGTTGTGGAAAGAAATTGGAACATGAACTTAATAAATTAGCATATGTAATGCACCGAAACATTTACACATAACAGAGATTAGAGGAGAACTGACCTCTAGGAAGGTTTGGGTTCTTAAGTCATCCAGGTCTTGATGGCCAAGGCCACTATGAAAGAAATATTTTCCTTTTTTCATGGTGACTAAGAAATAAATTTTAAAAGTATAGTATTTGTAGTTTAGTTCCAATGATCTCTATGTTTCCCTGAGGTCATTTTCTTGTTCTTCTTTGGTGGCGCCTATTTTGTCTGATGCTGGCCATATCAGGGCCTGGCAAGGGAAACAAAGGGGGGAAATGGGGCCATCACCTTTGACCAAACCTACTCTAGCAGGTGTAAAGCAGGCAGGAGGAGTTCCTTTCTTGGCCTAAGAGCCATTGATCTTTTTTTTTTTTTTTTGCTTTTTTATATTGACTGTTCCTCAGACAATAGTTCTTAATATTGATTACAAACATTTCTAATGACTGGTGGTAATCAGGGCATGTGCTTGGCTCTGAAGAAGTCCAGTGAGACCTGAAATCACTTTCCACATTTGCTTGGAAAGAAGGTGACACATGGCAGCCAAGGTGATCTTCATAATGTAAGGTCCTGCTTGTCACTTGTCCACTTCAACCTTTCCAGGTGCTTTCTACCTCACCAGAATATAAACTGAAGCTTTCTGCATGGCCCACCTGGCCCTGCTTGCTCTAGCCCCTGCCGTCACCGCTCTCGCCGCTTTTCCCTTGGCCACATTGCTCCAGCTGTCCCTTGGACTTGTCATTTTCTGTCCCTTGGACTTGTCAAGGTCATCTTCACCTTAGGGACTTGCATGTGTTCCTCTGCCTGGAAAGCCCTTCCTTTAGATCTTTTTCCTGCTTGCCATTTGGGTCTCAGTTCAAGACCCTTGGTCAGAGTTCATGACTATCCAGGACTCTGACCTCTGCCCTACGTCATCTTCTTAGCACTTATCACTATTGTGCATCTTCCCTTTCGTGTGTCTACATGTTTACCACTGTCTCCTCCAACAGAAGGTAAGTTCCAGGAGT
The DNA here is from genome assembly GCF_007565055.1 of Rhinopithecus roxellana. Lineage (NCBI taxonomy): Eukaryota > Metazoa > Chordata > Mammalia > Primates > Cercopithecidae > Rhinopithecus > Rhinopithecus roxellana. The sequence goes on along the minus strand of NC_044549.1, from coordinate 193,707,919 downwards.
GCAGGGAGCTTTTTTCTCTTGTCCATACTGCATTGCAGCTCCTCGAATAGCTCAGTAATTGTTGAAGAAGTGGGGTATGAGCAGGGATTCAAACTCCAGAGCTTGGGCTACCACCTCTCACAAGAGAATTTCAACATCTCTCTGTCTCCTTTTAAATGTTGTCTCTTATCTATCGCTAGGCCTGCAAACGAGGAGGGTCCATTCATACCTTCCTTGGGGTGAAAATTAAGAACCTGTCTTTTCTTACATCCCTATTCCCCTCCCAAAAGAACAAGCTAACAATTGTCCAAACACCATTTATTAAAAAGCTGTCCTTTTTTGACCTAGTGTGGAAAGTGAGTGGGAATCGCGAGATTAATGGTGAGTTAAATTTAATATATTTTAGGCTGTTCTTCTGGACTATTCTGTTACATCTTGTACTAGTAGCTCACAAATTTAATTACTGTACCTTTAAAACATATAATATCTTAATAAATGGATCCTCTTCACACCTCTTTTATTTTTTCTAAACATTTCTAAACTATTTTTGACTGCTTATTCTATCAGATGGTTTTGATTTTTAGACTCTTTGAAAAGTTAAAAGATATCTGGCTCAGATTTTGATTTGCATTGCATTAAACCTCTAACCTAATTTTGGAAGAATTCGTCTTTACACCATCTTTCTTCCAGTAAACTGCTAGATTTCTTGGAGATCTGCAGTTTTAACTTTTTAAGTTTTAACTTCACATTTTTTGCTCTTATTATGGATGGAGTTAGTTTCCATTCTATGCCCCATCCCCTCAATGGTTTGAAATTCATATGTAGATTTTAGTTCAGGGAACGTTAATGGCTAAGCTACAAACCTCTGAAATGGGAAGTTCCGCCGTAAATCTCAGAAACGCTTGAACCATACTGTGTAATTATGCCAAATGATGTGGATTTATGAATAGATCTGGTAGGAATAGATACTTTCTTTGAATAAAATGAATTTTTATTTTGCATTTAATTGTGTCCAAGATTGCTATATTCTTGTACAGGTTCTTTATACATCAGGTAAATGTTCATGATCTGACCTCATCTATGCTTTCAGTGCTGCCTGGGACTTCCAATATTTCTCCACATTGTTTTCTTTACATTTGATGCAGTAGCTATTTTAAACCCTCTCTACAATGTTGAACCTCCAATTCCACTATCCCTTAACTTTTAGAAAACAAATTTGCCTCAGAAAGACAGATGGCGAGAGGGGTGGGGGGTAGGGGAGAGAGAGGTAATAAACATATGGAATATAAAACCTCCTCAACTTCCTGACATGAAATTTACCCACTTAATTGTGAGGTAGGAGGCTGGGCTCAGACACTGGACCAAATTGAGGACTAGTTAAAACAGGGCCAGGATAGAAGCAGCTTTCCATAAGACACCCCACCAGTGTGCTATGTCAGTTTACCACTGCCATGGCAACACCCGGAGCTTACCACCCCTTTTCATAGCAACAACCTGACACATTACCACCTTCATCTTATAGATTTCTTCATAAACTGCCCCTTAACTTTTATGTAATTAAAAGTATAATTACTATATTTATGTAAATATGACTGCAGAAGTGCCTCTGAGCTGCTATTCTGGGCACACTGCCTATGGGGTAGCCCTGCTCTGTAAGGAGCGGTACCGCTGCTGCTGGTATATACTGCCGCTTCAATTATAGTTTCTGTTTAGCATCCTCCACTCACCCTTGAATTCTTTCCTGGGCAAAGCCAAGAACCCTCTTGGGTTAAGCCCCAATTTCGGGGCTCACCTGCCCTGTATCACTTGTATCTGTACCAATCTATCTTTGCTGTTCCAATGCCTATGCCCCATCTGTTTTTTGAACCCCATCTCCCCATATCTCCAAGAATCCCTTATTGTTGGGCATTCAGATTTCAGTTTGTTGTTTCCCTACAATGAAAACACAATGCTTGATGAATTACATTGTAATATATGCTCCCCCGCCGACTCCCCACCCTGCACCGCCCCCCTCTCCCGGCTGCTTCTCCAGGTTTTTCTTTGGATAAATAATTGAAAGTATGATTGCCACATCAAAGGGTATGCACACTTTGATTCCTTTGGATTACCAAGTTACCAAACTCTAATATGTGCTCCCACTATTTTATGGTGGCAGACTGCCTGTTTTCCTGAACTCTTACCAACACTAAATGTCATTCTTTTTGTTTCTTGATACAGTCTCCCTTTGTCACCCAAGGTGGAGTACAGTGGCACAATATTGGCTCACTGCAACCTCCATATCCTGGGCTTAAGTGATCCTCCCATCTTAGCCTCCGGAGTAGCTGGGACCACAGGTGCTCACCACTATGGCTGGCTAATTTTTGTATTTTTTTGTAGAGAGGGGTCTTGCTACATCGCCCAAGCTGGTCTCAAACACCTGGGCCCAAGTGATCTGCTTGCCTTGGCCTCCTAAAGTGTTGGGATTAGAAGAGTGAGCCAATTATCCTTCTTTTTAACCATCCAATTTATTAGGCAAAAGTGACATCTCGTTAATTTAATTTGTATCCTTACTGATTGAGCAAATGATAAACTCTGCCTTGTTCGTGGCCATTTTCTCTCTACTTCAATAGTGCCAGGCACATTGAGACACTCAATAAACATTTGTTGAATTAAAAAAATGAACATGCTAACCATATGGCAAGTTCTGGGCAAGGTGTTACATTAAATACAAATTGTAATACAATTAAAGTTGAATATTTTTTCATATGCTTATTGGCCATTTACATTTTTTTTTTTTTTTTTGGTGACTCGCCTGCTTATGTACATTACCCTTTATCTGTTGGAGTTTGATATGGTTTGGGTCTGTGTCTCTGCCCAAATCTTGTGTCAAATTATAATCCCCAATATTGCAGGTGGGGCCTGGTGTAAAGTGATTGGATCGTGGGGGCAGATTTCCACTTTGGTGCTGTTCCCATGATAGTGAGTGAGTTGTCTTGAGATCTGATTGTTTAAAAGTGTGTGGTACCTCCTCCCTCACTCTCTTCCTCCTGCTCCAGCCATGTAAGACGTGCCTGCTTCCCCTTTGCCTTCTGCCATGATTGTAAGTTTCCTGAGGCCTCTTCAGCCATGCTTCCTGCACAGCCTGTAGAACTGTGAGCCAATTAAACCTCTTTTCTTTATAAATTACCCAGTCTAAGGTATTTCTTTATAGCAGAGTTATACAGAGTTATAATACAGAGTTATAAAGTTCTTAATTCTTCACCCATTATATATTTAAGCACTATGTCTTCTTAACTATTCTTTTCCTTTTAATTTTATGGTTTTGATGAACATAAGTTCTTAATATTTATGCAATCATATATTTCAGGCTTTTAAGGTTTCTGGCCTTTCTTGTCCTAATGTTACAAAATATTCATCTATAATTTATTCTAGTAATTATGTAACTTCTTTTAGTTAACCTTTTAAACTCCTGCCCATTGAGAATTTATTCTTGTATGTAGTATGATGTATGAATCTAATTTAGTTCTGCTCGTACTACATAATTTGTTAATCTAATATTCCTTAAAGAATCTTTCTTTGATATTAAATGTACCATTATCATGTCATAATAACTTTCTGTATTTTCCATTGTGTTTCATTAATCTGTTTGCTTATTCCAGTGTTAGCACCACTGCTATAATTACAGTTGAAGTTTTCTTGGCTATATTTTATGCACTTATTCTTCCAGATGAACTTCAGAGTAACTTCATCAAGTTTGCAAAAAATCTCATTAAGATGATTGGAAATCTGTTAAATGTATGTATTAATTTGGGGAAAACTAACTTCTATAAAACTGTGAAGTTTTCCCATCGGTACACAGAATATGTTTCCGTACTTATTCAGTCTTTATGTCTCCTAGCAAAGCTGGTTAATTTTATTCAGATGAGTTTCATACATTCGTAGTTAAGTTATTCAAGGGCACTATGTATGTATATATATATGTAAATGTGTATGTGCACATATATATTACATACAGTAAAATTCAGCCTTTAAAGGCAAATAGTTCTATGAATTTTGACAAAAGCATGCAGTTGTGTAGCTACCACCAAATCAAGATTTAGAATATTTCCATCAGACCAAAAAATTCCCTTATGTCTCTTTATATCAACCTTCCCCTCACCCATTCTCTTATAACCACTGGTATATGTTTTGTCCCTATAGTTTTGCCTTCTCCAGAATGTCATGTAAGTGGGAAATACATAACCTTTTGAGTCTTTTTTCCCTCAGCATAATGCTCTCAAGATTCATTGACATTGGTGCACTTATACTTGTTTTCCAGCTGGTGAGCTGGTGGACAACTAGGTTGTTTCCAGTTTTTGGTGATCATGAATGTTTTTTGTGTGTGTCTGTGTATGTGGACATAGGTCTTTATTTCTCTTTGGTAATACTTAGGAGAATTTTTGGGTTATATGCCAAGTGTATGTTCAGCGCTGTGTGTACTTTTGCTGCTATTGCAAATAGAATTTTTTCTTTATATTTTCTGAGAGGTTATTGCTGCACATATGAAATTTTTGCTTATGTATTACTCTTTTGTGATAGGCCACCCTACCAAACTTATTTCTAATAATCTTTTCAGTTGATTTTATTATCTTAACTCAGAAATCTAAAGTCATCATAGTTTTGTTTTCTGCTATCTAATATTGGTAATTTCTATTTCTTATTCTACTGGAGAGAATGCCAGACCAATGTTGAATCAAAGAAGTAGTAGAAGACATCTTTGTTTTCTTTCTGTCATTTAATAGTAATTTTTAAACTTGGGGTTTATGGATGGGCTTCATGCAATCTGTGACTTTCCAATTTGATGAAAATCAGTTTCTTTTTTTATGCTTTATGGAGAAGGGGTTCACAATGTTCATCAAATTTGTAAAAAGGTCTGCAATCCCCAAAAGGCTACCAGTCACTGCTGTTGAGTTTTTGTCTTCCCACTTTATCAGAAATGGTTGTTTAACTTTATCAGCTGTTAGTTTGGAATTCATTCTTCATTCAGTATTTAGGAGTATTTTATGAATTTCCTACTATGTCAAACATCAAGCTAAGAATTTAATAAAATAATCATGTTTCTCTCCCTTTAGCCTGTAAATATAACAAAAATGTTAATAGATATCCTAAAATTAATATTATTACATTCTTAGACTGCATCCTGTCTGGCAGTCATAAATTATTACTTTAATTCATAGTTAGAAACAATTTGCTAATACGTTGAGAAGTTTTGAATGTTTATTCACTCGTGAATTAATTTGTAAATTTTTGGTGGTGTGTGATTTTTTGTGTGTGAGATTCAGAACTGGGGTGCTTTCCATTTTTTTAATTGCTCAAGAACAGTTTTATTAGTGTGCAGGTAATTAGCACCATGAACGTTTAATGGATTTTATTGTCAAAGATACCTGAGACTAGCTTCTTTCTGAGAAATAATTCCTTGACCACTTTGCCAATTTCTTCTGTGGTCTGTTCAGGTTTTGTAAACCTTCTAGAGTCAATTTTGCTCATTTATTTCTTTAGCAACAATACATATTTGCTAAATAACTACAAATATTTGTCTGTAATTTAAAACAAATCTTAAAGCCACACATATTATTTTTTACACGTATGTATGTGCTATTTGATTAACAAAATACACATTTATGTGAAAGCATTTACAAATTCATCTCTTTGTCATGTGTTTCTTTGATCGGGAGTAAAATCTGATGTTCATGATGTTTTTGATATTTAAAATGAGCTCTCATCAAGAAAAAAAATCCAGGGCTTCTGGTGCTTCAAAGTGGATTTTCTTCGTCATGTTACAGAATTATCTTTCTATTACACTGAGAGGGTTTTTTACCCCAGTGGAATATGTGTTGAATGTTTCCAAAAGACATTTTGGCATCAGTTGAGATTATGATGTGCTTTTAAAAAATAGTACTTACTAAATGAGTATAACAGTGGGGTTTCCTGCTATTCACTTTATTTTGCATTCTTGGAATAAAATATATGAGTTATGGTATGTTAATCTCTTAATGTTGTGGAATTCAGTTTGCTAGTATTTTCTTTAGGATTTTGGCATTTCTGTTTATAGGAGAAACTGATATACATGTTTTTCTTTCTTTAGTTTTTATATTCTCTACCCAGAGATGTTTTCCAAGAGCACAATCTTGCTTATTCTGCAGAACTTCAGATTCACAGTATCTTTGCTTCCTCTTCCCCCTCCCCAGAGTTTCTTACTTTTGGACTTCCGTGAGGTGAGAGTTCTGAACCAGGGCCTTGCTTGCCAGGCCTTTCTACTTAAAACCTTTTGGAGTAACTCTGCCTTTCTTTCTTCAAACCATTTCTGTCCAGCATCTCATTCTACTGCTGTGACTGGGGTGATATCCTTATCCTGGCCTTCCAGGTAACACCTGCATTTTAGAGGCTTGAAGGTATGTCTGCATTGGAGTTCTGGGCAATCTTTCCCAGTCCATCTTTGCCTAGAGAGGAAGATATTCTGCTTCTCTCTTTTGAAGATCCAAAAGAGAACCTAGAACTCTACCTTCCTGGCCTGGCAGGCCCTTCCCCAGGACACAGTTGTGGGAATGAAGGGTGCAGATGAGCATGAGTGAAATAAAACCTCCTCACCTGTTCAAGCACTGTGGATAAGAGCTGTAGCTCTAAGTGGACAGTTAAAGCTTCTCTTTTTTCCTAGGGCAGCAGTTAAATAGAAAGTTGGGAAAGAGGTGTTAATTCCTCAATAGGCATAAGGCCTATTGAAATCAGTGTAGTTTGGAAGTTATAAGTCAGTATCTAATACTATATTCACTCTAGCAGCAAGTGATGATGAGGTACTCTTCTGAAATAAAATGCTCCCTGGGTTGTAGGTGCTATAGCCTCATATGAATCGTTATTTTATGAAAGTTAGACACATATGGACAATACTTGATTTTATGTTAACACCATGACATCAACAAAATTTTTTTCACAGGCACATTAAACTTGAGAAACCCAAGTCTCTGGGTTTTCTCAGACAACAGTCAATAAATCTGCTTCCTTCACCATTGACCAGGATTGTGTTTCCATGTGGCTTGGCTTTAGTAATTGGGGGGCAGCCATGCAGATGCACAAATTATTCTCTTGTTTGGGGGAGAAAGACATTTATTAGTTTAGAGAAGTCTCAGTACTTTGACGAAAATTATTCTATGAAACTATAAATACAATTCAATTTTTTCAAAATTGAAAAAATGAATATTATTCTATGAAATTATAAATGTAGTTTCACTCTTTAAAGTGAAACTAAGAGTCAGTTTGAATCCCAGCAGAGATGTCTGCTGGTTGTTGACCTTCTTGTGAAAATAAAGCACAATGGCTCAGCTACTTATGATAATTAATAAACAAAGACTCTTAATAAAAATGCTTTAAGGACACTAGATGTACAAATTTGACTATAGTGCAAGATTTGCCTAATCTAGTCCTTTAATAAATGCTTATGTTCCAAAAGATTGACACATAGGACATCTTTTTTCATATATAGTATTGTAAATGATACTTATGTTAAGAAGCAAAAACCTATTTATTCTATTGCATATCTAGAACTTTGGAATTTTAGAACCAGAAGGGAACTTGGGGACTGCTGCTCCAGGCCTGGAAAAATTAGGGGGTTTAGGGGAGACTTGGCCCCTGATGTAGTCTCCAAACTCAGGCCAGGAGTCCTTAGTCCTCCTTTGCATCCCTCTTTAGGAGGGCAGCAGCTGCGTCCCTAGAGGCAAAAAGAACCACTTTAGCCAGGACTTTCTTCCAGAAACATTGGCATGGCTAGTGCTGTTGGCATGGCTGCTCAGTGGTTGGGGAGAAACAAGTGCTCATTCCCAGGCTTTGAGGACCACGTGGTTTGGAAGACTGACCACGGAGGTCTGGTGGAACCAAGTTATCACTTAAAGAAGAAACATGAGCTTTCAGGAATCCAGTTCCCAAGAAGTTCTGATCTGGCCCCAAGCTTGTTCTTCAGCTGGTTAAATTCAGGTTCCAGTGCCCATCCTTAAGTAATCACTGGGCCCCAGCCTCCAGTCAAAGGAAGACATTAATCCAACTGTAGGGATATGTTTGCATGCAGCAAATGTTTGAATCCCATCAGGTAAAAGTATGTTTCTAAAATGCTTCTTCTGCTGCTGGACAGGATTCTGTAGCTCCAGTTAGATGGGATGTTATACTGAGGACATTGAGCTACCATTGATGTCACTGTGTCTACGGGCATATGCGCATTCCTCTGCTTTGGCTCCCAAAGAGCAGGGACAGTGATGGAGGACCTGGCTGAGCTCTGCCTCTGTATGAGGCCTCCTTTTGGTGAGATAAAGCCTATCAGTAACCAATTTGGTGGTTAGACTTCCTCACTGCTTATTCACAATACCAAAGTAAGTATTTGCGATTTGGGGATGACACATTTTCTTCTGTTTGTCTTAGTCTGGGCTCCCCCAGAAAATGACCCTGAGACAAAAATTGGGGTGCACATAGCTTATGTGGGAGGCAGTCCCAGGAAACAGTGGCAGAGGAGTGGGGAAGTGAGACAGGAAAGGGAAGAGTCAGTAGAGAAGACTGCCTTATCATGTAGTTTATCAAGTAGTTCATCACTGTGGGTGCCACCAGCGACATATGCTGAGGGAGTCAGTGCGTGGCTTAAGCCTCAGAGTCACCATCCCAACCGAAGCAAAAGAGCTGGGATATTTACACCCTTCCATCAGTCATGGTTAGCGCCCCACTCCCACTCCTGGGAGTGGTATTTCTCTGGCACTTCCAGCTAGTCTTCTGATTAGGAAGAGGAGCTCCTGCTATTCAAGAGAAGGCCCTCAGGTAGTTGGACTTTGGGCCAGTGTGTACTACCATGGTTAAGAAACAAGGATGGAGCAGTGGCAGCTTCTGGAATAGTCACATTACCCTAGATCTACTCCCCAGTGTGTGTGTGTGTGTGTGTGTGTGTGTGTGTGTGTGTTGCTCAGACTAGTGGTGTTGGGGTCATGGGGACATCACAGTTAACTCTGATCCTGAAGATGGTAACCTAGGGATCTGATGTAGTGATTTCCACACTTACACTCTGCATGGCATCAAGGAGCACCAAATGTAGTTACAGACCCACAACATGACACTGCAAGTGTTGATTGGGAATCAGCACTAAGCTGTTCCTTCAGTACCAGCAGATGGATGATATTTCATGACAGTGAAGCTTATTTTCCTAAAGCTACAATAATTAAGATTTGCTGGGCTCCTGCTATGTGCTAAACCCTACACTACATAATTCATTCCTCACAACCCTATAAGGAGGTATGATTATCCCCATTTTACAAATGAGGCCAAGATGTATTTATTCAATCAACAATGAAAACCTGGACTGGGTCCTAGGGATCAATTAAAAAGCAAGACAGACATGGGCCTGTTGACAGGCTGTGAGCAAGTGCAGGAACTGTAGGGCAACCTGGCCACTGAGTGGAGATAGAATTGGAAGGGCCAAGAAGGGCCTGGAGGGTCAGGAGACCAGTTAGGAGGTGAGGTAGGGTAAGCAGGCAAGAAATGAATTGTCATGTTCTAAGTAGTAGCAGTGAGTTAAGCCATTAACCAACACCACAGAGTTTGCAAACTGCATGGCTTTGTTTTTCTTTTTTTTTCCTTTTTTTTTTTTTTTTTTTTTTTTTTTTTTGAGACAGGGTCTCTCTCTGTTGTTGCCCACGCTGGAGTGCTGTGGTGCAATCATGGCTCACTGCAGCCTCAAGCTCCTGGGTTCAAGTAATCTCAGCCTCTCAAGTTGCTGGGACCACAGACATGAACCACCATGCCCAGCTAATTTTGTTTGTTTTTATTTATTTATATATTTTTTGAGACAGGGTCTCACTCTGTCACCCAGGTTGGCGTCCAGTGATGAGCCTCAACCTCCTGGGCTCAAGTGATCCTCCCACCTCAGCCTCTTAAGTAGCTGAGACTACAGATGCACGCCACCAACCCTGGCTAATTTTTTGTATTTTTAGTAGAAATTGGGTTTTTGCCATGTTGCCCAGGCTGGTCTGAAACTCCTGGGCTCAAGTGATCTGCCTGCCTTGGCCTCCCAAAGTGCTGGGATTATAGGCATGAGCCACTGCACCTGGCCAGTCATGCTTCAGACTCAGTCTAATCCTAAAATGTATCTCAACACTTTTCTGTTTTTAAATAATATTCAATACTTAACCATATATTTCTGTTTTTCTTTTTCTTTTTTTTTTTTTTGAGATGGAGTCTCACTCTGTTGCCCAGGCTGGAGTGCAGTGGCATAATCTCGGCTCACTGCAAGCTCCACCTCCCGGGTTCACGCCATTCTCCTGCCTCAGCCTCCTGAGTAGCTGGGACTACAGGTGCCCGCCACCACACCTGGCTAATTTTTGTATTTTTAGTAGAGACGAGGTTTTACCTTGTTAGTCAGGATGGTCTTGATCTCCTGACCTTGTGATCCGCCCACCTTGGCCTCCCGAAGTGCTGGGATTACAGGCATGAGCCACCATGCCCAGCCATATATATATATATATGGCTATATGAATTTTTACATGCCCAAGAATATGTTTGAATATTTAATTCATTGATTCATGGTAGACTAGGAAGGCAAGACTTGAACTTTGAGAAGCTGACACATTTGGGAATCTGAATAAAGCCAACTCTCTTAATTTCCTGCCTAATTAGGGCCAGGGCAGGATGGAGGCGCTTGTCTAAGTCCCCAGGAAGTCCCCCCAGTAGCTCCTTCTTTCTCTGCTTACATTCTGCCCAGGGGAGAATAGCGTACATTGACAGCTGTGCCTCAAGGAGGTTGCTCCTTGCAGAATGATGAAGGGTGAGGTTACATGACTCAGCCTGGCATGCTACTGGTACAGTGAGAGTTTTTAGAGCCTTGGGACCATCAGGCAGCAAAGCCAGTGGGAGACAGAGTCATTGTAAGAAAGAATGTGATATTCTCCCGATACTATGTGGCTCTAAGCTCCAACATACAAATCTGACTATAATGCGGCATCAGTTCAAGTAACAGAGAGGATCAGAGCCCTTTACCATTTGCAACAGGTTGGATTCCATATCCCAGTGAGGGGCTCCTCGTGGAGACCAAGCTCTACTCTCCACCTCACAGACAAGCTGGGAAAAGATTTGTGGGTGAGGACTTGACGGTTATGGAGGGTAGGATGGGAAAAATGAAAAACAGAGTTCAATTTGTTGGAGGGTTCAGGGGCTCAGCAGTAATGGTCTTCAATTCCTCCTCCACAGGACCCCAGCTTGGCTGCTGAGCAGATGAAGGCAGCTCCTTCACCCATGCATGTGCATTAACAGCAACTTCTTAGTTTACACAGTATACACTCGGGACACAGAAAACACCTGGGAGGTTTCTCTCTAACAGAATCATCACTCTGAAGATCAAATCGAATCTTTGGCTGATTGTCAAGGAAGGGCCTGTGATTTAAGGCCAAGCAGGTTTGTGATGCAGCCTTAGCTCTGAAACTTACTAGTTGTGAGCCTTTGGTAAGGACCTCAATGACCCAGCTTCAGTTTCTTCTTCTGCAAAAATGGGCTGCTTCTTTTTCAACGGGTTATTTAAGGACCTAATGAACATGTGTACAGGCACACGCACAGAGGAGATACAGAGGAGACACTCAACAAATGTTAGTGTGTTCCCTTCCATCGGAGGCCGGCAGGGATATTCTGACTCTAAAGTAGCAAGTCTAGCATAAACGTGCTTTGAGAAGCTGTAGAGGAAACCCCAATACTGGAGGACAGTGGGCAGAGCACTGACTACGGGGAGGGAGTGTGGGATTCTTTTATGCCAGAGGTTGGGTTTATCTTCTGTGGTTTTCAGACTGTGTCCTTTGGAACTCAGGGGCTACTGGGGGTAGGAAAAGGGGAGGAGGAGTGTGGTTCTGAAACTCAAGTGGTTAGAGCTTTGGGGACCCTAAGACGGGAATACTTTTTTTCTGTGTGAAATACTGGGATTCCATATAAAGATTGTTTGAAAAAGGATTCTGAGGCTAAAACAAACAAACAAACCAAAATCTGAAAACTGCAGAGAGAAACAATCCAGAGGGCCACTTTGAACACGAAGTCTCCATAGCATGGAGCAGAGCTTCATCATTGATTAAAAGAGGGGTTGGCTAGATGACCTCAATCCATGGACAAAATTCCTCAGGGAGAGGATGCAGCAGGAAATAACACTGATTTTTACCAGTGAGAGAGATAAGGGGCACTAAATCATAGACTCAAAGCCAAGGGGCTGTCTTGATGAAAGATAGTGGAAGGCAAGAGTTCTTGGGAAACTTCCATGGTGCTGTTTTCCTGATTGTACCACTCAGTGCAAGTTAAGAAGGGTTCTCTTAGGCTCTCCTAAGTGCACAGAGTTGGGCATTTTAGAGAGAGCTCTTTGGGGACCCAGCACTTCTCTGCACCAATATAGAATCTCCAGCACCCCAGTGCAGAAGCTTGAGCTGTCTGCAGGTGGCTTCACAGCCCTTACCTTCTTCAGCTGGTCCTGGACACTCTGGCTGTTGTCTTCAGAGGACAGACTTTCCTTCTGGTTCTCAGATTCTGTCTTGGGCTCAGACTCCTGATCCTCCCCTGAAGAAGTCTCCTTTTCACTCATTTTCATTGCTAACTCGTACAGCCTGTTTCTCCGTTTCTCCTCTGTGGTGTTTGTGGGAGTCCGGGGGTCCCGAGCCTCATTGCTGATGTCTGTCTCTGATAAATCATCTGACACCTAAATGAAAGCCAGAATCATGAGATGAGGAGCCCTCTGCTACAACCATGTTGCCTCTTGTTCCCAATAACCCCTGAGTAAAGGAACATAGGAACATATAGTCTAGGAAAGTAACAGCTTTCTTACCTGGTCTGTTTTCTCTTCAGATGAACTTTTAGTTTTTACCTTTATTTTCTCAAATGCACGAATTTGAGAAGGTAAGCCTCTTTACTCAGAAAAGTGTTTGAATTCAATTTTTTTTTTTTTCCATTCACATATTACTCTCTGAGCTCCCACCATGGGCAGCACTGTGCTGGTGCAAAGGGTGCTTGGAGAACCTGACCAGCCCTTGCCTGGGTCAGCTCTGTAATGAAGGAGACACACTAAAACTTTCCATATTCACTTTCAAAAATTGATACCTAATAATTGTACATATTTATGGGACACGTGATATCTGATACATGTCTACATTGTATAAAGATCAAATCAGGATAATTAAGATATCCATCACCTCAAACATTTATCATTTCTTTGTGTTGAGAACATTCCAACACAAAGTGATCCCCTGCTCCCGGGAGATCACCATACTGATGCCAGACTTAGTGTGGACACCCAACCAGCACAGCACACTACAGCCCAGAGCTCCTAGGCTCAAGCGATTCTCCTTGCCTTAGCTTTCCAAGTAGCTGGGACTACAGATACATGCCACCATGCCCGGCCCAAATATACAATAAATTATGTTAACTACAGTTCTCCTACTAGGCTATCTAACATTAGAACTCATTTCTTCTATCTAACTGTATTTTTGTAACCAGTAACCAATAGGGTGGGAATGGAGAGGAAGACGTGTTGGCTAATAAGTACTAACTTTTCATGGTGGTTGAGTGCAGAGAAAATGATGTGTGTGGCTGGGATGTGGTGAAGGGAAGGGATTCTCACAGCCCATAAATAAGCACTTGATGGGAGGGGTTGAGGATTAGGGAAAGCTTCCCTGCAGAAGGGAGTCTGAATTGAGATTCAAAGTTAACAGTCACCCAGCTAAAAGGGAGAGAGGGAAGAACAATATTCTAGGCAAAGGGCCTAGATTTCGAGATGGTGCAAGGACCTTGCACATATGTAAGGAATATTGTTTGACATTCCCTTAATGATTATATCTCCTGCTCCAACTCTCCACTTGCTGAATATCTCCTAAACTCCTTCTGTGAGTAAAGCCTTTACTAGGCCTGGGGAACTCCAGGAAGACATAGAGAGTGTGACTCTTACTCTATTCTCGGCCTTCAGTTAGACAGATGTGTGTTGAAGGGTTCATATGTACATAACATGGCATACCATCGGGGTCACTGGACCCAATTTTACTTTTTGAGTTTCCTCTTAGAGTTGTTCTATCTATTTGTAGGGTTTGATATTTTATAACTTTTATTCTCTTAGAGGGCTTCTGAAGAACAAGAAGAGAATTTACTTATTTTTTCAATAAAATATAACTCATTACAATTACCATATGGGTTCACTGGACCTTTTTATAAATCTAAGATATATAATGGGATCTTTGTGATCTTGTTTTTCCTATCTTTTGAAACATTTTGCTATTTTTCATCATCCAGGGAATTATTTTTCATCATTACTCACCAGTTATTCCAAATTATGCTAAAAAAAAAGATGAAAAAATAAGTAGAATATTGAAATTGCCTAGAAGGATGATTCAGTAGTGTGACATAAATCATCACTATTTTGAATCTGCTTTTAGCTTTCACTGCATACAATTGAAAATTCTAAAAACTGACAGAGAACAACATTTCACCATCATTAGATGACTCAGAAGATGAATTCAAAGAGGACAGCAGGTCTCTAGATTCTAACAATAATGGTGAAATTGGTTATATTATTGAAATCTCAGACTAAGAGTCTTCAGATGACAGTGTCCCAGGTGAATTTTCTCAAGCTCAAGAACTGATGAGTAAATATTATCAACAATATTAATAAGGATGAAAAAGAAGTATGGTCTTTTCATCCAGTTACTCATTCAACAGGAAGGACTTCATCACAAAACATTTTGCAACAATAATCTGGATATCTTGTTTTTTAAAAAGACGTGTGATACATTCTTTTATACTTTGTTTGTGTATCAATTTTACTTAAGAGAGTTTGTAATTGGATAAATTCTAAAGGCAGATGTCTATCCAAAGGTGATTAGAAGAAAACAGATGACATAGACATGAAAATTATCACTGAATAATTAAGAGAAAAACATCTATTGGAAGTGATTATTTTTTTTCTGGTCTCGAGTGAGAATCGATGAGGGAGGGACTCATGTGAAGTAACCTGTGCTCCTAGCAGCTTGAGAAGGGGGAATTCCTTTGCCTGGGATGTGGAGGTGGTCCACAGGAAGAATGACCTCTTAGCAGGTTCTCAAAATATGAGGAACATTTTAATACATTGTAATGGGACAGGCATTCTTGACGTAGAAGCAGCAGGACCAATAGGACCCAGGGCGCATGAAGCTGCTTGCATAGTTATAGGGATAAGGTTCAGAAGTGGAGAGAGTGGGGAGCCGGGTGGTATGGAAAAATCAGGTCTGGGTCAGTCTGCAGAGGGTTAAACACCAGTCTAAGAAATAGGGCTTTAACTATCAAATAGATTTTCTGCTACTGTTGTAGTATGCACTAAATTAGCCAGGAAATCAGCAACTGGTTACAAACTCAGCCCTGGTGACCGTCTCTTATCATCTCTACACATGGAGCTGTCAATTCATGTTAACTCTAGTTTACTTTTATTAATATTAAGCTTTGGCCTAATTATTGCTTGAATAAACAGACCATGAAAGACTAATTTACAAGGCTAAAATAGTTAACCCAAAAGATGAAACCTGCTTAACATGTTTTGTCCACATTTCATATCTATTTATCACGAGAAATTATGAAGAATTATTGTGATTCAGTCCACATCCAGCAAACACGTGTTGAGCACCCACTATGTGCTGAGCACTGTGCTTTACTGGGGCTCAAAAGTGGGAGTGACACTGTTCCTGCCCTATTGGAGTTGACAGTGTGATGGAGAGAGGAACATTGAACCAGACAATTGTAACATACTGGGGAACACAATAACCACATGTAAGCGTTTGAGGATACTCAGAGGAAGGGCCCTCATCTGGTTGGTTAAGGTGTTTATTGTCAGGAAGGGAAATTAGAATAGATGATAACTGAGCAAATCTTAAAGAATGGAATCCTAAAGATTATCAAGACATACCTCAAGTTTTATTGGAGCAGCAAGAATCATAACGCTAAGTGATGGTTCTTGAGTTCACAGAAAGACGAATCGTATGCACACAGATCGGATGCCCAGATGAGATACCATAAGCATAACTGGAAACATCATTATCAAAAGCCACAAGAACTTCAAAAATAACAGCATTATTTGGCCATCTAATATTCATCAAGTAGATTAACAAATATTTATATGTCCAGAGAAAAATAGGTATTTTAGCCTGCAAAGGGTTAAGCAATCCCTGCCCTATGTTATAAACTCACACATATTTTCCCCCATGAGCTGATTTTAATTTTCATGATAGCTGAGACAGTAAATGCTAAGTTGGGATCTTGGCTGACATGGAGTCCATGGATGGGCCTCTGTGGACCCTGATATTGTTCACAAACTTGGGTATGCATGCACACTTTTCTAGGATGAGCATTATTAGTTTTCATCAGACTTCCACAGGGGTCCGTGCTCCCAAAAGGCTAAGAAATACCGATAAGAATACTTATCGATAAGAATACTTCCTAAGTAAGACAACAGTAGATGGGTACATGTTGGTTGAACATGTACCCCATTGGAAGCTTACAGTTGAATTCAGAGAAAGGAGCAGTAAGGAGGTTTGTGTTTAAAGCCAGCTGGGAACCAGAATTTAGAGAAAATAAGAGTGCTGCTGAGTCTTCAGCCAACAAAAATGCTCTTCTACTTAAAAGGGACCCTGATTATCACAACAATTTCACCCAAACACCAAACATACTCACTGTGTTGGACAATGAGGGACTTAAGCAGATCACTGAGAAGATTATGAACTCAGTGGAGAATGCTGAGAAGCTTTTGCAGGGAGGGCGGTGGGGGTCAGGGGCAGAGGGTGGGTTGGGAAAGAATGAAATTCCTTATGGGCAAGCTGGATAACTATGAGCAATGTCTGTATCTGGGCACAAAACATTTTAAGTAATCTGAAAATCAGAGTTGCTTGCCCACTGGTGTGGTGTCTCGAACTCTCCACCTTATAAAGCGGTATTTGTATGTATAATGGGACATTATTTTGAAAACAAGAAAGCAGTGCTTTTCATTTCCCATTAAAACTGCATTCCCTTGTGTCTTCATTTTCTTAGGCTAAACCATAAAGCATTTTACCCCAGGGAAGGTGAATGTAGATCCAGAACCAAAAGATCATTGATCAGTTCACTCCATTAGCTCTTTAGGGTAACAAAAGGCTCAAAAGACAGATTTTGTGAACACGGACAGAGGGTTTCTAGAGATGAATCTGTTGAAAAGCTAAATTTCACTTCTACTTCTATTGAAATCTAGAGAGAAGCAACCTCACAGGATGCCTATGACCTCTGACCCGCCCCCCCATCTTATGATGATATGGGCAGCAGAATCAGAGTACAATCACCCCTGATGAGGAACTTCTTGGGGAGGCTGAAGGGGGCTCCAGGGTCCCTCCTGGCACCTGTGTGGCACAGAGGGCACCCAGAAGCAGAGTCATAGAAGATTGCTGGTGACACTGTAATAAAGTAGCTGTCCTGGGGTTGGACAGCCAGGGCCAGGTAGCTGACATGTGTGAGAGCCATGCTGGCGCCCATGGAAGGGGTGCTGGCTTCTAATGGAGCAGACAGGGAACAGACCAAGGTTCCCAGGTCTTAGACATTGGCAGCAGATGCCAGTGAGGCAGAGAAATGACCTGATGAGCAGGGTCCCCATCACTGCAGAGTCCTGCAAGGACCCAGAGGACACTGTCTAGCTCTAAGATGCCCCGCAGCCATGAGGACCCTACAAGCTCCCCAATATGCTCTCCAAGACAGCAAAGGCAGAGAAAGTGGAGGGTTTGGAGGACTGATTATTTACCTAGGAAAGGCAGGTTTAAATGGAAAGAAAAAGGAAAATAATTCAAATCACAAGAGGCCAAGTTTTCTTTGAATTGGTTGATTTACATTCCTAGCTAGTCAGAATGGGGAGGCGAATGGGGAAGTTTAAGGCAGTTACTAAAGAACGAAAAGTTGCCTCTTCCTCGCACACTTAAATGTAGTGTGTGGCCAGGCGTGGTGGCTCACATCTGTAATCCCAGCACTTTGGGAGGCTAAGGCGGGTGGATCATTTGAGGTCAGGAGTTTGAGGCCAGCCTGGCCAAAATGGTGAAACCCTGTCTGTACTAAAAATACAAAAATTAGCCAGATGTGCTTGCTTGAACCCAGGAGATGGAGGTTGCAGTGAGCTGAGATCGTGCCACTGCACTCCAACCTGGGTGACAGAGTGAGACTCTGTCTCAAAAAAAAAAATATATATATATATGTGTGTGTGTGTGTGTGTGTGTGTGTGTGTGTATGGAACTTGGAGACCCTGGCTAAACAGAAATGCGTATCTTTAAACACTTAATGATGGAATACTCCTAAGATAAGTCAGTATAGTTTCTTAAACAAGAGACTTCTAATATGTTTTCAGTGGTGTGCAAGTTCTTTACAATAACCTTAAATTTTGCTGTTCATCTCATTGATCACTGAAAAAAGAGGCATGTTCTGGATTACCCAGGCCTCGACCCCACAGCTGGGTGCTGCCATGTGTGTAAGATCTCCATTCTTATATCTGCATTTATATTTAGGGTGGTGCCAACATTTTTCTTAAATTGACAGTATTTAAAATTTAATGCAAACTTTCTCAAACTGGAGGTCTTCTAAAAATTCTTGAGGAATTTATTGAATTCTTCAGCTTAAGAAACACGAGAATAGAAATAAATGGAGGAAGGCCAGGCACGGCAGCTCACACCTGTAATCCCAGCACTTTGGGAGGCTGAGGTGGGCAGATTATGAGGTCAGGAGATTGAGACCATCTTGGCCAGCATGGTGAAACCCTGTCTCTACTAAAAATACAAAAAAATTAGCTGGGTGTGGTGGTATGCATCTGTAATCCCAGCTAGTCGGGAGGCTGAGGCAGGAGAATCGCTTGAACCTGGGAGGTGAAGATTGCAGTGAGCCGAGATTGCGCCACTGCACTCCAGCCTGGCGAAAGAGCAAGACTCAGTCTCTAAATAAATAAATAAATAAATAAATAAATAAATAAATGGAGGTGAGGTGATGGGGATTTCAGTGGTGGGGGAAGGAACGAGACATTTCTCACTGCTGAGCACACTGTGTGGGTGCACGCTGTACAGGGCACTGTGCACGGAATGTCACACTCAAGCATCCCAGCAGTTCCCTCTGCATTGATGAGGACAAAGGCTGAGTGTGCTGTCCAAGGTCACACTAGTGGATAGCTGAGCTGAAGGTGACCTGACCCGGAAGGCCAAGCTCTTCTCTTACACCAAAACAAGACTGGATGCTCCAAATTAAACTGTGCCCACTAAAAGGAAAACAGCAGAGCCATGAAGCAGGGAGATAACCCAAGAGGAAAGGGGTTTAACCTCTTGTTTCACAAAAGGGAACACTTAAAGGAGTGAGAAGATAATTTTTCTAGAATTCTTTCTGGAGATGAATACCCTGAGATTTCTTTAGAATACTGTCTTTACCTCAGTAACCCCAGTGATCCCTGCACACTGAAATCTAGCCTACTGTAATTAAAAAAATTTTTTCTCCTATTTAGCCTCATCATCTTTCTCATAAAAAGCAACCCCAGTCTCAGAAAATTTTTCATAGGGCTGTCTTTCACCTGCCAGGTTGTTTCAGGAGGCAAAGGGCAGGCAAGGCTCTGGGCTTTCTCCACTTTTTAAAAAAGAGTCCAGATAAGGGATAATTTTCAACAGTCACATGTTAACTTTTGTTGAATATATCCTTGTGTCCTGGTGGCTCTCCTCACTCCTGTTGATGACAGATACTGAACCTGACCTAAAAAACCAAGTTTCTGCAGCTTGCTTTTAGATTTTATTTTAGTAGACTTCAGAGAAAAGCTCCAGCTTACAGGTTAAACGACTCTAGGGCACTCAGTGTGGCAAATGTACATACTTTTCCTTGCCAATCCTTTGGCACAGCTATTCAGAGGCTGGAGACAAGTGGATGTGCCATGGGGCTGCTGGACTCTGCAGCTGATCTGTCTCTCCCAGAGGACTTAGAATGTTTCTGTCCCTGGTGTCTAAGGTAGAAGTTTTCCCACTTCCAATGCATTGCTGTTCACCTAAAACAAGTTTTATTCACATGCTGTGAGTAAGGCATTTGTTTTCCTTATAATCGGTGTGATAGCAGCCAGACACACAAATATACACCAGACCCTTGGTCAGCTTCACACAGTGGAAATGGAAAGACACCATCTGGAATCTTATAGAAATTAATATTATAATACATTTCCTATTGCCTCAAAGAGAGTCTCTCAAGGTTCTCTCATGGAGAACACATCATGTGGAAGGAGCTACCTGGCTGGTGGAATTGCACAGAAGGTATGGGGACTAACTACCTGGTGATGCATTTGGTGAAGGATGTTATGAAATCTTAGCACCAGGATGTCATCTGGAAGGCTTATTTTTTAGTTTTTATTATTACAGATCAGTTGCTTTGGTATATAGATTCCATGATTTCTGAGTCCTTCATATTATTACATTGATTTAAAAAACAAACAAGTCTGAATTTAATCTGGGGCACAACTCCCACTCTCGGAACCAAAACCTCCTGACTGTTGGTATCTGCCCCTCCTCTG
The DNA here is from genome assembly GCF_007565055.1 of Rhinopithecus roxellana. Classification (NCBI taxonomy): domain Eukaryota; kingdom Metazoa; phylum Chordata; class Mammalia; order Primates; family Cercopithecidae; genus Rhinopithecus; species Rhinopithecus roxellana. The sequence goes on along the minus strand of NC_044549.1, from coordinate 193,687,389 downwards.
TGTGTTTTTTCATTGCCAATCTCCTATCCAATGGAATTAGACTATGCTATTTGTTGAAAGGGCAACCACTTATTCCCCAGAATTATGGCAATTCCATATAAAATATCTAGAAAATTGCTAGTCTGGGCTTTTCAGGTGACTGTTTACATGAGGAATGGGCAAATTTAACCCATTTATGCCTGAGGTGGCAAGTTTTTGACTTTTTGCAATCAGACCTTTGCGATGACCTTGAGCAGTCAGATAAAGAACTCCCACATGCTTAGCGTTCCAATAATGAAACATTAGGCATAATTAAGACACAATTATTTTCATACTGGCCACAATTGTTCTGTCGCTTTGTGGAGAAATCTGTTAGGAATAAAGCAGCACTAGCAGTGGGTTTCACTTTCGATTTTTCTTTGACTCAGGATTGTGATAGGCATAGACTAAGTTATGCGATCCATGAATTTTGGTGGTGATTCAGAACCTGGGCCTTAATGCCAGTGTGAGAGTCAGGGTCAGCAGGAGGATTTCCTGGAAATCACATGATGACACGCAGGGCAGGGGTTGGGATGAAGGGACTGAGTGTGCTCTAGACCCCATTCTCTGCATTGGCCCTGAATGACTTGCTATCCATTTGAATGAGCGGGGGCTTGGGTGCCTGCCATATGGAATAGAGAACTCAACATTTTCTTTCATGGAACTGACATGGTTTTATTGCTACATACAAGTAAAAGCCATAGTTGACAGTTAGCCCTGCTATTTAGTGTCTCCTAAAAGAAGGCCCCAAATAATTTAACCTTTGCTACAATAAAGTGATCATTTTCAGTGGAGAATCCTTAATATCCAACAGACTCCTATTTAAAAATCCTATATAGAGAGGCTCCAGACAGGCTCCCAATACTCCCCAAGATTGAATATAAAACTCTGTTGCATTTATGCACATTTTTTTCCTTCCTAGAGAGAAGACCTAGAGCAGGCTTGTTCAACCCGTCCCCCATGTGGCCCAGGATGACTTTGCATTGAGCCCAATACAAATTCATAAACTTTCTCGAAACATTACCAATTTTTTTTTGCTCTTTTTCTTTTAGCTCATCAGCTATCGTTAGCATTAGTATATTATGTGTGACCCAAGACAACTCTTCTTCTTCCACTGTGGCCCAGGGAAGCCAAAAGATTGGATACCCTGACCTAGCGTACTCATTAGGTTCTCAAAAGGGCCTATGACAAAAAGAAAATGTAAGAAGCACCGTTTTCCAGCAAGTGTCTCATTTTCTAGACATGTTCTCTGCAACCAGTTTATCTTGGAAGGCACTCCTAGCAATTCCTGTGCTCCAGGGGAAATCAGTTGACAGACATGTGACTAAGATTTTTCTTCTGAGGGGTATTTGGTCACACCTGCTCTAAAGTCCTTCCAGGTTATTGTTTGTGCTTGCTGGGCTGCTGTGGACGTGGAGGTAAGCGGTGAGGAATGAGGGAACAACTGCGCCTCAGAGCAGCTCTGCTTTCAGCCATATTATGATTTGTCTTCTCTTTATTTTTATTTTTGTGGGAGATACAACCTTTGGTACAAGTTAAAGTGCACTCGCCTGCCTTCTCTTTAGATTTCATTTAAGGGAAGCCTCTATGCCTAAAAAGATTTGAAAATCTTTTTCAAGATGGAGGTGGAGAATTGAAGGGCAGAGGGGAATGATTACCCTTTGGTCTGTGTACTGGAAATAATTCCAATACAGTTCTGAGTAGATTTTAAGGCCTTGCCTGGGGATATTTTCTTGGTACACTTCAGAGGCAGGCGAACCTTCTGGGAGCCCCAGTGTTCTCAGGGGAGTGTCACTACTACCTCCAACTCAGCTTACTGCCAACATGCGTGGCCTCACAAGCACTTGTCAGAGAGCATCCCCTCGAATACAGAGCTCCACAACACTCACAAAACAGGGAGGGGAGCCATGGGGAGGCAGCCTTCCACTGCTCTCCACATCCACACACTTCATCCTGGAGCAGCCCGGACAGCAGAGGTCAGTGCATTTTGGCCCCTCATCAGCCTGACTTAATTGAACTTAATTGAACAGTGCCTGCTGTGATGTATTGGTCAACACTGAGTGACATTACGAGAAGCAGCCCCGAGTGTGAATCCATGGAAGCAGTTTAGAGCAGGGGCTGCTGTGGTCTCCATCCTCTCCACAAGGATCCACAGGATGAGTTTCTCTTGGATTTTAGCTCCGAGAGCAGCATCCTTTAAGGAATGGATTTATTATTCTACTAGAGCTTCCATGACTTGGGGAACTGCTCATGTCACCCTCCTTCTATTGTTTTCTAGAAACTCAGGAACAAATTTTTGGTATCTGTCGCCTAAGAATCATTCCATCAGTTTTGTAAATTATCATTACTCCTTGCTTCATCTTATCTTTTCTACTCTGGTTTTCCCTTTGTCCTCCTTTTCATTGTTATATTTTTATTTTATTTTCCCTTGTTCATATTTATGTAAGCCACTTTAAATTATTTCTGGAGCAAGGCATAAACCTATTAAATAAAGGAATATTTACAGATGATTAGTTATAAAGAACTGGTAGTTTCTCACTATGGCAAGAGTCTTAACATATTTTTAAAGAATAATTAGAATCTAGAATGCTAGGTGGGAGAAAGTTTACTCCAAGAAAACAAGTTTTGCTAATGAGTATAACCAAAAATGAAACACTGGAGGAAATTAAAATAGCAGCCTCCTGTGATCCTGAAGTCTCAATCAACAAAAAATCAATCAGAAGGTTTCCATTTTAAAATGGTACCTGGCAGACATCTTTCACACAAAATTTCCACCAAAACGGTGTGGGAAGATATAGAAAAAGATGAAAACCCACAACACTAAAAAGCAATCAAAGTCCGTTTGTTGCCAGTAAATGAATGGGGAAATTTTTTATTAAATAGAAGGCTCACGAGTGCACTTGGAGATCCAGTTACTCTCTACCTTTTCTAAGTAGTCAAATAATTGTTGACCCTCCTCCCAGTATTCTCTCAACCTCTAATCTTGGTCCAGAAATATTAAGATAAATGCTCACCATAAAACAAAGCAAAACAAATACTAAACAAACAAAAACACAACAGTTGAGGCTTCTATTGTGGCAGTGGGACTTTTTAAGCATCTGAAGAGAAGCTCACTTCCAACTCTCCTCGGTGCTTCCCTGTTTTATAGCTACTAGCCATGGTACCATGTTGCATCCTGGGAGGTGTAGTCATAAAGCGTAAGCTCTGGGGTAGAGACTACAAAAACCATGCAAAGTGTGTGATGGTGTCTGTTATTTCTAATTCATTCATTCATTCATTCATTCATTCATTCATTCATTCATTATCTGTATATTCAATACTGTGGCTAGGTTCTTAGCCATCTGATCAGAGAAGCATAATGTGAGGCAGCAAGAGTAACAAAAATCCCCTATCTTAAGCTAGCAGAGTGGAAATGATTTGAGGGCATTAGATATTGGCAAACAACGAGGGTGGGGATAGCATTATCCTCATTTAAGAACTGCTAACAGGAAAAGTTAATGTGGAACCCATGGAAAAATACTGCAGAGAGAAGGAAACAAGTTAGCCTGAAGGCATCATGTGAATTTTACTAACAATCAGGACACAGTGTCTGGTAGCAGTTTTGCATTCTCATTAGAGAGTAATAATACAGGTTTTCAATTAAGAGGTGTAAAAAGCTATAAGAGTTCAGCACTTAGACTAACAGACTACAGGATAAGGTGAAATGGGAAGACAAAAGACTGCAGAAAAACTGAAAACACAGAAGCAGACATAGACTTGCATTTGAAGTCTAGACTTACAGAATTACACTTGCATTAATTCTGCAACAGCAGAATTAACATTCAAAAGAGATGGGGTTTTAGTCCATCTATGTCCATCAGGGGGTTGGGTTTAGGAGGATAGAAGAGTGTGTTCAGCAGTTTATGTTATGGATTGCATAGAGCAGGGGTCCCCAACCCAAGGGTACTGGTACTGGCCATTGGCCTATTAGGAACCAAGCTGCATAGCAAGAGGTGGGCAGCAGGTGAGCCAGCATTACCACTTGAGTTCTGCCTCCTGTCAGATCAGGGGTGGCACTAGATTCTCAGAGTAGTGCAAACTCTATTGTGAACTGCACATGTGAGGGACGAGAGTTGTGCGCTCGTTATGAGAATCCAACTAATGCCTGATAATCTGAGGTGGAACAGTTTCATCCTGAAACCATCCCCCACCTCCCGCAACCTGCCACAATCCATAGAAAAACTGTCATCCACAAAACTGTTCATGCCAAAAAGGTTGGGGAACCCTGGCATAGAGGCTCAGTGTGCAAAGGTATGTGTCAAGTGAGTGAGGCCAGGGATAAGGTAGAGAATGCGAGAAAGGACTCCTGCTTTCAGCTGGCTTCATCTGCTAATCCTGGCCCATGAGGTGAAGCATCTAGCAGGGAGTGAGATGACTGATGTACTTTTGCGTCTCCTAACATGCGTCCTTCACAAGCCTCTAAAAAGACAGGAATTAAGAAAACTACAGAACAATGAAGACAACAGTAATGGGAAATTAGAGAAATGAAGGGAAATGAACGTGAGCTTCAAGAGACAGGACCTTGTCTTGTTAATGCCCAGAACAATGCAGACATACACATGCAGTTTTGTCTCCAAAAAACAGAACATGTGTTCCTTCCAAACACACATAAAACATTCACAAAAACTGGCCATTTATTAAATCATAAATGCAGTCTCAACAAATTGCCAACATTAGCAATTATGTAAGCCATATTCATTATTCATATGCATACTAAAAATTAGTGACAAAACCAAAACAAAATGCAAAAACAAATCAAAGTGTTATCTATCTCACTAACTTAATTTGATTAAAATGAGAATTACATTGAAAATGATCAATTACTTGGAAAAGTTTGGCAATGGGCACATTGCATATCAAAGCTCGTGGGGTGGAAACAAAACTGAATTTGAGGGAAAATTCATTAGCTATATTGGAAATATATATATTTCTATATATATCAGAATATATAGAAAAACATGTGAAGACAAAGTAAAAAGAAGACATTAATAAATATAAAAGTATATTTTAATATTTTATTATATATATTATTAATATGTTATATATTAATAAATATAAAAGTAGAAATTAATGGACTAGGAAGAAAAATAAAAAATCCCTGGGATTAATGAATGAAACTAACAGCTGGTTCTTCAAAAACACCAGTAAAAAAAATGAGACTGATAAGTTCAAGTAAGAAAAGAGGGAATGATAGAGAATGAGAATGAGAGCAAGAGAGAGAAAAAAATCTATAAACCAGAGGATGCCTAACTATAGCGCAGAGAAATTTTTTTAAAAACGTGATGAGAATATTAGATATATATTGTATCAATACATTTGAAAATCTAGATTAAATAGATGATTGCCTATGAAAATGTAAATTACTAAAGTGGATTTAAGAAGAGTTACAAAATCTAAATGGTTTAACAACCAAAGAAGAAATCTATAAAGAAAGTAAAAGATCTGCCCCTATAAAGATGCAGCAGGCCTAGATAGCTTAAAAGGTGAATTCTCCCAAACTTTCAGAAAATTATTATGTCATATAAAGTGTTCTAAAAACAAGATAAAATAGAGAATCCCTGCCATGTTATTAGTATAACCTGATACCAAACTGGACGAGATAGCACCAAAATGGAAACCAGCAAATGGAATCTGGTTTTTATTAAAAAAATCATAATCAAGTAAGATTTATGCAACAAATGAAAAGATGATACAAAATGGATACATCTATTCATGTGATTTACAACATTAACAGATTATAGAAGAAAAAGCTGGCCAGGCACAGCTGGTGGCTCATGCCTGTAATCCCAGCACTTTGGGAGGCTGAGGTGGGAGGATTGCTTAAGCTCAGGAGTTTAAGACCAGCCTGGGCAACATGGCAAGACCCCGTTTCTATAGAAAAATAAAAAGAAATTTTAGCTGGGCATGGTGATGAACTCCTATAGTCCCAGCTACTTGGGAGGCTGAGGCTGGAGGATCTCTTGAGCACAGAAGGTCAAGGTTGCAGTGAGCTGTTGTGCCACTGCACTCCAGCATGGGTGACAGGGCAAAACACTGTCTCAAAAATAAAATAAAATGTAATAAAAATAAAAAAGAAAAAGTCTATGATCATCTACTGCCAAAAAGCAGTCCCATTCCTGATTTAAATTGTTTAGTAAGTTAGGAATAGATAATTTCTCATTTTGATAGTACCTAATAAACTTAGAGCAAGCATGACACTTAATAGTGAAACACCGGAAGCAGGTCACTAAGGGTAGCAGCAAGACAAAGGCACGGTGCCAGATGTCATTACTATGTCTCAGTGTAGCATAAGTTGTCACCAATGCAATAAAACAAGAAAGAGACATAAGTATACATGACAGAAAGGAAAAGATAAGTGTCATTACTTGTTGACAATATGATTATCTATCTGGACTAGCTAAGATGATCACCCAAAGGACTACCAGAACTGAGAAGAGAATCCATTAGGGAACTAAGTTATAAAATGTAAACATGAAATTAACAGTTTGTATACAGTTTGAAGCAATTAGAAGCAATAAGAAGCAATTAGAACATGTAATAAATCTCATTTACAATATCAACACAATGTATAAGGTAATTAAAAATTACTTGACAAGAAACGTATGAGAGCTTTGAAAAAAATCTATAAAACTTCACTGTAAAGTAAACAAATGGGAATAAGTACTACATTCTTGATAGGAAAGGCTTAATATTACAGAGATATCAATTATTCTGAAGTAGATACATACATTTAATGTAATTCCAATCAAAACTTTTTTAAAAAGACTTTTTTGCAACTTGAGCAGATTTTAACAAATCATTTAAGTGAAGGACTGAGAAAAGCCCAAATGCTTTTAGAAAATGATATCATTTTCTAAAAATCCACACGGTGAAGAGAAGACCATCCAACAGATAGCATTATATATTATAAAGTTATTATAATTAAAATAAAATAGTATTTGTAAAGGAATAGGGCTTCTAGATCAATGGAACAAAATAGTAAAAAATAAAGCAGGTTTATAGAAATAAAAGGTTAAAATATACTAAAGGGGCATCTGAAACCAGCGGATGATAGATTATTTAATAATAATTTTGTGATAAATGCTTAATTTGAAGTTTAGATCTTATCACATATCACCCAGAAGGATAAAGTACAGATGGCCTAAAGAGCTAAACTGAAAATACAAAACTACAAAGGATTAGGAAAAAATTGGAAAAAAATCCTTATAACCTTGCAAATTTAAGACCTTAAGGCACCAAATACAAAAATAATAAAGGAAATAACTGATAATAACCAAAAATAACTGATAAATTATTACAAACAAAAATTTTTTATGTAAAATATACTTAAGGCAAAAGTGACAGAGAAGGAGAGAATAGTTTCACGTGTAGCCATCAAAGAACTAAAATCTGTTATACAGTTAGAAAATAAAACTAATTCCTAAAAATCAGTAAGAAAAAGAAATAGTCCAATAAAATAACAGATAAAAATATAAATGTAAATTGCTTATCAAGGCTAGTGGGATGGACGAAAGAAGAAAAGTGCAAATAGCTTTAAACACAGGAAAAATTGCTCAATTTCAGTAGTAATTATGAAAATGTTAGCCAAAGGGAATTTTTTTTTCACATAAAATTGGCAAAAATTTAGCAGACTGACAACACTATTGTTGACAACATGAGAGAACATACTCACACACTGTTATGGCTATGCAAATTGCTATGAAGTTTTGGGAGCTTAATTTGGCAAGTCTATTTTAAAATTAAAGACCCACATGTTACTGTTGCACCTTTAGTTCTTATTGTTTCAAAAAGTTCTGGGAAAAAGCTCAGTCCAGGAAAAACAAAAACTGGCTGGATCCCAGAGATGCCTGAGTTGGAGATGAGCTTGGTGAACTTTCCCATTACCATACTACAGGCCCCTCCCAGGGAGGAGCTTATTCCCCATTTTCTATACAGGCTACTATGTAGAATCATGAGGCAATACAGTGAGACCCTACATTAAAAAAAAAAAAATAATATTATTATTATTAACCAAAAAAACCTATCAGAGTTTTGATGTCTCTGGAAGTGCAGCACCATCCCCACCTAGTGGAGAAGAGTGGGTACTGCCACTAGCTCAAGGTCACTCCCCGGGAGGCAGAGGCAGTGCCTCTTCTCTATCAATGCCTTGCAAAGATTAGCAATAGAAGACAAATTTCAAGCCACTTCAGAATAAATAGAAAGCTAATTGAGGTGGAGATGTGACATTTTACACCTGCAAGTGAATCATGCAGACAAACTCTCAAGAGTATCCCTTGAGGCAAGTCATTCCATGTTTCTGGATAACAGTCTCTACTTGAGCTAGATAATAATGATTTACACTTGAACCAAACTTTTTACTTTTATTCTATGATCATAACAATCCCATGAGACAGATTTTTAATGATCTTCTGTTTTACGGAGGAGAAAATGGGTGCTTGGACTAAATAAAAGACCTTTTCTAGGCAATATGTTAGCAGGCCAATCAGGGCTGATACCAAATTCTATGGCTTGAGGACCTGAGTCCTCAATTGTCTTTATGGGGGCCTCAGGACCAGGGATGTGGCTGAGGCATTCATAGAAGATCTTGTAGAAGACACTGGTGAAATCTTGGACCATATCTTTGGACCTGCATGAGTTGCCTGCAGCCACGGGGACAGTTTCTGGCCAAACTAAGAGTATAGGGCATGGCAGCTAGGCTCCACAAGGTTTGGTATTGGGTTGACAGTGATGTGCAGGTCTTCACCAGAAGAGGTGGGGGCAAGGGCGAGAGCATAGCACAATCAAAGGCACAAGGCTGGGAATGAGCAGGGTGTAGAGAATGTAAAGTTAGTCTGGTTGGGAGCCCATGAATTATCTGAAATTGTAAGCAAGACCATTTGTGCATGTGTGAGTGTGTGTGTCTATACAAGTGCATTTTTAAAGGGAGAAAATTCATGGCTTTAATCACATTTTTCTTGAACTAAACCATGTGGGAAGAACCACCGAGGATCCGGAGAAGGGGTCTCATGTGGACTAAAGAGTCACAGAATATTGAAATAATGTTTACTGAGCCCTAGTGTCAATCTCAGACAGAGCTTAGCTCTTTATAAACATCTCTTTCACTTGTCATGAACAACCTTTGAGGTGGGTTCTAATATCATCTTCATTTTACAGATGAGGAAACTGAGAACTAGAGAGATGCCTTGTCCAAGGCCGCACAGTTGGATCCGAACCCAGGCAGTCTGACTCTAGATCCCTCAACCCTAAACCCAAGGCCAGTGGCCCTCAAACTTGAGTGCACAGTGGAATCGCCAGGAGGGCTTGTTATAACAGACATGGCTGGGTCCCATGCCCAGAATCTCCAATTCGGCAGATTTCTAATGAGTTCCCTGGTGGTGCTGATGCTGCTGGTCTGGGGGCCACACTTCACAAACCACACTTTGAATTCTAGGTCATCATCTCCAAAGAGGACATGGAGTCCCAAAGAGTTGATGTGACCTGTCTAGAGTCATTCAGCTACTTAGCAGCAAAACCAAGATGAGAATCTGGGTCTGTGGATTCCAAACCCAGGACTCTATGCCACTTGTGCTTGGAGGAGGGCACATCTTACCTAAGAGAGTGTGTGTGCATTTGCACGTGTGCACTTCCATTACCTGACGTGTGTCCAGATCCCGGAGCTGGGCGCCGGGGGAAGATGGTTCTTTGCTTGGCTCTTCTGAGCCCAGTCGGGCTCTTCTCCACCTCCTGGCCCGCCGGTCTGTGGTGTGGGGGGCCTCCTCCGGCTCGCTGCTGTCTGAGGTCTCCCTGCTGGTCACCTGGGGGTTGAAGTTCACATCCAGTTCTCCCTGCAGGCGTATCTTCTCGGCTGCAGGGTTCCTGGGGGCCTTCCTCTGCAACCAGGACAGCCTGGCCTGGTGCCCAACTTCTCGGGAAGAGCCCGCGGAGGAAGTCTCCGAGTCAGAGCACATGGCCTCAGGGTTGGGGGAGATTGCGGAGGATGGGGAGGCAGCTATGGGGCCTTGGTCAGCGCTCTGGGCCTGTGTGGGCTGAGGCTGGGGGTTCCTGGGCAGGCCCCGGGACCTGGGACACAGCTTGCTCAAGGCCTCACTCCAGTCAAAGTCTTCCTCGCTATCGGAGCCCATCTCATCGTAGGCAGATGCCACACTGGAGGCCACCTCCAGGGCCTGAAATGTCCCGCTCTTAGGTTTGGCCAGTAGTCGGGTAGGGGGCGGAGCGCCGTCCTTCAGGGCCACCCAGTTCCCGTCGGGGCTCTGCAAAACTGGGGCCAGGTCTGTGGATGGAGAAGATAGAGAAAGCAGAGAGGGGCTGTTATCACTTTAATGCAAGATGAGGTTGCCACTTGTTACTTCCCCAAGAGTGGCTTGTCAGGGTGTTGGAGAGCAGTTGCCTTTAAGAAGCCCAGGAGGGCAAACCCAATTGGTGGGCAGAGTTCAAAGTTCCCCGAGGAATCCCCTGAAAGCTCAAAGGGTCCCAGTGCTTCACAGATGGAGAGAAACTTAGAGATCTGGCTCCTATTTCAGTCTACCTGGGTTGATGCCACCTCAGTCTCCTCAGCACTGCCACACTCCTGCCCCAGGCTTGTTTGGAAGGGGAGGGGAGAGGGCTGCAGTTGGCAGTACCAGCTTCTGGCTCTTTGACCTTGGGCTGCAATTTTGTCTCTTGGATCCTTAGTTTCCCCTCACTGATGGGAAACAATTCCACTACCTGCCCTGGCATACCTCAGAGGTTAACGCATCTTCTCTTGGCTCTTTTATAGATCCTACTTCATAACAGGTTCCTGAGACAGGCACGTAGGTCTATTTTTAACTCAAGGAAGATGCCTCACTCTGGAAAGGACTTGAGGCCAAAAACACTTTGGTATTTCCAATCTCATTTTACAGATGAGGAAACGAAGACGAGCGAAGTTAAGTAACTTGTTAAAGGTCACAGAGCTGCTAACTTGTAGAGTGAGGACGAGGTGCATCCTCTACCTGACTCCAAGGCAGCTCTGGGCTACAGACTGTGCCTCGGAAGCCCCTGGCCAGCTGTAAAGCACCATGCAAGGGCAGCTGGAGCAACTCTCAGGCTGTGACTATGGACTGGAGTGGTCTAAACTGGGCTCAGATCTGCCCAGAACATGGTCCCAAGGATTGATCTGCATGCTTGGGGTGGATTGGTAAAAGTTGTTTTGTCTTGTTTAAGGCGAACAGGAAAATGCTTTCTTCCCATGTGTCTGTGGGGTGGGAATAAGGTGACATGCTGCTCCTTTGGCTATGGGTACTTGGCCCAGGACTGAGGCCTCAGGCATAGCAGTTGCCAGCAGGAGCTGCCGTTTTTTTTTTTTTTTTTTTTTTTTTTTTTTTGAGACAGAGTTTCACTCCTGTTGCCCAGGCTGCAGTGCAACGGCACAATCTCAGCTCACTGCAACCTCTACCTCCCAAGTTCAAGTGATTCTCCTGCCTCAGCCTCCTGAGTAGCTGGGATTACAGGCGCACACCGCCATGCCTGGCTACTTTTGTATTTTTAGTAGAGATGGGGTTTTGCCATGTTGGTCAGGCTGGTCTTGAACTCCTGACCTCAGGTGATCCACCTGCCTCAGCCTCCCAAAGTGCTGGGATTACAGGCATGAGTCACAGCGCCTACCTTTTTTTTTTTTTTTTTTTTTAAACCAGGACTGTTGCAGGGATATCTGTGGGAAGTGATGAGGACCCCAGGGCTTTGAAGAAACCATTCCCCAACTTGTGTGTGGACATCTGCTTCGGGGCTTAAGGCCTGCAGCAGCCACAGCCCTGATGTAGTAGAGCTCTGAGGCAGGGTCTTACTTTATGCTACTTAAAACATACAGGTTTTCTACCAGTTAAACTGCTACTGCTCCACATAATAAAATGAAAGTTATCAGTATTTCACAGTGCTGCCCACAGAGCATTGTACCTGCTAAGCCTGTTACAGAACCACAGCCTTAGGGGAATTCAGATGTTGGTAGAACATATGTTTTCGACAGCGACCCAGTTCCACTTCCACTGCCTGACTGCAGCTCAGACCGGCAGGACATTGAGTTCTTTTTATTTTGAGAGGCAGGAAGTGGGGCTTTCTTTGACGAGGAGGATGCTGGACCCTGGCAGTGGGCTGATACAAGTAGGGGCCTCCAAGAAGCCTGAGACCACGCACCGGCCTTTCTCCTGCCGCTCCTGCCTTCAGTGTCCCTCTCCACCATTTCCATGTAGTAAAGCCCTAGTGACCCTACAACACCTCATCCCACTGGTGGGAACGGCCTTTTCCTGAAGGGCATTCTCATCTCCCTGCTGGACTTGGCCTCTCTTCTCTGAGCTCTCCTGGTGTGGGACCTGGCTGGCTCATTGCGTGTTCTTCCATGTGTTCTAGCTGTCACACACCTGCTGAGCGTGAGGACAAAGTCCCTGAGGCAGGGCCTGGATCTCAGGCATCGCTTTATCCTTAGAAGAAGCCTAGCCTTCTCTGTCCCAGAGTCAGTTTGTGCAGTGGAAAGACCAGTGGCCTCGAAGCCAGAGGTCCAGGAGGAAGCCCCACTCAGCCACCTGGCAGCTGTGTGATCCTCTGTGCCTCGGTTCTCTGACTGGTGAAAAGGGCTTAGCTAACAACTCTCTGGGTTGTCAGAGGACTGCACAAGGGGATGCTCGTGAGTGTGTTACACATGCCTGCTCAGAGAGATTAATTCCTGATGGCTCCTTTACCCTTGTCTATAAATGAAGGAGGCTGCTTTAGTGTAGGGCAAAGAACAAGAGCTTTGGATTCAAGCAGACGCAGGGCTGATCCCCAGCTACTGAATTACTAGCAGGTGACCTTGGTTAGAGAACATTTCTGGGCCTACTTCCTTGGCCAACAGTGGGGTCAGTGTGACCCACCTTTGGCTATTACTAGAATTATTATGAGACAATGCATGTAAAGCATCAGTCCTAGTGCCTGCTATACTTAAGGCCCTGAGCTATTTTTAGCTTATATCTGTTGAATCCGATTTAGCAGTAGTACTTAACACCTGGTTATGAATTAACACCCATGCACTCCATATGTATGTATACAGAAAAGAGATAGTATCTGATAGTCACTATTCAGTATTACACATTAATACCTATACAGCAACACTATTTTCATTGACAGTGGAATTATTCAGAAGAGTGGCTCACTAGGGTTGTTATTACCATTTATTATTGGGCTCTACTTGTGGTGGTGGTAATAGCAGGTCTTTTGAGAAAAGTATTTCTCTTTTGCTGACATTCTCCTAATGCTGTGTCCGGGGATTGTCAATCAGGTGGTAAGGGTTTCTCAGGAATGCTCAGGCTCTCAGTGAAGCTATGCATGGCTAGTAAGTAGTTATATTGATTTTTCCTGTAGCAGGCTCTGTGGGTGCCCTACCCCAAACCTTGGCCCTCACCACTTCGGTGTTTGCCAGCTGGACTTCCAATTGCCAGCACTTGCAAGTCTTCACTTGAGGCTTGCTCTGGCTACTAGAGCCTGTGTTGCTTGCCCCAGGGGCAGGGTGGAAGTACCCAGGATTCATCACCTCCTGGGAGCAGCCCTCAACCAATGAGTAGGGGAGCTGGTGGCTAAGTATCCCAGCTCTCTTGCTTGCCAAGCAGGTGAGTCTTCTACACTGGCTCCCAGAGTCCCCAGTGGGGTCAAGCTCCAGCCACCCACAGTGGCCATCTGCTCAGTAACAAGTCGTTTTATTGCCTGATTTTCTTTCCTTGTTTCACATTCCTACTCCCCTCCCTGTGTGTTTTCTGGGCTCACCTCACAAATAAACTATAGGTCTTCAGATTCTCATATTAGGGTCTGCTTCTGGTGGGAGTCAGACCAAGACACCCACATGATGCAAAGTGGACTCTGAGCATGGCTGTGGAGCACTTACTCTAAGCAGAAAGGAAAAGTTCTCTGGGCCTTCTAATCTGTCACTGAGGCTGCTCTCTGGACCATCTTTCAAGACTTGACTTACACATCACTCCTCAATTGCATATGCTTGGCCTTCCTTCCTTGAGGAGCTGGCTATTCTGTTCTCTGAGCTTTGCCAAAAAGCTTTCATTTCTTAACACTCAAACTATATTATAGTTTATTTTCTTGGTTGTCTACCCCACCCCTCAGTCCTGATCGTGAGCTCCTTGAGGACAGAGCCATGTCTTCTTCACTGCTATGCTCCCAGCCCCTGGCCAACATTGGGTCCCATCCTGGGCACATGAAGACTACTTGTTAATGAACACAGGCACCAAAGGCTGCAGGGGCGATGGGGCTCATTGAGAAGCTCTCAATGAACCTGGCTGTCTACAGCTTCTCCTGGGGCCCTGGGAGGAATCCGAAGAAGGAGACCCTTGATGGTGCCACTCAGGGTTGGCTCTAGGGTTGACCATACTGTAAATGTGGTCCCTGGGCTCCAATACCCACGACATGGTGAGATGGCATTCGGCCCATTGCCAACTCCCCTTCTCCTGCTTTTTTATAACGACAGGTTGCTTCATGCCTCTGTGGAAGCTAGAAGTTGACCAACTTTTACCTCAGCAAATTTTACTTCTTAGCAAAAACACAGACGGCTCCCTGAATACCCAACCATGTGAAAACTTTGGTGGTTTTTGAGCAGCATCATCAAAGCTGCACCTGCACTCCGATATCCCAGTTTCTCGGTCCATCAGGAACACCCCTCGGGGATCCTGCTCCCGCTTCCTCTTTCTCCAAATTCCTGCTCTTCCATTATTGTGCAGACAACTAACTCTCAGTGAGTGATCCCAGAGCAGTGACAATTCCCCAATCTTTATTTCCCCAACACTGAGCACACACAGCATATACAGTAGATGCCCAGTCAAGGTTTATAAAGTGAAAATGCATTTGGGGGAAACCCATTAACTGCTATAAGCACTGCCAAGATTGAAAGCAGAGTTACTGTGGTTTACCCAAACCACAGTGTCCCTAAGACTGACCCCAACTGGGCACTAACAGGAATCTGAATCAACCCTCCTCCTGAGACATAAACACAACTGCTAAATATAGCTGAGTGGGCATTCGCCTTCTAAGATGGCCTCTACCTCCAGAACTCCTCCATTTGATGCTTCTGCCCAACTGAGACTGAGCAATGCCTGTAGGAATAATGTGCTTCCTGCTAAACATTTCAGACATCCCTCAAGACCTCTGAGGCTGGCATGGACAGTTTAGCATGTCAAGGGCTAAAAATCCCTCAGAAAACCAGAAGTTTTCCACCCAAGTCCTTTTTAAAAAATTTTAAATCTTTATCCTGAGAGATGTCTAGATTTTTGAGCAGAATGTGAAATATTTTTTTCGGTGTGTGATGTTGTGGAACTAAGTTTTCTGTTTATACACAATTGAAAAATTACCTATGGGTGCCTCATTTTACAGAAAATTATGTCCAAAATCATGTTTTGAAAACAAAATTCCTTTGCAAATTTATTATGAATGCTTATAATCCAGTTGGAAACTATTTTGTGAAACAGAGCATCTTGTAGTTGTTTTTATAATATCCTACACATTTATCACTTTGCAAGTCTGAATTTTGAAATGATGTTTTTTGTTTGTTTGTTTTTATGGTAGAGAGACACTTATAATGCAGTAGTTGAAAGCCTGCAAATTGGAGTCATGATGTTTGGATTTGAGGACCAGCTCTGCCTACGTTGGCTGTGGGGTCTTGAACAAGTCACTTAACTTCCCTGTCCATCAATGTTCTTATCCGCAAAACAAAATAATGACAGTGTCTAGTAATGCTGTTGGAGGAAAAAATAAAATAGTGCCTACATATGGACTCTGTATGTTTTAAAGTGATTTTAGAAAGCTAGATATTGTGCATTGAAGTTCTATTATGTGGTATTCTCAGGTACTCTGTGGAATCTAACAGTCCCTTTTCTGTGTGCATTTGCAATCCATAGAGAAGGAGAGAGAAGTGAGAAAATGAGGAAGAAGAGAGAGAGTGAGAATATGAATGAATGAATATGAATAGACTGGGAGGGCAGAGGGAGGAAAGAAAGGCATATCTAGAAAAGAAAAATGCACTTAAAAAACAAAAATGAACACCATATACCTAAGTAAAGAAACGATCATCTGCTGCAGACTTTCTGCAATGTCATGGCACTGCAGTTTCTCCTGATAGGTACTAAAAGGTCAATATAAAAATAATCTCTTCTGGTAAATCTTTAGAATGACAGTTAAAAATATTTCATGTTTTCTGATTCTTTGCCCTGTGATAATAATGGATTTTGTTTCTACAGTCGTTGGTTAAATCTTCTCCCTTTTAGAGTAGAAATAACAGCACAATCTTTAAAAGTTTATTACTAGGATGGCTATGGTGCTGTTAATCTTTTTTGTTGTTTTCATTGTTCAGGAAAGGGGTCTAAGTCTGACAGGACATGGGATGAGAATACTGTTAATGGTTTCTTCATGTGAAGACAAATATGCCTGGCCTCCCAACACAGTGTGTGTACGCAGGAAATAGGAAGAGAGGAGTAGACCCGTGCAGGGGTGGGGGGAAGATTTAGTCTGACATGCATGTAGACCAGGAGGCCCCCTGAGCACAGGGACTTCAGGGTCCTCGGCCATCACCCACGGTGATGGGGCCAAACACCTTAAAGACTTCTGATATGAGACTTTAGGAAAATGACTCAGTTCATTTGAGCCCCTTCATTTTGAGGGATTACATGACTCAACAGCTTTACAAAGGACCACGTGCCATACATGTTGAAGAGTCTCTAAAGAGGCAAGCTGACTTGCCCCATGTGGAGGCAGGACATTCTAGGGGGAGGAAGCAGGAAGAGCAGAGGCGCAAGCAAATAGCAATGCCGTCCTCAGGACGTTCCTCAGGCAGGGATAGACAGCTGCCCACCAAAGACTCTTTCATGACCCAGCCATGTTACTGGTATGCATCTGCCTGGCCAGGATGCCATTTTTCAGGGCCTCCTGCATTGAGGTGGGGCCATGCGACCAGTTCCTGTCCACAGGTTGGGAGTGAAAGTGGTGTTAAGCTCTCCCTGCTGAGATGGTTAAGAAGCAGGCCCCTGCCTTCTCCATTCGCCCTTCTTCCATCTGCTGTCTGAATGTGGATGAGCCCATAAAAGACTCAGAGGCCCTGAAGGATGATAGAGTCACAGGGTGGGAACCTTGTACTTTGGCCTCTGAAGGCTTCCCACAGGCCAGGGTTACTTGTACTGCACTGTTGTGTGATGAAAAAGAAAATGATTGCATTAAGCCGCTTAGATATTCAGTTTACTTGTTATAGTGGCATATGCTACCCTAACTAATGTATCCAGTTTCAGAAAGGACATCCTTAAAACCAGACCTACAGACCCAAATTTGGTGGGAGTCAAATCCCTTTGAAAGTTGAAATGCCATGAGAGGTTAGTTTAATGTTCCTGGCCTACATAAGACACATTCTCCTTGTCCACATAGAACAGGTAGCTGAAGTGGGTGTGCAGTGGAGTGATGTGAACACACTTGTCCAGGAGCCTCCCCACCATCCCCCCCCACCCCACAAGTCTCAGCACAGAGCATAGAATATGGTGACACCCTGAGAGCCTTCATCCTGCCAGAACAGCTAGGAAAACTGCCTGAGTAGAGAACATGACCACATTATATATTGTGTGTTGTGCTGGAGGCCTCATGACTTGGTGGCCCAGAGGGACACACATCAGTTCAGACTTATGGGAAGAGGAGCTGGGTGGCCATGCAATAGCTGAGAAGCCTCCAAACCACACTTTTGAAACCCACAGACCAACTAGATGCTGCTTAAAACAGTTACTTGTTTCATCCAGCCTGTCCACGCTCTTCCAGCTGGGCAGAGCAGACTCTGCTCTTGGGTGCTGGCCTTGGTCCCTTGGCTGCCTCGATGCAGCCTCTGCTGGAGGGGTCTTCAGGGCTTCTTCTCCAGTGATTGAGAAGGCAGACTGGGACCGCTGTGGAAAGAAAAGAGGGGAAGGGATGAGCTCATCAGTACAATGCCTGGGAGGTATGCCTTCACCTTTTGGGGGCAGACATTGTACAGCATGGAGAAAACATGTTTAATGGTAATGGCTCTTTTCATGTGAGCCTTAAAAGCTGCAGATCAGTATATAATGCCAGGTAATGGTACAAATGTTTATTCCCTTGCAAGTCAGCCAGGCCTAGTAGAAAGAATGAGATGTAGTGGAATTTTATGGGGCCAGCTCTCATACGGCTCTTTCTTATCCACCACTCTTGCAGCCAATATTTCTCAGGGCCAACTGTGCAGGATGAGTTGCTCTCGAGTGTGCAAAATGGAAAGCATCTTCTCCTCAAAGATCTCCAAACCTGAAGAGATCCCAGAGCAAGGTGTGATCCATCCACAGCACAGGACTATTACAACATATTCCCATGTAGCTCCTAAATTAAAGGAAGGAAAAAAACTCTAACCTAAGGATAAGTGGCAGAAATGGAAATTCAAGTGACTGACAGGAACAAATTCAAATTGAATTATATATATATGTTGTATTGCAATGCTCATATGTTGTATAGAGAATTTTATCAAATAGAACGAGACTAAAGTTTTCCTTTGCCATTTGATTAAGGAATGATATTTTACTGGTTATTTTACTCTTTTTACATTGGTAATCTTAGGAAGGAAAGGGTATATTCACAAAGCCACTGAAAGCATCTATGATTACAGTATTAAACAAAGTACTGATCAGAAACTCAGGCCCCTTTGCAGTGGGCTTCCCCCTGCTGGTTGACGCCAGCACCAGCAGCCCCTAATCCCTTCTGTCCCAGTGCAAAGTGTGCTCATTTCCTCACCTTTCTCTCTCCCACAGGTACCTAGACTAGGAGACAAAGGCAAGCTCTCTCAGAGAAGAGCTGTGGGCAGGGCCATGGGGTGCTTTGGAGCTGCACCCAGGAGTCAGCCGTGCCTGGGCTCCGTGACCACCTTGGCTACACTACCGTGGCCAAGTGACTTAATTCCTTGAGAGATGTGGAAACTTAATCTTGCCCTGCACTCACAGTAAACTGTATGATAATGGTAGCTTTAAAAAAAGGTATGAGAGAATAACAAAGAAAGAAATATGGCAAAAATGAGCACAGGATACTTGGGTGACAACACTGAGCTTTCAGATTAGAGGTTGGAAGAGGAAGATGCACTCAATGGCCTTGCCTCCTAAGGACTCTGGACCAGTCTGAGGAAAAGGAAAGACACAGAGATAGATGAGGATCAAAACCCAGCATCCCCGTTATCGCAGGCCAGGCTAGGACCCAGGACCCCTCACATACAGGGCGTCTGGTACACTCTGTTGGAGAGTGGCAATGCAGGCCCGTTCTGATTCAGAAAGAGTTGTAGGAAACCTCTACTTCCCCCATGAGACCTGGGGGTGATCTAGGAGGAAGGTGGGCCTACAGAACAAATATGGAACCCTCTAAGCTATGAACCAAGTGTTACAACCTGCTCCCATCCCTTCAAATATAGAGGCGAGAGCATGATGGGCCTCCAGACCTGCCTTTCGATGGAATGGTCATAGGTTAACACAACCCAGAGGTGATGAGCTCTCCCTGTCTTATCAATTCCTCAAGACGCTGTGTGTTAATAAGGCTCAGTTCAAGCAGGCCATGGCCTGTGGGAAATCTACCAATTGCCCCCTTCCCCAAGCTGGGCTGGGGGTCATAGGCTTCTTCGATACTTATGTTTTACTGCACTCTTGCAGACATCTCTCTTCTGGCCTGGGGCACCCATTAGACTGTGGAGCAACTGAGGGTAATGTTCTTTTAGCAGTGACATCTGTAGCCTCTGGCACAGTAACTGGTACAGAATTGGAAATCAGTGAATGTTTGTTATCGAGTGAATGGTTACAAAATGAGTTTTTCAAAGTGCCTAATTTTTTTCCAATGTCTTACACACAATTAGGGAGTAAGAGAAAGAAATAAAAAGGAGCCCATTGTCATCTACACTTACATCCTGGAGAGCAAGGTTTTACTTGGAGGAGAGCCAAGCTAACACACAAGTGAAGTGGCTTTTGGCTGAGTGTCATCTCTTTCATTCTGAGGGCATAGCAAGCACTGACCCTGTCCCGAGTGTCCAGAGCAGTTTGGATGATGCAGCTTGACAACACCCAAGGTTTTCATGGGGCTAGGAATTCACAGTCATTCTGCGATTTTGCTAAATATCTGACAGGAAATGAGCAGCTTTCAGAGAGGACAGAGATTGAGGATGATGGTCAGCTGGCAAGTGAAGTTATTAAAAATGAAGGAAAACATTGTTCTATGGCAAACTTCCATATATCAAGAGGGACATACCCTTGGCCCTGGTGTACATTGGGATTGGCTACGTTTCTCCTCCTGTGTGATTACACAGCTCTGTCCACACCGTTATAGTTGTGCACTGACTTGCTGTGTCTTCCACACACAATGAACTCCATGAGGGCAGGGATGGCCTTTTGTTTGAGATCCTTGGTTGCATGTTTGTGACTGAATTTATAGGCTGTAAGACACAGTGCTGGCCCTTATGAAGCTGACAGTCTAGTTGTCAGATGCAGTATTATTACAGCCTCACAGAAGCCATTTACTGTATCTAGCCTCTAAAAAATATCTACAAGCTTCTCACTGTAAATCACTGAATACAAGTTTAAAAAGGGGAAACAATACTTAATATTTCATTTTGCAGTGACTCAGACTTGTGTGTATATGTGGCAGCTGGGGTCCTTTTTTATGGGACAAAAATTCTCACCCATTCCCTACAAAAGCCAAGACTAACAAATGAAAAGTCCCTCTCTGGTCCCAATAGCAGAGAGTAGGGAATGCCAGGCTATAAAGATAGTCTATTTCAGGCAAGTCATTGTTCCACACTAGAAAAAAACTACACCCTGACAACCATAAAAGGCTCAACGGAGCTGTCTCCAACAGGTTCTAGGCCACTGGTGGCCTACAGTCTCCAGCCAGGGTGGAAAAGACAGTTTTGAGACCCAGGTGTGGTTCGGCCACAAATTCATTACAAGCAACACACGCCCAGCAGAGGGCACCACAACAATGCTTTTACTCACCAGCTAGTTCAGCCAGAGAGGAGTAATTTATTTATTACACTGGCTTATAACCCTGGCTGAGCCCTCTGTGCCCACTTTTCTTTCCTACCCACAGCCTCTGCTTGTCTTACTTATTCTAGGGTACACAGAAGACGCAGGGCTGGTGACTGGAAGGACTGGTCTGAGTTATAGTGTCTGAACATCTGTGCAAGGGAGCTATAGGGGGAGTCCATGGATCCAGGAATGTTAGCACATCAGCAATCCCTTGCATTGATGAACTTGAGAATTTGGGCTTTCAGAGAGGCTCTTCCTCTTAACTCCTTGGGCATTAACTTATGGGTAATACATTAGGTAGTGGATAAATGCCAGCTCCTCCTCTTGCTATGTGGGATCCTGGAAAACTTTAACTGTTCTAAGCCTCAGTTTCCTCATGTTAAGGGATCAGTATCATGCATAGCACAGAGAAAGCATTCAATAAAAGCCAAATAAGAGCATTTATTAAGTGTTACCACTGAGCCTGTGTAACCGTTCTCTCATTCAACTTGATTGAGTAAACAGAGTCAGGATTGAATAACTTGCCCAAAGCATATGGATGGCCAAGGGTAAGGCAAGGGTTGAGCTCGTGTCTGACTGATTCCAATTCAATGCTCCTCCATGCTCTCTTGGTGTGTGCCTGACAGCCTTTGCTGCAAGCCTGGGAAAATGCACTCCTGGTTAATGCGCCCCAGCCCAGCAGGGCTTGCCATCTGAACCAACCAGTCCCGAAGCTTTGGGCAAAACACCCAGTGTGATCATCAGTTACTTTTGGTACACCATTCTTTGCAGTAGCTGCATCTCCTGTGTGGGCAGCAGCAATGTGTTCTACTTATATCTGTTGGAACCATAGATTGTTGCTATGATTGCTATGATTATCACCAACGGGACAGGCTCCCTGTGGCACCAACCGCAGCTTTAAAATAGTCTTTGCTCTCAAAGAGCCCACAATAAAAAACAGGGAGAGAATGTTTTTAGTATCAAAGATTTGAGGACAAATCAAGAAGAGTGGTCATATGTATACATAACAGACACGGCTTTGCTTTGTGTTTTTAGGGTCAGATGTAAGTATTAAATTCAATCCGATAATTATAGCAATGATAAAAAGTACTTTAGTCCTATACTATGGCCATTCAAAAGAAAGAAGGAATGTGAGGAAGGAAATGACAGAGACAAAGGGAAAAGGCTGAGAAAATAGGAAGGGACAAAAGACAGGAGAACAGAGAAAGCCAGACAGAGATTCATCTTAGTCACTGGGCACACAGTAAGTGTCTGGTCCTTGGTGTCATCATCATTATTACAATAAGATCACAATATTACTACAGAGAGGACTTTTTATTTGCATGCACCCAAAGAGGCATGAAATGAATTATAACACCCACACTGGTGCCTTCTAGGATATTGCATCTTAAGGTTTTGAAAGCCAGGTCGCACTGACCCCCATACTGGCAGAGAGCACACAATGAGGGAGGAAATTAAAAATGGAGCATTCACACCGAACCTTAGTCCAAGAGAATAGATGAGAAATCCCATCTGGATGGGGAAGAATTACGTTTGGGTTTTGCAATCAAGCCTAAGCAGTGGTGCTGATGGGGTTTGGGGATTCTGCATGGTTATTTCTTAAGCCAAAGGTGTCTGGGTCTTTAGAAAATTGAAAAAGGGGAGGCCCTATCAGGAGGCCACAGGTTTAGGGCCCTCCACAGCCTGTAGGTCAGGATTCTGTCTCAAGATATTGTAAAGATACCATCCTTAAGCCTGGCATCCTGTCAGCGTCACTCAGGGGCTTCTGGTAATATGGAAGCCCTGGCTCCACCCCAGACCCCTTGCATCAAGACCCTTAAAGCAGGACTTGGGCAGGTGATGCAGATGTGTCCAGGGTGAGAACAGCTTGAGGAAAGGTGGGAGAGCTATGTTCTCTGAAGTACCCAAGAACCGAACTCAGCCCATTGGTTTGTGTCCAGGCATATATATATAAATTTTTTTTTTAGACAGGGTCTTGCTCTGTTGCCCAGGCTGGAGTGCAGTGGTGCAATCATAGCTCACTGCAGGCTTGACTTCCTGGGCTCAAAGGATCCTCCCACATCATTTTCCCCAAGCATGCACCGCGATGCCCAGCTAATTTTTTTTTTTTTTTTTGAAATGGAGTTTCGCTCTTGTTGCCCAGACTGCAGTGCAATGGTGTGATCTTGGCTCACCGCAACCTCCGCCTCCTGGGTTCAAGCAATTCTCCTACCTCAGCCTCCCTAGTAGCTGGGATTACAGGTGCCCACCACCACACCCAGCTAATTTTTTGTATTTTTAGTAGAGACAGGGTTTCACTATGTTGGTCAGGCTGATCTTGAACTCCTGACCTCAGGTGATCCACCCGCCTCAGCCTCCCAAAATGCTGGGATTACAGGCGTGAGCCACCATGCCCAGCCCACCCAGCTAATTTCTATTTTTATTTTTTGTAGAGATGGGGTCTCACTGTATTGCCCAGGCTGGTCTCGAATTCCTAGCCTCAAATGATCCTCTCGCCTCAGCCTCCCAAAGTGCCAGGATTACAGTACCTGGCCTTGTATTTCTGCTTTTATGCCATTTGTTCATCTCTTGTTCTTTATCTAAATCCCTAGACCAGTGCCGTGCAAATACAACTTGATGGATGATGGAAATGTTCTACATCTGCACCGTCTAACATAGTCACCACCAGGCACTGGTGCACCTGAGCACTTGAAATGTGGCCAGTGTGACCAAAGAACTAGATTTTTAGTTTTATTTAATTTAAATTAAAATAGTCACTTGTGGCTTTTAGCCACCATACTGAACAGTGCAGCCTCAGAACCTCTCAGCTGAAAGGGACCATGGAGATCACTGAACTACTGATCTCATTTTAGAGAGGAAGAAGCTTGACCAACAGCTTTGGAGCAGGAAAGAGATACTCAAATTCTGGCCCCACTTCTTACTACCTGTATGACTTTAGGCAAGTTATGTTAATGCTTTAGCCTCAGTTTCTTCATCCATAAAATTGGTCTAATAATATATGTCCTTATGTTGTGGCCAGGATTAAAAGAAATCACATGTGATGTGCAAACATAGTGCATGGTCCTCAACCAATGGTTGTTTCTCACATTCCTTGCCTCAGCAGCAGCTGCACATCCCCAGGAGGCACTAATAGCATTGTATTCCATATGAATGGGGGTTCCCAGAGGTGTGCCATACAGTGGCTTTGGCCAGGGTCAGTCCCTTTTGGGTCCTAACTCTTGGACCTGAAATTAACTCTTGGACTTAAGTCCTAGACCAGTGGTCTGAAATTTGGGTTCACTCTCCTGGCGCAGGCTTTTTCATCATAGGATATTAGGGCCAGGTAAAGGAGTGGCTTAGCCTACATGAGTCTGCCCAGCCACGCTGTATACAGCATTTGAGAAAGCTGACCCTGTCTACCATAT
Organism: Rhinopithecus roxellana; assembly: GCF_007565055.1. Taxonomy (NCBI): domain Eukaryota; kingdom Metazoa; phylum Chordata; class Mammalia; order Primates; family Cercopithecidae; genus Rhinopithecus; species Rhinopithecus roxellana. The sequence continues at coordinate 193,662,917 of NC_044549.1, read as the reverse complement.
GTGTCACCCCTGGTGGGCACCAGGCTGGCCCTGCTATGGTAGTGGTGAGAGGGTTCCTGCCCAAGGGAAGTCAGGCCAGTGCCATCGGGGGGCAAGACATGGGGAACCACACCCAATGGGAGTCTGAGAATGGGAAGGGAGGGCAGCAGGACAGAGACAAGGACAAAAGGAGGGAGGGATAAAGAGAAGTGGGAATAAGGTCAGGGGAGGATCCAGGTCATTTCCTGTCATTGCTGTTGGGATATCTGGCTCATCTTCCTGAGCTGGCCAGTGTGGGTTCTGTGAATCACCTCAGCTTGTCCTCTTAAATGTAGATGACTGAAGCCCAATGGGGACAGATGAGTATCTGTTTCACCACTTCAAGTATTGGTGGCGTTCAGGCTAGGACTTAGTATAGGCCTTTCTAAATAAGCCAATGAATTAAGACTTCATGCATTCTTATCACCACAGTTGGGACAGTGCAAGCTCTCCATCCCAATAATTTTTTTTTTTTTTTTTTTTTTTTTTTTTTTTTTTTTGAGACAGAGTCTTGCTCTGTCGCCCAGGCTGGAGTGCAGTGGCGCGATCTCCACCTCCTGGGTTCACACCATTCTCCTCCCTCAGCCTCCCGAGTAGCTGGGACTACAGGTGCCCACCACTATGCTCGGCTAATTTTTTGTATTTTTAATAGAGATGGGGTTATACCGTGTTAGCCAGAATGGTCTCAATCTCCTGACCTTGTGATCCACCCGCCTTGACCTCCCAAAGCACTGGGATTATAGGCATGAGCCACTGCACCTGGCCTCCAATAACATTTTTTAAAAGCTCTAATCACAGTGCTTGTCTTTAAACCAAGTCAGGTACTAACAATGATGATTTATGAGGGTATGGATCCCAGTGTTTTTGCTGGGACCTTAATTAGTACACTCTTCCTCCTCCATAGGTATCCTGGAAACCTGAAGGAAAGGTTCAAGTCCAGGTCTCCATTACAGCCCCGCTAACAGACTTGTTCTGCCATCAACTGCCATGGACCTGTACTGCAAGATGCCTACTACACACCCGGTGCTGAGCTGTGGAAAATCCAGAACACATGTGACCACAGACAATCGCGAAGGGGCTGATAATAGTGGCTTCTCAAGGGAAAATTATGTCCGGGACCTAGCTGACTGCATAGCAGATTTCTCTTTACTCTCAGATTCAGGCTTCTTTGCTTGGGGCAGCTCCCCATGAGTGTAAGTATGAACGGGGGGAAGACAGAGCATATACTTCTTCCTTCCTGATACTGCTAACAAAAAGTATGCTGTTTACATATTGAAAATCACGGGATGGTGTGAACTCACAGGGAGAGGACAGGAGGGAGTCTCCTTGATCAAATGTCTAAGATAAAGATGAAGGTTGCAGTAACAAAGAGCCAGCTGATAACCTTGTTCCTCCTGTAAGGTGCCTGCACCCCTGCCAGGCATATGATCTGGGTGGTTACACTGTTATGCCAAGAGAGGTGCTTACCCAAGGGTATGTGTCAGTATCCTTGATGGTGCTTTCCCAAACTACAGCCGCACAGTTCTCTCCCACCTCCCTCCCTAAAAGGTGGATTCAAGCTGGGGGAAGGTGGACATATCTTGCGAAGTATTGCATATGGAAATTCAAAAGATATGTTACATTCAGGGAGGGGCTTCCATTAGGCCCCATTTTTATATAAAAATCTCAAAATAAATAATATTCCTCTATTTGCTTCAAAAAAACAAATGCTTAAGTTCTCTTTACATTGATGTCAAAGCATAGCCATGAGTTATGCTGTGCAGGAGGCAGGCGTTTGGCAAGACAGATTTTTTTATAACAACACAAATAAAATCCTGAGAGGTATTTGTTTTAGTAAACCAAAGGGAAATCCCATGAGACTCTGGCTTGTGCCTCTAATGTCTTCCTCAGTGAAAACAGCCGGTGGCCACGCCTGTATCCTGGGTGGACTGAGTTCATTCCAGTGAGCTGATGAGCCAAGCGGGAGATTCCCCTTGGGAAGAGTCATGGTTGTTTATTTGAAGCTGCCTTCAGCCAATGCTTGGCTGAGGAGTGTGGATGAAATGACTCTGCTGTCCTGCTGCTGAAATGGGAACGCTATTGGCTGTCATCACTGTTGTGCCCACCGTTTTGGCTTATGATACAAGAGCCCACTGTCCTACATCTCTAATGATACACAGAGCATCTCTGGTCTCTAGGAGGTGGGAGGGGCACTATTTCCAGTTTTAACTGGAAATAAGTCTCATGACATATGCATGACAAGGAGATCCAGCGACCATCTGGTGGGGAAGCAGGCATTCCATCTCTGGAGCTTCCCAAGGAAACAGGAGACAACAGAGTGTAGGAAATGCTCAGAACCAGGAGTCCTGCAACCACTTAGTTCCAGTGGCTTGGGGTAGCTATGATTCAGTTTACTCCTTTGTAAAATGGGGATAATGCAGGGTGCTCACATGTGGAGCTAAGGAAACAATGTGTGAAAGCCCGTTGCATATAAAATTTATATAAAGAAAAGGCATTGTTCCTGTGTTATTACTATAGATACCTGACTATTACTCCATTATTAACATTACTATTCAAGCTTTCTGTGATGACTCCCTTCCCATGCCTCTCTGTTCACGGCATTTACGTGAGAATTTTAGTTACTGTGCAGAACTGCAGTCACCTGATGCTAATAGGAAAAATCAGGAAAGGTCTGTTTCTGGGGAGTGAGGTCTTTTTAGTGCAAGGGGAAATGAGACAGGGTCAGAGAAAGAGCTTTCAGCTTCTGATAAAGGAAGGAGACAGCCCCAAGATGCAGTGAGTGGATGGAAATGTTCTAATGGGTGAGTTGATATCTTAGAAGAGAAGCAAGCTGGTGCCATCTGGCTGTGTGTGGGAAGGAAGGGGAGAGGGCACTGGTGAGGACCCACAGTGGGGTTGGGCTGGTGGCAGCAGGTGGTCTGGGAATTGGAGCAGGTGAGTAAGTGACATGCCAACAGCTCTGCTCTCTGGGCCTGGAGCCTTGCTGTCCAAAACACAGTGAAGTACAGCTCATAACTCATAGCGAATACCTTGAAGATACAGTCACCCTTATTTCAAAACGTAGAAATAAGTTAATAATAGAGCAATAACTATGTCCACGTCTCATTTAGTCACCTGCCACTGCCACTGTGCCCCTTACCCCATTTTCTAGCCACATAACCACTATTCTATTTCTTGAACATGCCAAGTTCCTTCCTGCTCAGAGCCTCCATACACATCATTCCCCCTGGAGTAGTGCCCTTCCTTTTACTGCTCCCAGACCTCTCATCTTTCAAGTCTTGGTTTCATGTCATCTCCTAAAAATGGTTTTCCTTGACAGCTCCCTAACCAAGCATCCACCTGTCCCCAGCACTCCCTCCCCTCCATCCCCTTGATGACAATTCCTGAAATACATACCCCTGTGTTTTTTGCTGTTGTTGTTATTTGCTTGTTTATGGCACTCCCCATGTTTCACCATTAGATGGTGGAGTCTGCTGTATCTGCAGAGACCACTGTCTCTGTAGCACTGATATGGTCTGGCGGGGCCCCACCCAAAACTTGTCTTGAATTGTAGCTTCCATAATTCCCACATGTCGTGGGAGGGACCTGATGGAAGGTAATTGAATCATGGGGGCAGGTCTTTCCCATGTTGTTCTTATGACAGTGAATAAGTCTCATGAGATCTGATGGTTTTATAAAGGGGAGTTCCCCTGCACACGCTTTCTTGCCTGCCACCACATAAGATGTGACTTTGTTCCTCCTTCACTTTCCACCATGATTGTGTGGCCTCCCCAGTCATGTGGAACCGTGAGTCAAACCTCTTTCCTTTATAAATTACCCAGTATTGCGTACGTCTTTATTAGCAGCACGAGAACAAACTAATACAAGCACCTAGCACAGTACCTTGCACATAGTGGAAGCTCAATAAAGACTGTGTTGGCCACACAAGGAATCCTCAGAGCCATCCTTTAGGGCAGGTCTTATTATTTCCATTTTACAGACAGGAAACTAAACAGTTGTTCAAGGTCTCATACCTAGTCAAGGGCAAGTCCAGAATCCTACCCCAGGAGTGGCAGAGACAGAGCCCAGGCTCTCTGTTCTTGCCTCTGACTCATTGACTCATGGTTGAGTCTGGGGTGCTGTGGGAATTTCCACTTTCTGGAACTCCTCAAGACTTGATACTTTGAGTTCGCAGAAAATATTTCAGAAAGACCCCAAATGCAAGGTGATGTCATGCCTGCAGCCTGAGCCCAGGAACTGCAGCTCTGATTTTGTGACCAGTCTGAGTGACAGGCTATTTGAAGGACTTTTGCTCCCCTGCTCCATCTGGTAGGATCCCTTTCCACTCCTTGCTGGAAAGGCCCCTTGTCTGAATTCCAAATCCATTTCCATTCTTAATCTTTCAACTCAGCACCCAATGATGAACTGTCTCCCATTATCTCTCTCTTTTTTTTTTTTTTTTACCAGCCTTACCCGTGTGCCCTCCTGCCTTGCTAACCAGATTATAAAGCTCTGGAGGGTGGGCATGGAGTCTTCTATTTGTTTTGTTCTCCTTGGTGCTAAGTATACGCATGACAGCAGCAGTAAAACAAGCTGACAGCATGTTGACAAAGAAAGGTTCTGCTGATAAATCAATGAAGTTTAATCTCTGATAAAGCCATAAAGATACTCCTTTTAACCCCTGTGCATCTGGCAGTTGGTGAGGACAAGGGAGTTTATGTAGGTGACCTATGCTGATCCCTTGTGGACTGCAAGTCTACCATATGCTGCTTTGCACACCCTTGTGTTAATCTGCTCATGCAGGGATGAATGCCACTAGACCCCCAGTCTAGGCCAGATCCCTGGCCTTGCCTTTCCCATGCCTAACTTCCAATTTTGAAGTGAACCTGTGTGCTGCCGTGTCCCAAACTGTGAGCACCTATATCTAGCAGAACCAGAGCCCTACTGGCCAGTCCCTCAGTTTCTTGCAGAACCTATCCCACCCAGCTCCTTCCCCAGTGCTTTGCACATTCTCAACTGGGCTTACTCAAACCAGTAACAACGGATGTGACAGGCTCAGCAACTCCACTGCAGACAGGAGCAGCACCAAACCCTGGGGTTGTGGGAAGACCACTGAGCTCTGTGACTCAAGGTGACAGACAGAAAGGTTGGCTCCACACTGTGACTTCCTGTGTCCAGATGTGACCATTTTGGTGGTTGAAATAGCAGTGGCAATTTTCTCGTGGTCACTTTTCAGTTTCAATAAAGCAAGCAATCTAGGTTATAAGAATACACATGGTCCTTATAAAGTTATTTCCCCCCACTGGACTCAGTACTAATTCTTCTCAGAATGAAAAAAAAAATGCAGCCTATCAGCATTTGTATTTTTCCTAAATTGGTCTCTGTGTAAAATCTATTTCTATAATTGTCAATAGACTGTTTGTGTTTTTCTCTCCTCTCTTACCCCTCCTGGCCCCTGACTCACACTCACTTTCTCTTTCAATTTCGCTCCCCATCCTTTTGAAATTTTTACCCTGGCCAGTGGCCACCTGATTCAACTACAGACGGTTACATGTGTGCCCCAGACTTGTACATGTGGAGGATAGGCCAGCACTGCTTGGGGACTCACCCAGAGGGCAGCAGGAGTGCGGTGGCCTCCAGGTGATGCTGAGGTCCCTTCATCTGCCACTTTTGTGCTGCCACTCTGGGGATGTGGCCATCCTGGCTCTTCTTCCACTTGCTGCTCACTTTTGCTCTTCTGTTTTCGTATAATCTGGGGAGGGGAGGACAAAAAAGGGGCAAGTTATTAGAGAGGCCTCCTGATGCTATCTGGGGTAACTGGGACCATCTTTGGAATATTTTTCAGCCACTTGCAAGCTTAATGTCAACAGAACACTAGGCTGTTTCAGATCTGCTCTATGAGAAACCAGTACAACTATAGCCTTGAGCATACTAAGCATTCTACAGTTTGCAAATAATCCTTTTATGATGTTAACAGCTTCTTCTATTTATTAAGTGCCTAGCATGTGTCAGACCTCACGTTAGGTATTGTGTAAGCTCTACGTCACTTAATTCTAGAAGGTACATACTGTAATTCTTTCCATTTTTATAGATGAGGACACAGGCTCAGAGACACTAAGTTATTGGATAAGGCTACACAGCTCATAAATGGTGGAGCTGGATTTCAAACCCAGAGCCTCTGGTTGTAAGTCCTGACTTTAGGAAGCATCTGGAAGCCCTCTCAAGGGGTAGACACCAAGAGTCACCAGAATGGCTCCAGATCCAGCTCATTTGCACAGTCATTTGGACCTAGTGAGTCTATCTGTACCAAGGTCTCTGGGCTTTCAACTTCCTATAGGCAGGAAGCAGTCAAGAAATGTGCTAAGCCACCAAGATGGGCATATTCTTCAATGTTCCTTTAGGCCAGACAGGAGGATAAAAAGGAAGGCTGAGAGCCCAGAGAACAATGAACTGAGGTGCCATCTCCCCTGCAGGGTGGGGACCCAGCCATGTTGCCCAGCAGGATTTCAGAATTGCTGAGGACCAGTGACCCCCAGTACCTCCCATTCTTCCCCTCTGCAGGTAGGTGGGGCCAGTGCTGTCTCCTTGTCCCTCTTCAAACATTGCATGTTGGGTATACGGGGGGAGATCATTCGTTTGCTTAGTTTACAGATCTCCAGCTAAAAAGGAGCTAAAATTGGATCAAATGTACTTTGAATTGTGATTGGATGAGACATTTGTGGGTCTTTGGGTGTGGTGAGTCTACTTGGCATATGGAAGGGATGTGAATTATTATGACCAAAAGGGAAGACTGAAGTTTTTCAACACTTCCTGCATACAGCACTTTGTAGTGTGACTCTGCAGACCCTCCTAGTATAGGGAGATTCTACATCCCAGCCCTTGGCTTTGGGCTCGATGTGTGACTTGCTCTGGCCAATGAGATGAGAGGAGGGAGTCAGTAACTGTAAGCCAGAGCTAAGCCTCGGCCTTAATAAGCACTGTGTGTGCGTCCTCTTGCTGGCTTGTGCTCCTGTCATGGCCACAGGCAGCTGATGTGCCCTCAGCTGGGACCCAAAGTGAACATGCTGCAGCCGACTTTGTCCCAACCCACAGCTTAAAGTGCAGCCACTGCAGATGTGTGAGCAAGAAGTAAATTGTGGCATAACAAAACACATATACGGATAGTCCTTGACTTAAGATTTTTGGACTTTACGATGGTGGGAAAGCGCTGTGTATTCAGGACAGCATTCCATAAATGATATGAGCTATTAAACACTATTATAAAATAGGCTTTGAGTTAGATGATTCTGAACAGTTATAGGCTAATGCAAGTTCTGAGTACGTCTACGATAGGCTAGGCTAAGCTAGGATATATTGAGAGTATGTTAGGTGTATTGAATGCATTTTGACTTCTGATACTTTCAGCTTAGGATGGGGTTACTATCTGGACTTAACCCCATCCACTGTAAGTTCAGGGGTGTCTGTATTTGGTCTTTGTCCCCATTTCCTGGCACAGTTTCAAAAAACATTCGCAATTATTCGAGTGTTAGGAGTGTCTTTGTTACACTAACCAGGTGATTCAAGGTGAGAGCCCTAGGTAACTTCAGGATGGCGGCAGGTTGCCAGAAAAGCCAACTATAGTGCATGATTAGAGGGCTGGGAGCAGAAAGACTAGAGAGTGCGTTCAATCAGGTAATCAATCATTTAATCAATCATGCCTACATACTGAAACCTGGCTAAAAACTCTGATGCAACAAGGCACAGAAACCTTCCTAGCTGGTGCATACATCAATGTGTTGGTAGAGTGATGTTCACAGAGAGGGCATGAGAGCTCTGTACATCCTGTCCCCAGACCCTGCTGCTCTGTGTATCTCTTCATCCGGCTGTTCACCTGTACCCTTTATTTTAAACTGGTAATGGTAAGTAAAGCAGTTTCCTGAGTTCTGTGAGTTCTAGCAAATCATTGAATTGAGGGTCCAGGGTCGTGGAAACTCCCAAATTTGTAGCAGGCTAAGGAGAAGTGTGGTGGCTTGGGGATACTTGAAACTTGTGGCTGGTGTCTGAAGTAGTGGCAGTCTTGTGGGACTGGGCCCTTAATTTGTGGGGTCTGCACTAACTGCAGGAAGAAGTTAGTATCTGAATGGAATTTCACTTCTCAGTTGGTGTTGGAGAATTAGTTATGGAAGACAGAAAGATCCTTGTCAAAAGCCACAGAGTTTTGGGGTGGTTGGTTTCTCAGAAGTCATTGACAGGTACACTGTGCAAGGGACAGCATAGGGCACGGAGCTAGCAGGAGTGACTGCAGAGCAGTGCAATACATTCCCTCTGCATGGGTCCCCAGGGCACAAAAGGCTAAAGTGAGAAGGCACAGAAGATACAGTACCAGAGACACTCCCCATGTTTCATCTGCTACTTGCCAGAGCCCCTACTCCGGGCCCTGCCAGGAAACTGCAGCCATCCCACTGCCAGGGCCCATCTACCTTCTGCAAGATTGTCGTGGCCAATTCCTCAGTTAGCTCCTCCTTGTGGTCCCGCAGGTAACTGGCTTCGTTTTGCTTGTCCTGCGGAGGGAAGAGAATGGCTGTGTGCTGTGGGTGGACTTGGGTTGACTCAGCAATCACTTTGCAAGGAGAATCCTGACCACAAAAGCAGAGGGAGGGCCCTGCTCTAGTCAGAGCTGCTGAGACACTGATTTCCTGACAACCTGTACTTTCTCCTAGCAGCCAGGACCCCAACCCACACCTCCCCCCTGCAGAGAGGAGCAGGAGGGGTCCTACCAGGCTGTCCCCATATGCTTCTGCTTTGGAAATTGCTTCCTCAATGGCCTCTTCAGCCACCCGTAGGGCCACAGCCAAGGTGTCCATCACACTATGTCCTAGACAGGAAACAGAACAAAGAGCATTTCTAAAAGGGAATGATGAGTAAAACGATTGTTCAAGTTCTTCTGCTTAAATTCTTCAGGGGCTCTGGGATAAGTTCTAAGCTGCTTACCACAGCGCACAAAGCCCTCGCCCTTTCCACCTGCCTCACAACTGCCTCCCATGCATCATTCACATCCCGAGCCCCATATGCAACAAATTATTTGATTATTTCATGCCTGCTGTCTCATTCCTCCTCCCTCCTAGTCTCGTGCTCCATAACTGAGCTGGTTCTCATGGACCCCAAGGCTTGGCCCAAAAATTCCTCCTCTAACAAATCTTCTCAAATCCCTTTAGCCCCACCCTTTGCTTGAGGTCTGTTCCAGGTTCTGGGCTTGCTTTCATCATCCAGAAAGGCTCCATGCCCCTGGCCCCTTCCCACAGGTCACTTTCAGAGAGCAAGAATTGATCATATTCATTGTTGTATGAATATGATCATACAAAAATGAAGCACTGGTCCAAGCACACAGAGTGGCTTAAAGATGACTGAACAAAAGGGCTTAATATAAGGAAATAATGGCTCTTCATCCACTTTCTCAGATAAAGATTATGCTTTATTTTGTCCATATAATGTATTATTGTGATGATGGGGAAAATGTTATTAAATGTACTAAGGACATTGGGCTGTGCATATGACTTAGTGCAAATATAAACTCTATGGTATAATTTTTTAGACTATCAACCAGTATTAACAACACTGGCCAACCTCACAGAGCTCAGCCACATGGCAGGCCCCAGGCCCAGAGTTTCACATACATGATCACAGTTAATTCTGTCAAAAATCCAGTGGTAAGTAGGTGCCATATAGGTACAATTTTACAGATGGTAAATTTCAAGCACAGAGTGGTTAAATAACTCACCCAAGGTACACAGCAAGACAATTAGGCTAAGATTTGAATCCAGTTGGATTCCAATTCCTTTGAATTTGAATTTGGATTCCATTCCAAATTCCTTCCAATTCAAAGCCCTTGATTTTAATCACAAAACTGACACGAATACAAGCTAACATGATTTAAAAATATCGTGCTACCATATTTTTAGTGGACTTTTTTTTTAAGATATGGCAACAAATGAGAGAAAGTAAAGGACTTCCCCAAGTGAAGAATTCTTTTTGGAGCTAAGTGCTGGGAAAAATTCTGTTTCCCTTGAGATCCTAGATTTCAGCTTCTTACTTGTGAGAATTTCTATCATCCTTCTCTTAGTTTTCCCTAGAAGTCCAAGTCACATCACATACAGGAATGTAGGTCAGCAAGAACTGGGTACCTGGGTCTCCTTTTCCCCAATTTCAACCTCCTGTTTCCATCTATAATCTTCCTACTCATATATTATTTAACACATGCAAATCTCCTGTAAGCTGTTGAAAATTCTTTGTTGAATGAGACAGGGTGTCAATTCATTAATTACTCAATTAAAAAATAATTCAAGCTTCTTAGACTCTTAAGGACACAAATGTAGACAGAAAGTATAATTTGGCAAACATAATAAAGTCTCTAAACAATCCACTTAAGGTCAAAGTGATCTAGCTAGCTGATGAGTATGTCACAAGCCAGCTATGACAGTCATGATACAGGACATAGGGGCAGCTCGGCCCATGGCTCTGCACACCACCAGGTGGCACAGTCTTTCCAATGTTTTGATAACTAGAGCCTACACAATATAAATTGTCATCACACACACTAAGAGTTCCCTGGTGGTAGACACTGTATCTCCCCTCTCTCTTCTTCAAGATAGTCACCAATGTATTTTTCACAGAAAATAGTACAAATTTTTGTTGAATCAAACAAATGTTTACTGAGTACCGTTTGTGTGCTAGGCTCTGTGATGGCCCCAGTGACAACCTGATGGACAAGCTGAGTCCATGCTTTCATGTACCTTCCAAGATATTGGGTGATTAGACATATAAGTAGCCACTAAGAGACATGCATAACTATCTGTGTAGACTCCTGGAAGGTAGGCACCTGGAACTGTAACTAGGAAGGCTTTGGATGCTATGATTATAATTCTTAGATGAAAGTGATGTGGAACACTGGGTAAAAAGTGAAGGTTCAGGTCAGTGTTTCAGAGAGAAAGGTTGGCAAGCGTTGGGGGTAAGATTAAGAAGGTAAAGTGGCCAAAGTTCAGAAGACCAGCTAGATGGTGGGATGGTCAATGTGTCAATGTGGCTAGGGTATAGTACCCAGTTATTTAATCAAACACTAGTCCAGGTGTTACCGTGAAGTTAATCTTTAGATGTGGTTAACATCTACAATCAGTTGACTTCATGTAAGAGTTGCCCTCCACAATGTGGGTGTGTCTTATTCAATCCTTTGGAAGGCCTTAAGAGCAAAAACTGAAGTTTCCTAGAGGAGAAATTCAGCTTGAAGACTGAAGCAGCAACTCCTGTCTGAGTTTTCAACCTGCTGGCCTACCCTGTATGTTTGGGGCTTGCCAGTCCCCTGCAACTGCATGAACCAATTCTTTAAAAGGAATCTCTGTGTGTGTGTGTGCATGTACATACATATATATTTAGTGTATTGGAGAACCCTGCTGATACAGATGGCCACTGAAATTAACACTAATACCGGAGAGTTTCGGGCAGAGAGGTATGAAGGATAGGGGTTTAGAATGGAGAGAAAAGGGTAAGATTGAAAACAGAGCTGACAAGTACTTTTGTAGCTTGGGGGAAATGAGGAGAGGGACTGAAGGAAACATATCTCTCACTGGTGGACCTAAGTGGCTAAAGAACTTGACTAGGACAAGTTGGGGTTAAGAATCCTATAGGATCTTCAGGTGCTAATGGCCAAGCATTAGAAATCTGAGCCTAGAACTCTGGGATGAAATCAAGGTTGGGCATTTCTGGCTCAGCAGCAAATAGAGGTGCACTTGAGGTGGTACAATGGTGTGTGCTAACCTATGGAGAAGCTGCAGGTAATAAGGATAACAGCGGACAGAATTTTCATGAGAAGGCACCTGTATTAGGGTTCTTCAGAGAAACAGAACCAATAGGATATATATAGATATAAAATAGGAGATCTATGATGGGAATTGGCTCATGTGATTAAGGAGGCTGAGAAGTTCCATGATATGCTGTGTGCAAGCTGGAGACCCATAAGAGCAGTGGTATAATTCAGTCCAAATGTGAAGGGCTATGGAATGGGGGAGCTGCTGGTTTAAGTCCTGAGTTAGAAGGCCCAAGAATCAGAAGCTCTGATGTCTGAGGGCAGGTGAAGATGGATGTCCCAGCTTCAGAAAAGGGACAGTGAATTCACCTTTCCTCTGCATTTCAGTTCTATCTGGGCTTTCAATGGATTGGATGACACCTACTCATACTGATGAGGGCAGATCTTCTTTTCTCAGTCTATGATTCAAATGCTATTCTTTTCCAGAAATACCTTCACAGACAAACCTAGAAATAAAGTTTTACCAGCTATCTGGGCATCCCTTAGCCCCGTCAAGTTGACACACAAAATTGACCATCACAGCACCCAAAGAGAGAATAGAGGGTACAGATGAGCTGTAGGGGTCATAGGAGGAAGGCAATTCAGGGGGCACTGATTATCAATGTCCAGTACTTCAGACAAAGAATTGAAGTGATAAAGTTTTATTTGAAATTAGAAGTTTGTTTTGCTTTTAACCACTGCTCTAAGGGGGCAATTATATTGGTATGAAAAAGTAGAATTTAATCAGTAAATGATACCTTCTTTAAGGGAATATTTTAATATGAGATGCACAAGTGAGTGGGTTGATTGATATGTTCCAACTCCAGAAGAATATTTACTAGTTGACTGTAAAGTATCCATGGTTGGGCAATGAATGCTGTTCCCTTGGCCACACTTTGGATGGCCACATGATGGATTCATGCAATTGGCAATAATAAGTGACCCAGGGAGACTCACGCATAGTAGTAGATAGTTGCATCTGGGGTAACAATGCACCTGGAAGACCCTGGCAGTACCTGTACCTGTAGGTGTTTCTATTCCTCCAACTTCCCAGTAGCTGTAAACTCTTGAGCAAATTTACCTTCTGACTGCCTATAAAATGTTGAGTCACTGCCAGAAATGCTTCCTTCATTCTCCAGGTTTGACTCAAAAAGGCTTCCTCCTGGCAGGGTAGGGGTGGGAGAAGAGAATGAATATGATTATCAAAGGTCTTCAGTGAACACTGATGCACTGTGTCACTGAACTGGCAGACTGCTATTACACACTTGGGTTGTTAGCCTTGCAAATAGGTTTAGGGACTCATGAGTTCCCAGAATAATGCTAACATTTTTAACCCATTGCTTTTTTCTTCTCACACTGATTCCTGGTGCAGCATTGCTGCCAACCCCAACTTTCTTCCCGTACCTTCTTTGCAGGCAATATGGAGTCAAAGACAGAACAATAGACTAAAGTCTGAGAAATGTGAGGTCAATTCCTGGACCTGCAAATTACTGGTTGTGTGGCTTGGCATGGCTGCATCTAGAATTTATTCATTCATCCAGCAAATAGTCTATGAGCATCAGTAGGTGCCTGGCTTCAGCCTAGGTATTAGGGGCACACTGATGAGCAAAGCTAAACCTGCCCCCACCCCACCCTGACAAGCATGAGATTCTCATGTGGGAAATTCATTAATCAAATACTTATATAAATACATATAAAATTATAGATAGGTTAAGTGCTTTGATGTGATGGTTCACAGCCCAGTGAAAGTGTTCAGCAGGGAAGACGGACCTAAGCAGTGAAGAATCAGCCAAAGGGTGTAGGGAGTGGGAGAACATACAAGGCACAGCAAAGAGCTTGCACAGAGACCAGTCCTGGGAGGAAAGGGTATATCTGAAGGCCTAAAGGAGAGTCAGCGTGGCAGGGCTGCAGAGAGAAAAAGCAGCTCTGGTGAGGTGACCTGGGGACACAGGCCATGCAGGTCATGGTGGCCACATCAGTGTTTGGAGCTTTATCCCAACCACCATGTGAAGCCCTTAAAGGTTTCACAGAGACGACCTGGTAAGATCTGTGCCTCTACAAGTGCACTGTGGCTGCTGTGTGGAGAATAGCTTGGAAGGGGGAGAAGGTGCGTGTAGACTGAGGAAGGGCAGACAATGGAAGCCCTGAATGCAGCTCACTTTTTTAAGTTGACCTGTGATGGGAAAGAGGATGGCAGGACAATGAGTGGAGGAAAATGCAGTCAAGGAGGGGTTTAGAAAACAGGAGAGACTTGGGTGTGTTTATAAATCTCAGTAAAGACAGAGATTGAATAAGCAAGAAGTGACCCTTAGACTTTCCTGGAAGGTGAGAGGGATATCAAGATGCAAGACCAAGGGGAGCGGGAGGCAACAGAGAAGGCAGAAGCACTCCCACTGCAGCTGCATGCAGGGACAAGTCCCTGCCTGGCATGCCCTGTAGGCCATAGGAAGGAAGATTTGAGGTTGCCTGCTGAGAGGATGGGGAGGGCCATGGGAAACATAAGGGGAAGGGAGATGTGAAAAAGTCTTTGGAAGATTGACCTCACCAGAGGACAAGCCCTAGTTTTGCATGACTTTAAATCTTCTAGTAAAGCACTTCTCTTTCTGTTTCCCTTTTAAATTTGGAGGTGGGAGCATTGGTGTCATTTAGGATGATGTGATTTTCTTTCAAGGGCAGAAAGGGGCTGAATTGTTCTGGAAAGCATGGGCCAAGCAGCCAGAAGACATGAAGCCACTATTTTTCATGAGTTGGCGGAAACTCTAATTTCATGTGGCTCAGCATTTTTAAAAAACCACATTTGTCCATCAAATCCCGGATGAAGCAATAGACCTCTTTAAGAATCATGTCAAAATTAGATATAGAATGATAATAACAGCAAGGTTTATTTTTCCCATTTATTTATCTAACACTAAATAAAAGCATATATTATTTATCCAATTGTCTGAAGATTAAGTATATTAATAATGGCAACTTTTACCTTTTTCATGTAGTGCTTCTTTTAGGATAACTGTTAAAAATGTCATATTGTGTTCTCTGTTCTCACTTATAAATGGGAGCTGAACAGTGACAACACATGGACACAGCAGGGGGAACAATGCATACTGGGGCCTGTCAAGGTGGCAGGGGGAGGGAGAGCATCAGGATAAATAGCTAATACATGTGGGGCTTATACCTAGGTGGTCGGTTGATAGGTGCAGAAAACCACCATGGCATATGTTTACTTATGTAACAAACCTGCACGTCCCGCAGATGTATCCCGGAACTTAAAATAAAATTAAATTTAAAAAAAAAGTCATGCTGGGTCTATCAGAGAAGCCATGTGAGCACTCATTACCTTTGGACATTATTTTATTTATAAATGTATTTACTTATCTGACTTCTCCACTAGAGTTTTGGCTCTGAAATGGCAGGGTCTTGCTCATTTCTTCACTTCTAACATCTTAAGCCAGATGGGCACATAGTAGGTGTTCAGTAAATATTTGCTGAATAAATGAATACATCTTAGATTTGTCTGATAAAACAAATAAGAATTCTTCTAGGGCTAATCTGGCCACCTGCTGTGAGCTGCAAGAGAAGGAGTAAGGTTAGCTTGGGAGCACTGCTGAGGAACTGATGGCACTACAAGGTGTGTATGTGATGGGTGATATGTGAGATTGTGTGGATTGAAGCAATCTTCAATGAATTAATTAATTAATTAATTAATTAATTTATTTATTTGATGGAGTCTCGCTCTGTTGTCAGGCTGGAGTGCAGCAGCGCAATCTTGGCTCACTACAACCTCTGCCTCCTAGTACAGGCAAGTGCCACCACGCTGGGCTAATTTTTTTGTACTTTAGTAGAGACGGGGTTTCACCATGTTGGCCAGGATAGTCTCGATCTCCTGACTTCGTGATCTGCCCGCCTCAGGCTCCCAAAGTGCTGGATTACAGGTGTGAGCCACTGTGCCCGACCTGAATTAAGTGTTTTTATGGCAAACTACAGTGGTCCACATAATGAAGACGTTCTGTAGGTGAAAGGAGTTTTACACTAAGAGTCCTGGAGCATAGCACATGCCTTGGGCAATGCAGATTTTGCATATCATGTTCTGACAATTAAAATTCTGAAAATAAGTACCATTAGATAGAGTTGGAAGAACAGTGCTGAACTAATTACTCTGAGTTCTAGCTGAGGCTCTTGTTCTCAGTCTTGGCTGTACCTTAGAATAATACAGGCAACTTTAAAAAATATGTATACTGGATTCCACCTCCAGAAATTCAGCAGTAATTAATGGGGGGTGGACAACGATTTGGGGTATTGGAAGGTTTTTTACAAAGTACCCTCGGCGATTCTAATGTGTAGTCATGAATTGAGGATGGCAGATGACAAACCTACAAAGGGTACTGGGTAACAAGCAAAAGCTAATGAATGACTCTTAAGTCATCTCACACAACCAGGAGGCTACTTAAGCCCTGGAAGATTTCTCCCTACTTGAAGTGTAACTAAATTTCCTATGTAGCTTGTAGAATAGATCTCGTTGTTTTATGTCCATGGCTTTATATATTTGAGTACCATCTCATAAATAGTCTCCTGTCTGCCTGTCTTCATGTTTCTCCAAAAGAAATCTTCACTTAAATGGAGATATGAATAGTATTAAAGCAACTGATTGTCATATTTCTATGAAGCGGCTTGGTATCCATAAAATGCTTTGTTTTTAGACAGGGTCTTTCTCTGTCACCCAGGCTGGAGTGCAGTGGCACAATCATGGCTCACTGCAGCCTCAACCTCCTGGGCTCAAGTGATCTTCCCACCTCAGTCTCCTAAGTAGCTCAAAGGACAGGTGCATGCCACCACATCTGGCTAATTTAATTTAATTTTTTTTTCTTTTGTAGAGATAGGATCGTGCTATGTTGCCCACGCTGGTCTTGAACTCCTGGTCTCAAGTGATCCTCCTGACTCAGCCTCCCAAAGTATTGGGATTACAAGCATAAGCCACCATGCCTGGCGCCATAAAATGCTTTTAAGTTTGAACTAGTACAATAATGAGGATATAAGATGTGCCAGGCCTTGAGCCATGCTTTGGGAACACAGATAAACAAGCTACCACCTGCATATCACAGTCTGGCAGGAGAGGCAGCTGTGTAATCCTGAATGCACTGTGATATGTGATAAGTGCTGTGATTGAGGCTCAGATGAAGAAAGTGGTGAATCACAGAGGGCCCAGCACCTAAAGCTGCTTCAATCAGGGCAGATATTTATTCTTAGCAAAGAATTCTCCTTTGAAACTGATCCTTGTAAATTTCAAAGCCCTGCTAATACTAGCCTGCTTGGGATTCATGCCTGCCTTCTCCACTTGTGGAGACTTAGAGAGAAAGGGAAGGAAATAAAAATTCTGCTCTATTCTACAGGGTTTTCCACATGTTTGCTTTATTCCTCAATGTGCATTAAGTGGTAAAGAACACCTACGAGATCTGAATTTGGTGACATTTAAAGGGGCACATTCAGCATACCCGAGGATGTACAAGAGAGGAAAGGAGGATGGGATGCAAATGAGTGAGCCGATTCTATTCATGAACCTTCTTGAGATCTCTCTCTGGGTTGAAAAACTGCTAACAGTATGACTTTTAAGCTTTATTTCTTCTTTGCCTCCATTCCTACAGAACTTTTAGAGAAATTGGTGAAATGGTGATAAACATAGTATGTGGAAACCTTCAGCACTGCTCTCTTAGCTATAGCTTTCCTGAGCAGTTTGAAAGACAGAGATTCTAATAATGACAACAAAAGACCCTAATGATTCTCTATGTTTAGTGCCTCCATTCTATTTTCCCCATTGTCTAAGTGGCTGGCATATTTTTAGGTAAGACACAACCAAAGACTTTATTGAGAAAATGACGTAAAATAATGGTGGTGAAAAAGCTCCAAATTAGATGAATAAGGTTTGTTTTTCTTCCTTGTTTCTCATGGATAAAAAGCATTTGCCTGTGTTAGCCAAGTGATAAAAAAAAAAATCTGCCACTCGATAGAAAGAAACAGACTTTTTGAAAAGGATGCTCTCCATATTCTGACTACCATTCTTTTCTACTGGCTGATCTAATAGGACTAAAGAATATAATTTCTCATTCCAATGAACTTGGTTGTCTCAACTGTATAAAAACAGCACAGGTAAAAAAAAAAATTCATCCTTCAAGTTTCCTGGGAGGAAGCAGACCCTTTTCTCACTCTCCCACCACATCAGCTTCTGGGCCATACGAACAGAATTTTGGAGTAAGAAGAAAGGAAGGTGGAGGGCATGCCCTCCAGGGACAGTTGTAGTCTCTCTGTAGCCAAGGGCAAATGACTTTCCAACGTTTTAATCATTAAGGGATGATGATCAAGAACACCTAATTTTTGATCTGAGATTAAAATAATCACAATTTGTAGAAGTACTTGGTGTTCACAGCTTCTAACTTATAAGCTCTAGCCCAGTGGGGATGCTGGAACCAAAAGAGTCAAAACATAGCAGAGTCTCTGGCATCCGTCCTTCTATTTCTGCTTCTCACTAGTGCCGGATAGTTAAGCAAATTTATCTGTCCCAGGTGAGTGTGCTCCAGTGTTCAGGGCCCCTGAGCCAGGCCTTCTACCCACCAGCCCACCAAAGACTCCCAGAGCGGCAGGAAGTGAGAGTACCTAGAATGTCGAAGCACGCACCACTCTCCAGCCGGTGCTTCCTGTACAGGTTCTTCAGAACCTTGGCACTGCCAAAGCGCTTGAAGCGGCTCTTCACATTATTGTAGAACCATTCCAGAGACTGGGCCCTCAGAAGCCTGAGGAAAACAGAATTAGACAACAGAAAATTAGAATTATTAAATGGTGAGTTGCAAAACTGCTACAATGCTTCACAGCTCTATCCATCAAGATGTGAAGTTTATTCCCCTTGAATCTGCACTGGCCTTGTGACTTTCTCTGACCATAGAAAATGGTGAAAGTGATGTTGTGTGAATCCTGAGCCCTGCAGTTTCCTCTCTTGCTGCTCTTGGGAATCCCACAATCTTTATCACGTGAGTAAGCCCAAGTTTGCCTGTTGTGTGATGAGAAACACTTGGCCCAATCATCCCTCTTACCCCAGCCAGTAGCCAGCTAACTCCCAGACAGGTGAAAGAAGCCATCGGCCAATAGTTTGACTGGAGACAAATGAGTGACCTTAGGTGCGACCAGGAGAACCATCCACTAAGTCACTCCAAAGAGCAAACCAATAAATACTTGACATTTTAAACCATGAAGTTTCAGGGCATTTAATAGTAGGCTTTATATTTGATATTCTTACTGTATTAACAACATTTCTAATTCATCTTACAAAAATAAAAAGCACAAGGAAGATAGCAAAATTCTCTAGCCTCTTCCTCATTCAGATTGAAGCACTGTGAGGAAGTAGTTTCCTGGTTAATGCTACAATGGTTGGTATAAAACATTGGCAAGATCCAGGCTGGGTGCTGTGGCTCACGCCTGTAATCCCAGCACTTAGGAAGGCCAAGGCAGGTGGATCATTTGAGGTCAGGAGTTTGAGACCAGCCTGGCCAACATGGCAAAGCTCCATCTCTACTAAAAATACAAAAACCAGCTGGGCGTGGTTGCGCATGCCTGTAATCCCAGCTACTTGGGAGGCTGAGGCAGGAAAATCACTTGAACCTAGTAGGTGGAGGTTGCAGTGAGCCGAGACAGCACCACAGTACCACTGCACTCCCGCATGGGTGACAGAGTGAGATTCCATCTGGGAAAAAAAAAAAAAAAAAAAAAAAGATTCTTCTCTTTTATGCCTGATGAGAACAAATTTCTAAAACCTTTCCATTTTGAAAACAGCTGTTTTTCTTATTTTTCTTATTATAAATGTAATAATACACACTCATTTTAGAAAATTCAGAAAAGCAACAGGAATATAAAGGCTTCCAATTCAATGGAAGAACAATTCCACATTTAGTTGCTCTTCTTTTCCAGACCCCAGTGAAATGTGAGAAGATATCCAAAGATAAAAAAAAATCTATACAAGGAAAGAATCGGGGTGAGAGCAAAATCAGAGATTTTGACAACGATAGCATAAAGGTAAGAAAGAACAGTGTCCTTCAGAACAGATGGAAGAGCTTGGACTCTAACTGGAAGGCCCAATTTTGAGTTGGTTGATTCAGAGAGCAGCCTTGGATTATGACAGTACTCAGAAAGGTAATTTAATGGTTGTGAAGACAATAATGAGGTCTCTTGGTCCCCCATCCCTACTCCGTAACAAATGGGCAATTGGTCTGAGGATGATTGGTCTTAGGCCCAAAAGATAAAGTGGTTCTCTTTTGAAGTTGAACAATCTACTTTAGATTTAAGACTTCAATATGGAGATTAACACCATACAGTGAAGCTATAGAGTTTGGATATTTGTCCCAGTTGCAAATCTCATGTTAACATGTGATCCCCAATGCTAGAAGTGGGCCTGGTGGAAGGTGTTTGGGCTTTGGAGGCATATCCCTCATGAATGGATTGCTGCCCTCCCTGTGGTAATGAGTTCTCACTCTATTAGTTCACTCAAGAGCTGGTTGTTGAAAAGACTGTGACAACCCTCCTTCTCTCTTGCTCCCTCTCTCACCATGTGACACACAGGCCCCCTTGCCTTCTGCTATAAGTAAAAGGTTCCTGAGGTTTTTACCAGAAGCAGATGCTGGCACCTTCTTGTAATGCCTACAGAACCATGAGCCAAACAAACCTCTTTTCTTTATAAATTACCCTGCCCCAAGTATTCCTTCCTAGCAACATAAATGGACTAATATAGAAGAAGCCTGTCTTGTTTGGCACTGGGGGAGCCCCTACATGCCTGCCCGTCAGATGTCATCCATGTATACCAAAGCAAAGCCTGTCAATTGCCTGCTTAACTCACAAACTTGGAGCTCTTGGTAAGCACTCCCACCTTTCAGCCCTAAACTCTTTCCAAAACAGAGGTCTATTGGGAATACTTATCTACCCAATGGCAGAGGAGGCCCATGTTGGTTACCTTTATTCACCAAGTCCTTTGTTCAAAAATATGAATAGATGACAAAAATCACCAGCCATTTGCAACAATCCAATGGCATAAGAAGAAAGAGCCAAGATAAACTAACAACAAGTAACAAAGGACAAAAAAAGATAACTCAAGGTATTGAAAGTAATTTAAACTCTAATTAATGTTCATAATGGTTTGAAAAGATACTGCATCCATGCAACAGGCTAGGGTGATGTGAAATATATGTAGAAGATAAGCAACAACTTATTGGAAATAGAAAACAGGATCAATAGAAAATTTAGTAGAAGACCTAAAAGTTAAAACCAACATAAATTTTCTAGACTGTACAATAAGAAGGCAAAAATATGGAATATACAAGAGAAAACAGACATGGGGGTTCAATTCAGGAGGTCCAGCATCTAACAGAATTCCAAAAAGGAAGAAAAGAGAAAATGAAAGAGAGGGGGATAAAAACCAAAGACATCATAGAAGAAAATTTCCCCAAGCTAAGAAAGGGAAAAGTCTTTAGGTTAAGAGGGCCTACCAATTGCCCAAACAATAAATGGAACTTTAAAACAAAATAAAGCAGACAAACCTACCTTGCTACATCTTCATGAAAATTCAGATCCTCAAAGATAAGGAGAACTTAGGGGCTTCACACAGAAAAAAATAATATTTTGCAAAAGGATAAAAATAATGATGCTAAAATTTGTAGTCAATAACAATGAATGCTAGAAGACAGTAGAGCATAGATTTTCTAAGAATAAATGGCATGAACTTAGACTTCTATGTTCAGCCAATCCATCATCACAAGAGGGCAAAATAAAGACATTTTCAGACATGCAAGATTGCTTTCTGGAAAAGAAAATTCTCAAGGTGTATTCCAGGAGAACCAAAAGCCATCCACAAAAGAGGATCTTGGGACTCTAAAAAGAAGGAAACTGTCCCAGGAGTACAATGGAGAGAAGTCCCAGGATTGTGCAGCAGATCTGGAAGGTAGGCAGCCAAAATGGGGCATTCAATAAGTATATAATTAAGAATCTACATGGATGAAGAGAAATGGTGAAGAAGGAGCCACATCTTTCTTTTGTCAACAAGAATAAGGAAAGGCCATTAGAAGCTTTGGGAAAATCAAAATCAAAACCAAAAAGAGCTCAAGAAAATATGGTCTAACTATGAAGCAAATGAAAAGTTGTATGATTTTGTAAACTAATTGAGTGGAAGAAGAAAGATGATGACCCATTTTTCTTCAAGGAGCCCACGTGTTACAGCCAAGAATAAGTTTTTTTTTTCTCTCCATGAATTTCAAGTCATGACTTTGGTCTCTAGAAGATAATATTTATATAATTTAGAAACTACTTAGTTTTCACCCTATTGATAGACAGAGCATAAAAGGATCACACTGTCAAGACATTTGCATTTGTTATTGAAAGAAAAATTAAAAATCATTGACAGCCTGATAGAAGCCTGGCTGTAAAGAGAAAGAGGAATGAGGGTAGTTCAGAGATGCTAATTTCCCCATCTTGCAGAATGGAGTCAAAATCTTACAGAATGCAGTCAAGACAGACTGTGTAAGGTATACATACCAACGATAATGGTTTCGATATGCTAAAGTCATAAAGGTCACCAGCATATAATAAAAGTTTTAATAAAACTTCCAAGGGGAAGGTAAGGAGATAGGAAAAAGTGAACTATTCATAAAAGTCGAAAGTTGACGAATCAATGAATGGCAAGATAAACATATTATTTAGGATTATTGTGGTAGCCCCCAGAAATGTTTAAATGTGATTCCCTGGGGGACTGGGACTTGGCAAGGAGTTGGGGATATGCAATCCTTTTAATATCTTTTACTGGCTGAATTTATTTTAACCAAGTACATGTATTATTATAAAAACTGAAATAAAAACAAGCAAAAGAAGATTCAGAAAACTACCCCAAGTTCTACTACTGGAACCTGACATTAGATGAGTGTTCTTTCAGACTTCCATGCAAGGTGGTTTATAATCAGCCTACATAGAGATTGGGAGGGGCCCTGGGACTCATGGTGGGGGGTGTGTGTGTGCATACATGCATGCGAATGTGCATGTGCTCATGTGTATGTGTGTGCATGCATGTGTATGTGCATGTGTGTGTGTGTGTATTCATGCAGGCACACAGAGAAGGCAGGGACCAAGAGGTCAGTCTAAAGCTGGTTGGTGCTGAAGGGGCTCCAGGGCCAGAGCAGCTCTGAGAGACCAAATTTTTTCACAGAGAGGATGTGCTCCCTCTTCCCACAAAGTTTAGCAGACAGGGGCTGTGGGGCGGCAGCAGGGCAGCCACCTGGAGTGTCCAGGAAACAGTGATGGCGGCAGTGGGGAGGTGCCCCTTTTAAACGGTTAGTGACTTCAGTGAAGAAAAAAAGCCACAAATGGGTTTTCCTGAGCACATGTGTCTTTCAGTACATACAATGTTCACACTATCTTTTAACAAACATGCTCACACTGGCTTTGATCTTGCTGTTCCCTCTGCCTATAATACAGTTCCCCACAGATAGTCTCAGGCTCAGTCCAACACTTCATTCAGGCCTCTGTGCAAATATCACTTCTCTTGGGAGGCCTTCCCTGACGATCTTTGCAAAAATGCCACTACCACGCCAACATGTCTGTCCTCTTACTCTGATTTTATTCCTTATATTTTTATAGAATACTTCTTTGTACCTATTTAGCGATATGTAATTGTCTATGATTAAGTAATTATAACAATAATCACTATATCAACATATTGACAAGTATTAATTTGTTTGTTATCTATAAGCTCAAGGACATAGGCTCAAGGAAGACTTTTTTTTTCCCACTCCTGTATCCCATGTGCCTAGACCACTAAAGTGCACCTAGTAGTCACTTGATAAAATCCAGTACGTGATGGACAGACATTGTTTTATAACTTGTTTTTTCCACTTAGTATTCCTGATTGACTGTAATGTTGTTGGAGTCTTCTCCCATGACATCTTCAGTCACCTCAGAGTTCACCATAGTATGGACACAGCAAGCTTTATATAACTGATCTCCAATCTTTGAACCTTGAATCCTTCCCATTTCTTCTGCATTAAAAACGGTTCTGTGATGGATATGCTGCCAGCTAAACAATTTCACATATCCATAGTTGTGGATCCTAGAAGTAAAGCAGCCAGGTTCAAAGATGCAACTTTTTCAGAAAACTTGCACCAATTTACACTTCCCACCCATGGTGTGAGATTCTAAAGTCCCTCTCAAAGTGGCCTCATATTAAAGAGAAACCCCTGAAAGAGTCACCAACTGGTCCATGGCAAAGCCCACTTCTGGTCCCCAAATGCAGCTCAGGAAGGAGAATGAAAGGACAGAAGGCAAACATTATCTTCTCCCCTCTGGTATGGTTGAAAAACTGAAATTGAAATTGAGAGGTTTGTCTTCCTCATTGAGGGAGAAAAAGCACTTATCTAACACAATATACCAAATGTATAATTTCTTTCACATAAAACTTCATCATATAATCAGTGTCACTATTATGAAAAAATGAGCACAATTTTTTGAGTGCTTGCTCTGTCTGCCAAAAGTTTTCCTTGCATCACCTTATTTAATTCTTGCAGAGTACAGTGCAGTGGTAGGCACATGGGTGCGGGTGCTGGTGAAGTGGCCCAGGTCCTGGCATTTACTACAAAGTGTGGTCTTGAACACATGACTTAATCCCTCTAAGCCTCAGTTTCTTCATCTATAAGATGGGGATGATGACAGTAACCACCTTATCACGCTGTTTTGAAGATTAAATTATATAACATAAACAATAAGGTGCCTGGCATCAGAACAGGGCTTGATAATTTCTTCTAATAGCTCTAAAATGATGAGTCCTCTCTTTCATAGAGGCATAAATCAACATGCAGAAAGAGTGAGTTCCTTGCCCAAAGGAGCAAACTCTTGAGCAGGGATTAAAAACTGGGAGCTTGCAATCATGCACAAGTGCTATTCACAGGCACCCAGCATGAATAGAGACTCTCTCTCTCCAATTTATTTTACTATAGAATTTTAATTTATTACAAGAAGCATCTGTCATTTTTATTTAAAAAAAAACACTGATAAAGCTATTTTCAGAATTTAGAATAATGTAACAGAAAAGAAAGGAAATACAGAAAGCCTTGCTTCTGGAAATCACACCCTCTGGGCCTATGATTTATTTGATATCTTTAAAAGCACAAAAGAAATGCAACTGCAGAAGAGAAATCTTCTCCAGCCTCCTTCTTCCACACACTGCCCTGCTCTCTGAGCAGATGGTCACCAGAAAGGCTCAGCTCTGCAGCTGGAAGGGTCCACATGGTATCAGTGGAGGACAGTTGTTATTGTGCCCCTCATTCTTCTAAAAGGGACGTTTCTTTTCCTTTTGGGACACTCCTCCCTCCCTCTCCAACTTAGTCTATGTGGTTCTGGAAGGCTGGGTACCACTCCTGGCACTAGTGTTGATGGTCTCATGACTCACACTTGCCATTGGGGTTGAGCTGGGAGCTTCTACTGGAGACCTTGGTAACAGATGCCCCCTTTCTGCAGGGCTGGCTCCATGACAGAATGAAAGCCTAGAGGTTCAAAAGCAGATCTGACAGTCGGGAGGGACAGGATTTTGTTGATATACTTAGAACACCTGTATCTACTCAAGCTTAAAGTCAATCCCTGGACTTTACTATTATATACGCCAATATTTTCTCTTGTTTGTTCAAGCCTTTTTGAGTTGAGTTTTTATTATTTGCAACCAAGAGTCCTAATATCATGTTCTAAGTTCCAGACAGCCCGAGAAGACTTTAAGTGCATCATTGGATGAGTTCTCCATTCACTGCTTATACCAAAACTCTACAGCATTCCGAAGTATTTTAATGAACTTAAAATAGAATACCTCAGCTTACTTAAGTCTCAGAGTGGAATTAGGGCACCAGCCTGGAGCTGCAGGGAGGTGGAAGACAATAGTAAATGGTGGGGAATGATCTGTAAAACCACAGGCCGAGTTGGAGAGCAGAAAACTTTTCCTTAAAAAGTAATATGCTTTATGTCACATACAAAAATGATAAGATGTGTGAGATAGATATGTTAACTAGCTTGATTTAATTATTCCATAATGTATATATATCAAAATATCACATTGTACCCCATAAATATATACAATTATTGTTTGTCAATTAAAAATAAAATTTAAAAAATAAATTTACTTTCTGCCAGGAAAAAGTAGTAATGCGTTTTCAATTATGATTTGACTTAGAGTTAATGTAGAGAGCTTTTCTGGAAGCTCTTCCTTGGGGCTTCCAGGAAAGGCTCAGTCATGATTATCTTCATTTGATATTACTGATTTTATTGCATTTATTTAAAAACTTATGGCTCAGAGGAAACTCACAGGATGCATGTGGCTCATGGGTAGAGGTGTGGGGAACGGGCTGTGAGGACCCCAGCACCCCGGGTGGACTGGCTAAGTGTGCAACTCCCTGGCCCATGCTCAGGTGTCTGCTTTCCGACTAAACATGCACAACTGCAGGCAAGGCTAGATGAGAAGAATCTTTGTGTCGGCATGCTGCTGAAATAGAAGAGATGGTGGAATCCTGCGTCAGTGCATGGACTCATTCATTTGTTCACTCACTCATTCTTTCATCCTTTCACTATGTATTGAGGGCCCACTATGTGCCAGGCACTGTGTTAGACGTATAGAAGTGACAAAAGAGAACAGGGCCTTAACCAACAGTGCTGCCAGACTAATCTGTTCAAAGAGTGCTAGGTAAGTCAGGAGATGGAATGGAAAGTCAGGTAAAAGGCATCTTGGGCATGGCTGGACTGCCTGTGTCTCACAGGTCCTGGGTTCTGTATCATTCCCACAAATGTGTGAGAAACCAGAATCTACCTGCTTTCTGTCCCAGGCATTTTCTCTCATAATCAAACTGCTTCTTCTAAGCTTCAGTAGGAGTGTACGAGTGGTGGCTTAGGAAGAAAGGGAGATGCTCTCCTGGTGATGAGATTTATAGGGAAAAGCTTTCCAACTTGGAACTGTCCATAGTTGTCCATGCTTGATTTCCCTGACTTATTTTTTAAAAGATTCCAAGTTGGCCAGACTCAGTAGCTTACGCCTATAATCCCAGCAGTTTGGAGGCCAAGTCAGTCAAATTGCTTGAGCCCAGGAGTTCGAGACCAGACTGGGCACCATGGCAAAACCCCATCTCTACAAAAAATACAAAAATTAGGCACAGTGGTACATGCCTATAGTCCCAGCTACTCCAGAGGCTGAGGTAGGGGGATAGATTGAGCCCAGGATGCAGAGGTTGCAAGGTGCCAAGATTGCACCACTGCTCTCCAGCCTGGGCAATGAAGCCAGACCCTATCTCAAAACAAAAAACAAAACAGAACAACAACAACAAAAAACATTCCAAGTTATCCCTGAGATCCCTGAGGATGATTACACAAAGATTCTTAGCTCTGTATAGTTTCACAAACTTAAGCAGGATAGTCTCTTAAAATATCAAAGCTTTTAAAAAATCAACTGCAGGCCAGGTGCGGTGGCTCATGCCTGTAATCCCAGTACTCTGGGAGGCCGAGACAGGTGGATCACTTGAGGTCGGGAGTTCGAGACCAGCCTGACCAACATGGT
This sequence comes from Rhinopithecus roxellana, assembly GCF_007565055.1. Taxonomy (NCBI): domain Eukaryota; kingdom Metazoa; phylum Chordata; class Mammalia; order Primates; family Cercopithecidae; genus Rhinopithecus; species Rhinopithecus roxellana. The sequence continues at coordinate 193,635,510 of NC_044549.1, read as the reverse complement.
AAAACCCCGTCTCTACTAAAAAATACAAAAATTAGCTGGGCATGGTGGCAGGCACCTTAATCCCAGCTACTTGGGAGGCAGAAGCAGAAGAATCATTTGAACCTGGCAGGTGAAGGTTGCAATGAGCAGAGATCGAGTCATTGCACTCAAGCCTGGGGGACAAGAGTGAGACTTCTCCCAACAACAACAACAACAACAACAACAACAAAAAGAAAATCAACAGATACTACCCAAAGCAATCTACGGGTTCACTGCAATCCCTATCAAAATACCAGTGAAATTCTTCACTGAAATAGAAAGAAATTCCTAAGATTTGTATGGAGCCACAAATGATCCCGAATAGCCAAAGCAATCCTGATCAAAAAGAACAAAACTAGAGGCATTATATTATCAGACTTCAAAATATACTACAAAGCTGTTGTAACCAAAACAGCATGGTACTGGCATAAAAACAGACACATAAACCAGTGGAGCAGAGTAGAAAACCTCCAATTTAATCCACATATCTACAGCTAACTGATTTTTGATTAAGGCGCCAAGAACACTCACTGGAGAAAAGACAGTCTTTTCCACAAATGGGGCCAAGAAAACTGGATATCTATATACAAAAGTATGAAACTAGACTCCCACCTCTCACCCTACACAAAAATCATCTCAAAATGGATCAAAGAACTAAACGTGAGACCTAAAGTAATAAAACTGTTAGAAGAAAACATAAGGGAAATGCTTCTGGACATTGGTCTGAAAAAGGATTTTATAAATAAGGCCTCAAAAGCACAGTCAACAAAAGCAAAAATAAACAAATGCAATTAAATTAACAGCTTCTTCACAACAAAGGAAACAACTGACAGAGAAAAAGACAACCTACAGAACGGGAGAAAATATTGGCAGACTATTAATCAGACAATGAGCTAATATTCAGAATATACAAGGAACTGAAGCAACAGCAAAAAACCAAACAATCCAATTAAAAAATGGGAAAATGATCTGAAAAGACATTTAAAAGAAGACATACAAATGACTGGATCTCATCCTTTCTTATGGCCGAACAGTAGTACTCCACTGTGAATAAGTCAGGCACAGAAAGACAAACATTGCATGTTCTCACTTATTTGTGGGATGTAAAAATCAAAACAGTTGAACTCATGGAGATAGAGTGTAGAAGGATGGTTACTAGAGGCTAGGAAGGAAGGTTAGTGGGAGGTGGAGAGGGAGATGAAGATGGTTAATGGGTACAAAAAAATCGTTAGAATGGATAAGACCCAGTATTTGATAGCACAACAGGGTGACTATAGTCAATAATAATTTAATTGTATATCTTAAGATAATTGAAATCATAAAATTAGATTGTAAGACAGTCTAATTTTGAGGATAAATGCTTAAGGGGATGGATCTCCATTTTTCATGACGTGATTATTATACATTACATGCCTGTGTCAAAATATCTCATGTACTCCATAAATATATACACCTATTATATACCCATAAAAATTTTTAAAAAGACATACACACATGGCCAATGAATACGTGAAAAAATGCTCAAATTACTAATCATTAGAGAAATGCAAATCAAAACCACAATGAGGTATCATCTCACCCCAAGTAGCATGGCTATTTTCAAAAGAACAAAAAAATAACAAATGCTGATGAGGATGCAGACAAAAGGGAACTCTCACACACTATTGGTGGGGATGTAATTAGTAGAACCACTATGGAGAACAGTGTGGAGGTCCCTCACCAAACTACAAATAGAACTACCATGTGATTCAGCAGTCCCACTACTGGGAATTTATCCAAATGAAAGGAAATCATTATACCGAAAAGACATCTGCACCCCCATGTTTATTGCAGCAATATTCACAGCAGCCAAGATATGGAATTAACCTAAGTGTTCAACAACAGATGAAGGGATAAAAGATGTGGTATATACAAGAATGGCTAATATTAAAAAGACTGACAATACACAGTGCTGGTAATGATGTGGAGCAACTGGGTCTCTCATATGTTGCTAGTAAAAACAGTTTGGTGAATCCTTACAAAGTTAAATATATACTGGTTACTATACAATACAGTAATTCCATTGTCAAGTATGGAACTCAACAGAAACGACATGTCTACACAAAGACTTGTACATGAGGCATAGAGATTCACTATCTTGTCTCACCACTGTCCAAGACACAGACATGGCTTCTGTTTGCAAGTCCCTATGAAATATTTCTTTTTAAGAAAAATAAAAAGATGGCACAAGAAAACTTATAGCAATTTTGTTCATAACAGCCAAAACACTGGAAACTGATCAAATGTCCATCAGCAGGTGAATTGATAAACAAATTAAACTGTATGCACAAATGGACTATTATTCAACAATAAAAAGGAACTGCTGGCAGGGTATGGTGGCTCACGTCTGTAAACGCAGCACTTTGGGAGGCTGAGGTGGGTGGATTGCTTGAATCCAGGAGTTCAAGACCAGTCTGGGCAACATGACAAAACCTCCTATCTACTAAAACTACAAAAATTAACTGGGTGTGGTGGCGTGTATCTGTAGTCCCAGCTACTTGGGAGGCTGAAGCAGGAGGATTGCTTGAGACCAGGAGTTCGAAGTGGCAGTGAGCTATGATTGTGCCACTGCACAACAGCCTGGGCAATAAAAGGAGACCCTAGGCCGGGCGCGGTGGCTCAAGCCTGTAATCCCAGCACTTTGGGAGGCCGAGACGGGCGGATCATGAGGTCAGGAGATCGAGACCATCCTGGCTAACACGGTGAAACCCCGTCTCTACTAAAAAATACAAAAAACTAGCCGGGAGAGGTGGTGGGCGCCTGTAGTCCCAGCTGCTCAGGAGGCTGAGGCAGGAGAATGGCATAAACCCAGGAAGCGGAGCTTGCAGTGAGCTGAGATCCAGCCACTGCACTCCAGCCCGGGCAACAGAGCGAGACTCCGTCTCAAAAAAAAAAAAAAAAAAAAAAAAAAAAAAAAAAAGGAGACCCTGTCTCAAAAAGGAAAAAAAGGAACTGCTGATATAAATGACATGAATGAACCTCAAAAACGTTATGCTAAATAGAATATTTAAATTAAAATTGCAATTGTATTATTCTACTTACATGAAATATTAACAGAAGCAAAATTAATCTACATTGACAAAAAGCAGATCATTGTTTACATGGAGCCAGCAGTGGGACTGACAGCAAAGGGGCACAATGAAACTTCTCAAGAAGTTGGAAATGTTCTATATCTTGATTGTGGTAGTGGTTATATGATTGTATATATTTGCCAAAACCTGTTGAACTGTACACATAAAATGGATGCAACATACTCTTTGTAAATTATACCTTAATAAGGTTTAACCCCCAAAAAGAATAATTTTAAAATACAGATGCAATACAAAAAATATGGTATATATACACCATGAAATACCAGTCAGCCATGAAAAAGAATGAATTTCTGTCATTCATGGCAACATGGATAGAACTGGAGGACATTACATTAAGTGAAATAAGCTAGGAAGAGAAAGTTAAACACAGCATGTTCTCACTCATATGCGGAAACTAAATAAATTGATCTCATAGGAGTAAAAAGTAGAGCAGAGGATACAAGAGGCTGGGAAGGGTAGGGGGAAGAAGATGATAGGATGAGACTTATTAAAAGATACAAAATGAAAGCTGGATAGAAGGAATAAGTTCTAGTGTTCTATACCACAGTAGGATGACTATAGTAAACAATAATATATAATATAGTGTCAAATAGCTAGAGGGAGAGTATTGAATGTTCCTGACACAAGGAAGTGATAGATGTTTGAGATGACAGCTATGCTAATTACCCAGATCTGATCACTACACGTGATATGTATCAAAACATCACTATGTACTCCATAAATATGTAAAAGTATTATCTGCTAATAAAAAACCTTAATGTTGGAAAAAAGGCATGGAAATTTATAACTTCTATTAACTAAGGGGAAATGTTAAGTATCTTAAGATTCCTCAGAGAAAGAGAAAGCTGGTATAAAATAGTTTTTAAGAACTAGGTTATTAAAAAGTTTACACATTTCTTGATTTTTATCTTTCAGTATGGTGTAATTCCTCTAAAAATTGAAAATTTTAATATGATCTTTTGGAAATAATCAACAGCAAACCTTCAAAATTTACCAATGACAACACAGTTAGAATTCATTACTTTAAGTCCTTTGAGCTACAGTTTTCTCATCTGCAAAATGGGATAGGTTGTGCCTTACAGGGCTAGAGGAAGAATTAGATAGCTCAATGGAGAGCTCCCAGAGAAAGACCAGACCTTGGTACTCACTGGGGGAGCCAGCAGAGTTTGAATGTGAGTGAACACACCTTTCCTGCATGGCCTCTGTGCATTTGTCCTGTACCAAATGCTGCAAATGAGTGATTCTCAGGAGGGGACATGTGCCTTAATGCGGGCAACAGCATTATTTGTTGGCAGAAGTGTTGTTTTCTGAACACATATGTTCTTGGAGATTCTATGGTGACCTGTCCTTCTACTTTGCTCCATTTCCTTAGGGAGAATAATTGTAATGAAGCGTTTTACTGATGGGACACAAAGCAAGGCTGAGGATAACAGACTGCTGCTCAGATGATGTAAATAAATTTATGACATAGATATATGACCAGATCTGTCCTGCAAGAGCTCATATAGTTGTCAGGATAAGAGAGTGCCCTAAAGACCAGAGGCAAGAGGCTGGGGTGTGGCCATCTTTCTATTGAAGCTTCCCCTGAAGGAAGGAATGAGTGAGTGATGTGTTCCAGGACAGGTTGGGCAAGTGCCTTGGAATTACACTGGAAAAGTACAGCACTATGGATAAAGACAATGCTCTGGGGCCAGGGAGAAAAGAATTCAAATTCTGAAGCTCTCTCTTTCTGGAAGTGCCGCGTCATGATGTTCACATGCTAGAACAACAGGCAGATTGGCTGACAGATAACTAGATCTCTTGGTGCCTTGAACTTCATCAAAAGGGAAACAACAAAAGCTCCTACTCCTACAACTTGGCTGTGGAGATTAAATGACAGATAGAACATAAAGCATGTTGCAAAGTCTAGCACTGAACACTGTGCAGTCTGAAGTCCACGTTATCAGTAGTACCATTATTAGCACAGGTGCTGAGCCTGGGTTCCGGTCCCTGCTCTGCCACCTCTTAACTGTGTGACTTTGGGCAAATTAACCTTTCTCTGCCACCATTTTCTCACCTGTAATACAGGGATAATAATGGCACTATGGGGTTTTGTGAGTAGTTGAGAGAAGAATCCAAGTAAAATACTCATCTCTGACACAATAAAACCAATCACTATCCTCATCACGGTCAAGAGTGCTTTAGAGGAAGTTTGTGTAGATGGGGAGTGTCAGGTGTCCCACTCTGAGAGTGTCTAAGGGAACAGATGAGGAGAGCTGGGGTTTAACAGAGGTACGGTCTGGGTAGGCAGAGAGGTGAGAAGCTCTGTTGCACACTGAACAAACAGCAGGAGGAATGGCTGCATGCTGCCTCCCATCAGAAATAAGCATCTTCACAGATTAAAGAGACTAACTTCCTCATTCCCCCAAATAGTCTGTTTCTTCTGTATGGAGATTTACAGCTGACAAAGTGCTTGCAGGAGGGCCATCCCCGGCAATTCCATTCTGGGAATCTCCTCAGAGAGGCACTCACATGTGTCCCAAGGGTGTTCACTGAAGATTTGCTTATAACTGAAGAAAATGTAAGCAACCTTGGTTCATTCATTCAGTCATTGTTCACTCATTCACTTACTCATCTGATATATACTGAGCACCCAGCATGTGCCAGATGCTGATGTAAACACTGAGTGTACAGGAGTGGACAAGATGGGCAAGGCTCCCAGTCTCATGATGTTCACATGCTAGAACAACAGGCAGATTGGCTGACAGATAACTAGATCTATTCTATGTTGGTGTGGCAAGTGCCATGAGAAGAAATGCAGCAGAATAAGAGGAGGAGAAAGTGACTGAGTGGGGGAAGGGGAGCTATGTTTGCAGGGTGGTTAGGGAAGGTGTCTTTTGTACAGAGGCAAGGAGAGAGAGTGAGCCATGTAGAATCTGGGGCAAGAGCATTCCAGGTGGAAGGAACAGGAAGTGCGAAGGCCCTGAGACATGAGCACCATTTGCATGTTTGAGTAAACAAAGTCAGTGTGGCTGGTGTGGTGTGAACAAGGTAAGGAGTCCTTCAATAAGACAATGATGAAATAAACTGTGATTAATTCATTTAACAAGAGATTATATGTACAATGGTATTAAATAAAAAACCAAATCTATGCTTCTCAACATGTTTAATGTAGAAATATAAACTTCAGAACTTTATGTATGCATGATGCCATTAATGTAAACTGAAAACGCCACACAGAGCAATAGTGTACATCTTGTTAGTCATACATAAGTTGTAAAATGAAATAACATGCATGGGAACAATATATCCAATTTAAGAGGGAAAAGAAAATGGAGTTAGAGAGTCACAATAGAGCTTTAACCATACTGGAAAATGTTTTGTCTTCTTAAAATCTATGCTGGTGGGTCCATGAGCGTTGTCAAATCTATATGATTTGTAGATGGGTGTCTTTATAGCATGCCAAAAACTTCTGAGAATGTTGGAAACATTCCACAGTACGACCAAACAAAATTCAAAACATACATTTTTTTTTTTTTCCTTTTTTGGGAGACAGAGTCTGTTGCTCAGGCTGGAGTACAGTGGTGCGATCTCGGCTCACTGCAATCTCCGCCTCTGGGGTTCAAGCGTCACCTGCTTCAGTCTCCTGAGTACTAGGGATTACAGGCATGAGCCACTGTGCCCAGCCTCTGAACATACATACTTTCTACTTAATTCCCCCATTATTCTTAATAAAGCCTCATCCAACTTTCTCACCTCTTCTCTAAGCATAAATCTTTATCACAATACCTCACAGCACTATTTTAATTAATTATTTAGGGATCTGCCTGTGCTGCTAAGTTAAGCATCCATCAAGAGAAGGGCCCATGGCTGGTCCCATGCATTCTGCAGACACAACTTGTTGTTTGTCCTATTACACCAGGCCTCCTAAGACGATCTCTACAAACAGAACATGATTACAGCATATTGGTTTTTTTGTATACCTAAGATGTGAGCACCTCTTAAGCTCTTATCTTTCTTGGCATCACAGGAGCGTTTTTAATCAGTGAGTGGATGAATTCTTATTTTCACAACTGACTCAATAGACATGAATTTCTTTAGCAGTCCTTCCAGCCCTGTACTGTTGTTGTTTATGCAGACTTTGTCTTCTTCCTTCAGTTCCATCACTCCAGGCACCACACAGTGCGGCCTTCTGTGTTCTCCTCAGCACTGAATACCACACAGGTGTCCACAGAGACCTCTGACCACATGTCAGTCTATTACAGTTTTGTTAGTTTCCACCATGGGCCAGTGCTCCATCAGCTGACATGAGCACCTCCATGGCAGTGCACTAGCTTCAACAAAGGCAATATGCTGGAAGACTCTGAGGAAGAAGGGCTGAACTGGGATGGGCGATAAGTCCAAGTCCCAGCTGGACTGCCAGCACATGCTGTGTGCCTTTGGTGGGATCAGCCACTGGATGCTATGCCCATCTTTTTGTATCAGTCTCATGCCCTGAGGGGTTAGACAGAGATTCTGTACCAACCCTAGAGGAAGGCTGGTGGAGAGGCAACCCTCTGGGTGGCCAACGTCCAAGCTGAAAAGGAAAGGCTAGGCAGTACCCTCATGCCCTCAGGGTGGGGCTTCCCAAAGAGTCTCATCTTGTATCAGATTCACTGAGAGGTCAAAATCCTAGGGGAACCCAGGGCCCCTGCCTATTCTAGCTCAGGGCCCTGGCCCAGAAAAATATACAAATTTGGCCTTACACTTCTCACTTCCAGAGCTCTTGGGCTTCTGGAGAATTGCTTAGCCACAGAACAGTCCAGCTCTTGAGGAATGAAAATGTGACAACATCATTTTTAGGAGCTACAGGTGGGCAGGTGGCAAAAGCAGAGTGTCCTTTGTTTCACAGCTACAGGCTTATCTGCTGGGTTTGCAGTTCAAGGGAGGAAAGAACATTTATTTGAGAACTTCTTAGGTGGCAACTGGTGGGTGATATGCTTCGGAGTAAACCTCTCTTCTGTAACTAAGTTCTAATTTAAAAAAAAGTGAGGCTCATTTTTCTGCAGCTATAGAGACAATAGCATATTTTCTAAACCCTCTAAGTCTTTTTTTTTTTTTAACCCCTCTCAGCCTTACCTTATTACTTGGTGTCTCAATGTCTTCCCTAATTCCCAGCTCAGGGAAGGCATTCAGAAGAAAATTGATTCTATAAGCATTAAAAATTTGATTTCTTAAAAAATGATATAAGCACATTTTAGATTCATTTTGCTATCATTTATTGACAGCCTCCCCAACCCAAGCTACTTCAAAATAAGTCTTTTCTATATGGAGAGAACCCTTGTTTATATGTCTAGATATTCAGAAGGGGCCCTTCCCACAAGGTAGAAGAAGATGAAGAGAAGCTCTCATTGAAAAAAAATTAGGGATATTTTTCTAGTTAAGAAAAGTTTTGGAAAAAGAAGAGATATGAGGGAGGGGGAAACTTGTCCTGTCAGATGTTAAGATACATTACACATATATAATAATGAAAACAATGTGGCGTGTTTAAAAACACAGCTATAAATAGAAAAAGGAAACCCTGAAAGATAATGTACCAAAATGTAACTGCTGATATCTTCAAATAGTGGTAATATGGGTAACTTTATTTTTTCAAATTGCATAAATATACACTATTTTATAAACAGAGAAGAAAGATACTACAACTTTGATGAAATTTTCCAAGTAAGAAGAAAGAAGATCATATCCCCTAAAGTGTATTATGAAGGTCTGTAGCCACAGAGAGGATAAGATGGGAGCTCTACCCTCCTCACTTACTTGTGTGTGATATTGGGAGGGTCATGTACTCTCTTTGAACCTGCTTCCCACTTAAAAATAATGTTTATAAAATCTACCTCACAGGCTGTGAAATTAAAAACAATGTCACAAAGCACCTATTACAATATTGGCACATAGCAGGAATGCATCCGAGAGTGAGGGTGACAAGCTACAAGAAATACAGTAAAAAATAACAAACATAGAGATACATCTAGGTAAGAGTTGGTACCGAATGTAAAAATAAGAATCAAAACACTACCAAGCTTTGCTTATATGGAGTTTAGATTCATGGGAGTTCACTATACCCTGGCATAGAAATCACTAACAGAAAAGCTGTATTCCCATTTTTTTTTTGGAGCATGGGGGCAGGTAGATGGGTTGTAATTTTTCACAATGGCAATTCTTCAAAATTCTCATAAACAACTTCTAGGTTTGTATGGACCATCCATCTTTATGGAGTTTAGTTCAATACAGGCATATTTTTTGAGCATTTTGCTGTGCCAAGTCTAGTTCAAAATACTGGGGTTATGAAGGTGACTAAGACCAAGTGCTACCCCTGTGAGCTCACAGGGTAAGAGGAAATGATGCTTCTGGGTTCAGGTGCATGGGTTGTGATGGTCATATAACTAGCCAGGATAGGAATACAGGAAGAGGATCAGGTTTAGAGGGAAGGCAGAAAGTTTAGGTAGGACAATTAAATTTGCAGTACCCATCACATCCCCAGGTGGTGAGACCTAGTGGGCATTTGGATATACCAGTCTGGATACACACACACACACACACACATACACATGAACACACATATGTATATTTTTAGGAGGGTAGAAATTTGGACTAGAAATATAGATTTAGGACCTCCTTGATCCATAGGTAGTATTAAGCCAATAATGGGTATATTGCAAGTATAAATGATCATTATCATTATTTTACTGAGGAAAATGAAAACAAGTAATTTGCTGATATGTCACTGACTAAACTAGAAGCAAATCTGGGAACAGACTGTAGACATCATTCTTGGGTCAGTGCCTTGACATCTGATCAGGTTGCTTTTCTTCCAGAAATCTTAGTAGTGTTCTTATGGCAAATTGGGGCTTTTGCTTCAGAGTTCAAGCAAATAGAAAGCTGTGTGAATCAAAGAATCAGAATAAAATTTAAAATCACTGTGTTGTTTCCCTAAAAAATCCTACTTAACATCATACTGCGAATACTAATCACTTCAAGGCACTTGTTGTGTAAGCAGTTTTCTAATTTCTTTTTCCATGACACAAGTAAATTTGTAAACATGTGTATTCTCATTAGAAGACAGATTGGAATCACATAGAACAGCACTGAAATTACAATCACATTAAAGTTTCACCTAGGAATGCCAGGTTGATTTTGGCTCATTAGACTAAAACAATACAGTTGTGAGAAGGAGGCAACTGAAACACTGCTCACGCCCTGGCTGCCAGTGAGGAAGCAAGGCATTCCTAGGCCTTCTTCCCCAACACAGTAGGGCACTGTGCAAACTAAGAGTTTACATGGGAAAGACTCTGTGAGATCCTGAAGATCTTGCTATTCCCAGTGTGGTTCTCGGACTAGCAGCGTGGGCATGGCCTAGAAGCTAGATGGAAAAGTGTAATCTCAGACCACCACACTCACACTGTGACCTGCTGAATCAGAATCTGCATTTTAGCAAGATTCCCATGTGTAGCAAAATTAGCTGGGTGTTTTCGGAGGTGGAATGGCTTTTCTTTTTTTGGAGACAGAGTCTCACTCTGTCACCCAGGCTGGAGTGTAGTGGTTCTATCTCAGCTCACTGCAACCTCCACTTCCCAGGCTCAAACGATTCTCCTGCTTCAGCCTCCTGAGTAGCTGGAATTACAGGTGCCCGCCACCACGCCTGGCTAATTTTTTTTGTATTTTTTGTAGAGACGGGGTTTTCACCATGTTGGCCAGGCTGGTCTCCAACTCCTGAGCTCAAGTGATCTGCCTGCCTCAGCCTCCCAAAGTGCTGGGATTACAGGAGTGAGCCACTGTGCCCAGCCATGAATTTTTTTTTTCTTTTAAATTTTGACCACAATCCACTTAGTAGAAAAAGAGAGTAGGTACCTTGTTTTCCCCCTTGTCATTTTTTTTTTTTTTTAAGGAAAAATGACTGAACTGGATGGTAAAAAGTTTTGAAGAGGAATTGAATAATTAAAATGCGACTTCCAAATTCAGATACAATAGTTATAAGAAAATACAATGCTAATAATACTACCGATACAAATTCAAATCATTATACATAGAAGGTGCACCAAGCAATCGGCAACAAGCTAAATTGAGAATGATGAAGCTAAGCTAACTTTCCTTTGTTGGTAAAAAATTAAGCACAGCAGCAATTAAAATCCATGACCAATTTAAAATGACCTTGATGATTTATGAAAAATGAAGTATACCTCCTGAAAATTGTAAGAATGTGATTTGTGAGCTTTGCTTTGGTTTGTGTATGCAGGGTAAATGCACCTGATGGCAATAATTGAAGCATTCTCTTAGAATGTCCCTGTATGGCAGGTATACCTGAATGTGTGTTCCAAGCTAGGGAATCCAGGTGTCACCAACCTGGAGATTCATTCCTTGTCTTTGATAAACATCTCAACCCCTGGCCTGTCCCATGGGACACATGCCATACAGGGGATTGAGGCTTTGAGTTTTGGGTTAAATGAAGGCTGGAAGGTGGAGGTCGTTAAGGGGAGGGTGTTAAGTGAAAATGCTATATAAACTACATGCTCTTTGGAAGTGGTTGTGGTTTTCCTGCCCAGCCTGTAGCTACTGAGCCGTGCAACTATGTTGTATAGCTCACCACCACTGGACTGTAGAAAGGCAGATAGGCTGCCTAGTCCGCCACCACTGGACTGTAGGAAGGTGGATATGTTGTCTAGCCTGCTGCCACTGGACTATTTCTGTATATAAGTCAGTTCTCCTATCCAGCTTGCTGCCACTGGACTCTCTCCCCTGTATGTAAGCCCCTATTAAAACTCCATGTCTTGTTTGCTGGCTCTGGGTCTTGTCTTTGGCCTCTTGAACCTGGTGCCTTCCCTACCGAGGTTAATAGGGGTTTGACACAAGAGTGTAGAATACAGAATGAGAAGATTCAGCAACCACTGATAACACACTCAGCACTAAAAGAGAAAGCATTCTAGGTTTTTCAGAGGGACTCTAATATAGACAATTGGTTATATAGATGATGAAACAGTTAAGGCTCCCAGTAGAAAATGGTGAGGCATCTCAGAGACTAGGAACAGAGCGGTTCTCTCCCACCTCAAGGCCAGAGGTATGAGGGAGCAGGCAGTGTTACCAGGAGTAGCATCCTGGAGCCGGGAGCTGGGGCCACAGAAAAGGTGCAGCTGCTTCTGGAGATGCTGCCTCAGGCAGAGAGACAGGAAATACACTGTACCGTGTCTGCTGTCTTCCTTCTGCTCTTCTACCTCCCAGCATAGCCTGACATTGGCCAAACTGAGAAGGGAGTCTGGGTAGCACAGCCTGTGGGGGCTCAGTGCCCCTCACTCTCAAACAGGAACACAGAGCAGAGCAGGGGAAAGGCAAGGGTGGGAAAATCCTGGCACCTATACCAATGTTAACTTCTGAGCACCAGATCCCAGTAACCCTAATAACTAATTTCATAGATTACAGCAAGTGGCCTTCATTTCAAGCAGAAATCTAATTCTGTAGAATTGTGACCCACTTGATTACAAGAAGGGAAGAAAGGAACTACATCTGGGACCAGTTTGCAGCCTATGAAAAGCATCCCAGTGCCTCCAGAAATTGGGCTGGTTGTCAGACTGCCCTTTACTATTTACCACCAGAGTGACCAAAAGCAAGTCGCTAACCTCTCTGGGTGCCATGTTCCTTACCTGCAAAAATGGAGAGGGTAATATTTATCTGGTAGAGTTTTATGAGGCATCATTGATCTAACATGCTTAAGTGTCTACTATAGAGCCTGAATATAGTTAAGCACTAAGAAAATGGTAGCAATTTAATCTTAGAAAAAAGAAAATCTTCATTAGATTTAAGTCATATTATAAGAAAGATGTTTTCTTCTAAAGAAGTAAAACAAAAGAGTTGCTCTTCTATATGGACCACCCACATAGGGGCAGTAGGAGGACTTTGGTTTTCCCATTAGGGCTAATAACTGACATCTATTTGGGACTCAGATGTTTGTTACATGTTTTTGTAGAGCAAAGCTGTGCAGGTACAGTTTCCCTCAATGACTGTGCACTGTTTCCTGCCTGCTGAGGTCTGCAGAGGACTTTCCAACTGGGTCTGTCACCTGCCGACGGCAGCTCATCCAACTGACTGCTCAGCATTGAGGATAGGCCCAAGGAATGTCCTTGCTGCTAGCATCACTCGCTCCTACTCTGCTCAGCGAGACTCAACTCTTAGGAATTATTATTTCTAAATAGTTCCTTGGATAGAGGGACCTTCAAGTAAACTCAAGGTCCAATGACACAGTTTGCAAAAAACAAAACCAAAACCCCAAGAACAAAAATAATATTTTTCTCTCCTTCAAATTTGGTTATAGGCAATGTATTTTAACCTTTCAGAAATTTTATTTCCTCAGATACAAATGATGAGAAAAAATATTTCATCAGATTTTCATAAAGATTAAATGACATAAACACATAGGAATTAGTCAGCACAGTGCCTCACCAAGGTAACTTTTCAATACATGCTATTTTTTTTTGTCATCAATATCATTATTTAATCCTAAGCCCTCATTCACTCCTTTTTGAAAGGATGTAGGTATAATCAGTAAATTAATAGTAAAAACAGACTTGGCAGGAAATGTGTTTGATTCTTACATTTCATCTTACCCAAAACGCTAAGGTGTTCCTTAACCTTTAGCAGTTTTTAAACGTGAATATGTGTCAGGCTTGTTAAAACCTGCTTGTTGGGCCCCACCCCAGAGCTTCTGATTCAGGAGGTCTGGATGGGGTCTGGGTACGGGCATTTCAGATAGCTTCTCAGGTGATGTGATGCTGCGAGTTCAAGGATCGCACTTTAAGAACCACAGATTTTGAGATAGATTGGGCAGGTCGTTAAGAGCCCATGAGAAGGTAGTACTGATTCAATGCTGTGAGGAAAACAACAGAATCCCATCCAGGTGTTCGGAATATAAGAATCTTTCAGCCCTGACAGCATGAAGGCCCTTGAGCACAGAGTCAGAGCAATCAGTTTTGAAAAGTCAAGAGCGGCTGAGAGGCTGGATGGAAGAGAACAGCCCTCATGCTGAGACCCCTGAGTATGTCACTGGGAATTTGCAGACAGACATGGCTCAGAGGCTGAAAGTGTCATGTTCAGTTGATACATGACAACTGCCATTAACATGAAGCATCTTGCTAAGTGTAAGACGCCGGAGCTGACAAATAGCGAGAAGGAAGAAAAGCCTGGAGGAGAAGTGAGGAGACGTGTGTGTGACTTACCCGCAGCTGCTCCTAGGCCCTCTAGGCGCAATTTCTCTGATCCCTACAGCAATTAGAGGGAGACAGAGAAGGAAAATGAGGCTGAAGGAGGTGTAAGATGTCCAAGGTCACATAACTCGTGTGATGGTTAATACTGAGTGTCAACTTGATTGGATTGAAGGATACAAAGTATTGATCCTGGGTATGTCTGTGAGGGTGTTGTCAAAGGAGATTAAGATTTGAGTCAGTGGGCTGGGAAAGGGAGACCCACTCTTAGTCTGGTGGGCACAATCTAATCAGAGGTCAGTGAATATAAAGCAGGCAGAAAAATGTGAAAAGGAAAGACTGGCCTAGCCTCCCAGCCTACATCTTTTTCCTGTGCTGGATGCTTCCCACCCTTGAACTTCGGATTCCCAAGTTCTTCAGTTTTGAGACTTGGACTGGCTCTTCTTGCTCCTCAAGCTTGCAGACAGCCTATTGTGGGACCTTGTGATCATGTAAGTTAATATTTAATAAACTCCTTTATATATCTATCCTATTAGTTCTGTCCCTCTAGAGAACCCTTATACAGAGCTAGTAAGTGGCAGGGCTGGGATTTGAGCTCCATCTGGCTGCAAAGCCCCACGCCTTCACTGCATCACATGTACCACGGGTATGAGTGTCAGGCCTGGTTCTAAGCCTTATACGATCAACCTATTCAACCTTTGCAACAACCCTATGGGGCAAGCACTTTATTTATCCTCACTTCACAGAGGAGGAACCTGAAGTTCCATAACCTGCCTAAGGATATGTGACCAATAAGAGGCAGAGTCCATCACCACTGCACTGCCTCTTCTATATGAGGGAGGTAATTGAAAAAAGAAAGAAACTGAGCCAGGCAGAGGTGGGACTTGTCCAAAGTCATGGAGCAGATAACAAGGCCAGCCACTTAAGAATGCCTGCTGGCACAGCAGCCATGCCTCGGGGGCCAAGTCAGGTGGGGGTTTGTGTGTAGACCCTAGTTGCCCTTCTCCCCAGCTGCATTCTGCTGGTCTCAGTGCACTGACCCTCTCTGGATCCAATCCATTTCCTTCATACCTACAACTCTGCCAGAATATCCCTGCCAGGCATACACCAAATCCTAAATACCCACCTTGAAAAGCCAGCCTTTCTCTCTAGGAGAAGCCTCCCAGAGAAGCCTCAAAAAGAGAACCAAAAACAAATGTTGGGACAAAGGTATGGGTTGGCACAGGTGCATGGGGAGGCAGGGTTCCAGTCACCACTGAACTGGCTCTCCCCTCCCTCCACGTAACCACCAGCACCAGCCCTGACCACAATGGTGACCAGTCCTGATCTTTCTCCTAATGAGCTGAGCAAGTGTGAAATTTTCTTCCTCAGACAGAGCCATTCACGGCTGTAAAGATCAAAAGATCCTGACATCACAGAAAGCATTCAAAAGGAGCCTTTGGAGTAGTGGAGGATCCTGGCCCAAGTGAGTCTGTGGTTTGGTTGTGTCTGTGTTTGGGACTCAGAGCTCTGAACTTCTGGATGCTTTGAAGTAGAGCTTTGATGGAAGTGTCTTTCCATTGGGATGGAGCAGATAAAAGATGGCCACAAATTCTTTGCTACACTTCCCTCTGAGAGGTGAAGTCTAAGTTCCCCGTCCTCTTGAAACTGTGCTGGTCTTGGTGAATTGTTCATTCACTAGAATATGGCAGAAGTGAGGTTCTGCGATTTCTGAGGCTAAGTCATAAGAAGTTTGCATTTCCATTCCAGCATGTCTGGAGCACTCTGTCTGGAAGCCCTGGGTACAAGGCAGTTCTCCAGGTAGGTGGCCTTGCACCAACCCAGTTCTTCCCCTTTCTTGATTGTAGTTCTCAGGAATAGCTGTCACATGTGCTGGGAATGTGGCATTCTGAAATAGGGAGGAACTGGCCAGAACAGCCAGGGTTTTGTTCCAGCCACCCACTAGAAACAGGATGCCATTCAACACTTTAGCCTAGCAAATGAGGATTCCCCTTGGATGAGCTGCTTCTCAGGATCCCTTAGCTGCAGGTGGGGCACACACAGACAAGCAGACAAGACTATCTGCCCCGGGCAGCTTTGCTGAGTCTTGAGGGATCAGCTCACAATGAATCTTAGGCTTTGGCTATCCCTTGCTGCCTCTCTGTAAACAATAAACCAGCCTCTTGTAACTTACGTGTGTGGGTGCTCTGTCTCATCAGACTTAGACAAGTTTGTAACCATGCACAGTGAACCTGCTTCAGCTTGGGCTGCCGTGTAACAGGGGGAGCTATCCTGAGACTTATGCTGGGGAGGCCACATGGTGAGGCCACAGGGAATGAGAAGGATGGCTGGTGGGCTCCAGTTGCTCCAGCCACAGTCTCTGAGTCCTCCCAGCTGAGGCCGCATTTTCAGTCAGAGAACTGCCCATGTTTGGAAATGTCTCTTGACCAAAGGACAATCTTAAATGACTTTTAACGAATTTCAGCTTACTGAAATTTCTCTCACAAAATGCCAGGGTGACTGATATTGTTTAAAAATTCCTTAAGGCCACTTCCAAATTCGGATAAGCCTGCACTAAGCAAAATGTGTGAATCCATTTTAGAAGATCCAAACATGCTGGTGATTTTTATTACAAATTATTGATATTGCACGCTGCTTAAAACTCTATCAGATAACATTTCTATAGGATTTAAATCATCACAATAGTTAAAAGACAAATCATTGGCTGTGTTTTGTAAATTCGGTGTATTCATAGAAAATAAATTTTCTCAAGTTAAAAATTCAAAATCTCAAAACTTACCTATTGAGTACTATGCTTATTACCTGGGTGGTGAAATAATCTGTATACCAAACCCTGGGATATGCAATTTACATATAGAACAAATCTGCATATGTATCTCTGAACCTAAAATAAAAGTTAAAAAAAATCTACTTTATTGTGGTTGTAAGGACTAGACAAAATAATATATTTAGGGTACAAAGCATAGGGCCTGCCACATTTTTACCAATGTGGCATTAATTTATTATATATTATATGCTTATATCAAAATACATATTCTCCATAAATACATACTATTATGTATCTATAAAATTTTTTTAAAAGATGAAGAAAAAAATTACAATGTCTTATAGACCAATTTTAGTCCCCCAAATGAATGAGAAAAGGTTGTACTAAATATATTTAAATGTGAATTTAATATGAACACATACATATAAGATTAATAAATGTGCTTATGTATTTATAGACAAAAATGTGTAGGAAAAAGTACAACAAAATAAGATGGTTATCTTTATGATAATCTGGATTTTTTTTCTTTGATTTACATGTATTTGTATATTTTCTACAAGAAGCATGAATGACTAATTGGGTAAAAATAAATTTATAATATTTATTAAAAATAAAAAATCAAAATATATAAAGGCCTTTTATTGCTCACATTTTCATTTCACATGTAAAATTAGGACTTCTATAATCTCCTTAATTTCTATTTCATATGTACTTTCCCTATAATAATTGATACTCTCATGCAATAATTCATACATATCCAATTTCTTTTTCATTTACTTTCAAATTCAGGAGGTATATTCATATCTCTTATTAAAAAGTTTTACGTGCATCACACTTTCTGAGTTAACATTGCTCATTTATTAGAATTCAAAACTCTCAACTGAAAATGAGATAAGCAAAGAGTAAATTTTTGAAAATATTATTGATGAATTTGGTTCCATTTTAGGCCAGGAAATTAACATTACAATAAATTCTGGTTTCACTATAAATAAAATGTTTAAACATAAAATAATGTGGTGAGTTTAATATAGCTATTTTCCTGTTTTTAAATATTTTTCTGACATTTTAATATTCTAGAAAAATTAACCCTTAAAAATACATACAAACATTTACTATTGGGGACATATATTTCCTTTTGTCTTAGTCTCTAATATGGCATTATCAGAAACCCCTTTTTTACTTGAAAGTTGTAAGTTTAGTTCATTATGAATTTTTTGCATCAACTTTTATTTTTAAAAATACTGCGTTAAAATATTATTTGTCTCTACTACCGAGTTTTTTGGTACACCAGGGGAGTGAGTGCCTTGCTTGCTTTCCTAAGCCTGTCCCTGATAGGGCAGTGCTGGGTTTGCACCAGTGGGGCACCTGGTGGAAGGCAGCTTTGCCAATGGAAAGGGCTGTAGCGTCCAGTGGAGCAGAGGACCTCAGGAGGAGAGGGTAGTACCCAGAGAATGCAGTGGTGATACCCCGGGGAATGGATGTGGCGAATGGATGCACAGCACCCAGATTGTTCTTGGGATAAGGGAGCAGAAGAAGAAGAGTGAAAATAAAATCCACAGATGCCACAGTTAGTTGTCAAAATACTTGCCTTAAATGTTTGTCAAGATGCTTGCCGGAAAGGGGTGGGAAAAGAGCTTTGTAGGAAGCTGGGGTCTTGTATTAACAGGGTCCTGTATTAACAGGGATAAAAACCAATGAAACTTCATTACCCAAGATAGATATATTGAGAATACGTTTCTGAACTGGTCTGGAGGTGGGTGTGTGAGGGTACCCCCTTGGTCCCTTCTAGGACTCTTCTAGGTGCTATTCATGTGGTGTGGGCACAGCAGCACATCCTCTTCTCCAGTCACTCTGGCCTCAGCAGGACCTGCCCAGTTATCTCTATCTGGCTCTCAAGGGGCCTGCTCTAGACTTGAGGCCGCTGGCACTGACCTTGCCCTGAACTTTTCCATCTCTCAGCTGGTCTCCATGGCTCTTAGCTCCACCCTCACGCTTGATTCATTCCTCTCTGTATGGTTCAGTGAGCTCGACTCATATTCATCCAAGCAGTTGTCAGGCCTGGGGGATGGGGGAATGAAATGGTTTCATTTAGTGTCAATTATTTGGAGGCAGGAATAAAGAATATTTGAATATAACCTTTCTTTAGCGTTCTTATTTATAAAGCTGATTGAGCTTGCTTCTTTATTTGTCAGAATCAGCTTGAAGTGAGTAAGATAATTTACTGTGTTTATTTGGATAGCTGCTATTCTTGCTGTAGCTGCAAAAATTTGTACTCTGAGCTAAGCTGGCCCAGAAGGACAATCTTGTGTCTTCCTCCTGTTAATCTGTGTGATCTGGGAACTGAGATAGCAAAGAACAGCCAGGACGTATGGATTCTTTCCTCAACCAAATCAGTCAATGTGTGGCCTTGAAGACGTCCATTTATCTTTCTGCATCTCACCTTCATCATCCTCAGAATATAAATGATCCCAGCTTCCTCCAACAAATTTCCAGGGACACATAGGGTTGCATCGAATGCTGCCTCGCCGATGTCCTGACACACTGATGTGAGCCTGTTTTGCTCTGATAACATCTTCACATTCATATAAAAAATGTGTACAATTCCCTTTTTGGTTTATTCATCTGTTTGACTAATGGTAACATGAAGTTATATAGTGAGGTGTTTTTCTTTTAAATTAAGCTCCTAGCTGGTTGTTGAAACAAGAAGATGATCTAATTACTGTGAATATTAGGCAATTCTGGACTTTAGCTATAATAGACACACAGTGTTTTAGTTTATTATGAAAATTAAAAGGCAGGGATTTTGCTATATTAGGCTAAAATATAATAAAACTTCACCATTTGTTCACAAGAAAATACTTTAGTTGACGTTGTTGGGTTGCAGTGTAATTAATTACTAAGATCTGCCACTTGCTGAATGCCTATGACAAGCCTGCCATTGAGCTAGGTCCTTTTAGTCCTCAAAACTAAACTATGAGATAGGTATTATTTTGTGAAAACAAAGGCTACATCGCTGGCTAATGGTGAAGCCAATATCCTCTCTTTTTGTCTATTAGTTTTTAAAGATAAAAATAATTGAATAGATAGGCCACAGGATTTAAAATTTAAGTCTCCTGCTCACCTATGTTCACTACCCCTCTAGTTCCTGTCTCCAGAGGCAAACAATATTGTCAGTTATTTTTGCACTTATACACACATAAGAAAATACTAAAAAATATTCCTTTTGCCCTTTTTCTGCACAAATGTCAACATGCCATTACACACTGCTCTATTTGCTCTTTACATAAGAATACATCCTGGAGATATTTCTTATCAGTAAATAAAAAGCTTCCTCATTCCTGTTTAGGGGCATGCAGGTGTCTTCACTTTGACCATTCCATAATTAATTTAACCTGTGCCCTATTGATTAGCATCTAGATTGTTTCCTAATTTGCTATTACATCAGTGCTGCAGGGAATGGTCTTTACACCTGTCTCTTTGCAGCTGGGCAAATAGATCTGCAAAATAAATTCCTATAGGTGAAATAGCAAGGTTGAAAGATATATGCAGCAGGAATTTCACAGATATTGCAAAATTTCCTTCCATTTGAGTTATCCCAATCTATAGTCTCGTGGCAGCATATTAGCCTCTTTGCCAACATACCGTGTTATCAAGTTTTTTGATCTTTGCTAATCCAGTTGGTGAACACTGGTATGCCATTATAGTTTTAATTTACATTTATCATATTTTGAGAGAGGTTAAGCATTGTTTCATGTGTTTAAGAGCCATTTGTGTTGCATTTTCTGAAAATCCTGTTTACTTTTCTTGTCCCTTTATTTTTAGGTTTTGGGCTTTTTGTTTTGGATTTGTAGGAGTATTTCTATGTTAGAAAAATTAGTTTTTGCAATTTAAATTACAAATAATTACCTTAGTCCGCCATTTACTTTTGACTTTGTTAATGGTGATTTTTGTGCTGTAGAGATGTTTTTATTTTTATGGAGCCTCTGGTTTGGGGCCATACTTAGTAAGGCCTCCCATGATTTCATCTTTGTATTTGGGTTTGTTTTTTATGCTGAAGTCTTTGTTCTAAAGGAAATTAATTTCAATGTCAGGTAGAGGGTAAGAGTCCAAAGTTATTTATTTTTTCCAGATGGAGCTAAGATGGGAACTGAGGTCTGGCTATAAAGCTGCCTTTATGTCCATCACATCCTAAGGGCTGCTGTTGTTCTTCTGCCTCTACACTGATGGACTATGTCAGAACATCAACATGCTATATTGATGATAATGGATGATATTTTCTTAGTTGTGCCAATATTACTCTTGAGGGAAGAAATGATGCCAGGATAAGTGAGGACACTGGATATGCGTAGTGAATAAAATATTTCAATTTCAAAATGTAACAGCTAAGCATGTAGAAGTGGGAATCACCTGGAAAGAAGGGAACAGTGATGGGCAAAAGGTTGCCTCAAGCTACAGAGGGCCAGAGCTTTTTAAAAGGGGGGAGGTTGTGACACAATGTAGTAAAATTAATTTACATAAACATAGTAGCTTTCATATGGCTTTGATGAATCTCTCCCACCATATGGCTTTGATGAAATCACACTTTATAAGGCTCTCAGTTCTGTTCCTGATTTTCAGCCCCCAGGGTCTTTGTTGCTACTCCTATTCTGCTTTTACATAACTGGTGTATGATATCTTCATTAATTATCAAATTTTTCTAAACTGGCCACCAAAGGGTGGTGCAGAGAGCTACAAAAATGTCCAAAGAACAAACTTTTATTTTACAACATCGGCGCGCGGGGATTGAAAGGCAGATATGGCCTCACCGGATGCTCTTGTCATATTGGCAGCAAACTGCAAACAAGCTATAGCCGGGGGTGCAGCCACTCATGTGAGACTATGAGACTGAGACAGGAGAGAAAGGAGAACACACAAGAGAACGATTCACAGAGGTTGGGCAAACTTATGAAACTATGGAAGGGGAATTGCTTGAAAAATATTTTGGAATGACTCATGAGAAAAGAGGTTCGTGGCAAAATCAATAGTGTTATGAGATTGTAGATAAATGCTTTAACTTCTTCACATCAACAAGTCATTTTAATGGTTTTTGGGATATACCCCAAACCATTTTTGTGTATTAATTTGTGGCTAAGAACCTGCAGCGTCCACAAGGGATGTTCTATTCCGTTTTCTAGCCCTGTGCATATCCTTAACAGTCTGTCAAAAACAAAGACACCATGTTCTAAACTTCCAGGTTCAAAATGGTGCCTCCCAGCCTGAGACAAAGATGCAAAGAGACAGGCCCATGCCTATCAAAATTGGGCCAGAATAAATTGTGCTGAGGTGAAGACTGATGAATTCAGAGAAAATAAAGTGTTGAAAGCAATGAGCCTTTTCCTTACTCTACTCTCAGGGACAAGGGAAAATGAAAGAGAGATAAATAAATAAATAAATAAATAAATAGGATGGCAGGGGGAGTTACTTACAGTAGGGGGATGTTTTCCATCTAGAAGTTTCTGAAGATGGCAGTATCAGAGATGTGTCTTATGCTGCCGGGTGTGTGTGTTGGGCAATGTAAGTTGTTCCCTGGGAAACTTGAGACCACGTCTTACTTTCCTAAGGTCTACACATCGCATGGAGGAGGTATGAATGCATCTGCTAGGCTAAAGCTGGCTAAAGGTAAAGTGCCAGGGGATACCAGCAGCAGGGGCAAAACACATCACGGGGATGTGACTGTGCCCCCATCCAGCGATCAAGCAAAAGATGAAAGCTGGAGACCCAGAAGGATAGTCAGCCCCAGGGAGCCTGTGAGCCAGGGAGCACTGCAGCTGGCTTCTATGACATTTGGGAATTCAGACTCTTCACCACCCCATGCCAGTTTCTACACCTGTTCTACTCAACCTTGCTCATGCTGTGCAGTTGTCATTACCTGCATTGGCATGAGCTGTCTCCATGGCAGAGTGAGGGGGCAGGAGGGTGTGGACCTCAGAGCCTAGTTTTGATGTTTTATATGTGATCTCTTATGGAAGCCCACTTGGAGAGACTGATACTCTGTAATAAAATCGTGACATAAATTCTATAGCAAAAAGCATCACATAAAAAAACGGACTGGGAGTCTTCAAGTTTGCTCCTGAGTCTAGCTTTTTGAGTGACCTTGGATTTTGCAAATCTCAGGTTTCTCTTCTGTAAACTAAGAAAATAGAAATACAAGATTTTAAAGGTTGATTTCAGCTCAGTTCTTAGATTCTAACTCTGGATCCTTGGTGATATGGTTTGGCTCTGTGTCCTCACCCAAATCTCACCTTGAATTGTAATAATCCCCTTGTGTCAAAGGTGGGAGCAGGTGGAGATAACGGAATCATGGGAGTGGTTTCCCCCATGCTGTTCCTGTGATAGTGAGTGAGTTCTCATGAGATTTGATGGTTTTGTAAGCGTCTGGCATTTCCTCGGCTTGCACTCATTCTCTCTCCTGCCACCCTGTGAAGAGGACTGCCCAGCCATAAGGAACAGTGAGCCAATTAAACCTATTTTCTTTATAAATTACCCAGTCTTACGTATTTCTTCATAGCAGCATGGGAACAAATAATACACTTAATTAAAATACTAACTTTATTTTTAAACTAATAATGTAATATATACACACAGAGAGTAGGAATGAGACATTTTTCTCCTTTGGATGATCAATTTCACACTAGGAGCAACTTTTTCCTGAATATTTCCCAAATTTTTGGGCATAGATAGAGATATTGTCATACTGACATTTCATATCAGATATACAGAAATACTTCATTCTTTTTTCCCCTCACTGTAGAATATTCTACTATGGAAATGTATCACAGTTTATTCATGCTACTAAATGAGAGACACTTGGAGAGTTTCCTAATATTTTGTTCTTAAAAACAATATTGCAATTAATATTTTTAGGCACATGTGTGCATTTCTACATCACATATTTCTAGAAATTAAATGATTTGCTCAAAGGTCATGTGCATTTGTAATTTTGACAGCTATTGCTAAATAGTCTTCCCAAGCAAGGAGCTGTATTGATTTACATCCCACTGAAAGCACATTCAAGCACTGCTTTCTCCTTCCTGTTAACACTGAACTACCAAAGCTCTTGATATTGGCTAATCTGAAAAAATTTAATACTTTGTTCTTTTAATTTGCATTTACTTATTAGAGAAGTTAAACATCTTTTCAAACGTTTCCTTCTCTCTGAACTTTGCTCCTTTTTTCTTTCTTGGCTTGTTGCCATTGATTTATGAAAATTCTTAATAAGGAAACTAGTGCTTTGTTGTGACAAACATGCTAGCCCATATGTGTAAGACTGTAAATGCCACCCGCTTTTATTTTATTAATTTGTCTTTTGATGTTAGCTATGGTATACAGTCATTATCACTTAATGATGAAGATATATTACAAGAAATATATTGTTAGGCCATTTTGTCATTGTAAGAATATCATAGAATGTACCCACACAAACCTAGATGGCATAGCCTACCTCACACTTAGGCTACATGGTATGGCCTATTGCTCCTACACCACAAACCTGTACAGCATGTTATTGTACTGAATACTGTAGGCAACTGTACAAAATGGTAAGTATTTGTGTACCTAAACATATCCAGGCATAGAAAAGGTACAGTAGAAATATGATATTACAATGTTATAGTACCACTGTTGTATATGCAGTACGTTGTTCACTGAAATGTTATGTGGTGCATGACTATATTCTGTGTTGCAGAAAATTACGTTTTATGGTGTCAAAATGATGATTATTTTTTCCTTTAAGTTTTGTGGGCTTTATGTGTTTCCTAGAAAGGCTGTCTCCACACTAAGATTATAAAAGTACATTCTCCCATATATTCTTCTAAGACTTTCACATTTTTACTTTTTACATTTCAATCTTTGGGCCATCTAGAATTTATTTTAATGTAAACTGGGACTTAACTTTATTGTTTCCAAATGGGTAACCAGTTGTCCCAGCATTATTTATTAAATAACTATCCCATATGGCTCTGAGACATCACTTCATTTACTAAATCTCCCCATGGACTGAAGTCTTTTTGAAAAACTTTCTTC
The DNA here is from genome assembly GCF_007565055.1 of Rhinopithecus roxellana. Lineage (NCBI taxonomy): Eukaryota > Metazoa > Chordata > Mammalia > Primates > Cercopithecidae > Rhinopithecus > Rhinopithecus roxellana. Next base: position 193,610,329 of record NC_044549.1, on the reverse strand, counting down.
TAGGCCAGGAATAGTGGCTCATGCCTGTAATCCCAGCACTCTGGGAGGCCGAAGCGGGAAGATCACTTGAGGTTAGGAGTTCGAGACCAGCCTGACCAACAGGGTAAAACCTCGTCTCTACTAAAAACACAAAAAATTAGCCAGGTGTGGTGGCAGGTGCCTGTAATCCTGGATACTCAGGAGGCTCAGGCAGGAGAACTCCTTGAACCCAGGAGGCAGAGGTTGTAGTGAGCCAAGATCACACCACTGCACTCCAGCTTGGACAACTGAGTGAAAACAAATAAACAAACAAACACCTTTATTTTCTTTTCCATCGTTCTGAAGGCCCATTCTTGTATTAGAACCAAACTGTTTTAATGACTGTTCCCGACATTGCTTCTATGCACCCCTGGGTTCTTAATACAGTCTGGACTAGAGATGGAAAAGCTGGAATCCATCTGAATTTGGTCCCACCACATTCATACCAGCCTGGATTTCATATGTTTGAGATCAGGCTCGACAGAAAGGAGGAATATAATAGATTTTAATAGTTTCTGGTAGGGTGGGTACTAATACTTGATTTCAGAGGAAAACATCTGCTCTTAGGCTTGTACAATAGTCACAAAAGTAGCCTGTGGATCCTGAGGCCACCTGCTTAGAAACAGAAAGGGCGGCCTGTTTACCACACAGAACTTTCTGGCAGTCGGTCTGACCCGAATTTCTAGCATTCACTCTACTGGATGAAAAACCCTTACGGAGGCACAAAAGTTCGGACCTGGGAGGGCTGCATGTGCTAATATGTGTACCCTCTTCTCTGACATCTGTGACTTCTTTGAGTTTCCACATGACCACAGTGACCTTGGATCATGGGAGCTCAGGCTCACTGATGGCCAGAATTTGATAAAATATTAGGACTGCTCAAAAATGCAGCTAGCTGGTAATGACTTCTACCAGCTTTAGGAAGTGATGGGCTAAACCCATTCCTAGCTTACTGCTACTAGAGTAGAAATTAGAATTTGCTAATTGAGGATTGACCCAGTTCAATAATTCATTCCTTCCATAGTTCTCACAAACATTTACTGAGGACCATTGTGAGTCAAACACTGTTAGGACCAATGTGTGTGCTTATTTGTCCCTCCCTCCTTTCTTTCCTTCTTCTTTCCTCTTTGCCTCCCTTTGCTCTTCTTCCCTCCTCCACTCCCCACCCCTCCCATAAGATAATTCATTTCTCTATTCCTATAAAATTCCATGAGTGTATGTGTGTGTTCCAGCCTTAATCCACTAAAGTCCCTCCTGTATTAAGAACCCAGGGGTGTATAGAAGCAATGCAGGGAACAATTCATCTATCGAACTCCCCAGCTCATCTGAGGACCTTAAATCTCTTAAACCCTCACCTCTCTGGTCTGTGGATGAGGCCATTGATACTTAATAATAAGTAACAAGCATATAAAACCACAGATGTTCAGATCAGGAAAGAACCTTCGGGATCACCAGGTCTAATTGGAGAAAGTGGTTAATTCATGTACACACAACTAGTTAGCAAGGCCAGGAAATCCACCAGTTCCCAGCCCAGGGCTCACTTTCATCATAGTATACTTTCTCTTCAACTCCTGGAAACAAACACCATCTGCTTGCCTTCTTAGCACAGTAATTACTCAATTACTTAGTGTACCACATAATTGGGTAACTTTATTTTTTTTCCCCAAATGTCCTTTATATGAAATCTATAGGGAACTCCAATATGTCAGATAAAAGCTGAACCATTTTATCAAGGTGTGGACTGGGGACTCAGAGCCCACAAGCCAGGCGTGGGAAGACCCAACAAAACCCCTGGGACTCCTGCACTGTCCACAGTCCCTGGCCACCTTCAGCATCCTTAATTACTCAGCAGTCCCATCAACATACTGCCCCCACCCATCAACTCTATAATTTCTTTTATATCACAATTTCTTTGTGTGGATACACTAGCAAATGGATCTTTAATCTTGTTTTCCTTTGAGATTGTAAAAGTTTAGTCTGTACAGTTTCTAGGTGAACATAAAGAAGATCTCATCTCTGAGTCAAGAAGAATTAGTTTTTGGAGCTTAATGCATTTTAAACATTTTTCAAGTACCATTTGTTGAAGAAGCTGATCAAGAGAAGGGATTTTGTTTTCTGCTCTAGGGAAATTAACTAGTCTACAAATGATCTGGTCTCAAAGCTACCAAAATCATGTAGACAGCCATTCTGCTAAACAACTTTCCCCTTCCCTTCTTGTGAACCATCTAGAGCAGTAATGATGAGGAGGCGGCTGTTCTGTGGCCCTGACCACCAGCAATGTCCTAGGAACTCTGAAACCTAAGTACAAAGAACTGCCTTCTGAGGGACACCTTCTGGTGTCTAACTTTGCCATTCTCAGGTATCAGATTGAAGGTTTCCCATGCTTTGAGTCAACGCACTGTGTATTCTCTTTGTTAGAAGTATCAAAAATGTCTATCTGGAAATCAAGATGAACAATTGATGCCTGTAATCCCAGCACTTTGGGAGGCCGAGGTGGGCGGGTCACAAGGTCAGGAAATTGAGACCATCCTGGCTAACACGGTGAAATCCTGTCTCTACTAAAAATACAAAAAATTAGCTGGGCATGGTGGCAGGTGCCTGTAGTCCCAGCTACTTGGGAGGCTGAGGCAGGAGAATGGCATGAACCTGGGAGGTGGAGCTTGCAGTGAGCCAAGGTCACGCCGCTGCACTCCAGCCTGGGTAACAGCGAGTACTCTGTCTCAAAAAAAAAAAAAAAAAAAAAAAAAAAAAAAAAAAAAAAAAAAGATGAGCAATTTATTTGTTTGCATTCTAAATTAGATGAGTATGCCACACACACACACACAGACACACACACACACTCCCCTTCATGAACTGCAGAGTATCATAAAGACACTTCTGGTTTTTTGAGAACAGTTACAGAGAGAGAAGTGAAGTTGAGATTAGAATAGGGAGGTCAGGAAGAGAGGAGTGGCCTGTGTTTCTGCAGTGAAACTGTGGAGTGATAAAGGAAGCTGGCACCATGTCCCAGCCTTGGACGTGTATGTGGGTCTGTGAAAACTGGGGCTGTTGAGAGGGGTCAGAGGACAAAGGGTGCTCAGGCCTCCCGTAGTTGGCAGGAGAAGCCTCAGGTGTCTGGGAAGGGAGGTGTTGCATCCCCGGGTATGCAAAGGCTCTGACCTCAGCTGCAGCAGGCTGAGCAGGTTAAACAGAGTCACCCATTCCTCTCCAACCTCAAGTGTCTTGAGCATCTTTGAGGTTAGAAATCAACATTACTTTACCTCTTGATTTCTCTTATTCACATAACTGATCCTCTGAGGTTACTTCTTTTAGCCTTGGCCTCCTGCCTGTAAACTAGACTTGCTTCAGACTGAACATTTCTCCACAGACTGGAAACGCCTTTTTTTTCTACAAGGGCAATGCTTTTGATTATGTTCATAAAAACAGGCTTGCTTCTGGGCAAAGTCACCTGCAAAGGAATGCAAATTTGCCCTTTCCAAGGACACGGCCACAGATAAAAGGGCTTTTCAAAGTAAAAATTCCCTGGCTTCTCAGGGCCTTCTCCTCACTCCATTCCTGGCTGAGGCTGTATTCCGAATGAGTCTGGCAGGGCCTTGTCCCAAAAGGCCCACTGGTGGGCAGAAGTGGGTAAGAAATGTGGTAACAGGCTCTAGGGCCCATGGTGGGCATCAGGCAGTCAGTTCCAGTTGCACTTATCACAGTTACCCTTCTTCCCTACACATATCTGCCCTGTACTCCTGCAGGAGCTCCCTAGGCAGGGACTGTGTCCTGTTCAATTCAGTGCTGGGCATTGAGGACATAGCTAATACAGCAGGGACATGACTAAGACTACCTCCTTGTAACAAGGTGGGAAGGACATTTCATCATCCATAAAGACAACCCACAGCAAGATTTATCAGTGTCAAATGCATGGCTCAGGCCAAGTCCTAGGGCAGTGTGCAGTGGTCATTATGGGCTGGTCCGGAGGAGTCTATGAGACTATGGAGGACAGAGGCTAGGGATGGTGATCTGGCTTAGCAGTAGTGCCAGGACGGACACAGGGTTTATTTTGAAATGGGGCCTCCTCTGCATATTTGGGAGCATATCCTTCCCAACAGCAACCTTCCCTGGCCTGAGCCTGTTTTCTTCTCAAACTCCTGGCCTCTAGCAATCCTCCTGCCTCAGCCTCCCGAGTAGCTGGGATTACAGGAGGGAACGAACCACTGTGTCCAGCTCTGCCTCCTCCTTGAAAGGCAATGGCTCTGGGCTCATCTGTTCCCATCTCTTCAGACTTTTGCCCCAAATCCCTCTTCCCTCTGTCTTACATTATTGACTCCACCCTCTCAACTGGCACCTTCTCATCAGCATGAACTCGACTAAGTCTCTCTCATCAGTTAAAAATGAACATACTAAAGCCTCTATCCTCTTTCAGTTACTACATTTCCCTCTTGTTTTAAGGTGTAGGTTTGATTATTATTCAGGAGTGGTGAGGCAAATAGCTCAGAAGATGACTGCTATTGAAAAGATAGTTCATTACTCACAGATCCCAAGAGAAGGGGCCACACCATGCCATGCAGGGCCACATGGGGAAGCACCAGGGTTGGTCAAGAGGCAGAGTCAGGCGAAAAAGTGGGTAATAACCTTTATTATGATTTCAAAGGAAAGGAACAGATGAGAAAGGGGAAAGAGACATAGGATTGGCTTGTTTGAATAATTACAGTAGGCTCTGAGGTAAAGGGATTGTCTCTAACTATCTGATATCTGGCCGTGGGGTGATTAGGGCAGGGAAACAGTGGCCCTGAATGTGAGAGCCCCATAGAGAAAGTGGTGGGGTGTGGGCTCTGGACTGGTTGGTTTGCATTTGAAAGGCACTCCCATATGTGAGCCATTTACTATCTCTAGCCATTTACTATCCCTGGCAGTCTCTCCAGGGAAGCAAGTCAAAGCATGGAATGCAGAAACCGCAAGTCTTATTGCTTACAATCCCAACTTTAACTTCCGCACTTCCCACTCCCTCCTTAAATAATCCAGTGTTCGTTCTTCTGAAATTGCTCTCCCCAATCAAAGGGTCGATTTGCTGGTCTTACTTCCTCTGCTGTTTCAGCCCACAGTTTTAGGTGTTTAACCTCCTCATTTTTTCTGAAATGCACTTCTTCCTTTGGCTGCCATGATACTCTGACTTCCATAATGCTGGTTTCCCTTCTGTCCCTCATGGTTCCTTCTCCATTTCAGCCTTTTGTAAAGACTCCTCTTCCTCTGCCCATTTGTTGAATGTCAGCACTCCCAGACACCCATCTCTACACTTGCACAATACAAGCATTGGAGTGACCCCAGGGTCATGCCTGTGGTGTCAGCTGGCATCTCTTCTCTGCAAGACCCCTACAAACCCCATCAGCCCTGCTCATTGGATATTTCCACTTCCGTCTCCCACCTCCCACACAACATGCCTTAAATTATAAACTCTGTCTTTTTTCACACAAGCTGGTTGTAGTCCTACATCCTGCACTTCAGTGACTGCCATCTTTGACTCACTCTCTCTCTCTCTCTCACAAACACTGCTAACTCATAACTAAGTGCTGCAGCTTTTCCCTCCTGCATGTTGGCTGAAAGTGTGTTGTGACTTCATGTCCTCTGCTAACACTTTCCTTCTGTCTCCCACTTGGATCACCACAAAGAGGTTTCTAATTAGCCTGCTTACCTAGCCTCCCCCCTCTCTATGCTAATGTCAGAATGGCCATTCTCAAATGTGGGACACTGATGCAGTTGGTTTTGCATTTTAGAAAGATGACTCCCAGTTAACTTGGGATAGTGGCAGAATGCTTTGTGATAGCATTCCCTTCTGAGTCTGTAATCTGTGTCTCTCCCTCAGACTCACCTCCCATTACTTTGGCATTAGACCTTGTATAAACTATCTGTCAATTCTGGAAGGAGCTTGTCAACATGACTTAAAATGCAGTTTAGCATCTTGTACAGATATCTGGAATGTTTCTTTGATCCTTGCCCCTAACAGTACATTACTTAGATTGTAATTCTTCAGGCCTTGATGCTTTCAATTAGCTTTGTTCAGGGATACCTATAATTTTTGCTCTGGCCGGAGACATCATTAAGTCTAAAGACCGTGGGCCTTACAACTGCTATTTCCTTTGCTTCCCTCTTTCAGCCATGCCAACTCCTACTCCTTATCTGATTCAGTCCAGTGATGAGCTGTGTCAAGAAGACTTCCAAGATCAGCCCCCTCTATGCTCTCATAGTCCTCCTTGCTGATTCCTATTAAGGTATTTATTAGGCCATATTGAAATTTCCTGTTTTCTGTCTTTAATACAACTTTATGGCAAGACCAGTAGCATAATTTATGGAGCCCAGTGAAAAAATAAATTCAGGGTCCCTTGCTGAAAATTAGTTTCAAGACAACAACAGCAGAGCATTAAACCAAGCTGGAGGCCATAAAGTGACTGCAATCAAGCTGGCCCTACTTAGAGGGCAAGGACTGTCATGTTCTCTGTTACATCCCCAGTGCCTGACCTGGTGCCTGGTCCCTAGCAGGTATTCAATAACTACTTGCAGAATTTATGAATAGGTCAATATGTAGGCATCACAATTGGCTGCCCTCACCATTCAAGTTTTTAAAAAGTTGAGCGCATGGGTTGTAATAGTAGCATAATCTATTGATAAGGCACATAAAGAGTGATAAACATATCAATTATCATCTTATATGTCAATAGGTTTAGCTTCTATTTAATAGACAGATGCTTGAAGAATAATAAAATCAATATCCAATTATATGCTGTTGATAAAGAACATATCAAAAAAGTCACAGAGAAGATTAAAAATGAAAGAAAGGCCAGAAAGCATCAAGTGGACACAAAGCAAAAAGAAGGAGGGCAAATCAGACGAAACAAAATTCAGGGAAAAACCCATTAAATAACATGGATGATTATGTTTCCAGTGATAAAAAGGAATAATACATAATTTAAAATATAATAGACTGAATAACAAAATTTACATATATAAAACAAAATCTGTTAGAAAAACAAAGAGAAATTTAAAAAAATCATAATGGGGGACTTCAAAAGTTCTCTCACTCTTTGATGGACCAGATAATTTAAAATAAGAACAGAAAGAAAGTGAATATTGTCAGCTTGATTGAAAAGATATACCTATGAAAGAATGTATAAAATTCAATACCTCTGAAACAGAAAGGGCACTTTTTCCCCCAAATAAGCAAGGAAGATTATAAAAATGAATCACATGCCAGCAGCCATAAACAAAGCCCAAAATAAATACTGTTCAGGCAAAATTCTCTGACTATTCAAGAGTCAGCACTAACAAACACACAAACATAAAAATTCAAACGACTTGCTCATTAGGTCTCCACACCCGCCAAAAACAAAAATTCTTAACTCTTCTGCCAAAGAAGAAATAACAAATCTAATTATGCTGTTGAGTTTTCTGCAATTTTGTGTTCTTTTCACATGTAGGTGAGACTGCTCTTGGGAGCCTGAGGAAGGGAAGGGGGATGTGATTGTGCCAAGATTGTTTTGTTAACTTGGATTTTCACTTTATTATTGTTATTTAAGCTGTACAAATACATATTATATACTCTCTGGTATGTGATATGCTTTGGATCTGTGTCCCCAACCAAATCTCATGTTCAGTTGTAATCCCCAGTGTTGGAGGTGGGGTCTGGTGGGAGGTGACTGGATCAAGGGGTAAAGTTCTCATAAATGGTTTCGTACCATTCCCCTTGGTAATTGATATGGTTTGGTTGTGTCCCCACCCAAATCTCATCTTGAATTGTAATCCTCATAATCCCCACGTGTCTAGGGAGAGACCTAGTGGGAAGTGATTGGATCATGGGGTCAGTTTCCCCCATGCTGTTCGTGTGATAGTGAGTGAATTCTCATGAAATCTGATGGTTTTATAAGGGGTTCTTGCCCCTTCTTGCCTCACTCTTCTCTCTCTGCTGCCGTGTGAAGAAGGTCCTTGCTTCCCCTTCGCCTTCCACCATGATTGTAAGTTTCCTGAGGTCTCCCCAGCCGTGTGGAGCTGTGATCAATTAAACCTCTTTCCTTTATAAATTACCCAATCTTGGGTATTTCTTTAAAGCAGTGTGAGAATGAACTAATACAGTACTGTACAGTGAGTGAGTTCTCACAAGATCTGGTTGTCTACAAGTGTGTGGCACCTCCCCCCTCTCTCTCTCAGCCCTGCTCTTGCCAGTAAGACACCTGCTGCAGCTTTGCCTTCCACCACGAGTAAAAACTCCCTGAGGCCTCCCCAGAAACAGATGCCATCATGCTTCTTGTACAGCCTGCAGAACGATGAGCCAATTAAACTTCTTTCCTTTATAAATTACCCAGTCTCAGGTATTTCTTTATAGCAATGCAAGAATGGACTAATACAGTATGTAGGACATATTTCACAACTTAAAAATTTTACTTTAAAGTAGAAAAATATTAACCACAATTTAGTAGATGGCTCAGCTGGGAAGCATTTATACAGACATAATAGCATTTATACAGATATAATAATAGAAATATGACTTTACTGAAAGGTATGGGAATGGGAAGGGAGGGAGGAAGAGGTGGAAGAGGCTAAATTCTCCTGTTCCATGATGAGAAGTAATAGATGATGCCTAAAACTGAATAATTAACAGGGAACAATACAGGCAGCCTACATAGATACACATCCTGCACCTACATAGAGGAAAATGTTGTCATGAAAATCAGTGAAACAGTTACAAATGGTTTTGAGGGGTGGGGTAGGGCTGAGGGAAGAGGGATGAAAAAAAGAGAAGATGAAAAACAGTTGAAAGACTTTTTTATTAAAACAAGTCTTGACTCCTTAAACACGGCAAATATATCTTTAGTAAAAGTAGCAATGTAAAAATAAAGCACAGTGTAAGTTGTCTTATTGTCAAGAACAATATATGCATTCAGGACAAGTTTAGAAACTAATAAGACCGTCTCTTTGTGTCTTGGATTAAAAATCTCAGTGACAGAATTATGTATGTTTAGATTAAAAATAACTCAGATGGAAGTGCACCTGCTCTGCCAGCAAAACTGTGTTACATGACTCAGAATGGGTCTGATGATGATGAGAATGTTGACACTGAAGACACAAACCAAGAGTTTGAGTAAAACTGGTTCATGTAATGAGAAAAGAAAAATGACAATAGTTCCCAATTAGTATATGACTATACATAATGAGTGACTTTTACGTGCCTGTTATGATATTAGTAGATTGATATTGTAAGTAGACACTGATGACTTCATCTATACTTCTAAAAGTTTAGGTATCAAAGATGGACATAAGAATTCTACTTTTGTTCATCTTCTCACTGAGAAAATGGAGAATATTATTTGGGGTGAATTTAAGTTCTAGCAAAAATGATCTATGTTTTGGGTTTCTGGAAGTTTTTTCTACTAGAAGTTTTTTCTAAGTATGACACTAAAAGTAGGAAACATAAAATAAATATTGAGATATATTATCATACTAAAATTTAAAACTACCAGATACATGGTATTTTAAAAATGACAATACCTAGAAGTGGCCACTATGTAGCCCAACAGGCACTCTCCTGCACATGGGGTTTGAACTGATCTGCTCTTTCAGGAGAGAGACTTGGTGGTATGCATCAAGAATCCAGTCAAAGTACTTACAGGTATTTAGACTTAGGTACAAAGATATGCACAAGGCAGTTCTTCACAGTGAGTCATAAAAGTAGTTACAAAATTATATATTTAACAATAGGATATTGCTTAATAAAGCTTAAAGTATAACTTTACCATATTGATGGTATACTGTAAACATTCTAGAAATTTTTTTACACAAAAATATTACTCTGTAGGAAAGGTTACTAGATAATTCCTGCCAATTAATAACCCAATTTTACATCAACATTTTCTTCTTGGTGTTTTCCTAATTTATTACCTGTTCTTCTGTGGCCAGAGTGTTTTTTTTTTTTTTTTTAAGTTTTGCTCTTGTTGCCCAGGCTGGAGTGCAATGGCACATTCTCAGCACTGCAACCTCTGCCTCCTGGGTTCAAGTGATTCTTCTGTCTCAGCCTCCCAAGAAGTTGGGATTACAGATGCATGCCACCACGCCCGGCTGATTTTTGTATTTTTAGTAGGGACAGGGTTTCTCCTTGAGGTCAGGAGCTGTTGGTCAGACTGGTCTCGAGCTCCTGACCTCAGGTGATCTGCCCGCCTCGGCCTCCCAAAGTGCTGCGATTACAGGCGTGAGCCACCGCGCCCAGTTCTGTGGCCAGAGTTTATCTTCACAATACAAACAAAAAATATTCATGCCCTTTCTGACCCCAAGGTTCCCAAGATTCTGAGTGTGTACATTAGATGAAGTTCACAGGCGTTCTGCCATTTCATCTGGGTCTTTAAGAGTATGTATGAGAGTTCTTGAGGCAGGCAGTGGTGCAAGGGTGCCCAGGCAGAGAAAATGCTATCTTAAAAAGCTTGGTGTGCTTGAAGTACATGCAGGGAGGAGGGTAGAAAGCATGCAGAAACCATTGCTGTGAAAAGCATGCATACTAGGTGGGCACATTGTGGGAGGAGGTTTGACAGGCAAGCTGGAGCCAGGTGCTGAAGGCCTTGAATGTGATGTTCAGGGGTTGATGGAGAATCCTGAAAAGTTTTAGGGAAGGAAGATGACAATAGTGGTGATATACTGCAGGTGTCTGGATGTCACCTCAAGTGACACTGCTTTTCAGTCTTCTGCTTGTGACACATTATTTGGTCAAGACCATCACTGAAAACAAACAACCTAAATAGAATAGAAATACCTGAGTGCTTGGCCTGTAGAAGGGGTTAGTACTGTTTTGTAAAAATTTTGCTTTTCTGTACAGTTTTGTTTGTAGGAGTGAATAGGTATCTGTCTCTTAGGTTGTGAGAGTAAATAGAACTTCTCAATGTGGGTCAAAATAAGTTTGCAATCCATTGCTGAATCCCCTATCAGGCCTCCCCCAGCACCATCCTTCTCCAGGGTGTACATGCCTAACTCTGAGATACCAGAGGTGACCCTCCTGGCTACTAGAGAGAAATAACATCTTGTACCACTTCTATAACCCAACATTGTTGCCGCAGTTTCCCAGGGACATCCTCATCTGTCCCAAATGCCACTACTGGAACCAGGAGTCAAGGATTGGGCTTCCACTTGAATAAGGCAAATTAAACCCACACATTTACCTCTGCTCTCTCCTAAATCTCATTAAAATACAAATAAGATACAAAAGTCAAAACAGCAATAACACTTGGGGAGCTGGAAAGCAGGTGAAGCATAAGTAAATGACTCAACGCCCTGGAGAAGCTAAATCCTGATGCTGCAGTGGGAAGCCTGATTCATGCATCAGAGCCCCATCAAGCCTCAGGAATTACAACCATCAGTTACTTTTGGAAGTGAGAATGCAGGCAGATGAAATAGTTAGGCATCCAGGTCCCCCTTTATACTGTGCTTAGCCAGGATACTTCCCTCATTCATCTCAGCAGAAGACTTGAGGTTTACTCCTTAGAAAGGTTAGCATAGAGGGACTCTGAGACCAGGGCTCCAGGCACATCAAGGGCAGGGGCACCCACAGGAAACATATTAGTGAGTGCTGGGCTTGGGCTTGGCCCCCATCTGTCACTGGGCTCCCCTGAACTATCAGACCTACATCCCTAGTAGGAGACTGGAGCATTCCTTTCTGCGGAAACTGACCAACTTAAAGAAAAAGACCTACTGACAGTTCTCCCAATAAAACAGTCCAGTCAGATCATCCTAGGCTGAAGCCAACCAGTCAATAAGCCCTACTGAGAGCCACTAACCTCAGATCAGCTTTCACTGCATCACTCTTAAAGGTAAACTGCCAGTTCTGGGTCATGGGATTGTTGAGCAAAGTTGCTATCGTTAAAGATAAATACCAATACAAACAGAATAAAGAAAGTTGAAGGAGAAAAAAACTTCAAAAATGATTAATAAGAGAATATATTGCAGGTGTGAAGCAATAGCATTACATAGTAAAGGGAATAAACAAAAATAACTCTCAGAAATAAAGAAATTATTATGTAAATTAAACACTTGATAGGACTGATGATGAAATTGAGAATATTTTCCAGAAAACAAGACAAAGAGAGGAAAAAAGAAGAAAAAAGAAAACTAGAGAATTAATCTGAGAGGTCTAATATCTTTACTTCGGAAGAAACAAAGAAAATGGAAGAAGAAAGAAAATAATCAAAGATGTAATTCCAGAAAGTTTCTCAAGCCTGAAAAAGGTATCCAAAATGAAATGGTTCTCTAAGAGCTCAAGTACAGTGGCAGAAATAAAGACCCAAAGAAAAACACATTGGTGAAGTTTTATAATACTGAGACCAAAGCAAAGAGCCTAGAAACTTTCAAAGAGGGGAAAAAGCCACATAGAAAAGATCAAATATCAGAATGACTCAACAGCAACACCAGAAAGCTGCTTTTTATGATTATAATAACAAAACACTGAAAATTGATCTAACAAAGATTATATTGTAGATCTACTGGGAGAATGGAGGAAAGGGGGATATGTATGTGTTGAGGGGGTTGGAGGTGTTGAAAACAAAACCTTTTCATAGAAGAAAATAAAGATATAAACTCTAAAAACAAAAAGGGTAAGCATATTATTTAGAAATTTGGAGGTAAATGCTGAAAGAAAGCTAAAAGTTGAAAGTGGTGTGTAAGGAGCACAGATGGGGTGGTGTGGGGCAAGGGGCTGTTTTTTCTTTTCAGTAAGTCAAGAGAATTATTTGATGTTTTAAAGTCTATATATTCATGACTTGGATTAAAATAAAATTAAATAAATAAGAAAAAGATCCAAAGACTTCATTTTTAGCTTCAGGACCCTAAGAAATCTCTTAATGTCCCTCCTGGGTGATGCATTTAGTATCATGCTGTGGCATCTTTGTCAAATCCATGCTTACACAGTGAAATTTCCTGGAACATACATGTCTCATCAGTTGCTGCTCAAAAAACACGTATGTTGGGTTAGCCTGGAGTAAGTCAAAGTTCTTAAACTCACATGTGACTTTCCCACTCCCTGCTGAAATAAACTAAGAATTTCAGTCCCAGTCTCAGAGATACCACATCTGCAGCAAAGGCAGCCACAGCTACAACCCTCGCCACATCAGGTGTCTGTTTTATCAATAAAAGAATAAAATTCTACCTGTTTTTGTAAAGCAGTCAATAAAGAGAGGATAAATACTTTTTTTTATCCATATTGTTGAAATAGAGCCAATGGTTTAAAATGCTCTTTCTTTATGATTTATTTCTTAATGTTTGCACAGATATTCATATGCAAAACGTTAAAAAATGTACAAAATAGGACAAAATTGACTTAGTTCTGTTGCAAAACATCAATGAAAACAATCAGGCAATGTATAATAAAGGATTACAATACATACTCAATAATAGCAAATTGTGAAATAAAGGACAAGTCAACGTTGCTTAATTATTAAAATTACCGTAACTGGTGGTTTTCTTTCTGCCAAGCTCTTCTACTCAGATTTAGCTCACGTGTCTCGAAAAATAATTAAATGCCAGGACACAGGGGACAGAGCTCCAAAATCTTCACTCCATGTCCTCATGGCCAGAAAAGCCCAGACAGAAGATAAGCCAGGTAGCCTTCTTGAAAAAAGACACAAGGCTCTGGGTAGACAGCAATACCAGAATGAAGGAAGAGCACAGTGCTACTGCTCGTTTCTATTACCAGCTTCAGAAGGGAGGTGACGGAGAGCTGTGAAATCTCAGACAACCAACGCTGAGAAAAACCCATCAACACATGTGCAACAGGGAGGGAGAGGCACCAAAGCTCTTTTAAAGCTGCCCGGTTTAATACAACTTTGTAGGGGAAATGTTACTGAATTTTTACTTTTTTCCCCCCACTTTCTTGCTTTGTAAATTTAAGATATGGAAAAACCAAAGACATGGTTTTATCATGTGCTTTCTTGTCAGTCACAGACTATGAGGTTTGCTTTAGCTAAATGTTCTTAACACAAACATGCTTCAAATAGCAGCAAGAGACTGGACAAAGGGAAGGGAATAATTGGAAGAGAAATCTCAGGGGATCTTTCTCTGGGCAGGGCAAATCAGTACACTCCCTGTGGTATAAGAAAAGCACAAGAGTGTGTTGTATATATATGTTTGGCCCCATTCATGTTGACTCCAGTGCATATGTAAACATATACCATGATGGAGAGTATGTGAGCACTCCCTAGCCCTGTGGCCACAGGCAAATTATTTTGCTACTATGAACCTCAGTATCTTTATTTATACAAATGGCTATCATCCTCACCTTCACCCTGGTTTCATAAATTTGTTGAAAGGAACTAAAGACATCATGCTCATACTCCACCAAATTACAATGCTTTGCATATTATAGTGCTCAAATATTAGTGTCTTCTCATCTGCAAAGTACTATTATTAATAAGCATAGCATTTTTCTCAGACCACATAAATTATGAAGAAACTATCTTGGACTAGGAAGAAACACATTTTTTTTTTTTTTTATAAACCCAGTCACTTTCTTGAAATGTGCCTCCTGCAACACCCATCCTCTTCTGATGTGGGTCCCCCTCCCTTCTACATAGGCAGGGCAAAATCAGATGGTCACCAGAAAGAAAGTTCTACAGGAAAAGCTGGCTAATTGTCCAGCGCACTTCCAAATGCCAGTTCTCAGCTGGGCCAGTCTGTTTTCTATCCAAACCAGATACTTTTCAGATAAAATTTCATTCTGGTGCTGAATGAAACAAACGAGATCTTGACTTGAAATTCCTAATCAAATGTACACACACACACACACACACAAACACACACACACACACACACACACACACACACACACACACACACACACCCTCTTAATATATGCCTGGAGATAGCTGTTTGTTTTGCATTTTTGGAAATGACTAAAATGTCAATAATAATCCCAGATATTTCTATAGGTCATTTTACCTCTGATCTGTAAGAAGACACACACACACACACACACACACACACACACACACACTGAGAGAAACAGAGAGAGATACACACATCCAGGAGAGAAGGGGACAGAATATTTGATCAGAAAAATTGAGAAAGAGAAGGGAACAGAATATTTGATCAGGAAGAACGCATATGCCTTTATTGTGAAGAGGCTGGCAGCACTAGCTTCCCTCTGTGAGTATTCATGCATGATTCAGAATATTCATGAAGACCCAGGGCACTTTGCTTACAGTGCAACACTGTTTATGTAGAACTTAGATAGAAAAGGATCTGCAGATAAACAGAGAGTGTTAGGAGGGAAGAAAAAAGTCAGTCCTTTTTCTGCCCACTGCCAACTACCCACAGCCGCTACCAAAGGGTCCCTCTTTTCCAGACAAATGCACACATGCAAAATTCTGCTCACACTTTTGTGGAATGTATTGTATTACAAATGGGTTCGTACCACATATGCAGGCTATACATAAACACTTTGAAAAGGTGCATGCCTCGTTCATTTTCAGGCAAAAATCGATGGCCTTACTTTTTAAAAAATGGAAAGCAATTTATATTTAGCAAATAAAACACAAACTTAATGCACTTCTACTTAAGTATACATATCAAAAAGGCTGCTGTTGTTTGACTTGAAAAATAAGTTGAAATCATGGAGTGGTCTCTGATGGGGCCCAACACAGGTCATCCAACCCGCTAATCCATTTTGACTTTTTTCATTTTGATAGTGAAAGTGCTAATAACTTTGATTTAAAAGGGAGTGCAGTACTAAACTCAGATCAGAGTGTCCAGGGTTGCTTTGACAGAGAGGAGCAGAAGAGGAACACCAGCTCTCTCCAACACTCTTCCAGCTGAATTCCTGTGGCAACACTTCATTCTCTTTAAGTCACTGAGCTCATCTTCCACCCCTGTTGTTCATATTGTCAATGGAGGGTCACAAGTACCCCTTCCAGTGTCCAAATAGTTCGAACAGGCAAGACCACCAAATGGGTTCTGCAGCATTTCCATGCCTCTGCAGACTTCTGTCTACAGAGTCACAGGAGGCTCTGAGCTCTGGTACCACCTTGTGGGACACTTCCTCAGGAATGGAAATCGTGCACATTTGTTCTCAATCCCCACCTCCAGAGTTGGGGCCTGGCCAAAGATCTCGTGTGTGTAGGTTGTGGCGGGTGGGGGGGGGGTTGTTTTCTATTTTAACATTACCCACCATGGTGGACTTTAGAGCTCTGAATAGAAAGATCTACTCCATCTGTATATAGCCAAAAATATCTCCCAAGAGAAGCCTTGAATAAATTGCTTTGAGAGGGGACTTTTTTTTTTTCCTACTAAAATGGAAAACACTGACCAAGATTCAACCGAGTACCTTAGAATCCAGTCTTTGGGAAGCCCACAGATTTTTGAACTCTTTTGAGGGCACTGTAGGTCAGAGGATAAGAATGCCAACCCTGGAGCCAACATACCTGGATATGAATCCTGACTCTTCGACTTCCTTTCTGTGAGACCATGGGCAAGTGACTTGATCTCTCTTTCCTTAGTTTTTGCCTTTGTAAAATGGGTAAAGTATATCTGCCTTATGGAGTTGTTGTGAGGGTAGGTGAGTGCTTGGAACAGTACAGGAATCAGCTCTCAATAATTTTAGCTGTTATGCAGAAAAGTAATTAATTTCCTGTTTCCATAAGCTTTTCTTCTTTTGGTCGTGGTTGGTTTTCTTTGCAAAGGCAGTAAGTCAAGTTCTAGGCCTCACTGAGGAAGTCAAAAGCCTCCATGGCAACAGAGGAGCCTTTTACTGAGTTGTTGGCAGGGCTGCCGATAGCCAGGCAAGCTGATGCAGAAGGCGAGGAGTTAGAACGATGGGTGGAGCGTTTTGCTTTACCCAAACAGTAAACCAGGGACTTTGCCAAGCAGCACAAGCTTTGCCAAGTTACATCTCAGAGTGCCCAGATTTTTCTTACAGTTGTTATTTTGCCTGGTAAAGAAAGTTTTCATTATTTCAAAGATGCCGATGCCTTTTCCCAATGCCACATTGTGATCTACACTCTCAGCCCTGCTGCTCTGAGATGGGGGCCCTGGGGAATCTGCCAGGCTAGACCCTACTGCTTAGGCTGCTCTCACAGCAGCTCCCCTGGGGCTGCTCCAGATATCCCACCACAGAGTCCTCCTAGTGAGATCATGCAGGAATTCTGGCCTGGGACAGCCATTCCTGTATCCAGAGCAGAAACAGACCCATTAAAAATGATCTTTTACTTCTTTGGTCATTTTGCTGTGGTTGTGGGGAGTCAAACTCATGAACTCAAAATTACCTGCACACACAGGTTCCCACATTGATTTGTCAGGCTCCCTTTGCCATATGCTAAATTTGGCTTTATCCTCACAGCACCTCCCTTATTACACAGTGAGGATTCAGGATGTGTGAGATGCACTTCAAATGAGAAGAGAGACACGAGAAAATACTGCCCTACAGGTTCAGAGAGCCGGGTTTCATCCCCACTGCTGTCACAGTGGCTGTGTGACCATGCCCAGGTCACCCCTTTTTTGACTACAGCCCTCTCACCTGAGGCACTCTGTGAGAGCGTGAGACTGGTCTTTGAGGATGAAACACTGGTTTAGGATTTGACTGCCATCTGGGGTGTTTCTAGAGGTAGAATGGCCTAAGAAAACCTATGAAGGCCAACCTTTGAAGGGACAGCAGTCATAGACATGGTCGGAAGGCCAGGGTTGGAGGTGTGGGTGCTGGAGTCTGGGGGAGGGGGATGGTGGAGTGTTATGGTATGGAGTGTGAGGGGGAAGTGTGCGTGAGAGTGAGAGAGACTGGGTATATCATGTATGTGTATGTGAGAGAAATGGCAATGTGTGTGTGAGAAAAAAGGATGGGGAGAGGGAAGGCACTGAGGTGGTAGGAGAAGGAGAAGGAGGGAAGGACAAGTGGGAGAGGGCAGAGGGAGAAAGGAGGAGGACAGAAGAGGGTCTGTGGAGTATGTAGGAAAGATGTGAGAACATACTGTGAGAGAAAGAGGGAGACGAGAGAGAGGGAGGAAGGGCAGAATCGAGGGAGGTAGAGAGATGGCAGTGTTGGTGAGTGTGCGGATGTGTGTGAGTGCATGTCTGCATGTGGTGTTTCTGCGTGTGGGGTGGCTGTGTAGAGGCTGGAGTAGTATACACAGCCCCTGCCCACACATTTCTCAGAAACCTCTCTGAGCTCCCTGGAGAGCATCATTAGGGACTTCAGGAAATTCTCCCCACCGACTACCTCTAGAACAAGGCTGGCTTCTCAGAGTGTGAAGGTAGAAGATCAGGATCATCCCCTAGGGCCTCTTCAGGGCCAGGCTCGTGGGCTCCGGGTGTCTGGAAGTATGACACTAAGCTGGATGTGCCAGTCACACATTAGCTGGGGGTTCTCAGAGCAGCAAAACCTGTGAATGCAGAAGCTAGAAGAGGACTCACCCTCTCTGCTCAAGGAATAAGGATGCCATGATCTGTTTACAGCCCCAGGCCTGACAGTCTTCCCTGAAGGGACTTGAGGAATGGGAAGTCAGAGTCAGAGGAGGTATAAGGTCAGCTTGAAAAATCTTGAAAGGAGATCATAGTGGAAAGCTGGCTTTCAAGGCCTGGCATCCATTAATCCTTTCCCTGGCAAAAGTGCCCCTCTGCCTCTCCTCACCCCCAACTCTTGTTCTCTGGTGGAGCTGACCTCACTCCCAGCTTTAAGAGTGGATCTTGCTTGAATCAGGGTGTCTCCCTAGCCACAGCAATTAGGTGAGGAGGAGACAAGTGACCTCACATCAGACCTGTGTTAGCCATGCTGAGGACCTTTGTTCAGTGCTGGGGAGGGAAGTGGTTTCTGAGGCTGAGTGGCTGAGACACGGAGGGGCCAGAGCTCTGGCAAGCCATCATTTTGCTACTGTAAGAAGTTTGAAACTGCAGCTCATCAGTAGAAAGCAACAGCAAAAGAACTGAGCCCTGAAGGTATAGTTTGAACTCTGAATCCAGTCATACCTGAATCCAGTCTACTCTTGAATGTCTTCGATTACACAAACTAATATATATTCCTTTTTCTTTAAGCCAGGTTGAATTTTATCTCACTAGGAATCCATAGAGGCCTGGTTGAAACAGAGGGGAATGAGATTCCCAAACACCTACTGAGAATCTACAATGTCCTGGGCAGGAAGAGCCACAGGTACCAGAGAAGGAGGTGACTAAACATGAGATTCCTACCCCTTAGGGACCCCTGGGCACTAGGGCAGGCAGATGTCTGAACAAAAAACCAAACTAGCAGCAGATGTCCTTGTGCTGCAAAGCAGGGGAGGTGGACAGCAGTACTCCAGAAGCCAAGATGGAAGGCCAAAGGCAAGACTGAGAAGTTGGGGTGTGGAGGTGCCATGGTGTAATAAACACCAGCTTTAGAGAGAGAGAGAGACCAAGCTTAGTTCCAACTCAGCCTCTCTTAGTCTCTATTTATTCACTTGCCAAAGGCAAATGGTAACAGTCTTCTTTCATAGGGTTGTGAGAGTAATTAAATAATCAGTTATTAAGACTTATTTGTTGAGCACCTATTATATGCCACAAACTGTGGACAACAGGTGAGCAGAAACAGAGGGAGCTAAATCCAGTGGGGTAAGCATCATCAGATGGACATAAACTTGCTGGATAGCAGTCTGTGATGATGGAGTTGTGGCATGGAGGGCAGGTCTGAACAGCAGAATAAAATTGGAACATGTGAAGGGGGAGGGAAGGGGAAACTTTCCAGGCAGAGGAAATAGCATGTGCAAAGGCCTTGTGGTGGAAGGTAACAGGAAAGTAGGAAAGACAGAGAGTCCCCCATTATGAAGAAAGAGGGGAGAGGGGAAATATACAGGTGGAAAAGCTGGTGGGCCAACCCTGCAGGCCTTCGTTGTTATGTCTTTATCTCAAGAGCAGAGAAAAGCATAGATGATTGCCTCTGGATAGTTAGGAGTTTGAAGTAAATTGCTGTTGCTGGTTTTGCATCCAATTGCAATGGTGTTGTAGCTACTCTGAGAGCAGAGACTGGGAGAGAAGTAAACTATGACCAGCTTGGTGCCTCTCACTTCTATTTGAAAAATGTTGAGACAAGGATGAGCCCAGGTAAAGGTGCACTGCTATCCCAGTGTGGGAGCAGGAGCTGCTAGCTGGGAATGGTAGACTTGCTCCCAGGATCCCCTCACAGGGTAAACATACCTGATAGCAATAAATTAAGCATACCCTTAGAATGACTCTGCATAGCAGACCCAACTGAATGTATGTTCCAACTACAGAATCTGGGCATGATCATCCTGGAGATTCATTCCTTGTCTATGAGGAACATCTGAGCCCCTGTTCTGTCCTGTGGAACACGGGCCATAGAGAGGATTGAGGCCTTGTGTTTTGGGTTGAAGGAAGATTGCCAGGTGGCGGTTATTAAGGGGAGGGTGTTAAGTAAAAATGCTACATAAATTTCGTGCTGTTTGCACGCAGTTGTGGTTTTTCTGCAAAAAGCCTGCAGCCACTGGGTCACTGGACTGTACATAAGGTGGATATCTTGTCGAGCCCAATGACACTGAACTGTTTCTGTATATAAGTTGGTTCTCCTGTCTATCCCATCACTACTGGACTCTCTCTCCAGTATGTAGGCCCCCTAATAAAACCCTATACTTGTTTGCTGGCTCTGGGTCTCTTCTTTGGCCTCTTGAACCTGGTGCTTCCCTGAGGTTAACAGGGAGGGGTTCAGCACAACAGGGCCAGAGGTACCAGGCCTAGGCTTCAGCTCCCTGGGCGATTCTGGGAGGGAGTCACTACTAAGTACAAATCTGTGATGTACCAAAGGACTTGGACATCGTGGAACATGAAGCCCACTAGCAGACTAAACTCCTGCGATGGGAGCACACAAGACAGACTAGCTTCTGGAAGCTGGTGGTGGTAACCTCAAGTTCCCAGGTAATCTGAATGAGATGGTGGAAATATTTTGAATTTCAGAGCCAAATAAACTGTTCCAAATCCAAGCTCAGTGCCTTATTAGCTGGGTGACTTGGAGCAGGTAACAAACTTCTCTTAACTCATCTCCTACCATGTAAATAAGGGCCAATACCTACCTTGTTGACTTTCTGGGGATTTGTTGAACTAATGTATATGATATACTTAGCACCCAGGAAATGTACCATGCCTTTAAGAACCTTCACCTTCCCTTCACAGGGTTCTGGGTGACCAACATGAGCCACAAGTTAAAAGAGGGACCCGAGACAGTCCCAAGTACTGCCAAAACCTTCCCGGAATAAAGCCCTGAATTTTTCCTGAATGGCCCTCCATTAGCTTAAGGCCTTGCCTGGTGAAGACAAAGTTCACCTGGGAGAGGGGTTTGGGGAGGCATAGCTATCCCTTACAGTGTGGGTGTCTTTCCTAGCCCTTCCTGGCAGTTGCTGTCATCAGGGAAAAGGGAGGGAGCCCAGGAAGCATGCAAAACAGCCAGGAAGACATCTTGGGGGCTTTAGTGTGCTCACTAAGCAGCAAAAACTCTAGGCCAGGTCTCTGAATCAAGATTTAGTGGCAGCTTCAAAAGCTCAAGGGCTGACTTGGAGCTCCAGATGTACCATCCTTCACAGTCATCCAGTGTGAGGAGCTCTGTCTTCAGAATGAGCACAGACTGGCAGGTTGGGGAAAAAGAAGGTAAACACACGCTACACAAGAGACACTTTAGGACAGAGTCCATTTCAAGGCTTACGGAGCCTCTGACAAGCAATTTATAGCTTGTGAAATGTATTCTAATGTGCCTCTTTGCAATATCATCTCTTTCCATGCAAATTCAATACTTGGCACCATTACCAGGGAGTAGAAAATGAAGACTTCTTTGGGCAATTTTAGTACAGAAATGCTCCTTTTGGGAGGTTCTGGGAAGAGGAAGAGATAACTGAGAGAGAACATTTATCTTGTTTGAATTCTCCCTCAATCCACCCAGCACCTGATGTTGCTTGGACAAGAATCCTGCAGTCTAATTTGTAGATCAAATGCATTATTAGATGTGAGAATTAGAAGTGACAAGCAAAACGCCCTGTTGCCATGATGTGAATACTCATTAAACCATTCCTGTCTAGTATTTCAGATACAACACAAGCCAGCTAAGAATATACTCAGCAAGTGTCTGTAAAAGTATGTGCTTAATGATTTCAGTTAGACAATAGGAGGAGGTCTAGGGCGTTTGTGATTTGCCACATGACCATTAACTTTACTATTGTATAGAAATAGCATATTCTTTAATTTTTAAAAAGTGGCTGGTACTAAAAGGAAAGGTTTTACTAAGATGAAGCATCTGGCCAGGAAGCCCAAAATGTGGGTCTCACCCTCATAGCCAGACCCTCTTCTACTCTAACCTCTCAGTTAATAGTTGACCCCTTTCGTGGCTCAGCTGGGGATAATCCCAGGAGAACAGGTCAGTGGCTTGTTTCAAGCCTGATCAAGGCTTGAATTAAGGCTCCAGAGCTAGAAAGGAGTGGTGAACACAGAAGGGGCCTTTGGCTGGCTCAGCTCTCTGATGCGCAGAGGCCTGCTTCCTGCCGCGGGCTGCTGTCTTCCTATGGTAGGTGCTACATGTGCTCACTTGCCTGGAAGCACACATATGGACCTCCTGAAGTCCACACCCAAGAAACCATGACTGAAAGAAAGAAAAGGGATCCTCTGCTTCTTGAAGATCCACCTCTGTTCCACCTGCATGTTGGAGGAGACAGTCTACTTAAGGTTTCACAGCCCACCACACTACAGTACAACTCAACACTGTATGTCCTCAATACCCATGCAGGAAACATACACCAAGTAGAAGTAGGACACTACTGTTGAGGAAAGGAAGGCACAGAAACATGTGTCGCATAAAATGTAAGCATTTATTGGCCTTTTATTTCTGAAAGATATTCTGAAATAGCCCTTGGCAGAGAAATGCATAAGCCAGGAAGTTTGTCAGACGATCAGTTAAAAGTGAATGAAGCTGGTCATCTGAGTTAAGGTTTCCTTTCTTAAAACTGAACCCTATGCTATAATGCTTCCAGCTGACTTGCTCTTAGAGGTTAGTAGCCATCCTTCAGCAGAAATGGTGATAGGTAAAAATCTAGCTGGCCAACAAGGAATGAGGGTTTTTTCAAGGTCTTCAGCCTCACACCCCACACCAGATGGGTCACTTGTCATATGCCCCTTCCTTTCCTCTTTTCCCCAACTGTTTTAGGGAGTCCTGATGCTCTCCAATTCCAAGGGTGTAGAAATGCCTGAACACAATCATACCCTTCACAACTCTGGTGAATCTCAGCACAGAGCACCTGTCCAGCTCCTCACCAGCCAGCACCTGGACCTCTGAGGAATGTGTCACAGGGCTCCATGATCATCATCATCTTCACAGGTGAGGCCCAGAAAGATAAGGGATTTTGTACAAGGTCTCAAAGCTCACTATGCAAGAAAAAATGTCTGAACAGAAATAAAACTGAACATGTTGATTATTCTTGATGAAATTTTGAATGTAACAAGTATTCATGAAGTGTTTTTCAGCATCCAGTAACACCACACTAGATACAATAACTCATAAGAGAGACTTTCCCAAGGTCATAAATAAAAGGATTGAGAGAAGCACTTTTATATTATTAGTAGAGGTGTATGCAGTGTAGGGTGTGACTTTGCTTGACCTTTTCCCCCTGAAACAGACTCACAGGCTTTTGTATTATTCACATTTACCTTGGCCTAAAGACCCTGTATGTAATTTTGGAGAAGAAAATAGAAATCTACAGAAAATGGTTTTTAGGGAAGCAAATGCAATTCTGCATGAATGATCCATTGCCAAGGCCATTAAAATATAATAAGCCAGCAACATTCAACAGAGAGAGGCCTTTCCCTTGGAACAAACATATAAAAGCTTTATGATAATATTTCTGAAAACCTCAGAAAACCATTCTATTAAGTCTCATGTCTCCTTTTTGCCCTTGTTTGTTTTTGACTCTTCTTTAATTTTTTTTTGAGTCTCAGACAAATCCAATAACACTTCTAGCATTTAGGCACAGCCTATCTAGGACTCCAGTTCCACTGCTATGTGACTACTCTCCTGTCTCATGCCTGGAAGAACCTGCATGGAAAGCCACCAAGCTTAAAGATGGCTTCAAGGGTTGTAAATGAAAAAGGATGATGTTCTAACAGCCTCTGTAAGCATCAATTTCTTTGGGTATAAAATTGAAATAATGGCTCCACACACCTCATGAATAGTTGAAAGTTTAAAATAACACAATGCAAGCAAAAATGCTTCTTAAACTTAAGTGCTTAGTAGGAAAAGACTGAATACTTCCTAATAACTTAGAGTCCAGTTTTGGATTAAGTTGGCAGTCAGATGCCTACTTTCCCCATCCAACCCTTTCTCCTGTCACCTGGTGTCTCCTGTTACCAAAGGAGAGTAGTCACATAGCAGTAGAACTGGAGTCCTAGATGTGCTGTACACCAGACGGATCCCAGGTCCTCACATTCATGCATCACCCACCCTGTAAGTTGCTACTTTCTGGGTCTGCCTCCCTGGGAATGACATCAGCATCTACGCAGGTGCCCAAGCTTCAATCACTCCTGACTCCTCCCTCCCCCACCCCCTCCACATGCCTAGATGTCTCTCAGATCTATCTGTGTCTTACCATTCCTCTGGTTACCACCAAGTCCAAGTCCTCATCCCCTGCCATGGATCACTACAGTGGCCTCCTTCCTGACTTCCTGCCTCCATCCAGCAGCCAGAGCCATTGTCTTAAAAACATGAATCGGAGCATGCCAGGCTCTGCCAAAAATACCTAATGGCTGTCCTTTGTTCTCAAGATAATCCTACTCCCTACCAGGGCTGAGAAAGCCCTCTGGGGCTGGGCCCTGCACTTCCTCCCAGCCACAGGCTCCAGCTACAGAGACGGGCTCTGGTTTCCTGGCTCACATAGCTAAGGGCCTCAGCACTGCCTGCTGGATGCCCTCCCAGCACCAGCACTAGCTCTGTAGGGTTGGGGCTGATGTTTTTCTGTCTCCCATACTAGACTCTGAGGTCCTGAAGGGTAGGAGCCTCATCTGTTCAGGTCTGTGTCTTTAACTCAATCACGGTACCTGGCACAGAGCAGGCACTAGGCCACTGTCAGCTGGATGAATGAATAAAAACTGGTGAACATTCAGGATATATTAGGGTAATAATTCCTGGTTTTCTAGTAACGGAGTGATCCACAACTCTGTTCCTCATAGTTGTATTGACTGATCCTTCAGCTTATGTTCTGAGCTCCAGTCCTGCTCTGGGTTCTCAGCGAGTTCTAACTAAAACAAGGAGTGCAGTTTCCCAAGAACCACAACCATCTGAACAACTGAGAAAAAAATTCTGAGGTTTGGAGACTAGTAAAGACTGATGAGTTCCAACATCTGTCACTCCTCCCCTCCTACCCCTACTTGCTGCCAATCAAAGCAGGTGCCAAAAGCCTTGGGGATCCCTGCTGTCTTCCCACAGCATCACTGCTTATCAGCTCCCAGGCCAACCAGCCCTTGGCCTGCTTCTTGTTCTTCGTGGTGGCTCAACTTTTTCTGCACAGAGCCTGGCATCTCTGCCAGCCTCCTTTCCGGTGGCTGGGTCTTGCTCCCTCTCCTTTTTATAGCATAGGGTATCCTGTCTGTCCCAACTTACACAAAACAACGATGTAGTGAGGCACAGGCATCTTTGTGCCCCAGCAGTGGCACCCCTACCTGCCAGCTGGTCACAGAAAAAGTGGTAATCCCTAGTGCAGTTTCCAATCTGAATCTTCCTGTTGTTTCTTGGAAACACCCTGCTCCACCCCAGTCAGTGGTATGCTGAAGCAGACTCGTTCTGGATCCAGAGAGCTCTCTGTGTGCATTTTTTCCCAACTCTGCATTCAGTGATGACATGTTGGCAGCTTAACAATGTTCAAGGTAGTAGCATTTACAAAGTGGAAATTGGCAAACACTACAAATCAAAGCTTTCTTTTCCCTTGGAGAGCTAGTTAAACATTGCCTACCATGCCACTGATCACAGACTAGCCCCCTTGCTTTGGCTTCTTAACCTATTACATTCACACTGGATAAATGCCCTCTGTAATAGAACTAAAGCCTGGTCTCTCGTAACACGCTCCCTTCTTGAAGCAGACATTTCAGTTTGTATTCTTTGTTCTGATGATCTACTTACCCATCTCACTTCCCAGTGATAACAATAACAACAGCAATAATAATAGATAACATGTATCGGTGCTTACTCCTGTCCAGGCGCAGGGCTGAGCCCCTGGCCTGTGCCTCTCACTGAATTTCATCCACAGCACTATGAGGCTGGGACTGTTACACTCATCTGACTGAGGAGAAAGTGTGGCTTTGGAGCTTTGTCCAAGGGCAGCTTGGGCTGGTGTCAGAATCCACACTAACTCAGCCACACCACTTCCTCATGATAGCCACACTGGGTTGCCTGCCCCACTTATTCTTGGGACCTCTCTCCAAGGGGACAATCATATCTTCGTGCATGTCCAGCAACAGTTGCTGTGGTAATATGTTCATCCATGTAGCAGTGTCATGAGAGGAGTTAACTGATAATGGCTTCTGGCACATTATGAATTCCCCAATCACCCCCAGTATTGTCCTGGTCGTAGGGCATGGCACTGGCTTCCCTCGTTCCTACCCCAGAGCTCTGAATGCCAACCAGCCTCAGTGCTCACCCCGAGATCCACTTGCTGCTATGTACTACCTGCTAGAATGTAGGTGGCCATGACTGTCAAAACCTCTTCTCTGAACCCAGTTCTGGAAATCAGGAGCACCCACCATTCATTAGAGGTCCCCGGAAGTAGGTACTGGGTTACCTTGTTTATTCCTCCTATCACCTCCCTCAACCAGCATTATCTCTGATGGATAGTGGAACTGGAGGACAGAAAGTTAGT
Source organism: Rhinopithecus roxellana (assembly GCF_007565055.1). Taxonomy (NCBI): domain Eukaryota; kingdom Metazoa; phylum Chordata; class Mammalia; order Primates; family Cercopithecidae; genus Rhinopithecus; species Rhinopithecus roxellana. The sequence continues at coordinate 193,583,453 of NC_044549.1, read as the reverse complement.
AAGGGGCTGAGCTAGGATTTAAGCCTGGAATGCCTGATGACAGGGTCGGTATTCTTTCTGCAACACCAGAGGTCCTGAGTGTGAGGCAGGAGGCAGGTGTGTAAACAGCCAGGAAAGCCAACTCACACTGCATGTCTGGCACCTGGTGAAAAGCAGCAAGGTCCGCCCTGGTGGCTCTCACCTGGACTCCCAGGCTGAGTTACGGCCCCTCCTCTGTTGGGGGAGCCTGCCCAAAGTGGGAAAACCCCTCTACCACAGTCTTCCCATCCCTCCAAAGGCAGCCTCTACAGAGGGAAAAGCAAGTTCTTTAAGTATGTTTTCAGGTGGCTGCCAAGAGTAACTCAGGTCACTTACAGAATCACATCCATTCCTTCTGGGTAGTTTTGGAACACCCTGGTTTGAGAGGACCTTTCAGACAGTGAGAAGTTATTGTCAAGGAGTCCAGACTGGGGCTCTGCTGGGAAGATGTAGAACCTTCCAAAAGTTTGTAAGAGTTTTCCTAGATTTTGAAAATTCTTTAGCAGTTTCTTCTGCTACTGTTTCTTCCAGTTCTCATTCCTTTGTTTCTCTTTTTCTTGCCTTCCTGTGGCTTAAACTTTTTTGGGGATCCCATCCTAATTTACTCATAGGGTTTTTTTACTGTATTTCTTTACATAGTTTTTGCAGTGGTTGCTCTTGGTATTATAACATATATCTGTCCCTTATCACAGGCTACTGTGTGTACATTTGTTCACTTTGAGTGAAGTATGAAAACCTTATGTTCATTTAGGTTCCTTTGCCTTTCCCACTTTTCCATATAATTGTCTTGAATGTCAGATGGTGTTATAATTTTTGTTTCAGTTACCAAATATGATTTATAAAACTCATGAGGATAAAGATAGTCTATTTTATGTACACATAGTTTTACTCTTTCCATTGCTGCTTCTTCCCTCCTTCCTTCCTTCCTTTCTTCTTCCTTCTTGAGGACACTATAAGCCTTTTCGATTCTTTCCTTACCCACTAATTCCTAAGTACCCCCTTGCTGGGGCTGCTCTGCTCCAAGATTCCTTCTTTCACCATTTCCTCCCTAAGGAAGTTCTTTCGCCACTCTTTAAAAATATATCTGCTGGTTGGGTGTGGTGGCTCATGCCTGTAATCCCAGCACTTTGGGAGGCTGAGACAGGCAGATCACCTGAGGTCAGGAGTTCGAGACCAGCCTGGCCAACATGGTGAAACCCCGTCTCTACTAAAAATATAAAAATTAGCTGGACGCAGTGGTGGGTGCCTGTAATTCCAGCTACTCAGGAGGCTGAGGCAAGAGAATCACTTGAGCCCGGAAGATGGAGGTTGCAGTGGGACAAGATTGCACCATTGCACTCCAGCCTGGGTGACAGAGTGAAGCTCCGTCTCAGAAAAGAAAAAATATAAATAATATATCTATAATACATAGATATATTATATATAATATATAGATATATATAATACATAGATATATTATATATAGATATATAATACATAGATATATAGATATATAATACATAGATATATATAGCTATATAATACATAGATATATTATATATAGCTATATAATACATATCGATATTATATATAGATATATAATACATAGATATAATATAGTCTATTTTATATATATTTTTATATTTTGCATATATAAAATATATATATAATACTTATGCCAATGACAAACTTTTAGTTTTCTTTCTTCTGAGAATGTCTTGATTGCCCTTTCCTTCCTGAAGGAATGTTTCCCCAGATAAAAATTCACAGTTGACCACGCTTTTCTTTCAGCACTTAAAAAATATTGTGCCACTTCCTTCTGGCCTCCATGGTTTGAGATGGAGAACTCTGCTGTCACCCTCATTGAGCTTTCCCTGTAAGTAATGCATTGTGTCTATGTGCTTTCAATTTTTTTCTTTAGTTTTTAGAAGTTTAATTATTGTTTGTCTTGGCATAGATCTGAATGTATTGGGTTTTCTATGTTGTGTACCAGGTCTGGTATCTAGGGAGTCCAAAAGGAAGAGACTCTTCTCTGATAATTCAGTATTCTTCTTCCCTTTGCCCCTTACCACCTATACTATGCTTTACTATTACTGAAGATGGAAATTAAGAAGAAGAGAAGAGGGAAACGGAAGAAGGAGGAATAAGGAAGAAAGCAATCTTAGCCACATTGGGCCCTCCAGGACTGTGCTTCTTCCCGTCTGGCCTCCAACACTGACAAATCTGCGTTTGTCTACCCAGCTCCCCAATCCTTCAAGAGGAATTATAATGCCACATCTGTCATCCCTACGGTCTGAATGGAGACCCATTCACAGCATTAGACCTTTCAGCATTCCCTGACTGGAATCACACGATAATCTGTTTGTTCCTTCTCTAGGCCATGAGCCCTGCAGAGACAGAATTATGCCTGTTCATACCCGACTCCCTAAAGCTGGCACACAGTGCACAGCAGCCACTCATTAAACAGGTGTTGAATGAATGACTAAATTCCTGTGAGCTCCCTCATGAGCTAGCAAGAAATTTTGTTTTCTAATCTTTGCTAAACTCAAATGTCTGTTAAATGTAAGATAATGCTCAGCTTCTTTAAATTGGGCTCCCCACTCAAATGATCCAATATTATTCTGGACTATTTTATGGGTAGAAGGCTTGCTTTTAATCTGACTTTATCTTCTTAAGTGTCTTATTACAGAAAGAGTAATGGGACCACTTCCCAAAAATTTATCTGCAAAAGAAATGCAGTTGACTTCTTGAGCATCAAGATGAAAAATGTATCCATCACACACGCCATTTCCTTCATGATTAGGCAGCCCATTTAAAGGAGCCATGTCAGGATGGTGAAAAAGTTAGTTTCTGTTTTTGTTTTTCCTCAGCCATTGTAATTAGCAATAAGATTTATGCTTTAATCTGGTAACTAGGCCCTAATGAAAATTATAAAGTTCCTGAGTTCTATGCCTAATGATCACAGGAAAAGCACACAGAATTAAATGCTAGAGAGATGATTTGTTGATTTCTGGCCCAGAAAATAAGTAATCTTGGAGTTCATCATTTTGGATAATTAAATATAAAGCCATTAATGAAAAACTTTACATGAAAAAGACAGGTGTGTGAAATTTTGAATGTGATCAACTGAATGTAGACTTCTCAGACTGGCAGGGAGCACTGATTTCAGCCACCAGCTCCTGCAATGGTGAGGTTCATAAATGCCAGGCTGATTCCATATCTTGGCTCTTGTGAGTAATGCTGCGATGAACATGAGAGTGCAGGTATCTCTTTGATACACTGATTTCAAATTCCTTGGATATAGATCCAGAAGTGGAATTGGTGATCACATGGTAGTTCTATTTTTAGTTTTTGAGAAACCTCCATGTAATTTTACATAATGGCTATACTAAATTACATTCCCATCAACAGTGTACAAGGGTTCTCTTTCCTCCACATCCTTGATAACACTTGTTATCTTTTGTCTTTTTGATAATGGCCATTTAGTAGGTAAAGAAGATGTGGTATATACACATAATGAATGCTATTCAGCCTTAAAAAAGAAGGAAATTCTGTCATTCACAACAACATGGGTGATCCTGGAGGACATTATGCTAAGTGAAAGAAGTCAGTAAAGAAAGACAACTACTACATGATCTTGCTCATACGTGGAATATAAAACAGTAGAACTCATAACAGCAGAGAGTAGAATGGTGGTTAGCAGAGGCTGGGATGGGGGCATGGGGAGATGTTGGTCAAAGGGTACATAGTTTCAGTTAGACAGAGGGAATACATTTTTGAGATCTACTACACAACATGTTGACTAGAGCTAATAATATACATTGTATTTCAAAATTGCTAAGAGAATAAATTCCAAATGTTCTCACCACAAAAAAATGGTGTGTGAGGTAATGAATATATTAATTAGCTTCATTTAATTATTTTACATTGTATACATATGTCATAACATCACATTGTTAGGTTGTCATTAAAAGTAATGGCAAATCATCAGAGAAATGCAAATCAAAACCACTTTTGATACCATCTCACACCAGTTAGCATGGCAATCATTAAAAAGTCAGGAAACAACAGGTGCTGGAGAGGATGTGGAGAAATAGGAACACTTTTACACTGTTGGTGGGATTGTAAACTAGTTCAACCATTATGGAAAACAGTATGGCGATTCCTCAAGGATCTAGAACTAGAAGTACCATATGACCCAGCCGTCCCATTACTGGGTATATACCCAAAGGATTATAAATCATGCTGCTATAAATACACATGCACACGTATGTTTATTGCGGCACTATTCACAATAGCAAAGACTTGGAATCAACCCAAATGTCCATCAGTGACAGACTGGATTAAGAAAATGTGGCACATATACACCATGGAATACTATGCAGCCATAAAAAAGGATGAGTTTGTGTCCTTTGTAGGGACATGGATGCAGCTGGAAACCATCATTCTCAGCAAACTATTGCAAGAACAGAAAACCAAACACCGCATGTTCTCACTCATAGGTGGGAACTGAACAATGAGATCACTTGGACTCAGGAAGGTGAATATCACACACCGGGGCCTATCATGGGGAGGGGGGAGTTATACCTGATGTAAATGACGAGTTGATGTGTGCTGACGAGTTAATGGGTGCAGCACACCAACATGGCACAAGTATACATATGTAACAAACCTGCACATTATGCACATGTACCCTAGAACTTAAAGTATAACAATAAAAAAAAAAAAAAGAAAGTAATAGCAAAAACGACATAGGATAGGCTATATAGCAGATTAAACACAACTCGACAGATAATTAGTAAAATGAAGGACAGATGTAAACAAATTATCCAAAATGCAGTGCAGAGAGCCAAAGTGAAAAAGAAATATATAGCAATTCCAAACTTGTATGTACCTAATAACTTGGCCTCAAAATGCATAAAGCATAAACAGACAAAATTGCAAAAGGAAACAGACAAATCTATTGTTGTGGTAGATTCTGAAATGGCTTTTTTAGTAATTGATATAACAAGCAGGCAAAAATTGAGCAAGAATATAGAAGATTTGAGCAGCACAATATCAAGCTTGATCTAAAGATCATACATAAGACACTGTACTCAAAAATTCATGAATATATATTCTCCTCAAGCACCTGTAAAATACTTAGGAAAGTTGACCATAACATGGGCAGGTAAGTCTAAATAAATTTCAGAGAAGTGGTATCATACAGGCCACAGTCTCTGAAGACAACGCAATTAAGTTTGAAATCAATAGCAAAAACACAATTTGGAAAACCTCATATTTTGTTAATTTAAAAATGTGTTTTTAGATAACACATGGGTCAAAGAAAAAAATCAAACTAGAAATTTAGAATACTGAGAATTGAACGATGATAAAAGACTACATCTAGTTACTATGATATATAGAGAAGAATTTAGTGAGAAAAGAAGAAAGGCTGAAAATAAATAAGCTAGGTATCCATCATCAGAAATTAGACAAAGAAGAGTAGAAAAAGCCCAAAGAAAGTAGATGGAAGCAAAAAAAGAAGAAGTTAGAATAGGAAACAAATATTCGGTAGAGAGAATCTAGCAAGTCAGAAATTGGTTTTTTGAAAAGAGAAAAAGATAACTCCCATCTTAAAAAAGAAAAAAAGAAGTGACAAATACTAACAGGCATGATACTAGAAATGCAGACAGATGCATACACACTTAGAGAAGATTATAAATAAGTTTGCAAATTAATCGGAAAGTTAGATAAACAAATTCCTAGAATCTATTCCTTACTAGAAACCAACTCAAAATAAAATACAAAACATGAATAATTCTACACTCATTAAAGAAACAGTCTCAAGGAAGTAAGTTCTACTATAAATTAAGGAACAACTAATCCAATTTTATATACACTTTTTTTTTTAAAGAAAATAGGAAAAGAAGGCGTAGTGCCTTACTCAGTTTATGAGGATAGTGTAACATTATTACCAAAAACTAAAACCTGATCAAGAAGAGCAACAGATTTGAAAATTATAGGTCAATCTCAGCTGTGAACAAAAATACTAATAAATATAAGCAGAGTATAAATCACAATACACAACCAAGCTGGGTTTGTGCCAGGAATGCAAGTTAGTTTAATTTTTAGAAAACTAATTAGTATAATTCACCAAGTTAAGGGAGAAGGAAAACTACATCACTCATGTTACAATCTCTTGGCAATGTAGGAATAAAAAGGAGCTTCCTGATTCTGGAAAGGAGCTTTTGAAACTCCCTACAGCCAATCTCACATACACTAGTGAAATGGTAACAGTATTTCCCGTAATATCAGGACCTTTCCAAGGTTGTTAGTGATATGTTATTCAGCTTTCACTGGAGATTTTAGCCAAGGCAATAAAACAAGAGAAAGAAAAGAAATGTATAAGGAAGGAATAAATAAAATTGTTTTAATATGGTAAAATTAGTTTCTTAGTAAACCTTGAAAAATCTCTATATATAATTAGAATTAATTTTTTAAAAGGAATCACATATGCTTCACATATAGTCAAAGTTATTTTGTATTGCAATGGAAATATCTTCTCTTATGCAATGCTGTGAACAATGCTATACTTCCAGCTCCCTTGGCCCTAGCCTTCTGAACTTGGCTAACTGGTATGAGTTTATACCACAGTTTAGCCAGCACACATGCATTCTCAGATCCTGTGTTGGTTTTTGCAAAGGCTCTTGGAATGAAATGTTCTAGAATCCTACAAAAAGAGTGCACCTAGCAAATGCATGGAACTTGGGCATCCATTGCTCTTTCTTATGTACAACCAGGAAAAGTCCTGATTGTTTTAGCACTCATATGTGCTCTGAAAGCTAAATGTACCTACTTTAAGGTTAAGGTCTGGGCTGTCTTTGACAGAGGTGTGAGCTGCCAATAGGACTCTTTGGCCCAGTGGATTTAATGGCAACTGTCCCTGATGAAGCTGCATTTCCCTGATTCAGCATAACAACTATGTAGGTCACAGGCCTACTGGACACTAAAAAGTTAGAAATACAGACCGAAGATGGCTTGTCTGTTAGTGAAAGGGGCCACCTAACTAGGAAGACACCATGTAGACCAGTTGCCCAGGATAGCCTTGGTATGGCTGTTAGTCCGTTGTAATGAAGGGTGCTCCCTTTTACTCTCAAGTGTCTCAGAAGGCTAAATGGTAAACTGTGTGATCTTCGAATAGTCTACTTCTAGGTACCACATTTAAAATCCCTTCATCTCTACTGACAACAAGGGAGCATATTTTTCTAGCTTCTGTTTCCTCTTTCTGGGGTTTTCACTGCTAAATTAGGAAATCTAACCTTTTCCCCTTCTAACATCCATCACGTTACTTGGCCTCACCTCCAGGATTAAGGAGCGCCAAATGACGTGGAAATGAAGTGAAACTGGAGAATGAAGAGGGTCTGGAGGGAGTGGGTTTTGTGGTCTCTGAGCATATTCCGCCTTCCAAAAGAACTCCAAATCATGTTTTGACAGGTGGAAGTCCCAGCACTCCCATGTCTCCTTCAGCAAACGGGCAGTCTGTGGTGTCTCTTAAAATAGGGCTCTTTTCTCCAGAGCACAAGCCAATTCTTGGCAGAACAACCTGCCTGCTGCAGCATAAGAAATGATTTTACAAGTGCTAATCTGGGAGGCTTGAGGGTGAGGAAAGGAGAGGAGACTACTAGAATCTCTCTTACCAGCAGTTGAGGAGGAGCCTGCAGGAGGCTTGTCCATATATAAACTTCGGAAGGAAGAGAGTCTTGAATTCAGCAGTGTTTGGGATAGGTACACTCAAATTTCTAAACTGCATGTGGTACCAAAATCATGATTCCAAAGGGCTCGTGGTTTTACCCTCTAATTGAAATGAGAAAGTCATACAACAGTACGTTGTAAGCTGTCATATGCAGTGAAAAAGGGTTAACTATGTTTCCTTTTTCTAACTTAAAAATTAACATTAAAGTTCTGAAATACAGAAAATTATAAAGAAAAAGTTAGGCCATAATCTCTAGTGTTGTAATTTTTTGTGTGGGAGGGTAAGGTAATACTCTCACATGGTTTATGTCACAGACCCTGCTAGCTGACCACCAAAATCCTTTTTACCCTTCTTTTCTAGAAACAGAATTTTAGCCATGTGGCTGCCAGTCCCCTTTTGAGCTAAGCATAAGAGTGTGATTATGCTCTTGACAATGGAATGGGAGCACAAATGATGTGTGCCTGTTTTGGGCCAGGACCTTTATACAGAAGATAGTCCTCCTCTGTGCTCTCCTCGCCTTCTCAGAGGCTTAAACCATAGATGGCCTGGGCATCAACAATTAGATGATAAAGCCCTAAGGTACTTGGCTGCGCAAGAATCCTCCGGAGTAAATATTAATGCCTGGGCCCTGGCCCAGTGATTCTGATTTAATTGATATGGTTTGTAGCTGGGCAACGTGATTTTTTCCCAAAGCTCTGCCAAGGATTCTAATATGCAGTCAAATGTAAAAACTATGCCCCTAGGGGATGGCAGAGCTGTGGAGCCTTGAGTGACTGTATGGAATATAAACATACATACTGGTCAACCTGGAGCACTCTCCTTGGACTTCCCTGAGAAAGATAATTACTTTTTTGTTTTTAAATCACTACATTTTGGGAGTTTCTTATTTTTATTTTTTGAGACAGGGTCTTGCTCTGGTGTCCAGAGTGACACTAGGAAGCCGTAGTGTAATCACAGCTCGTTGCAGCCTCAATCTCCTAGGCTCAAGTGATCCTTCCACCTCAGCCTCCCAAGTAGCTGGGACTACAGGCATGCACCACTATGCCCGGCTCATTTCATTTTAGTTTTTAGAGATGAGGTTTTACCATGTTGGCCAGGCTGGTCTCGAACTCCTGGGCTCAAGTGACCCACCTGCCTTGGCTTCCCAGATTGCTAGGATTACAGGCGTGAGCATGCCCAGCCTTTGGGGTTTCTTTGTTATCACAGATTAGCTTTCCCGACAATACAGTTAGGCAATTCAAGGAATGCAGAAAAAAGTGTCAAATGAAGCTGATAAGTCTCTTCCCCTCCACATTTAAGTATTTCTATGCTTTTCTCCCACCTTCCCTCTCTGTCTCCTCATTCCCTCATTTACTCCACTCCCTTTCTTCCACAGAAGAAACCATACTACACACTGGCTTATGTCCTGCATTTGTGCCACTTAATAATAATGTATAATAATTAATATTTACTGAAAGATTATTCTGTGGTGGCACTGTTCTAAGCATTTTATTAAGTTATTTAAATCTAACAATAGTCCTCTGGGATGGGCACTACTACACACATTTTACACAAGAAGATTGAGGCACAGAGAGACTGAATAACTTGCCTCATATTACACAGCTAGTAAATGGCAGAGTTGGGATTTGCACCCAGGAGGTTTGGCTCCAAAGACATGCTCTCGCCCTTCTCCCATCAGGACAGATGGATGGATCTACTTCAGTACTTCATGGAATGGATGTTTTAATTTTTAAAACTAGTCCTTGATTAATGAACATTTATATAGTTTCCAGTTTTTCTTAGGCATTAGAAACAATGCTTTAATAAGTACCACTGTACTTATTTGTATCTTTGCCACTCTTTTGTAAGTTGGTCAAGTTTAGTGAATATTTAGAATTGGAAAGTATGTGTAAATTGTCCGCTAAAAGTTGGCACCACTTACATTTCCAGTAATTGTGTGATAGATTGCCTGTTTTCCCATATACATGTATCAATACTCGATGTCATGAAACTTAAATGTTTTGTTAATTTTATAGATGAAAAATGAATTTTCATTTCTGTTGTATTGTTTCAGTTATAAAGTAAATATCTTTTCTTGTGTTTCACAACTGTTTCCTTGCCTGTAAGCTACTTACTTCACATGATTTTTTTCTATTCTGGTATCTTTGTTTTGTACTAACTTTTAAAATTTGGGGAAACTAGCTCTTTGAATTGGTATCATATGCAATGGAAAAGAGTCTTAATTTGCAGTTTTCCTGATAACATATGATGTGAAATATCTTTTCATATGTTTATTTGACATCTACATATCTTCTAAGGTGTTTATTAAGGTCTTTGCTCTTTCGAATTAGGTTGTTTTCTTATGGTTGAGTTTTAAGAGTTCTTTGTATATTTTGGATAGCTCTTTTATCAGATGTATGTTTTGTCAATATTTTCTCCCAGTTTGTAGTCTTGTCTTCTCATTCTCTCAAGCCTTTCTGCTTAAATTAATTAGTTTCTGCTTTCATCTTTCATGATTTCATCTTTTCTGCTTTCCTTGGGTTTATTTTACTGTTACTCTTTGAAGTTACTAAGTTAGAAGCTCAGTTCATTTTTCATTCTTCTTTTATATTAGTGGCATAAATTTAATACTACAAAATTTCCTCAGAGGACAGATTTAGGTGTGCTCTGTAGTTTAATTTTAATATGTATCATTTAAATTTTCTCTATTTCTTAAAAATTCTGCAAATTCCATTGTGAGTTTTTCTTTGACATAAGAACGCATAGGCAAGAGTTTCTGTCACGCATGTAATCCCAGCACTTTGGGAGGCCAAGGTGGAGATCGAAACCATCCTGGCTAACATGGTGAAATCTTGTCTCTACTAAAAATACAAAAAATTAGCCAGGTGTGGTAGTGGGCGCCTGTAGTCCCAGTTACCTGGGAGGCTGAGGAAGGAGAATGGCATGAACCTGGGAGAGGGAGCTTGCAGTGAGTTGAGATTGCACCACTGCACTCCAGCCTGGGTGACAGAGTAAGACTCCATCTCCAAAAAAAAAAAAAAAAAAAAAATTTCTAAATATTCAAGTGGAAATATTTCAATCTTAAAATATGCTACAGACTAAACTACTAGTTGCTAAAGGAGTACAAGAATGGAAAGAGTATTGGGTTCTAATTCCAGATTTCTATCAACTACAGTGATTGTCATGCTCTTCTTTGGACCTCTGATCTATACAGTTAAAGAGTATTATTGAAAGGTCCTTAGTGTTAGAGTAGGCAGATAGCTAGACATAAACAGGAGGGGGAGCCCCTGGTGGGGAAGGCTCTGGAAAGTCTCACGCCCCAGAGACCGACTGAAACATGCTGCTAGATATGAGCAGAGAGGTGGGAAACTACCTATGTAGAAAGGAATGCCCTGAAATGTCCCTTAAGACGCCCAGTAATCACTTACTCTGTAATTAACATGTCAGAATGTAGCTACATGCTGATAAGAAGGGCAAAAGGGAAATTTCTAAGAGATATGCAGAGGCAATAAATACAGATTTGACTGCTACAGAACCTTCCAGAGATGGTTGTAACCATTAGGTAGGATTCGTACTGATCATTGAGCCCCGCGGCATGCGTGTCAACTGAGAGTAAGGCAGAATCCCACAAACCTGGGCAGGAACTAGGTGGGGACAAAGGTGGAGACTTAAGACAGAACTGGGAAATGAGATAAGACAAAGGCAGAGACTTGAGACAGAGGCAGGAAGAGTCCGACATAATAAATGGGGCTGCTCCCAGGCAGGCCAGCCCGCTCTTATTTCCTTAATAAACCTTTTGCTTAGTTTACTAATTGGTCACGTGGTGGAATCCTTTCCTCCAAGAAGACAGGAACACAGAACCCTCATACTTCTGGTAACATTAGGTTCGATCTCAGTTTTTAAAATCTACCAACTCATGTATTTGTGAGAGTCGGGATAATTTTAGCTTCTTCTTCAATTTGTAACCAGTCAGAATTTTCTCAGTAAAAAGTTCTAATTTCTCTTGTACATTCTATCAAAATACCAAATGAGAAAGCAGGTCCCAGCCCTGGAACTCAAAGTATGAATATTTTTAATATACCTTTTTTCAAAAATGATGCAACAGGTAGATCATAAAGAATATAGGAGAATTTAATATCATGAATAAACCTTGCCTATGGATGGATATCTGTATCTCCCTCTCTCTATATATGTCACTATATCCAACAACTGCACAATATACATTTTTTTAAAAAAAGAACACACCATGTTTATAAGAACTAGCCATATACTGGACCACAAAGCAAGTCTCAAAACATTTCACAGGACTGAAATAATACAGAAGAGTTCTCTGATATCTATTCAATTAAGTTAGAAATCAATAATATAAATATAATCAAGATATCTCTACATACTTAGAAATTTTAAAAACACACTTCTAAATCATCCACAGTTAAAGAAGAAATCACAAAAGAAATTTGAATATATTTTGAATTGAGTGACAATAAAAATATTACACATAAAAATATATAGATGTAGTAAAACAGTATTTAGCAAAAACTTATTTTTTAAAATGCCAGCTGGGTGCGGTGGCTCATGCCTGTAATCACAGCACTTTAGGAGGCCAAGGTGGACGGATTGCTTGAGGTCAGGACTTCGAGACTAGCCTGGGCAACATGGTGAAACCCTGTCTCTACTAAAATACAAAAAATTAGCTGGGCATGGTGGTGTGCACCTGTATTCCCAGCTACTCAGGAGGCTGAAACATGAGAATTGCTTGAATCTGGGAGGTAGAGGTTGCAGTAATCCAAGATCAAGCCACTGCACTCCAGCCTGGGTGAGAGAGCAATACTGTGTCTCCAATAAATAAATAAATAAATAGGCATGTAATAGAGTAATAAAGTTTAAAACTTAGTGCACTAAGCACCTATCTTGATGCTTGGCCCAGGCAAGCCCTACAGCCTACTTTCTGCTTGTGGCCCCTGAGCCACTGAATAAGCTGTAGAAAATCACACAACCAAACTGGGTGGCTTCCCATTAAACAAGCACCACAGACTTTGAATGGACATGCCATTCTGAGAAGAGATTCCTTTGTGTTTGTCCAGCAGAGAGTCTGGCCCTAGTTTCTACTCCCAGGTTCAGATATAGGTGTCCCAACCAGAGAACCAGCCAGCTCCTTCGTGACCCTGAAGGTGCTGTGCTCTGTGAAAGGCAAGTAATGATCTCACCATGCCACACCCCAAAGCAAATAACCAACATATGACCAATAAAATCCCTGTGTCCTGAGACAACTCTTTTGTATGTCCTGTCTTCTCAAACTTCCAAACTACCCTCTGTGAGAAAATGAAGGACCAAGTGGGAGTGCCTCTGCACCTCAACCTCCCCAGCATCTGCATCCTGTCCCCAAACCTCTGAAAATACTGGGAACATTCCCTTCCATCAGAAGCCAGGCCCTCACTCCTGCTCTGAGTGAGTCCCAGCTCCTTAGATTCCTAAGAGCCTCACACCTGGAGTTTACCCTTGTGCCCCAATCATCAATTTCTCCCTTTCTGCTGAATCATCACACATGTTCTGAAATCACACATGGTAAATAAACTGTCAGCCTCTCCTTGACCCCACAACTTTCCCAGCTTTTACCCCATTCTCTATGGTCAAACTCCTGAGAAGAGCCATCAGGATGGACTGCATTTCCACATTTCCCATTTTCAGCTCGCCTGTCTTCATTCCTGACCTGCCATCCCTCCCATCCACCAACCAGTGTACCACACATAATTGTCTGAGTCCCCTGATCCAGCCATCTCTCTGATGGCTCATATTCTGACCCCAACCCCAACAAGATTCTTAGTTTGCCTGATGGGTCTGAGGGACTTCTGCATCCAGGAGATTACGGTAGGGAACAAGTCAGGTCAGAAAAGCTGGGAGATGGTTCCTACTGCAGAAGAGAACATCAAAATGACCCTCTTCCTCCCGTGCTTTCTTCCCCATCACAGATTCTTATGTCAAAAGGCAAATGCATCTTGCTTTGGCTTTGTCTGACATCTTTTATGACTCATTCCACGTGGGAGGTCTCACTTGGGCAGGGGGAGCCATCAATCTGTTGGTTTGTGCTTTAAGGTATATGGAGCTCATAATAATCCACCACATAGAATGCCTTTGCTGGGGAAGACAACTTTTAGATGCCCAACATCTCTCAGAAGTTGGACTGCAGAAAATGATATGTAAGAATGTTAAAGGACATGGAGCCTCTATTTCTTGCTCCTGAATCTAATCTGATCATCAAAAGCAGCAGTCCCTAACATTTTTGGTACCATGGAATGGTTTTGCGGAAGACAACTTTTCCACAGACCAGGGTGGTAAGGGGGTGTATGGTTTTGAGATCAGGCATTAGATTCTCATGAGGAGCACGTACCCTAGATTCCTCGCACACAATTCACAATAGGGTTCGTGCTCTTATGAGAATCTAATGCCGCTGCTGATTTGTTAGGAACCAGGCTGGTTCCTAACAGGTTGCAGACCAGTATCAGTCCAGGGGTTGAGGGTCCTTCATCAAAAGCACAGGCTATGACTTGTAATCTCATTGAGGATAAGAATTGCACCTCATTTGCCTTTGTAATCCATGCTCACAGGTGACTTGGTGAACTGTTGTTAAATGACTGTATAAATAATGTCAATATAAGCCATGCTTCCTTGGCCTCACTCTCAGGCCTTTTGTAGAGCTCTTGTGGAGTTATGCTTTTTAAGGAGCAGTCCTGTGAAATACTATGAGGCCATTATCAAGGATACAGTCCCCCACATTAATGTTTCCCTGCAAAGAATGAAAGGGAGAAAAATCTTTCAGAATTAAAGAGCCCTGAAATACTTGGTTTGCTTGGAAGTCATTATTTTCTCTATAAGAATTATGTAATTGATCAAGTTTTATGTTCTGCTTTGGGCATTAAGTGACCCGGACATAAATGTGTGGTCCAATGTCTGGAATCGTGTCATTCACAGCAGGGTGCATTTTTGAATTATACTTATAGATTTCTATTACTATTTTAAAATTTATGTCTGTGTCTTTTCATGCTAGTAAAGTTCTTTGGGTAAGATACTGCAGACCACTTTAAGCATAAGCTGGGGTAAAATTTAAATGTTTAAAATGTATTTGGTAAGACAGGGGTCCCCAATCCCCAGGCCACAGACTGGCTCCACAAAAGCTCAGTGGCAGCATTAGGTTCTCCCAGAAGCACGAACCTGATTGTGAACTGCACATGGGAGGGATCTAGGTTGTGCTCTCCTTACGAGGCCCTAAGCCTGATGATCTTAGGTGGAACAGTTTCATTCTGAAAGCATCCCTGCCCCCACACTGTAAGTGGAAAAACTGTCTTCCACAAAACCCGCCCCGATGCCAAAAAGGTTGAGGACCGCAGTTGTAAGACAGAAAAGGCAAACTACTGTATGATTCCACTTATATGAGGTACCTAAAGTAGTCAAATTCAGAGACAGAAAGTAAAGTGGTAGTTGCCAGGAACTGGGGGAGGAAAGGAATAGGCAGTTACTATTTAATGGGCATAGAGCTTCAGTTTGGAATGATGAAAAATTTCTGGAGATGGATGGTGATGGTTGCACAACAACGTGAGTGTACTTAATGCTACTGAGCTGTATATTTAATAATGGTTACGTTTTATATTATGTATATTATATCACAATTTAAAAAGCAAAAAAAAAAAAAAAAATGTATCTTGTGAAATTTGGCCTTGAGGCAGGTTGGATTAGAGTCTGTTGTGAATTTTTGTTTTAGATGAAATAAGCACATGAAAAGCACCTGAAGAGTCATAGTAAATATGACAGTAAAGATAAAAAGTGGGTGGTGGTGCGTAGCTTCTGTACAACCACTGCCAGGATATGGAGGGGGGAAGAGATGTGCAGGTGCAATTAAAAAAGAGGACAGAGGGTCTTCCTTAGGATAGACAGTTTTAGTTCGTAAGCTGAGTGAAGGAGCCGTAAGTATTTGTAATCTCATTCTTAATTCTCTTGGTATAACTTTATTATTACATAGCAAACTTTTAAAAATTGCACATCAAAGAAGACATTCATGTAGTCAAGTTGAAAAATGTTAGCTATATCATGTTAACTTAGCTTGATGATTAAAACTTTTGAGCAGAAAAAATGAAACGCCTATTGAGAGACAGTACAAATAGTTTTCATTTGATGTTTGTCTTGAAGCTGTAGTC
The DNA here is from genome assembly GCF_007565055.1 of Rhinopithecus roxellana. Taxonomy (NCBI): domain Eukaryota; kingdom Metazoa; phylum Chordata; class Mammalia; order Primates; family Cercopithecidae; genus Rhinopithecus; species Rhinopithecus roxellana. The sequence continues at coordinate 193,567,553 of NC_044549.1, read as the reverse complement.
TTCTACACGTATTTTTTAGTTTCTAGGGACTTCAAAACTTAAAGTAATACACACTTAAGTTTATTAAATGATGATTTGAGTCTTAATATCCTCATTCACTGTATGATCCTATGAAGTCTTTCAGAAGGTACCTAACTCTTCTCATTCACCAATTCCCAAGTGGTGGTGTCTTTAACTGCCTTAGGTCGATGCTGGGAAAAAAAATTATGGGAATTAATTATAGAAATTAAATTGTTTGCTGTGCTAAAAAAGACATGCTACACGTTGAGAAAATGGCTTCATAATCATAAGCAATGATATTGTGCTAAATATTTTATAAAGTAAAGGAAATACCCATGCAGCAACTTCAAAATGAAAACATCATAGTAATAGCTGTGAGTCATTGCAGCTAAGCCATTGCTAAGGGATTTATATGCTGTATCCCTCTTTTCCTCTACAATAATCTTTTGAGGAAAGTACTGTTATTTCCAAACTCAGAAGGGTTGAATAACTTGTCCAGGATCACCCAGCAAATAAGTGTCTAATCCAGCATTCAAACCCATTAATCTGTCTGATGCGTGAACTTAATGAATGGATATAGGGTGGAAAAGAATCCCAAAAGAAAGCAAAGCCCCATCCCTTCCTCTGGAAGATGTCGCTAGCAGAGGAAAATTCTGGCCTTCCCAAAACACCAGTTTCTAGTGCAGAAGATCATTACCTTTGATAACATATTTTAGGCTCCATCACTCCATGTGTGCACCATTGTGCCAGAGAAAGTATGAGTTCTGGGATAGGGATGGTCTGTGAGGAGCCACTGGGGCCTCTGAGCAGGACTTGCTGGGAGTTACCAAAGCATATGGTGCCTGTTCTTATAGCTCAGCATCATTCTCCTGTCTTATGACATACGGAAGTTGTCTAGATTAACACATTAGCTTCTAATTGCTGTTTTAATCCATTCAAGGGTTCTGATGTGTTAGAAAAGAGATATTTTTCAATTCTCCTTCTTTTAACTTCAGCCCCTTTGAAACACCAGCTGCCTTAGTCCCAAAATGCAATCCCAGTAACAAGCCTGCTTTGATGAGTCAGGCTGAGGGAAAATGTGAAGAACACCCTGGCTCCTGGCAGCCTTTGAGATAGGACTGTTTAGGCTTCTCCAAAATCTTAATTGAGGCTCTTTTTGTGAATCTGGAGCTTACCGGAATCCAGTAGATAGGGAACCAAGCATGAGGGTGGAGAGAGGAAAGAAGAGAAGGTGTGGAAGGTGGGGGTGTGTTGAGGTTCATTCCAGAGTAGTCCATAGTTGTTAAGCGGCTGTTCTTTAGGGCTCCTAGAGAAGCCTGCAACACTGTTGTTATCATATAACAGCAGTGATTAATAATAGTAACTGATATTCACTAAACAGATAAATGTCAGGTACTGAAGCAAATTTCCTCGTTTTAATCCTCACAACAACTCCAAGGGATGGGCATTGCTACCCCTACCCTTTGCATAGTGAATAGTGGATTTCAATTCAAGTATTTAATTCCAGAGTCTGGAATTCCAACACACACCACAGACTGACAACTTTGGGAAGGTACCCAACCTGCTTCATTTTATAATGTGCTACGGGTTTTCAGTTAATCCAATTCAATCTATTAAACTAAAGCCGTTTAGTGAAATCTAATCTATTAATTAACCTAAGTTATTTAGCTTCTTCGTGCTTAAGTTTCTCTATAAATATAATGGAGAAAATAATAGTACCTACCTCCTGGTATAATTATGAATATTTAAAGAGTTAATATTTATAATGCTCTTAGAGCAGTGCCTAGCACGTAGTGGTTGTTAAATAAAATTCTCTCTAATTAAAGCTTGCCCCTACAGCAGCTAGGAAACAGACATATTTATCCAGAAAAGAAAACCATAAGCCCAGAGAAGCTGTGGTATGGGAAAGACTCTGAGGAGAGACTAAAAGAGTATACTTGCTGTGCTTAGGGTCGTCAAGAAGTGGGATGCGGGCTTCCAGCTTGAGGTCAAAGGTCTAAAGCCAGCAAGTACTTAGCTGAAAACCAACCCCATAAGTTCTCCCCTGTTCTCCATCAGGAAAACTGATAGGGAAGTTGGAAGCTGTAGAATAAACACTGCTAGGAGGCAAATGAATCATAAGATATGTGTGGTGGTGGCAAGGGAAGTACCCCCTTGCCTTAACTAGCTTCATGTTTAATTATATCCCGAGGAACAGAAAGAATGTCCAGGCATGGTTCCCAAAGCAAGCTGGTGATCTTCAAAGAACCACACAAGCTTGCTAAAGAGCCAGGGATGCCTCTCACACCTCCTGGCTAAGCTTTTATCACTTCCTTAGTGGGGAGGAATTAGATGTTAACATCAAAACCCCTCTGCATCCTATTTAATACTTTTTGAATTGCAATAATGTTTATGTGAATGCTAATAATCATATATGGTTTGGTTCATGGCATGGATTTAGTCATTCTCAATTAATTCTCTTATTTCTGTATTATCCAGCTAAAGAAAACCTCCAGCTCATGTTAAAGTTGGAATCTATTGTGGGGCTCTCAGCTTACATTTGCTGTCTAGATCCTGGTCCAAGACTGGCCAGAGTAGAGGAGCTATGTTTCTTAGTAAAAGGCATTGTAACAAGGTTTGTTTGGCCTGGATGTAACTCCTCAACCAAAACATTTGAAAACAGTAAAGTGCTATGGACAGATGAAACATGATTATAACGGGGATTATCTGTTATAAGGGCCTCTTCATGTCCTTGGTATGGTATGGCTGAGTAATGAGAAGCAAACCAGAGAGACAGGCATACTCTTCCTCCAGAAGTCATCAAACATCCGAGTCACAGGTGCTTTTTATGTTTTTGGCTTTTTTCCCCCCTCAACTGGTGACAAACTGTTCAACCGTTGCCTCAATTTTAAAGAGCATTTTCTATTGATTTTCTCTCTTAATTTAAAGGTATCATCAATTAAGGGCTAAATGAGGAACATTACCTATGATGGCAGTTTGTTTTCTATTTGATAGTCTTTTTATACGGGCACTAGAACAAAAGATAAACTTTCCCATTTTATTTTTTTCCTGAAAATTTTAAAGCACATTTGTAGCATATCTAATACTGCAGCTTATTATATTTTCAGGAGTAGTTTTCATCATAATGCCACTAAGATATATCAAGCACTGGTGTGATTAGTGGGGATGTACTTGATCGATTATATGCTAAAAAGGTGGTGATGAGGAAATGCCTAAAGGCCTCAAGACTGGGTACAAAACTTAAATATCAGAGTTTAAAGCGTTAAAAATTTGCCATTTTTTCCCTGCCATGTAAATGAGCAAAGTCAGTGATGACATCTGCTAGGCTGGTAACTGTTAAAAGAAAATGGAGCTTAAGAACCCATGATTTCTTAAGTACCCTAATTGCTCCAAGGCCAAAAAATGTGGCCCTCTCAGTCGTGTCCCTTGATCCATGAATCTGTAGTCAGTTAATAAGAACTATGCTATTAGCCAGTGTGATGTTTTGTCAGTTGCTAAAATCCCCAGTAATTTGAAAATATGCCTTGTGGCAGACACTGACGGTTGCCAAGGCATCCACTCCCCCTTCATCCTAGCTAACATCTAGCTAAAGTGTCAGAGAGAGAGACATTTATTTTAAGGAAATGGCTTATGAGATTGTGGAGGCCGGCAAGTCCACACTTTGTAGGGTGGATGGCAGGCTGGAGACACAGGGAAGAGTGGATGTTGCAGCTTGAGTTTGAAGGCAGACTGCTGGAAGAAATCCCTCTTCTTTGGGAAAGTCTTTTTTCTCTCAAGGCCTTTAGTGGATTGAATGAGGCTCACCCACATTATGAAGGGCAATTTGCTTTATTCAAAGTCTATCGATTTAAATTAATTTATCTAAAAAATATTTTCATAGCAATATCCAGACTAGTGTTTGACTCAATACCTAGGTGATATGACCTAGCCAAGTTGACACATAAAACTAACCATCATAGTCCCTTATGCAAACAAACTCATGTTAATAAAAACCTAAGGTGATCAGGCTATAAATGTATCCTAAATGCTCAAGTATTGTGGACATTACAGATTTAACAAAAAGCCTGTCAAACTTTGTATACCAAGGTAAAGCTTCATTTTTCTTCCTCTTTTAAATCCTATTAAAAGATGAATTGGGAGGCCAATGGGTTTCCAAAATAACTTAAAGATTTAATTCATGCCCCTAATGTGCAATGTCATGGTATATACTTTCACTAAGAACACAGACTTCCAAGGATTCAATCATTCAGTGGATACCACCAACTCATACTCTGTGGTCCAGATAGGATAAATGTTCAAGCTGAAAGGCCTCAGGTAAGATGGACTGCAAGACAGCCAGAGTGACAAAGCAGTTAGGGGGAGTGCCAATGCTATACTCATGGGCTGTGAGGCCACTATGCTGTGTCGGGGCTGTGTTCCCTGATGGTTACTCCCCTTTTCAGGTCTGTTCTCACTACTACAGCTGCACAGGAAATCCAAGTGTGCAGTTAAGGGCCTTGTTGACACAGGTGCCTTCAAGAGGAAGCAGAAATCACCACCATTCTTTTGAGTTGAGGGAGCCCGGGCTGGCCATTGCTCTAAAGACTTAAACTAGGGCGCAGGGCCTGGTTGAGCAAGGAGGCCTGTTGAGCAGTTGAAGGCAGGGGACCCAGAGGCTCAGGCTGTTTTCCTGAGGATATTGTAAGGAGACTCCTGAACTTGGGACTAACAAGGTGACCTTGGGATAACCACATAATCATTCCAGGTTTCAGATTTCCCTGGCCCTACATGTGGTTTATCACTTGCCCTTTGTAGAGTTCTTATAAGGATTAAATGAAACAACTCAGCTGAAAAGTCAAATTCAATCCCATACCCATAGCAAGTCATCTTGATACATTTATTTGTTCTTTAATCTGTTGATATTAAAGAATTAGTGGGGGGGCGGAGCAAGATGGCCGAATAGGAACAGCTCTAGTCTCCAACTCCCAGCGCGAGCGAAACAGAAGACCGGTGATTTCTGCATTTTCAACTGAGGTACTGGGGTCATCTCACTAGGGAGTGCTGGATAATCGGTGCTGGTCAGCTGCTGCAGCCTGACCAGTGAGAGCTGAAGCAGGGCGAGGCATCGCCTCACCTGGAAGCGCAAGGGGGAAGGGAATCCCTTTTCCTAGCCAGGGGAACTGAGACACACAACACCTGGAAAATCGGGTAACTCCCACCCCAATACTGCACTTTAAGCAAACAGGCACACCAGGAGAATATATCCCACACCTGGCCGGGAGGGTCCCACGCCCACGGAGCCTCCCTCACTGCTAACACAGCAGTCTGCGGCGATCTATCTGCAAGGCAGCAGCGAGGCTGGGGGAGGGGCGCCCGCCATTCTGAGGCTTAAGTAGGTAAACAAAGCCGCTGGGAAGCTCGAACAGGGTGGAGCTCACAGCAGCTCAAGGAAGCCTGCCTGTCTCTGTAGACTCCACCTCTGGGGACAGCGCACAGCTGAAGACCAACAGGGGAAGCAGCGGGGGCTGGTGCAGACGCGAACGACTCTGTCTCACAGCTTTGGGGAGAGCCGTGGATCTCCCAACACGGAGGTTGAGATCTGAGAACGGACAGACTGCCTGCTCAGGTGGGTCCCTGACCCCTGAGTAGCCTAGCTGGGAGACATCCCCCACTAGGGGCAGTCTGACACCCCACACCTCACAGGGTGGAGTACACCCCTGAGAGGAAACTTCCAAAGGAAGAATCAGACAGGTACACTCGCTGTTCAGCAATATTCTACTTTGGCAACCTCTGCTGCTGATACCCAGGCAAACAGGGTCTGGAGTGGACCTCAAGCAATCTCCAACAGACCAACAGACAGTCCTTCTGACTGTCAGAAGGAAAACTATCAAACAGGAAGGACACCTATACCAAAACCCCATCAGTACGTCACCATCATCAAAGACCAGAGACAGATAAAACCACAAAGATGGGGAAGAAGCAGGGCAGAAAAGCTGGAAATTCAAAAAATAAGAGTGCATCTCCCCCTGCAAAGGAGCACAGCCCATCGCCAGCAACGGATCAAAGCTGGTCAGTGAATGACTTTGACGAGATGAGAGAAGAAGGCTTCAGTCCATCAAACTTCTCAGAGCTAAAGGAGGAATTACGTACCCAGCGCAAAGAAACTAAAAATCTTGAAAAAAGAGTGGAAGAATTGACAGCTAGACTCATTAATGCAGAGAAGATCATAAACGAAATGACAGAGATGAAAACCATGACACGAGAAATACGTGACAAATGCACAAGCTTCAGTAACCGACTCGATCAACTGGAAGAAAGAGTATCAGCGATTGAAGATCAAATGAATGAAATGAAGCGAGAAGAGAAACCAAAAGAAAAAAGAAGAAAAAGAAATGAACAAAGCCTGCGAGAAGTATGGGATTACGTAAAAAGACCAAATCTACGTCTGATTGGGGTGCCTGAAAGTGAGGGGGAAAATGGAACCAAGTTGGAAAACACTCTTCAGGATATCATCCAGGAGAACTTCCCCAACCTAGTAGAGCAGGTCAACATTCAAATTCAGGAAATACAGAGAACGCCACAAAGATACTCCTCGAGAAGAGCAACTCCAAGACACATAATTGCCAGATTCACCAAAGTTGAAATGAAGGAAAAAATCTTAAGGGCAGCCAGAGAGAAAGGTCGGGTTACCCACAAAGGGAAGCCCATCAGATTAACAGCAGATCTCTCGGCAGAAACTCTACAAGCCAGAAGAGAGTGGGGGCCAATATTCAACATTCTTAAAGAAAAGAATTTTAAACCCAGAATTTCATATCCAGCAAAACTAAGTTTCATAAGTGAAGGAGAAATAAAATCCTTTACAGATAAGCAAATGCTTAGAGATTTTGTCACCACCAGGCCTGCCTTACAAGAGACCCTGAAGGAAGCCCTAAACATGGAAAGGAACAACTGGTACCAGCCATTGCAAAAACAAGCCAAAATGTAAAGACCATCAAGGCTAGGAAGAAACTGCATCAACTAACAAGCAAAATAACCAGTTAATATCATAATGGCAGGATCAAGTTCACACATAACAATATTAACCTTAAATGTAAATGGACTAAATGCTCCAATTAAAAGACACAGACTGGCAAACTGGATAAAGAGTCAAGACCCATCAGTCTGCTGTATTCAGGAGACCCATCTCACATGCAGAGACATACATAGGCTCAAAATAAAGGGATGGAGGAAGATCTACCAAGCAAATGGAGAACAAAAAAAAGCAGGGGTTGCAATCCTAGTCTCTGATAAAACAGACTTTAAACCATCAAAGATCAAAAGAGACAAAGAAGGCCATTACATAATGGTAAAGGGATCAATTCAACAGGAAGAGCTAACTCTCCTAAATATATATGCACCCAATACAGGAGCACCCAGATTCATAAAGCAAGTCCTTAGAGACTTACACAGAGACTTAGACTCCCATACAATAATAATGGGAGACTTCAACACTCCACTGTCAACATTAGACAGATCAACGAGACAGAAAGTTAACAAGGATATCCAGGAATTGAACTCATCTCTGCACCAAGCGGACCTAATAGACATCTATAGAACTCTCCACCCCAAATCAACAGAATATACATTCTTCTCAGCACCACATCGCACTTATTCCAAAATTGACCACATAATTGGAAGTAAAGCACTCCTCACCAAATGTAAAAGAACAGAAATTATAACAAACTGTCTCTCAGACCACAGTGCAATCAAACTAGAACTCAGGACTAAGAAACTCAATCAAAACCGCTCAACTACATGGAAACTGAACAACCTGCTCCTGAATGACTACTGGGTACATAACGAAATGAAAGCGGAAATAAAGATGTTCTTTGAAACCAATGAGAACAAAGATACAACATACCAGAATCTCTGGGACACATTTAAAGCAGTGTGTAGAGGGAAATTTATAGCACTAAATGCCCACAAGAGAAAGCAGGAAAGATCTAAAATTGACACTCTAACATCACAATTTAAAGAACTAGAGAGTCAAGAGCAAACATATTCAAAAGCTAGCAGAAGGCAAGAAATAACTAAGATCAGAGCCGAACTGAAGGAGATAGAGACACAAAAAACCCTCCAAAAAATCAATGAATCCAGGAGTTGGTTTTTTGAAAAGATCAACAAAATTGACAGACCGCTAGCAAGGCTAATAAAGAAGAAAAGAGAGAGGAATCAAATAGATGCAATAAAAAATGATAAAGGGGATATCACCACTGACCCCACAGAAATACAAACAACCATCAGAGAATACTATAAATGCCTCTATGCAAATCAACTAGAAAATCTAGAAGAAATGGATAATTTCCTGGACACTTACACTCTCCCAAGGCTAAACCAGGAAGAAGTTGAGTCCCTGAACAGACCAATAGCAGGCTCTGAAATTGAGGCAACAATTAATAGCCTACCCACCAAAAAAAGTCCAGGACCAGATGGATTCACAGCTGAATTCTACCAGAGGTACAAGGAGGAGCTGGTACCATTCCTTCTGAAACTATTCCAATCAATAGAAAAAGAGGGAATCCTCCCTAACTCATTTTATGAGGCCAATATCATCCTGATACCAAAGCCTGGCAGAGACACAACAAAAAAAGAGAATTTTAGACCATCTAAATTTTAGACCAATTTTAGATGAACATCGATGCAAAAATTCTCAATAAAATACTGGCAAACCGGATTCAGCAGCACATCAAAAAGCTTATCCACCATGATCAAGTGGGCTTCATCCCTGGGATGCAAGGCTGGTTCAACATTCGCAAATCAATAAACGTAATCCAGCATATAAACAGAACCAAAGACAAGAACCACATGATTGTCTCAATAGATGCAGAAAAGGCTTTTGACAAAATTCAACAGCCCTTCATGCTAAAAACGCTCAATAAATTCGGTATTGATGGAACGTACCTCAAAATAATAAGAGCTATTTATGACAAACCCACAACTAATATCATACTGAATGGGCAAAAACTGGAAAAATTCCCTTTGAAAACTGGCACAAGACAGGGATGCCCTCTCTCACCACTCCTATTCAACATAGTGTTGGAAAATCTGGCTAGGGCAATCAGGCAAGAGAAAGAAATCAAGGGTATCCAGTTAGGAAAAGAAGAAGTCAAATTGTCCCTGTTTGCAGATGACATGATTGTATATTTAGAAAACCCCATTGTCTCAGCCCAAAATCTCCTTAAGCTGATAAGCAACTTCAGCAAAGTCTCAGGATACAAAATTAATGTGCAAAATCACAAGCATTCTTATACACCAGTAACAGACAAGCAGAGAGCCAAATCAGGAATGAACTTCCATTCACAATTGCTTCAAAGAGAATAAAATACCTAGGAATCCAACTTACAAGGGATGTAAAGGACCTCTTCAAGGAGAACTACAAACCACTGCTCAGTGAAATAAAAGAGGACACAAACAAATGGAAGAACATACCATGCTCATGGATAGGAAGAATCAATATCGTGAAAATGGCCATACTGCCCAAGGTTATTTATAGATTCAATGCCATCCCCATCAAGCTACCAATGAGTTTCTTCACAGAATTGGAAAAAACGGCTTTAAAGTTCATATGGAACCAAAAAAGAGCCCGCATTGCCAAGACAATCCTAAGTCAAGAGGACAAAGCTGGAGGCGTCACGCTACCTGACTTCAAACTATACTACAAGGCTACAGTAACCAAAACAGCATGGTACTGGTACCAAAACAGAGCTATAGACCAATGGAACAGAACAGAGTCCTCAGAAATAATACCACACATCTACAGCCATCTGATCTTTGACAAACCTGAGAGAAACAAGAAATGGGGAAAGGATTCCCTATTTAATAAATGGTGCTGGGAAAATTGGCTAGCCATAAGTAGAAAGCTGAAACTGGATCCTTTCCTTACCCCTTATACGAAGATTAATTCAAGATGGATTAGAGACTTAAATGTTAGACCTAATACCATAAAAACCCTAGAAGAAAATCTAGGTAGTACCATTCAGGACATAGGCATGGGCAAGGACTTCATGTCTAAAACACCAAAAGCAACGGCAGCAAAAGCCAAAATTGACAAATGGGATCTAATTAAACTAAAGAGCTTTTGCACAGCAAAAGAAACTACCATCAGAGTGAACAGGCAACCTACAGAATGGGAGAAAATTTTTGCAACCTACTCATCTGACAAAGGGCTAATATCCAGAATCTACAAAGAACTCAAACAAATATACAAGAAAAAAACAAACAACCCCATCAAAAAGTGGGCAAAGGATATGAACAGACATTTCTCAAAAGAAGATATTCATACAGCCAACAGACACATGAAAAAATGCTCATCATCACTCGCCATCAGAGAAATGCAAATCAAAACCACAATGAGATACCATCTCACACCAGTTAGAATGGCAATCATTAAGAAGTCAGGAAACAACAGGTGTTGGAGAGGATGTGGAGAAATAGGAACACTTTTACACTGTTGGTGGGATTGTAAACTAGTTCAACCATTATGGAAAACAGTATGGCAATTCCTCAAGGATCTAGAACTAGATGTACCATAGGACCCAGCCATCCCACTACTGGGTATATACCCAAAGGATTATAAATTATTCTACTACAAAGACACATGCACACGTATGTTTATTGCGGCACTATTCACAATAGCAAAGACTTGGAATCAACCCAAATGTCCATCTGTGACAGACTGTATTAAGAAAATGTGGCACATATACACCATGGAATATTATGCAGCCACAAAAAAGGATGAGTTTGCGTCCTTTGTAGGGACATGGATGCAGCTGGAAACCATCATTCTTAGCAAACTATCACAAGAAGAGAAAACCAAACACCGCATGTTCTCACTCATAGGTGGGAACTGAACAATGAGATCACTTGGACTCGGGAAGGGGAACATCACACACTGATAGGGGCCTATCATGGGGCGGGGGAGGGAGGGATTGCATTGGGGAGTTATACATGATATAAATGATGAATTGATGGGTGCTGACGAGTTGATGGGTGCAGCACACCAACATGGCATAAGTATACATATGTAGCAAACCTGCACGTTATGCACATGTACCCTAGAACTTAAAGTATAATAATAAAAAAAAAAAAAATTAGTGAATGGAAAATATGTTTAGCTTTCACTGGTGGCAATTTAAATTTTAAAGAATTGCTATTCACCTCATGGTCACTTAGGGACATGTTGACAGTGATTCAGATTGAGCACTGTGGTTACAGTCTTTACAGAGATCTGATTTAGACAGGATGGTATCTTAACCTAAACTGTCCATTAATTGGGACTTCAAAATACATGTCCCCTTCAATGGCTCCTTTATCTCTGGGAAGCTAGGTGGTATCAGCCGTGTGACTTAAAGTGGGGCAGGGAGGCAGGAAAGGGCAACACTGGGCCGATAAAGGAGAGGATTTTGGAATGGGGAAGAGAGAAGGGAGCAAGTCCTACATTTCTTTATGTTTCTTTTATTTATTCCTGGTTATAAAAGCATGCATGCAAAATGTGGAAAACTTGGAAACTAAATTGCAAATAGAAGTAAGAAAAAAATAATCCACAAGCTTAGCTCCTAAAGAATGATTACTCTTAACATCATTGATTGTATATTTCCTTTTCTAAGTTTTTTCTATGTTTTCCTTATTACATAGTGATTATATGTACCTTTTGCATTGCAGTTTTCAATCTAACATTTTAATATAAGAGTTTACCCGTGCTAACAAAATATGCACATTATTTTAAAGGCTTTATCATATTGTGTCAAGTTGAATGTGTCCTAACTTACTTCCACCATTTTATTATTGAGCATTTAGATTATGAATATTCTTTATATTACAAATTCAGTATAACTCATTTTCGTACAACATTTAAAATACTCTCTTACATCATCAGTTATAGGTTTTCAAACATGGAATTACTGGGAAAAAGAGTGCTTGGATATGCTAAAGGCTTACATGATGGTAAAAGGTTGTGCCCATCTATACTTTCCCAGCCATGGAAAAGAGTACCACTAATTTAATTTAAAAAACGACTTGAAGCACAAACCTCTATTCCCTTTATTTCTAATGAGGTTCAATACTTCCCCATATATTTGTTAACTTGTGCATATTCTTAGCCCACAGTGATAATTGTTTAATGTATTTTTCAAAGGATATTACAAATACATTGGAGTATCTCTAAAGCATACTGTGGAATAAAACCCTGTCACTAGCAGCAACATGGATGAAACTGGAGGTCATTACATTAAGTGAAATAAGTCAGGCACAGAAAGACAAATATTATATGTTCTCATTCACATGTGGGCACTAAAAAAGTGGACCTCATGGAGGTAGAGAGTAGAATGGTGGTTACAAGTGTCTGGGAAAGGAAGTGAGGAGGAAGGGATGAAGAGAAGTTGGTTAAGGGGTACAAAAATACAGTTAAATGGAAGGAAAAAGTTATGGCATTCAATAGTATAGTAGGGAAATTAACAACAATTTATTGTATATTTCAAAGTAGCTAGAAGAGAAGAATTGTAACATTTTCAACACAAAGAAAAGATAAATGTTTCGGGTGATAGATATTCCAGTTACCCTGATTTGATCATGACACATTGTATACAGGTATCAAAATGTCACATATACCGTCAAAATACATACAACTAAGATATATCAATAAAAATAAATAAATAAATAAACAAATAAAATATACTGTGGAGTTTATTCCAAAAGGACAAGATGCAATTTATGAAGTATGTGGGCTGTGTGAATACCAAATAATAAGTGACTAGTTAGTGACAATTCCAAGGAAAGAGAAATGAAGCCTTAAGTTTTCTTAGAAAAACCAAAGCAAATGCCACAAACTTAATGAGCTGTGTTTTGATTTCAGTTCCAAGAATAATTTTTCTCCCATTCCCTGAAAACAATTTTCCAAATTGTTCTGTGTTAAAGGTAGTATAGGCACACCTTGGGCATATTGTGGGTTCAATCCCAGACCACCACAATAAAGTGAATATCACAAAAAAGTGAGTCACACAAATTTCTTGTTTCCCAGTGCATATAAAAGTTAGATAGACTATACTGTAGTCTATTAACTGTTGTGCACATAAAATTTATGTTTACAACATTCTGTAGTCTTTTAATTGTGCAACAGCATTGTGCCCAAAAAATGTACATAACTAATTAAAAATACATTATTGTTAAAGAAACACTAAAAATAATCTGAGCCTTCAGTAAGTTGCAATCTTTTGTTGGTTGAGGGTCTTGATGTTTGTCAATGGTTGCTGACTGATCAGGGTGGTGGATGCTGAGGGTTGGGGTGGCTTTGGCAGTTTCTTAAAATAAGACAATTATGAAGTCTGCCATGTTGATTGATCTTCCTTTCATGAAAGATTTCTCTGTAGCATGTGATGCTGTTTGATAGCATTTTACTTACAGTAAAACTTTTTCAAAGTTGAAGTCAATCCTCTCAAACCTGGGCTACTGCTTTATCAACTAAGTTTATGAACTATTCTAAATCATTTTTTGTCATTTCAACAATGTTCATAGTATCTTGACCAGGAGTAGATTCCATTTCAAAAAACCATTTTCTTTGCTCATTCGTAAGAGGCAACTCTTCACCTGTTCAAGTTTTCTCATGGGATTGCAGCAATTCAGTACATTGTCAGGCTCCACTTCTAATTCTAGTTCCCTTGCTATTTCTAACACATCTGCAGTTACTTCCTCCACTGAAGTCCTGAATCCCTCAAAGTCATCAATGTGGGCTGGAATCAACTTTTTCCAAATACCTGCTAATATTTTTACCTCTTCTTACAAATCACAAATGCTCTTAATGACATCTAGAATGGTGAATCCTTTCCAAAAGGTTGTTTTCAATTTACTTTGCCAAGATCTACCAGAAGAATCACTATGTGTGGCTGTTATAGCCTTATGAAATGTATTTCTGAAATAATAAGACTTAAAAGTCAAAATTACTGCTTGATCCTGGGCTGCAGCGTGGATGTTATGTTAGCAGACATGAAAACAACATTCATCTCCTTGTATATTTTCATCAGAGCTCCTGGGTGATCAGATGCATTGCCAATGAGCAATAATATTTTGAAAGGTATCTTTTTTTTTTTTTTTTTTTTCTGAGCAGTAGGTCTTAACAGTGGGCTTAAAATATTCAATAAACCATGCTGTAAACATATACACTATCATTCGGGCTTTGTTGTTTTGTTTATAGAACACAGGCAGAGTAAATTTAGCATAGTTTTAAAGGACGTAGGATATTTGGAGTGCTAAAATGAGCATTGGCTTCAACTGGAAGTCACCAGTTGCATCAGCCCCTAACAAGACAGCCTGTTCTTTGAAGCCAGGTATTGACTTCTTTTTAGTTATGAAAGTTGTAGATGGCATTTTCTTCCAATAAAAGGTTGTTTTGTCAACATTGATGAAATCTATTGTTTAGTGTAGCCACCTTAATCAATGATCTTAGCTAGATCTTCTGGATAACCTACAGCTTCTCCATCAGCACTTGTTGCTTCACCTTGCACTTTTATGTTATAGAGATGGATTCTTTCCTTAAACCTCATAAACCAACCTCTACTAGCTTCAAACTTTTCCACTGCAGCTTCCTCACCTCTCTCAGTGTTCACGGAATAGAAGAGTTAGGGCCTTGCTCTGAATATGGCTTTGACTTAAGGGAATGTTGTGGCAGGTTTGACCTTCTATCCAGACCACACAAACTTTCTCCCCATCAGCAATAAGGCTGTTCCATTTTTATCATTCATGTGTTCACTGGAGTAGCACTTTGAACTTCCTTCAAGAGCTTTTCCTTTGCATTCACAACCTGGCTAACTGGCTCAAGAAACCTAGCTTTTGGCCTATCTTGGTTCTCAACATGCCTTCCTCACTAATCATTTCTAACTTTAAGGTGAGAGATGTGCAACTTTTCTTTTTTATTTTTTTTCTGAACACTTAGAGGCCATTATAGGGCCATTAATTAACTGAATTTAGTATTGTTGTGTCTCAGGGAATAAGGAGGCCTGGGGAGAGGGAGAGAGATGTGAGAACCACCAGTCAGTGGAACAGTCAGAATACACACAATACTGATAGATTAAGTTTGTCCTGTCTTATATGGGTGTGGTTTGTGGTGCCCCCAATTATAATAGCAACATCAAAGATCACTGATTACAGATGACTATAACAATAATAATGAGAAAGTTTGATATATAACAGAAAAGCCTGAAGTATTGTGAGAATTACCAAAATGTGACACAGAGACATGAAGTGAGCCTATGCTATTGGAAAAAGTACCCTCGACAGACTTGCTCAATGCAGGGTTGCCACAAACCTTCAATTTGTAAAAAATGTAATATCTGTGAAGCATAGCAAAGTAAAGTACAATAAAATGAGATATGTCTATGGCAGTACAAAATGACAAAACTTAGAGTGAACAATTCTTATAATGAAGCAAAGAGCTAGAAAGCCAATTTGTTTCCAGGGAAAGTAGGAATGTTGCTCCCAAACCAATTAGACCCAAAATGATTATGACTGATATGTATGGTCTGGGCTCACTCTGAAAAGTTTTGTTTCCTGAAGAAGACCTTAAAATACAAGTACTATATGTCTTTATTCATAATGTTTGAATGAATGCATACAACAAATTGTCAAGAAGATAAACCTATATATAATGAAAAAATGACAAAGGGGATGATTCAGTAGTATCCCATTTTCTGTATAACTTCCAAAATAAGTAATTCATCATTCATTCTCTAATATATTTAATTTTTTAATCTCCCAAAGCTAAAAATTTTAGACTAACACTGATAACAGAAATACATTTTAATGCAAAATATATGAAGCAAAATGCCTAACAAAGAACCAAATGATTATAATTACAACTTTAAAATTCTCAAAATGCTTTAACTGAACTAAATAATCAAACAGAACAGTAGGAAATATAGACTGTTTTTCATTGAGACGAAAAGAAGAAAGTTAAAGTTATAGGTTACCACCTTTTTCTTAGAGACTTGACACTGTCTGGGTCCTCTCCTGATGGATGCCATGTTTCTAATATGACTCTCTCATTTAGAGCTGCACAAGAGACAGCCCCAGGTATTTTATACAGTTATTACTTCTGAAGCTATTCATATTGTAGCATGAATGTCTACCTTTAATTCCTGCTCCTAATTTTTTGTGGACAATAATTTTTATTATTATAATTATTCACAGCCCATAGTATCTCAAAAAACATATGCATATGGTAACCACTGGACAAATAGCTAGAAATTAAACCAATGTAACAAAAATGGTTTTATTTAAATAAGGAAAGGAATGTACCTCATGGGTAGCGGGAGTGAATATGGGTCTGAAAGTGGCCTCACAAAAGTGGTCGTCTGTGTATCCTCACAGATCTGCTATCAACTATTGAGATTTCATACGCAAACACAAAATGTGCTCTTCTTAGAATCTGACACACAATGTTTTAAAAACTCACTTGCTTGACAATGAAAATTCTAGAAGAATGTGCCAAAGACTAGCATCTAAAGTAAATCAGTTCTAACCAAGAAGGGAGTTTCAGATTGAATGAAGGGCAGAGGAGCTACTGGACAAAGTGGACAAGCAGCACTGAGTGTCCACACTGCCACAATATTCAAGTCACATAATCCTTAAATGTGTTACATGATGAATTTGGCTGTAGCACTTGTGTAATGTTGAAGGGTTACACAGTTTGTTGCTATATAAATAAAATTAACTCCTCCAAGGCATCCTTCAAAAAACAAGAATGTGATCCAGGTACAACATAAAAGACTGTCTGCTCATAGGCCATACAACTGTGGTACTTTGAAAGACATACTTCTCTGTCAAACTGGGTCTTAGAGACATTTCAGGAAGCAAAAACAGGCCACATATTTCATGGATTTCTTTCCTAGACAGGTTCCTGTGATTGAATTGAGCAATACAGAAAAATAGGGAATGAACTAAGTTTCTCCATCCCTTTGGGTTTCAGCCAATAATAATCTCAAGACATAATACAAGATTAAAGCAGGAACATTTCCAATTTCTCCTCAGCATCTCCTTTCTGCCAGCTTTGATTAAACAAGTGTGGGTATGTTCTATTTGAGCTAGACACATTGAATGTAGAAGACTCCTCAGTAACCCTCCTCTTTCTTAAAACAAACAAACAAACAAAAAAAGGAACAAGGGCACACTGGCTGTTGCATGTCTTTCCAAGTATCCTTCTATGAATGGTTCTTTATTTTATAATGCTCAGCTTCTGAGACTCAGGAGCTGTCATGCAATGTTGACACGAACATGATGCAAGATTAAGTGAAATGGGACTACCTAAGCCTCCTGCCTCCTCATTAAGTTGCTAGAAATATGAAATGAAAACTTAAAATATAGTCTTGGCAGCCATTGCTGATTTTTTTTACAACTTATTTTTCCAATATCTGACAAATTCTTGAGACAACATTGTATGAGAGAAATAGCAAATGGTTGGAATCAGAAGATCTTGCTTTTGCAAGGCAAGGTTCTTCCATTTATAAGTGATGTGATTCTGAGGTGGTACAGGAACTACTCAGCATTGCTGGTATTTGATAAATGCAATGTGTCATTTAATTGTAACTAATAATAGACCCCTGCATACAACTCATGGTGAATGTGGGGTCGAGAGGCTGTGACTGCACTCTATTGCTACTTATCGTTTAGTAAATTTGGTGACTTTTCTTACCTGGGGAGAAGAGGAATAGGTACATATTGAAATAAATGAAATCGTGTAGGTACTGATACTTCCTTTTATTTGTGGGGGAATATGTTGAAACACAGTATAGTATACTTTAATAACTGCTAGTGTTTGACATTCCAATGATTTCACCATCCCTTAAAGATCAAACCCCAATTCTTCACGCAAACTGACCCAACCACTTGTCGTCATCCTGCTACAATAGTGGTCTGCTTCAGGCCCTCCACACACCTTGGGGGACTCTGTTTGGTTTGCTCATGCCACACCTTGTCTGAGAGTGTCTCCTGATTCCTCCTCTTCAACTGAGTTCTATCTAGGATGCCCTCCTTTTCCATGAAATCCCTTTAGGACATCTAATACTCTCTGAGTCCTTTTCTCTAAAATTCCTAAAGCCTCATTTTGTACTATGCATCTGGCTACTCTTGAACATTGTCCTGTTCTATTTGGGTCACAAAGACTCATGTGCTTTCTATGTGCCAGGCTCTGGTGCTACAAATGGAGTTGACGAAGACAGTGTCCCTGTCCTGGCGGTGTTTACCACCAGTTGGTAACAAATGTCAGTGTAGCGCATGCAGCCATGGCAGATGTTTGAGTCAAATGCTACACAGGACTTGCCCAACTTGGTAGGTGCAGAATCATAATATGCAGTCATCTCACTTTCTCCAACTCCTTATGTCTCTTGCATCCTGATCTTCTAGTTCCCTCTTCTCATTTAAGAAAAACTTGACACCTGGCTCATTCTTCACTTCCATACTGTGGCACTACCCTGGTTTTTTCCAATCATATAGGCGCTGGTATTTTGGTCCCTTAACTTCTTCTAGACATTGTCTCCTCTTCCCATGGTCACCACTCAACTGATCTACTTTAGAAATTCATCTTTTTCTCTATATAGAATTTTCATTTTTTCCAATTTTCTTTGTCAAGTACTCCCACTGTGACAGTTCTTCGACTTTACCAGATACTTCTGGTTGATTGACGCCTGCATTTTCTCCCCATCCATCCAGAGCCCCTTTCTGTTTTTCCTTACTATCCAGATTCTGTCTTTACTTTCTTCACTGTCCAATATCCTTAACTCCATTACCCTCTGACCTGTCCCAAGCCTCACAAAAACTCACAATCTGTGGGAAGATTGAAAGAAAACAGATTCATGATTAGTTACAGGAACTTGACTTGAATGTCTGCATCTCCAACTCCTGTAATGCCTATTTAGATCTACTCTTATTTCTTCCAACATCCAACTGTCTTGTTCTCAGTGCTTCACCTTACCCCACCTTGACTGAGAAATAGAAGGCATGGATGAACCTCTCTCTGTTGATCACTCCCAGACGTATGCTCATCTACAATCCCAGTCTCCTCCCTCCCTTTGTTGTTGCAGGACTTTTCCTCCTCCTTTCAAGCTGCCATGTGGGGACCCAGATGCGCTCCTTGCTCTGACAAAGTCAGACACAAGACCTGCGCAGCACCCAGCCTTGGGTACTGGGTGCTCAAAGAACCACTTTTCTGTTTCAGTTTGTGTCTCTGGAATGAATGAATATATATATATGTATTTTTTTTTTTGTAGCCCAGAGCCTGATTCCTTGGAGACCCCAAGAAAACTTGGCAGCTGTCCCCATTAACTAGCTCTTTGGGAAATTTCTAGGTCTTGATGAATTACAGGATACAAGAGAGTAAACAGGGCAGGGAGAGGAGAAAGGAGGAAAGAAGGAAAAGGTATGGGAGTCAGGGGCTTCTGAATGTGTGCTCCCAGGACCTGCTCATCTCAGCTTCACTCACTAACAGTCATTTTGGAAGCATGCAGCAAATACGAATCACAATGCACACTACAGATGCTAGGATCAGCACAGACAAATACCAAACACTGGTTTATCAAACTCATCAGTTTCCAAATACTCAACAGATCAAATAAGTGCTCTGCTAGTCGCTGAGGGAGAATGTGAAATGCCATGCTTGTTACTTCCTTCACAAGGTTGTCTTCATCTCCCCTTTCACAGCATTGATTCTTTTTTATCTTTTACAATCTTGCTTTTATTTATTGTCCTCTATGAAGCTTTCCCCAAGCCGCAGGGCCAATCTCTCCTTGCTCAGTGCCCCCATAGCCAACATACAAGTTAGTCAGGGCATGTATCTTCACATACGAAGGCCCAGCACTTATGTATCACACCATCCGCTATGCCTCTGAGTCACTCATAATTGGCCTAATTCACCATCATGTTTCCTGCACCCAGCATCATTCCTAAGAATCCAACACATGCTTGTGGAATGAATGAACGAAAGGATGAGACCAGATGAGAAATTCCAAAAAGATGAATAACATATGTAGGAGCTACATCTTCAATCCCAAGAAAGCCCTTTCCATTCACGCCCAGGTGCTCCTGGGTGGCCCCCTCTCATCCTCCCTATAAAGATCAACCGGTTTCCTTATCCATGCATCTCTCTTCAGTAAGCTCTTTACTTTGGTCAATACTCTGTGTTGATCTACCAATGATAGCTGGTCCTACCTGACTGAAGGAAGTGGCAGGTGAATCTCTCTAAATCACCAGCATAGACCCTGGGAATGCACCAGCTACTCACCTCGCTTGCTGGCAGACGCAGCAGACCCAGGCTTTTTCATGCTTCTGGTAGGAGCAGCAGCTCTTGCAGACATTGAACTTGCAATCTCCACACTGGCGCTTGGTGTTGACGAGGAAGGTGAAGGGCGAGCAGCAGCGCATGCAGCAGTGCTCCACGAACTGCTGGTGCTTCGAGAGAATGCTGCACTTGCTGCCTTCCTCATCCAGCTTCTGCTTCAGCTCACTGGGAAACCAAGGTAGGGGAAACGGGAGGAGGAGAGAAACACAACATCAGGTCAGAGGCTGTCTCCCCAAAGCACCCACCTTGGCCCTCCCTTAGGCCAAGCTACCATGTAGGACCTTCCTGGAAAACAAGAGAACTCAGAAAGATCAACTGCTCAACATTATGACCAGAGAAGAATCCAACACATGCTTGTGGATTAGTTTTGTGTACTCCTGTATGTCAGATTTTCTATGAGAAAGCATGAAAACCTTATTACTTACATTTCAGAGACTACATTGAGATACAAGTTATTAAAAAACTAATAAGCACATCCTTGAAAAATAAAACCTTTAACTTAATTAATGCCTTTTTAAAGGAGCAGGAGATCACTTATGATAAAACATTAATCCTCACACAGCCCAGCTGGGAATATGATAAATGCAGTCCTGGCTTTACTTAACATCCCTGGAAACTGAAGTACCCAAGGATTTTAAAAGCTTTCAAATCTATATGAGTCAATAAGGATTCTATGCATGATGGGCAGATCAAGGCACTTGTGATTCAGAGTTGGATAAAAGAACAATTCTGTTCTTCTAAAAAACTCCTGATCACTGGGCACACAGCCAACCACATTAATGCAAAACATGACAGTGCATACACTCCTCTCTGTGCTCAGTGAGAAGAAAAATACACTGCAAACAGGTTGAGTAACCTGGGGGAAAAAATGAAAAAAAAAAATTCCTCTGAATCAGCAGGTTTGAGTTGTTTTTCCTGCTACAAAAATGGGGGCCCCCAAAGAACAGTAGAAAAATTATTATTTTTACTACTATTTTACTATTACTATACTATATTACTAGACTATAATTTTTACTATTTTAGTACTACTCTATTACTACACTACTACTTTTACTATTTTCCTACTGTTACACACTATCATTATAATAGTAAAACACAGTCACCCACTTATAATGGTTCAACTTACGATTTTTCAACTTTCTGATGATGCAGAAACTATATGGATTCATTAAAAAGCACCAGAAAGTGATACAATACTCTATCATGATGCTGAGCATAGCAGCAGTGAGCCACAGCTCCCAGTCAGCCATGAGGTCATGAGGGATATAGTCTACGGTGTACTATGTTTTACTATGTTGTCAGATGAGTTTGCCTAGCTGCAGGCTAATGTAAGTGTTCTGGGCATGTTTAAGTTGACTGGGCTAAGCTGTAATGTTCAGTAGGTTAGGTGTATTAAATGCATTTTCAACTTATGATAGTTTCAACTTATGATGGGTCTACTAGGACGCAATCCCACTGTAAATCAAGGAGCATCTATATTTTACTGCAGCATTTTACTATCATAATACTTGAAAGTATTTTACTACTTTTACTGCTACTATTGTTTTACTACTGTTTTACTTCATTACTTTTTTTTAACTTTTTATCTTTACTACTATTTTTATTTTTACTATGACTATTTACTACTCTTTACTACTATCACTATTTTTCTGTACCCAGTTGTGATTGTGCAGTTAATACTGGATATATTTATGATGTATGTGGCAAATATTTTCTCCTGTTCTGTCCTTGTCTTTTTATGTTTATGATGTTTATTCTTGTTTAGAAATGCTTAATTTTTCTGTAGTTAAATCTGTCAGGCTTTTCTTTCATGGACATTGGGCTTTATGTCTTGCTTAAGAAGGCCTAGACCACCCCATCAGTTTATGTACATAGTCAATTAGCCCCTGTATAGGTTGAAGGTTGGCACTCTCAAATGATATGCCCATGCCCTAAATCACTGGAAACTGTAGCTTTTACTTTATTTGGAGAAGGGGTCTTCTTATAAATTAAGAATATCGAGATGTAGTTATCTTGCATTTTCTGAGTGAGCTCTAAATCCAATGACAACTGTCCTTTAAGAGACACACAGAGAAGGCAATATGAAGACAAAGGCAGAGATTGGAGTGCTGTGGCTACAATCCCAGTAACACCAAGGTTTGCCAGAAGCCACCAAAAGCTAGGAAAGAGGCATGGGCAGATTCTCCCCCAGAGACTTGGGAGGGAGTGTGGCCCTGCCAACGCCTTGATTGTAGACTTTTGACCTCCGGAAGAGGGAAATGATACATTCTTGTTGTTTTAAGCCACCTGTTTGTGGTAATTTGTTACAGCAGCCTCAGGAAACTAATATAGTTTCTAGTTTTTTTTTTTTTTAAAAAAGGAAAACAGTAAGTATAAACTTTCCTCAACACTATATCCTCATCTAGTTGCCACTCTCTAATAGTCCTAACCTCTTCTAGTTAAAATTCCTGAAAGAACCATCCCTGGTAGTCAGTATATGTTCTTTATTCCCATCACTCCTGGGTCCACTCCAGTGGACCTTTTGTTCTTTTTCTTAAATAAAAGAAAAACTCTGCTGGAGATCCCCCACTAACCTTCATGTTGAAAGATCCAAGGGGACTTTCTAGGCCTTGTCTTACCTGATTATTCTTCCATTCTTGAAATACTCTCTTCCCTTCCTCATGTTACTCTTGTTTTCCTTAGCCCTTTTCCAATTCCTTTGCAAGCTATCTCTTCCTCCTGTTCTGACTTTTTAAATGTTAGACAAGACTTTTTAAGGAATAAAATATTTATTCACTAATGAAGATTATTTTCAACATTAATGTTAACCTTTTACTGAATAGATTGTTTGAGTCATGGTCTATATGACTAGGTAGCCTTTCTCCACCCCAACTTTCCCCAAGCATGGACAAATCCCTTCTTTTCAGTTCACTGAAGCAGCAGACTGTCAGGTGTGGTGGGTGATGGACATTTATTACCAATGGCTTAAGGTAGTGGAAGGTGATGGAAGAGAAACTCAGCTCCAGGCAGAACAGAAAACCATTTCATGTGGGCACGCTGCAGTTAAAGTCCTCAGCCACCATCTCTGGGATTCCTTCCGAGGCCCTGTTACTGGACATGTTGCTGTGCCATCTCTGCCTATCCAGGTTCCCATATGTCCCCTCTCTTATCTTGTTCCAGGGCCCTTCATGGCTGATTAGAGGAAAATTATCCAAAGCTGTGACCTAACTGATAAAAAATGGCTGCATATGTAGGAGTCACCCTTGTCTGACTCACAAGGCATGGGAGTAAATGAATCAGGACACAGGTAAGCAAGAAGGAAGATCACAAGAATTACCTTTCTTTCTCTTCCCCACCCCCTTGTTCCCTCTCTCTCCTTCCCCTGTCCCCATATTTTTAAATTAAAAGGATGGTATTATTTATACTGTTTTAATTATGAAACCTAAAAAATGGTCCATTTTTGTTTAGGTTTTCAAGTGTGTTGGTATAAAGTGGTTCACAGATTTCTCTCATGATTGTAAGATCTCTGCTACCTCTGTCATTATGTCCCTCTTTTCTTTCAGAATATTGTTTATTTGGCCCTTGTTCAGTAAGTTCAGAGGTTTACTTATTTCATTAATTTTAAGGATAACTAGCTTTTAGTTAGGTTGATGGTTGTCTACACTGCTTATTTGTTCTCCATTGCAATAAGGTCCAGCCTTTATTATTTCTTCCTTCTACTGGTTTGAGTTTATTACTTTCTCTAACCTTTAACAAGTAAAATTTTTTAAAGTAAATGGACTTTTAACATTTACTCTTTCCTAATCTATGCATTTAAGGCTATAAAATTTTCTCAACACATCTCTTTTGTTGTACCTTGCAGGTTTTAAATAAGAAAATTTTTATTGTCATTTAGTCTTACATATTTTATAATTCTCAGGTTTAAAATTTTCCAAATTTGTGGCTTTTGTTATTAACTTTTTTTAACATTTTGATCAGAAAGTCTCAAATAAATTCTTTGGTATTCATTGAGACTTTCATTATAGCTTCATGGTTAGCCAATTTGTGTAAAGCCCATGTGTGTTTGAAAAGAATGTTTATTCTCTACTGACTGATAACAAGATGTTAACCAAAAAGTCACTGAGGCAGGTCTCAATGGATAGAGGTTAATTTAGCCAAGGTTGAGGACACTTCCGGGAAAAACACAAGTCATGGGAGCATCTGTGACCTGAGATTTTTCCAAAGAGGGTTTTGGGAACTTCAGTATTTAAAGGAGAAAGTCTGAGCCAGAGAGAAAACAGGAAGTGGGGGTAGGCAATGATGTAAATGGTTACATTCTTGTGAGGCTCTGATTAGCATTCACAAATCTACATTTCACATGTGAAAAGAGGGCGTAGAGGGAAAAGTCAATTCTGCATCCATCTCAGGGTAGGCAGAAGGATGATTTCTGGTCTTGTCATTGTCCCGTACCTATGACGTTAAGCTGGTAATTGATATTGTAAGATAAGAGTCAGCAGAACTCAGTTTTAAGACTAGTTTATAGGGGGATATGTATCCTGAAAGATTTAGTGGCTCACAAGGAATTTCCTTGTGAAAAATTTGTGAGGAAGACCATCTGGGGCAATATGTGTTGTAAAAGGAACATAAAGTCCCTGGAACCCAAACCCACTAAACCAAAGGGAAAAGTCAAGCTGGGAACTAGACCATGCAAACCTGCCTCCCTTTGTTCCTAAATAGACAACTACAAGATAAAAGGCTATATACCTCCCTTGCAATTTGCTCACAAGGAAGGCCCTTTAGTTCCTTTCAATTTTACCCTGACAGTGTAAATTAACATCTTGTCTTCACAGGCACGGGACAAAGGACTGAATTAAAAGTGGCTTGGCTCACCTGAGACAAATGTGTATCTGACTGCTTTCTGTACTCCGTGATTATTGTATCTTATGCAAAAAATGCAGATTCATTGAGAGTGAGACAAATATATTCATATTGAAATTACTAATAGATTTGGACTTTTTTCGACTATGCTATGTTTTATTTTCTTTTTTTTATTATTACACTTTAAGTTCTAGGGTACATGTGCACAATGTGCAGGTTTGTTACATATGTATACATGAGCCATGTTGGTGTGCGGCACCCATTAACTCGTCATTTACATTAGGTATGTCTCCTAATGCTATCCCTTCCCCCTACCCCCTCCCCACAATAGGACCCAGTGTATGATGTTCCCCTTCCTGTGTCCAAGTGATCTCATTGTTCAATTCCCACCTATGAGTGAGAACATGCGGTATTTGGTTTTCTGTTCTTGCGATAGTTTGCTGAGAATGATGGTTTCCAGCTGCATCCACGTCCCTACAAAGGACACAAACTCATCCTTTTTTATGGCTGCATAATATTCCATGGTGTATATGTGCCACATTTTCTTAATCCAGTCTGTCACTGATGGACATTTGGGTTGATTCCAAGTCTTTGCTATTGTGAATATGCCGCAATAATCATATGTGTGCATGTGCCTTTATAGCAGCATGACTTATAATCCTTTGGGTATATCCCCAGTAATGGGATGGCTGGGTCAAATGGTATTTCCAGTTCTAGATCCTTGAGGAATCGCCACACTGTTTTCCACAATGGTTGAACTAGTTTATACTCCCACTAACGGTATAAAAGTGTTCCCATTTCTCCACATCCTCTCCAGGACCTGTTGTGTCCTGATTTTTTAAATGATTGCCATTCTAACTGGTGTGAGATGGTATCTCATTGTGGTTTTGATTTGCATTTCTCTGATGGTGAGTGACGATGAGCATTTTTTCATGTGTCTGTTGGCTGTATGAATGTCTTCTTTTGAGAAGTGTCTGTTCATATCCTTTGCCCACTTTTTGATGGGGTTGTTTGTTTTTTTCTTGTAAATTTGATTGAGTTCCTTATAGGTTCTGGATATTAGCCCTTTGTCTGATGAGTAGATTGCAAAATTTTTCTCCCATTCTGTAGGTTGCCTGTTCACTCTGATGGTAGTTTCTTTTGCTGTGCAGAAGCTCTTTAGTTTAATTACATCCCATTTGTCAATTTTGGCTTTTGTTGCTGTTGCTTTTGGTGTTTTAGACATGAAGTCCTTGCCCATGCCTATGTCCTGAATGGTATTCCCTAGGTTTTCTTCTACGATTTTGATGGATTTAGGTCTAACATTTAAGTCTCTAATGCATCTTGAATTAATTTTCGTATAAGGAGTAAGGAAAGGATCCAGTTTCAGCTTTCTACTTATGGCTAGTTAATTTTCCCAGCACAATTTATTAAATAGGGAATCCTTTCCCCATTTCCTGTTTTTGTCAGGTTTGTCAAAGATCAGATGACTGTAGATATGTGGTATTATTTCTGAGGGCTCTGTTCTGTTCCATTGGTCTATATCTCTGTTTTGGTACCAGTACCATGCTGTTTTGGTTACTGTACACTTGCAGTATAGTTTGAAGTCAGGTAGCGTGATGCCTCCAGAGTTGTTCTTTTGGCTTAGGATTGTTTTGGCAATGTAGGCTCTTTTTCGGTTCCATATGAACTTTAAAGTAGTTTTTTCCAATTCTGTGAAGAAAGTCATTGGTAACTTGATGGGGATGGCATTGAATCTATAAATTACATTGGGCAGTATGGCCATTTTCACAATATTGATTCTTCCTATCCATGAGCATGGAATGTTCTTCCATTTGTTTGTGTCCTCTTTTATTTCACTGAGCAGTGGTTTGTAGTTCTCCTTGAAGAGGTCCTTTACATTCCTTGTAGGTTGGATTCCTAGGTATTTTATTCTCTTTGAAGCTATTGTGAATGGGAGTTCATTCATGATTTGGTTCTCTGTTTGTCTGTTACTGGTGTATAAGAATGCCTGTGATTTTTGCACATTGATTTTGTATCCTGAGAGTTTGCTGAAGTTGCTTATCAGCTTAAGGAGATTTTGGGCTGAGATGATGGGGTTTTCTAAATATACAATCATGTCATCTGCAAACAGGGACAATTTGACTTCTTTTCCTAATTGAATACCCTTTATTTCTTTCTCTTGCCTGATTGCCCTAGCCAGAACTTCCATCACTATGTTGAATAGGAGCGGTGAGAGAGGGCATCCCTGTCTTGTGCCAGTTTCCAAAGGGAATGCTTCCAGTTTTTGCCCATTCAGTATGATATTGGCTGTGGGTTTGTCATAAATAGCTCTTATTATTTTGAGATATGTTCCATCAATACCGAATTTATTGAGAGTTTTCAGCATGAAGGGCTGTTGAATTTTGTCAAAGGCCTTTTCTGCATCTATTGAGATAATCATGTGGTTTTTGTCTTTGGTTCTGTTTATATGCTGGATTACATTTACTGATTTGCATATGTTGAACCAGCCTTGCATCCCAGGGATGAAGCCCACTTGATCATGGTGGATAAGCTTTTTGATGTGCTGCTGGATTTGGTTTACCAGTATTTTATTGAGGATTTTTGCATCGATGTTCATCAGGGATATTGGTCTAAAATTCTCTCTTGTTTTGTATCTCTGTGAGGCTTTGGTATCAGGATGATGTTGGCCTCGTAAAATGAGTTAGGGAGCATTCCCTCTTTTTCTATTGATTGGAATAGTGTCAGAAGGAATGGTACCAACTCCTCCTTGTACCTCTAGTAGAATTCAGCTGTGAATCTATCTGGTCTTGGACTTTTTTTGGTTGGTAGGATATTTATTGTTACCTCAATTTCAGAGCCTGCTATTGGTCTATTCAGGGATTCAACTTCTTCCTGGTTTAGTCTTGGGAGAGTGTAAGTGTCCAGGAAATTATCCATTTCTTCTAGATTTTCTAGTTTATTTGTGTAGAGGTGTTTATAGTATTGTCTGATGGTAGTTTGTATTTCTGTGGGGTCGGTGGTGATATCCCCTTTATCATTTTTTATTGCGTCTATTTGATTCTTCTCTCTTTTCTTCTTTATTAGTCTTGCTAGCGGTCTGTCAATTTTGTTGATCTTCTCAAAAAACCAACTCCTGGATTCATTGATTTTTTGGAGGGATTTTGTGTCTCTATCTCCTTCAGTTCTGCTCTGATCTTAGTTATTTCTTGCCTTCTGCTAGCTTTTGAATGTGTTTGCTCTTGCTTCTCTAGTTCTTTTAATTGTGATGTTAGGGTGTCAATTTTAGATCTTTCCTGCTTTCTCTTGTGGGCATTTAGTGCTATAAATTTCCCTCTACACACTGCTTTAAATGTGTCCCAGAGATTCTGGTATGTTATATCTTTGTTCTCATTGGTTTCAAAGATCATCTTTATTTCTGCCTTCATTTCATTATGTACCCAGTAGTCATTCAGGAGCAGGTTGTTCAGTTTCCATGTAGTTGAGCAGTTTTGATTGAGTTTCTTAGTCCTGAGTTCTATTTTGATTGCACTGTGGTCTGAGAGACAGTTTGTTATAATTTCTGTTCTTTTACATTTGCTGAGGAGTGCTTTACTTCCAACTATGTTGTCAGTTTTGGAATAAGTGTGATGTGGTGCTGAGAAGAATGTATATTCTGTTGATTTGTGGTGGAGAGTTCTGTAGATGTCTATTAGGTGTGCTTGGTGCAGAGTTGAGTTTAATTCCTGGATATCTTTGTTGGCTTTCTGTCTCGTTGATCTGTCTAATGTTGACAGTGGGGTGTTAAAGTCTCCCATTATTATTGTATGGGAGTCTGAGTCTCTTTGTAAGTCTCTAAGGACTTGCTTTATGAATCTGGGTGCTCCTGTATTGGGTTCATATATATTTAGGATAGTTAGCTCTTCCTGATGAATTGATCCCTTCACCATTATGTAATGGCCTTCTTTGTCTCTTTTGATCTCTGATGGTTTAAAGTCTGTTTCATCAGAGGCTAGGATTGCAACCCCTGCTTTTTTTTTTTCCCCATTTTCTTGGTAGATCTTCCTCCATCCTTTTATTTTGAGCCTATGTGTGTCTCTGCATGTGAGATGCATCTCTTGAATACAGCAAACTGAGGGGTCTTGACTCTTTATCCAATTTGCCAGTCTGTGTCTTTTAAATGGACCATTTAGTCCATTTACATTTAAGGTTAATATTGTTATGTGTGAACTTGATCCTGTCATTATGATATTAGCTGGTTATTTTTCTCGCTAGTTGATGCAGTTTCCTCCTAGCATTGATGGACTTTACATTTTGATATATTTTTGCAATGGCTGGTACCTATTGTTCCTTTCCATGTTTAGTGCTTTCTTTAGGATCTGTTGTAGGACAGGCCTGGTGGTGACAAAATCTCTAAGCATTTGCTTGTCTGTAAAGGATTTTATTTCTGCTTCACTTATGAAACTTAGCTTGGCTGGATATGAAATTCTGGGTTGAAAATTCTTTTCTTTAAGAATGTTGAATATTGGCCCCCACTCTCTTCTGTCTTGGAGGGTTTCTGCTGAGAGATCTGCTGTTAGTCTGATGGGCTTCCCTGTGTGAGTAACCCGACCTTTCTCTCTGGCTGCCCTTAGCATTTTTTTCCTTCATTTCAACTTTGGTGAATCTGACAGTTATGTGTCTTGGAGTTGCTCTTCTCGAGGAGTATCTTTGTGGCATTCTCTGTATTTCCTGAATTTGAATGTTGGCCTGCCTTACTAGGTTGGGGAAGTTCTCCTGGATGATATCCTGAAGAGTGTTTTCCAACTTGGTTTCATTTTCCCTGTCACTTTCAGGCACACCAATCTGACGTAGATTTGGTCTTTTCACATAATCCCATATTTCTTGGAGGCTTTGTTCATTTCTTTTTACTCTTTTTTCTCTACACTCCTCTTCTCACTTCATTTCATTCATTTGATCTTCAATCGGTGATACTCTTTCTTTCAGATGATTGAGTCGGTTACTGAAGCTTGTGCATTTGTCACGTCGTTTTCGTGTCATGGTTTTCATCTCTATCAGTTATTTTAAGGACTTCTCTACGTTGGTTATTCTAGTTAGCCATTCATCAAATCTTTTTTCTAGGTTTTTAGTTTCTTTGCGCTGGTTACATAGTTCCTCCTTTAGCTCTGAGAAGTTTGATCGACTGAAGCCTTCTTCTCTTAACTCCTCAAAGTCATTCTGCATCCAACTTTGTTCCGTTGCTGGCGATGAGCTGCATTCCTTTGGAGGGGGAGATGCGCTCTGATTTTTTGAATTTCCAGCTTTTCTGCACTGCTTTTTCCCCATTGTTGTGGTTTTATCTGCCTTTGGTCTTTGATGATGGTGACGTACTGCTGGGGTTTTGGTGTGGGTGTCCTTTCTGTTTGTTAGTTTTCCTTCTAACAATGAGGACCCTCAGCTGTAGGTCTGTTGGAGTTTGCTTGAGGTCCACTCCAGACCCTGTTGGCCTGGGTATCAGCAGTGGAGGCTGCAGAAGATATAATGTTGCTGAACAGCGAGTGTTGCTGTCTGATTCTTGCTCTGGAAGCTTCGTCTCAGGGGTGTACCCCGCCGTGTGAGTTGTGAGGTGTTGGTCTGCACCTCAGTTGAAAATGCAGAAATCACCCATCTTCTGTGTTGCTCACGCTGGAAGCTGGAGGCTGGAGCTGTTCCTATTCGGCCATCTTGGGCATGCCCTCTGCTATGTTTTATTTTCTATTTACTATGCCTTTTCTGTTTCTTCCTACTTTCTATCAGATAGATTGGTTTTCTTCACTCTCTGTGTTGTTTCATTATGATTAGGCATTTCCTGTTTCATTTCTTTTAGTGGTTAGCTTTAACATATTAACATGCATATTTGGACTAATGTATAAAGTTAACAG
This sequence comes from Rhinopithecus roxellana, assembly GCF_007565055.1. Taxonomy (NCBI): domain Eukaryota; kingdom Metazoa; phylum Chordata; class Mammalia; order Primates; family Cercopithecidae; genus Rhinopithecus; species Rhinopithecus roxellana. Next base: position 193,536,524 of record NC_044549.1, on the reverse strand, counting down.
ATGTCCCATGATCAACAATACAAACTTTAATTTCCTCTGGTGTTCTACATGCTACTGATTTAATGTTGGGTTGTAATTGCAAAAATTATGCTTAATATTGTTTGGTTGAGGTTTTAGCCACCCCACGTGAAGAAGACTAGGGCCTACCCTGAGACTGAAAGCCCTAAAGATAGGAAACTCAGCTAGTGTCATTTCCTTCATCTAAGTGTCAACATCTCTCCAGCATCTCGTGCATCTGGTTGCAAACGGGGTGTTCTAAGGCAATATATACTTCCTCCAGAAAGTGTATTTTTTATTTGCAGGCGTGTTGGTCCAATAGAAGTTTACTCAGCAATTATCAAAAGCAGAACTCTTGCTATTTAAAATTGATTTCTGTATAGATTTATACACATTTATCAATTTCGTTGCACATTATTGCTTCTTGCATCTGATTTTCCTTTTTCTGTTAATTTTCTTTGTTGCTTCAGTTCTTCTGGTAATTCTTTCATCAAGGTAAACTTTAGCAGCCTCCATTTAACCCTTACATTTCAAAGACAGTTTAGAAGGCTGCACAATTCCAAGTTGACAGCTCATTTCTGAAAGTACTGAATAAAGGTATTATTCTTTTTTGGGGAGGAGGGGGTATCAAATGTTGCAATGGGAAGTCTGTCAATGTAATTCTTCCTTTGTAGAAGACTCTAACTTCTCTCACTGGTTAGTTTTAAGAATTTTTAAATTTGTCTTTAGTGTTCTTCAGTTTCACTATGAAGTGACTAAGTGTGGATTTGTTTGCATTCATTTTGCTTGGGTGTCTTGGTCATTTTTTTAAACTTCATTAATTCTAAAGAATTCTCTAGCCAGGTTTACTTTGAATGTTGTCTCCTGCTCTATTTTCTGCTCCTGGAATTCCAATTATATCTCAAACCTTTCCTGTTCTTCCATGTCTCCTAATCTTTTTTTTTTTTTTCATCCCTTTGTATTTCTGAGATGTATTCTGGATAAGCACTTCAGTTCTAGGTTCCATTTTAATAATTCTTTGTTCATCTGCATTTTCTCCACTATTTAATCCTTTTGAAATTTTACTGAGTTTCATATTTCCAGAAGTTCTAATGATTTGTTTCCATTTAAATATGCCTGTTCCACTCATGTGCCATTCATTTCTTGGTTCCTATACATTCTTTTAAAAATTATTTAAAATATACTTCTTTTATAACCTCTTCCTGGATTTTAATTGAAATTTTACTGATTTTTGCATTTCCAGACGTTCTAATGATTTGTTTCCATTTAAGCCTGCTTGTCCTTTTCTCCTTGGTGCTATTCATTCCTATACTTTCTTCTAAAAATAATTTTAAATATACTTCTTTTATACCCCCTTCCTGATTCTTATATTCAGTTCTTAGAGGTGGCACTAATCTGCCTATTGGTTGCATCTATTAACTCTTGTTCCAGGTAGGTCCTTTGCTTTCATGGTTTGTCATTTTGATTAAGATAATCTCCAGTCGAGACTGCTTTTTATGTAAGTGCACCTTTTCTGTGCAAATATCATTCACAAGTCATCACCAAGAAGTCCTCAATTCTGGAACAGCTTCACATCTGTTTCTCATGTTGGGGGATCTATTACTATATGACTTATATAATTCTAGTTTTCAATACCCTGTTGTGGTGGAGGCTTGGGGTTTTGAGGTTTTGATTTCTTATGGGAGACTTCATTTCTCTCACCCAGGGGTCCAAGTAAAGATAAACTTCTTTTGTAGATCCCCTAAGCCAGTAGGCAAAAATTTTCTGAGGTCCCTTTCACTAAGAGTACAGCCCTTCAAGACCAAACTCTAAGCAGGCATTTCATTTTCAGCTGCTTGTCTTGCAAAGGCTCAAGGCCACATCTCCTGCCCCATGCAGAAATTAGCATTGCAGCCTCTAGCCATCAGAACCTAGAGCCCCATTTCCCACTGGATTAGGCAGACCACTCTGGTTTTAAATTCCTTCTTTCACTTTTACCCTGCTGTGGTCTGAATGATTGTGAAAATTCTTATGTTGAAAACTAATCCCCAGTGTGATGGTTTTAGGAGGTGGGGCCATTGGGAGGTGATTAGGTCATGAGAGTAAAAATCCTCATTAATGGGACTAGTACCATTATAAATGGGACTCCACGGAGCCACCTTGCCCTTCCACGATGTGAGGACACAGACAGAAGACATTATCTACAAACTAGGAAGCGGACAGACACCAAATCAGCTGACATCTTGATCTCGGACCTCCCCGCCTCCAAAACTGTGAGAAATACATTGCTTTTGTTTATTAGTCACCCGGTTTATGATATTTTGTTATAGTAGCCAAATGGACTAAGACATACCCTCTAGGAATTTTCCTTTCTTACTCCCCTCCCCAGACTTTGAAAAAATTAAGATACAATTCACATAGTAAATTCACTCCTCTTAAGTATACAATTCAGTGGTTTTCAGTATATTCAAAAAGCTATGCAACCACCACTACTGTCTGACTCCATAACATTTTCATTGCATCAAAAATTCAGTATTCATGAAGCATTCTCCCCTGCCCTCAGCCTCTGCCAACCACTAATCTACTTTCTGTTTCTATGAATTTGCCTATTCTGAACATTTTATATAAATGAAATAATATCATATGTGGCCCTCTGTGTCTGGCTTCTTTCACTTTGCATAATGTGTTCAAGGTTTATCCATGTTGTAGCATGCATCAGCATTTCATTCCTTTTTACTGCTAAATAATATTCCATTTACGGATATACCATATTTTATTTATCCATTCATCCACCATGAACATTTACGTTGTTTCTAATTTTTGGTTATTATGATGAGTGCTGATATAAACATTCATGTATAAGTTGTGTGGACAGGTATTTTCAATTATAGGAGTAAAATTGGTATGTCACATAGTAACACTGTTTTTAAACTTTTTGAGAAACTGCCAGACTGTTTTCTAAATGGCCATACCATTTTACATTCCCACCAGCAAGATGTGAGAGTTCTAGTTTCTCCACATCCTCCTCAATACTTGTAATTGTCCGCATTTTAAAAAAATTACAGCCATCTTAGGGGGTGTGAGGTGGTATCTCATGCTTTTGACTTGCATTTCCCTAATGACTGATGAGGCTGAACATCTTTTCATGTGCTTATTGGCCATTTGTATATCTCCTTGGAGGAAAGTTTATTCAAATTTTTGGCCCATTTCCTTCTTTCTTTCCCTTCTTTCTCTTCCTTCCCTTCCTCCCCTCCCCTCTCCCTCTCTTTCTCTCTCCTTCCTTCCTTCTTTCCTTCCTTCCTTCCTTCCTTCCTTCCTTCCTTCCTTCCTTCCTTCCTTCCTTCCTTCCTTCCTTCCTTCCTTCCTTCCTTCCTTCCTTCCTTCCTTCCCTTCTTTTCTTCCTTCTTTCCTTCCTTCCTTCCTTCTTCTTCCTTGTCTTCCTTTTCTTCCTTTCTTTCTTGTAGAGACAGGGTTTTGCTCTGTCATCCGTGCTGGGATGCAGTGGTGGCATCATAGCTCACTGCAGCCTTGGACTCCTGGGCTCAAGTGATCCTCCCACCTCAGCCTCCCAAGTAGCTGGGACTACAGACATGTCATGCCTACTTTTTAAAATAATTTTTTTTGTAGAGACAGGGTCTTGCTTTGTTGCCCAGGCTGGTCTCAAATTCCTAGCTTCAAGTGATCTTCCTACTTCAGCTTCCCAAACCACTGGGATTATAGGCATGAGACACCAGGCCCAGGTGGCCCATTTCTAAATTAGATTATTTGTCCTTTACTGTTGTGTTGTAAGGGTTTTTAATATATTCTAGATATAAGTCCCTTATCAGATACATAATTTGCAAATATTTTCCCTTTCTTATATTAAACCCCACATTTTGTTAGTATTTTTGTTTGGTGTTAGTAAAAGAAAGCATCTCACCAGCTCATCTTACCCTGCTACTGGATTTGGAAATCTATGTATGTTTTTACAACTTATTTTTTTACTTAACAACATATAAACATATGTTCATGACAATCCAGAATCTTTGCAGCTTTAGCTCTTGGGCACCCTTAGCTGGCTTACATATCTTCTAACACATGAACAGGGCTCACTGCTCTGCATAGAAATGCCCAATACTTATTTGTTGCTTGATTATTGTATAATAAAGGGAGGCTGAATCCAGAATTGTCAGACAAGCTAATAAATCTATAGGGTAAAATATCATATACATACACTTGGCTGAATAAAATGTTTACAGGGAGACAGAACAGAGGTGATATTTCCAGGGAAGGAAGATGTTACTCAGTCCCTTAGATTGAAGGCAGAAGATGTGCTAAGTCATTGACAGCTCTGACATCTCTCAACAGTATAAGAACAGCCTCAAATTGACTGACTTATATTGATATTTCAGAGATACTAAATTAAATGGGATAAAACATCCAGAAAGAAAATTATTTGGGGATCATAAAGCTCTGTGAACTCTATCCATAAGATAACTTGAGTTTTATGAGTTTTGTTTACTGATACACAGGACTGCAAATTCCAATGGCATTTTAAAGCTCACTGGTGTCTGGTAATAACTGTACCAAGCCCTCTAGAGTTTATTCCAAGCAAATCAGGTGTTTTTCAGGCTCAATGGAGGAAAGGGGTGCCATTCTTCAGACCATCTCTCACTTATTAGATTCTATTGTCATGTAGTATCTCATGGAAGAAGTCATTGGGCAGAATTGTATAGGATGACTTACAATGGTTAATTACAGATCAACCAAGAATGATGCAAGACAGGCTACTTGCTTTGAAATATCTTGGGAAGGACCAGGACTTCAAATGGTCAGCTATGTGGGAAAGAGTGATGGGTTTAATGTCAGAAGCTAGTGTGTATAACTGGGCTCATCACTTACCAAAAAGTTCCCCAACCTTTTGGGGTCTGTGTTTTTCTGAGTGGCACTTATAATTCCTACTTCATAGGGTTGCTAGAGGTTTTAAATGTGCAAAGCTACAAAAGCAAATACTAGTCTTTCCATTGGATTAGCAAGAAATTCAGTGATCCAAGTATCCATAACATTTGAACATATTTGGCTATATGTCAAGAAGGTTTCTGCAATAGCATCTGGGCAAGAATGCTCAAGACTTATTTGTTGCTTGAGCATTAGGTAACAGAGGGTGTGAAGTCATAGCTCACTGTGGCTTTTATTTGTATTTCCCTAAAGGTGTTGAATATGCTCAGTCTGATCTTTAGCAATATCTTCTTACATCTGGTCTAGTCTCCTCCTGGTCTTACAACAGGCATCTTAAAAGCCTATTAACATTTCATGATCTCTTGGTCTATCACCATGCCAGTTCTGACAGGTGGTTAGAGGGTGAAGCATTCTGTGTTGAGAGGATACACACAGGCTCAATGGAGCTGGGTGTCACGATGAGGTAGCAGTGTCTGCCATGCGTATAGCTGGAAGTGATGGCATGTACATCTCTTGTTTGCTGTCCTTCAACTCAGTTACCAAAGAGAGGGTAATTTTGATTTATAGCTGAGAGCTTGGCCCTCTTTTTCCCCCTTGCTGCCCTGTCCCCCTAGGGTGGCTCACCCATTCCCATATGTGAAGATGTTTGTGGAATTGACTTCCAAACTCACTTAGCTGGTCCTGCCCCTCCTCTGAGCTGCTAAAACCCGCATCCAGGTGTCCCCTTGGCCCTGCCCATCTTGCCACCCCTTGATAGCTATGGGCATTGCTTAGAATGTCAATCATTAACTCAATTCACACTTATTAGGCACCTATTATTACAGGTACTAAGGATTTTTTAAAAAAATAGACATAGCCCCTCTCTTCATCAAATGTGCATTAAGGTAGGAATTCACATGATAAAAAATTAAGCAAAAAAAGAACTATAAATTATGAGGCATTCTCATAAGAATAAGTAGGATACTCAGACCGAGAATAACATCAGGACCTACTTTAGATTGGTGGCAAAAGAGGGCTTCTCTGGGGAAGTCGCATTTCAGTTAAAACATGAAGATGGGAAGGAGCTAGTCCAATGGAAGACACAGCATCCCAGAAAGAAAGAGTAGCAAGGAAACAGAGCTTAGTATTGGGGGGAGACGGGGAGGAGCACAAGATTTTTTTTCTAAGTACAAGGGGAAGTTATGGAAGATGTGAGCAGGGAACTATCAGCCACTGTCAGATAAAGCCCACTGTTAGAGGACTTTGCAAGTGTGAAGCGTGGGGGGCACTGCAGTCATCTTGGTGAGGGTGACTGAGGTTTGGGCTGGGCAGGAGTCATCGGAGAGTGCAGGGAAGTGGGCTGATGCCTGCTGCACCTGTTGAGGGCCAGGAGAGAGAGTGAACCAGATTCTGGTTTGTGTAACCACATGGAGAATGAAGCTATTCATGGAAAGAGAGAAGATAAGGGTGGGCAGGAGTAAGTTTTAGAGAAATCTGGGAGGCACCTGAAGGGCAATGCCAAGAGGACACCTGGATGCAGGTTTCAGCAGTTCAGAGGAAGGGCTGGGCCAGCTAAGTGAGCTTGGAAGTCATCATCATAAACGTCTTCACACAATGAATGAGCCACCCTAGAGGGATGGGGCAGCAAGGGGGAAAAGAGGGCCTAAGAACAAGCCAAGAAAACCCCAAACATTTAAACTCAGGCAAAAAGGCTGAAGAGGAGAAGCCAGACAGAAGGACTGAGGTGGAGCTAGAGCAAGAGGATGTTTCAAGAAGGGGAGAGTGGATGACTGTTTGCTGTGAGGACAGAGATATATCCACTGGATTTGGCTGCATAGGTGTCAGCAGTAACCCTGAGAAAGGCAATTTCAGTAGCGGAAGCTGGGCAGGAGCCAGACTGTTGTGGACTGAACAGTGAACGTGAAGTGAGGAAGCAGATCCCTCATGGAATACTTCTTATAGCAATGTTATAAATGCTTTTAAGAACTGGGCTCCAAAGGGCAAACCCACCTTAGAGTATAACAATATTAACAGTGTTCATGATAATTTAAAAGTATACTTCGCATTTAGTTTGTCATGGGTAATATCACTCTCTCACTAGGTACTTTCAGACAGAATCATTTTGCTGCCCCCTGACAGTGTTATAAAAAATCTGTCAAGGCTAACAGAGCCCTTGATACCACAGATTTATGAATAAAGAAAATCAAATTAAACATTCCCTCCAAATGTTAATGACACACAACAATACGCTGTTTGGTTACCAGCTATAAATAGAGGGGACCACTTTAATTCAGAACCCAGACAGTCAGACCACTCGCCATGCCCCACTCATCCCACATAAGCACTGTCTGATAAGGCTACAGGAACCTTACCAACCTCAGGTTCAGCAAGTAGCTCAGTCAACATGGACGCTGGGAGAGACTGAGGGCTCCAGCTCTGTTCTTCATAGCTATGAACCGCTCAGTCTTCTAAACCTTGGTTTCTTTTTTTGGCAAAGAAGGGATATCAGCAGCATCCTGAAATGCTTGTTGCAGAAATAAATGAGAAAATGTACCAGGGTTGTGCAGCAGGCACCAAAAAGTAAAAGCAGCCCCATAAATGTCTGGAATTATTCCAGTTCAAACCAGCTAAGATTCTGCTCCACAGCAGGTGCTCAGAAAAGGCTCCCATCTCTCCATTGGATCATCTGGAATATTTGGCCAATAGCCAGAGAGTGAAATCAGGCACATCCACTCCTGACCTTGAGCAGGTGGAAAGCTCTCTAATAACCAATGAGGGTACCTTAAGAGAATTACAAGTATTTCCTTGAAAAGAGCAATGAGAGAACAGCCATGAGAAAGCTGGGATCATCACGCTGTACACTCGTATTACACCATAGCATACCAGCGCTTCATCATAAACCCAGACTTTGGCCAGAAACATGTGAAAAAAAACCCACAAAAAGAGGGGACACGCTTCCAAGTCTGTAGGCTTATCAGATTCAGTGGAAACATGTGAAATAGATATCCCTACCTGAAGTTGCTGACTGTCCCAGCTCTCTCTGCACCTGCCCTCCAGCACCATCCCCCTCCTGCACCTCCCACCACCCAATCATCTCCAGCTATCTCTGCTTCCCTAATCTCATGGTAGCTCAGGGCAGGCTCCTCCACAAAACATCATTTGACAATCGCTATCTTCACAACTCTGTTAAGTAGAAAGGTCAATCTTATTTCCCACCTTCTCAAATCAGCCACAGTACGTACGACAGACCAGGATCCTTCATTTAAGATCTATGAATGACTTCATTTGAGCAGTAGCCCAAGAAGAATGGAGATGTGAGGGATGAGAATAAATGAGGCTGATAGAGAATGTTTCATATACAAGTAGAGGACGCTACCTTTTCCATAAAGTCAGGTTCCACACATCCTTGGCAAGAGCGTGTACCCTATTTCCTCCACCACCCACTTTCTTATGTGTAGCCCAATTCTTCTTTGTGTTTAGTGTCACACAGGCCACATTAATCTTAGAGAAAACTGTGCCCTAAATCTTTATTAATCATCAAAAAAGTCACAAAATCCATGAATCACTGATAAACCCATGACACCCTGTTATGTCCTGTCAAAATGGGCACACACTACATATCATCATTCTGAAAAAGGAGAAGGAACAGTATCTAGGATATAAAAACAGTTGCCTTAGTTCCTTCTCTGAGCTATTGACTGTTGGGACCAAGCCTCTTTCTTCCATTTCCATTTCCATAGTCTCCTCTGTAGCACAGGGGGCTGGATGCTTGGAAACCACATTTCCTCGATTCTTCTGCTTGCTGTTGTTGGTTAGGCTCTGCCAATGGAAGGCATTTGTGTGAGACTGGAGGTGGAAGGGAGACGTCATTTTTCTGCTTTATGTTCCAGCAGAGGCAGGAGGCTGTGGGTGAATGTGGCTTGGTTCCTTCTTGCAGTGAGGGCCCCGTCAGTAGCAAGAGAGGCAGCAGTAGTGATGCCATGGAGCAAATGCAGGCTTGTGGGATCCTACTTAAACACTCTTTTCTCCTTCTCTTCCAACCTGAAGGCTGGGGCAGCCTGCATGGTTACTGATCTCTGGGTAACATTATGCTTCTCCTGTTGCTTTTCCAACTCTTCTAATACTCTTGTGAGCAATTTCCCAAATCAAAAACTGTCTGTAAGAAATATTTAGAGGGCTTCTGTTTTCTTGATGGAACCCTGACTGATACATCAGAGAGCTGAAGTCACCTATCGTCAAATCCAGATTTTTTTTAAAGTCCACGTTCCACATGGCCTCCTTGACATCTGCACTTGTGACCACTCTGTTCTCCTGACACCAGTGACTCCCTCAGAGCCACCTGGCTTTCTTTTCAGATTAATTCAGATTTCATTCGTTCTTTCCCAGAGCTTGTTCCTTAGACCTCTTCCTGCCTTGTTCTATATTCCCCCATCGAGGAGTGTGATCCATATGTGTGTCATAACCTATGTTAATGTGCCAGTGGATCTCATGTCTTCAGTCTCACATTTTCTCACAGGAATTGTCACTGCCTGGAGTTTTTGCCTAGGATCTGTAACTGCCAATCTCTTTTCCAGGTCACGATCTCATGTGGAACTGAACTCAAAACGTCTAAAATACTCAAAATATTTAATAATACATTTATTATTTCAACTCCTGTATTTTTTCCTAAAGAGCATAACTTCTATCCAAAGATGCCTCTGGAATCCTAAGAGTCATTCTCTACCTTTCCCTCTCTTTTACTTCGGGCTTTGATCTTGCACCAAATCCTACGCATTCTGCACTAAAATACCCTTAACGGCACCTTCCCTGCTCCTGCTCTGCCATTGCCTTAGCTTGGACCCTCTACATCCCCGACCTGCATTGCACATTAGACTATTCCAAGCTGCCTTCAACGACCAGAGCAGAGACATATGCCTCAAAACAAGTGTCAACAACAATGCCTCCATGAATACTCAGAGCCATTTGATGATGGCTCCCGTGTGCTGATCCCTTGAGCTGTAAAGAGTGCTCCATCCCTGTGCATGCCTGTGACCTTTCCTACACATGCTGTGCCATTCCCTCCCTGCCTTACTGACAAATTTCTCCTCTTTTTCCTCCAAGACTCACATTTCAAATGTCATCTTCTCTACCAAGTCTCTAGTTCTGCCATGCATAGCTACTGCTTTGTACCTAACTTGATTATAGCCCATATCACACTGAATTTTAATACTTTCTTTATGTGCCTTTGACAGGACAATGAACTCCTTAAAGAGGAGGATAGGGATGGCCACCTTTGTCCCTAGTACAGGAGGATTGGCCTGAATCATGTGGCTGGGTGCACATGTCCTTTCTCCCCAAATACACGTTCAACCAATTGGCAAGAGATTATGATAAAGCATGAGCACTGGACAAATGAAAACTAAAACTTCCTAACAATTAATTGCTTAGGCTTCTAACACTGCAAAAAACATCTAGGCAAAACAACTGAATGTTTGATCAATTCTTCCTTTGCATCTGTAAATTTGGATCATGCATAAGGCAAAACTTTCTGTGTCTGCTTTTAATCTACCTGAAACAAAGCACCATAGGAAAGCTAAAATAATATTCAGACATATATGATGACAAGTGGTTCTCACATCTTCAGTGCCACTAAGGGATAGGATTCTTATTTCTGAATAAAAAATAAGTACAATATGTCAGAATTTAAAGCTGCTTCATTCCTCATTCACATACCAATAATATATATAAATAAATTTCCAAAGTTCAAGCCTTTGGCTGAGTACAAGCAACTCCTCCAGAGTTGGTCAAAACCTATATCACATGGTGCCCACACCACTAGATACTTTTTGTCCTAGAGAATTTTCTTCCTGTTTTTGGGCATACTGATGTAGATCTGATCTTGAGCAAAAAAACTATCTCCCAAGAGAAATGAAACTGTCTTCATTCTCTCGGCTGTTGTAAACAAGATAGAAATGTTCCAGACTTCATGCTGTCACTCACCTAGGAAGAACACAGGCTCAGAGGATCTCTACAGCTCAGATCATCACACATTTTCTGCCATTTAAGGCATCATGAATTGCATGTGAACTCCTACTTTAATTCTATTAATATTTGATTTATCCATCTAGAAGATAATATTTGTAAAAGTAAATGTCAGTTTGTGGAGAGATGCCAAGCCTCACTGGTGATGCCCTCTAGCTGCTAAGCCAGCTACCCCTCTGATGTCTAGCTAAAGCTGATCCTCCTAACTGGAAATTCCCTTATTACTGTATAGTGAACCACCTTTTCCTAAATTTGTGTACAAAAAGAAAACTATCAAAAAATCCTACAGAATGTTTTTAAAAAGCATCTTAAAATATTAAGCATCTCCCTTACCAGAGCAAAGGGAGGTAAAGGCTTCCTTGCCTTAGTCATGCTTTTACAAAAAGGAATGGGAATTATCTTTATGGAATGCTAGTATATGTGAGGCATTTGGCAGAAATAATCCCTACAAGATCTTTGGAGGTAGAGAACAGGAGTTTCCACACTTTACTCTGCTTGCTTTCTAGAGTATGTTCATACATGGCTATATCCTATATTGGAATGATAAGCAGCCGGGGACCTGGTGGAATCCCTTCACTTGCACAGCCTCCAGAACTGAAGCTTGTCCATGTTAGCACTTGATATCAACATGGTGGCTACGATGATGTTGGAGAGGTACACCGTGCAAATAGTTTTAAGAATACAAGATACAAATATCAAAATTATAAATTAGAAAAATCAGAGGGGCCAAGAAGAGTGATTATATGCCTTACATATAAAGTCTGCCATTTGCTACACTTACAGTTCTTCCTGGGTGCATATACCATCCTTGCAACGGATATTCTGTACCCATATATTTGAGCTCAAGGAAGACCTTATGATTTCCTAGTACAGCCCTCCTCAGCCTATAGACACATTAGCAGGCCCAAAATAACATGTGCTACTTCACACAGGTTGGGCACTTGTCTGTTCCTATCTTTAATGTCCATCTTCACTCGAAATTTAAGCACTGTCTGGTAAGACTTGTCAAACATCCAGGGCGTTGGACCAAAGAAAACACCAAGGCACAAAACTCAAAAGGTGTAAGTAATGATGCACAAATTCTATTTCTAGAAATAAATACAATCGAGTAATTTAAACAGCTGCAACTATTTGTTGACTCTGTCACATGTCTATAAGTAGTAATAGGTAAGAATAAATTGGTATTAAACACATATTAATTCTTAATGCAAGAACAGAAAACCAAATACCACATGTTGTCACTTGTAAGTGGGAGGTAAACACTGAGCACACATGAGCATAAAGACAGGAACAACAGACACTGGGGAGTACTAGATGTGGAAGAGAGAGGAGTTGTGGGCTGAAAAACTATCTATGGGTACTATGATCACTATCTGAGTGATGGGGATTATCTGTATCACAAATCAGCATCATGCAATATACCCATGTAACAATCCAGTGCTTGTATCCCATGAATCTAAAATAAAAGTTGAAATTATTTTTAAAAATGTAGATGCAAATACAGAAGGTACTTAAAAATAATCCTAAAAGATGTTAGTTCAAAACATATATCCTTATCATCTTGCAGAGATATTAATTTTGTTCACTAAGTCCATTTGAATGCCCCAAAAGTTTTCTTTCCAAAGTAAAGTATCTCTCATTCATTTGAATCGCTTACAATGCTAATGGTAATGCCAATGGTATTGTGCTAATGGTAATTCACACTTAAGAAAACCCCACATTTTGTGTGTTCCCTAACAAAGATTGAATTGGTTCCCTTATTCCTGGAACATTCATTCATTCTTTCATTTATTCATTCACCCAAGACTTTAAGCTCCTATTTTATGTCTAGCTCTCTGCCAGGTATTGGGGTCATAAAATAAATCACAGTTCACAGCCTACGGGAGTAGACAATGGTAAAAACACAGCCACAGAACAAAGTCCAAGGTACAAGAGACAGGCATGTCAATAGGCGTGTAAGGAGGCAGCAGAGGTGGGCAATCAGGGAGGTGGGGTGCAGTTTACAGAAGCATTGCTGCTTGTGCTAGGCCAGGAAGGATGTGCAGGTGCTCACTAGCAGGAGAACGGAGGAGGATATTGTAGGAAGACACCTTGTACAAAGGTGCAGATACATAACTGAACGTGGTGTGTTTGAGAAGGGATGAGTGGTTGGTTCAGTAATTGGAGTCAGAAATAGTGAGGAAAGGCTGGGGAGCACGTTAAGTTTGTGGTTGGTCCTAAGGGACCTTGCATGCCACCCCAAAGAAGCAACATTTTTTAAAGTAAATGGGACAAGAAGACAAATTCATTGGCAATGATGGGCAATGAAACTATCAATCTACTTTAAAAAGAGGAACCTCTGACACAAGAGAATGGATTAGAAGGTTGCTAGTGGGATCAGAGGAGAGACATTAGTTAAAACTTTTGGTAACAATGATGGTTACAAAGGCTGAGAGCATCAGGGAAGACCAGGTAAGGGAAATGAAGAGGAAGTAATGAATAAGAGATTTTTAAGTAGTCGGCTCCATAGAATGCTGGGGCTCATCGTCGTGAGATGCTGGGGATGGAAGTGGGGTTTCTGGTATGGGCTGTTAGACAGGTGATATGTGTTATCATTTGGGATCATTTCTTTCCGGTATTTTTCTCATGCTTCTTTTTTGTGACTAGTTTATTGATTTGGTTGTCCATAATGATAGAAGCATTGCCTATGGAAGTGACCTGTTTTTGGAGTCCCTGGATTGCTATAATTACTGGGCCTATGGGAAAGGTAGAAGCTGTGAGAGGAAGAGGACAGGGGCCAATGCTGGCAAAGTCTGGCCCAGGGAGGTAGCAGTGGAAGCAGGAAGGGTGACGTGGGCATGAGTGACATGGTTACAAAACATTTGAGAGGACGTGAGGCCTGGGATGGCAGAATACAGGAAATGAGGGACCAAAGACCACCCATGTGTTTGGTCTGCATAAACCATATATATGATAAGGGGATCACATTGTGGAGAGGAAGAAGAAAGTCAGAATGAAGACTGGGGTAGCAAAGCATGCATTTAGGTCTCACTCACTGAAAGCAAAGTGAACATGTTTAGCGGGAGACAGGAAAGCAGACTGGAGCTCTGGAGAAAGAGACAAGCACTCGATTAATAGCATGGCATCGTCCTTGTAAAAGTGGGAGCTGAAACTGTGAGTCAATTTCTGATGGTAAAAGAGCAAAGAGAAGGTATTGAAGATAAGCAGTGAAAATTACCAATAGTTAGGGAGCAAAAGAATACAAAAGCACTGATGAAACCAGGAAATCTATTAGAGTGTTGAGACAGAGACCAAGATAATGCAGTAATATGGCAGCCAAAGAAGGAGGTGCCTCCAAAAGAGGGACAGGCAACAGTAATTCATGTACATCTTGCTGGACTATGATTGATACATTTCAAAAAGAAAAGAGAAAACTTCTAGTTCAAAGTTCATAGAGGTCTCAATTATCTCATTTTGCATGAAAAATTCGTTCATTTCTGCCTGTTCACGATGAAAATGCACAGTAACACTCAGTCACAAATTAACAAAAGACAAATGAATAAAACTTTCAACATGCTGATTACTCATTAGGCTAAATAGTGAAAAGAGGGAAAGGCTTCACATTAAAAATATATATTTAACCTGCTAGACTGAAAACCAAATTGATTCTTTCTCCAAAAACTCACAGTCTGGCCTTATCAGGCATCTTAGGTACAACTAGAATTTCCAGAGTAAGTCAGTTCCTTGTCTAATACTCCTCACCTTCAGACAAAAAAAAAAAAAAAAAAAAGGTAAATTATTTCTTTCTTTTAGACTCTCAGCTCTTTTCCAGGAAATGTACCTGATAAAATGAATTTAGGAAATTGTTCAAAGTTCCCTTATGTATCTTTTTCAGAAAAACTTCTGTTGGTGCTAGGTATTCAAGCAAAACAAACAGAGATACAAATATGAGTAATTAGATATTCAAAAGAATATAGAATCAGTGATCAGCCGGGCTGGGTCTGAGAACTGACTTGTCTACTAACAGGCTGCCTCATCCTGAGCAAGCCCTTACCTAATGAGAACTCAGTCTGCTCATGTGTTCAGTAAAGGAATTACCCCTCGTCAACGGTTATGGAGAGTTCCAGTTTCTATCTCTATCCAGCGATATATCTATACATACACTCATCGTTTTGTAGTGGTCATCTGGAGAACTGCATTAAGAATTCTGAGGGCACGTCTAGACACACTGGGAAAGGTGCTTTGTTTGATTAGTAATGTTTGCTTCATTCCTGGATGTGCAAGGAAGTGGGAATGCAGGAGGCTTGCATTTGGCTTTGCTTAATGTAAAGTTCTCTTCAAATTTTAAAATGTTATATTCTATGCATAGGCATCCAATATTTTGTTAAGTGGCTTTAAACAGTGAATTCAAAAAGACGGAGATCAGAAATTCCAGAAATCCAAAAGGCAGAAATTAGATCTCTGTAATTGTGTCAATGAGGGGAATTGCATGTGGAATTCAAGAAACCATTAGAGTGTGACCTTTGTATGTATCCTCTCAGAATTTCAGTTTTCTCACCTGGAGAAGAAGGTAATACCTGGCCCTGCCCAGCAACTTTGGCCAGCTCTTTACAAGAAACCTGACTGAGCCATGGAATATGGCAATCTGTAACTTGTAATCTGAACAAACTTGAACTGACTGCATGTATGCTTTGTGTATATTAATAAGATGCTGTGAGGGGGTGGGAGACATTAAGTTTAAGATACAGTAATTTCAAGCTGTCACAATAACCTCTGACTTAGATCAGATTCAATAAACAGAGCCTGAGATGGAGACTATGTTGAACGGAATTCCCTCAGGTGGGGAGCAGTGAGAAAAGCAGGACTGGGCAGGAGAACCCGCTGAGCAAGGCTGCAGTCTTGGCTGTGGTCTGCTCTGTAGTCAGCTTCAGTCTGACCCCATGGGGAGCTCTGGAGCATGGATTACAGCACAGAGATATCCCACCTGAAGTAAGAGGGCTAGGATTTTTGTATCCCACATCAGCTGGTCATTGGCAGAGATCTTGCCTCCAAATTGGGTGGAGTCTTGAAGAAGGCAGATCCTATTTGGTGGAGGACAACTGGTTGAAAGGGCTGCTAAGGGCTCGCAGCTGCCCCACACTCACAGAACTGGGGGATAGGCATACCTGGCAGTGAAGGGGTTCTGGATGAGGCACCAACAGCCATTACTAAAATATCAAAGCAGAAATGTGGAATACCCAAGAGGAAACACAGGTCGGAGGCTCAGAGGAGAAAGCTGGGCAGAAGATAAAAATGCAGCAGTCACTAGCATAGAGATGGGAGTGGATACACTTAGCCAAGAAGAAGAGGACAGAAGGAAGAAGGGAGCCTAGGACCAAGCCACCTGCTCACCTGTGAGGCCGGCAGACAGAGTAGGAGGAAATCAGGAGGCTGTGGGGGATGTGGCAAGAATTCTTTAAGGAGGGCGTGGCCACCTTTGCCCAGTGCCAAAAGAGGTCAAGCAATATGAGGACCAAAATGTGTCCACTAGAGTTACTAAAACCATTAGGAAGAGTGGTTTCAGTGAAGTGGTGAGTGTCTAGAAACTGGACTGCAATTAAGAGTGGTTTGTGAAATAAACTTTCTTATTTACTGAATTTCAAAATAGATACGATGTTAGGTTATAGGCGTTGTTCAGTTTTATCAAGAGTATTATCATAGCAATGTCTTTAAAAGACACAGAGTACAAAATAAAATCAATTGCCAAGTGCAAGCACGCACAGAAGTCCCTGCTGCAGATACACACTGAGGGCTGAGGGAGGAACAGCAGATGATGACAACCTGCCTGCCTATGCTGGCTAAGGGGTTTACCAGGCCATGCCACTGGGCTAGCCTGTGGTACCCATCCCTTGTGCAGGATCTGGCTCCCTTGCAGAGGGGAATGCAGCGCCCCCTAGAGCTCCCCTCCTCTGGCATGGCCCTGCCACGACCCTGCTGGTCCCAGAATCCATGCCTGTGAGGGAGACGTTCTTGGAATGCTACTGTCACCTCTGTGAAAGGTGAGCCTGAAGTGTAACTCAGGGTCATGTCTCAACCCTGATCAAAGCCTCTCTCACTTGTCTTTGCAGTACTCTGACTGGCTCTCCACTTGGCCCTTGCTCCCTGGAGCTCTCAGGTGGAGGACAGGGGCCTGCAACAAACCAGAACAAATTCATAACTGAACTCTCACTCACCTTGCAGCCATATTTTTTAGACCCCAACTAATTACTTCCAGATGTAATCACATAAGCCAATGAGAACTCTGAGATTCCTCACAGCACTGTTCTATCAGGAACCAGCAAGAACAAAATGCAACTTTGGAAGGTAGGCATCTTGTTAACTTGTGCTTAATAAAACAGATCCATTAAAAGTTGAGATCATCTCTCATTCTTAGAGACACCTCCACTAACTGCCTTGCCCCACTAGGAAAAGCAAATAGAATGGACTCTGCTAAAAGAATACCAAACTCCCCTGGGCACAGGGCCTGGACAGGTGAGGTGAGTGTGAAAGACCAGGGTATGTTGGGGAGCAGGAGAGCCAGACCTTCTGACCCAATGAAGTGCCAGAGGTAACTCAAGTCCAGACAAGAACTGTAATGTAAGGCTGCATTGCAAATCTCCTAGCTTCTCAATAAAAGCTCCCAATTAAATTTTTATGTAAACTTTCCAGATTCAAAACATGTACACAGATCAAAAATGTATGTAACTGGGGCAAGTTTCCCAGGCCACCAGCCTTTGAGCCTCATTATAAAATGACTCGGCATGTAAGACCTTTCCAGAGAGATAGAAACTACCATAGATGGTGGCAGGAACAGGAAGTGCAGGAAGAGTGTAAGGTTTGGTGTCCTCATTGTACATGTGAGAAAACTGAGGCACAGCAGAGGGATGACTCGCCAAGGAGCAGTGGACTCTGGTGTGGGTCCAAGTGTCCCATGTACAGGGCCCAGGTTCTTCCCACTGCTCTATGACATCCTCAGAATGCTAATGGGGGTAACTGTTCTCATCCCAAGATCCCAGGGGATGTTCTGCTGAATGTCTGGATGTTTGCAGGAAAATAATATGCAAGATGGGAGTCAAAGAAACTTAAAAACCATTATTTTGTAAATTGTGTAAACTGTTTCACATTAAAAATTTTGCTTATTATTTTTTAAGATTTATTTAGCACAGGGATAAAATTCAAATAAATTACACCAAAGGAGCCTTTTAAGATTTTGATCTTGGGAATTCTGGAAATGTTTACAAATTACTCATAATTTTGCTCATATGGGTAGAAATGGCAACATACACATTTAATTAAATAGTCTTAAATCATCACACAGTTTCACAAGAAAACAAACCCCAAAAAACGCCTCCTTATAAATATCATCCTAAACATCAAGTATACAAAGGGTCCTAAGAGAGATCTATGTTTTCTTCTCATGAAAATGAATAAATTTAATGCTTATTGTACATCAATAGATTTTAGTGCCGCTGGCACTGGGACCAAATACAACAGGAGCTGTGTTTAGAATGCGAACCAGACAGGATGAGAACAGAAGTGAGAAATTAAGCATTCTTTATGTTTTAAATTAATAAGCTGCTCACTGGCTCTCAGATATGCCTGAGCTGCCTAAAATGACAATGTGCAACCTCCACAGGCACAAAAAACTTTTGCAGATGCTGATTCCATTTAGCTGCACAGTGATGATGTGTGGTAGAGGCAGGCAGCCATGGTCCCTCCATTTTACATATCAGGATACCAAGGCACAGAGAGGTAATGAAACTAACTCAGGCTCACAAAGCTAATGAGCGGTGAAGCCTGTGCTGGAATCCAAGCTTCATCCTGAAGTCCCAGGTTCTCTTTTTCACAGTAGACCACTTCCCATAGTTGGTGAGATGCCACAGAAAACAACAGAGGCTCCCTCTTTCCATTATGTTGCTGCTGGATGAAGACACGGGTTCTGATCTCAGGGGAAAGTTGCAGACAGGAATAAGACTCCTTCTATTCTGAACCAGCACAGCATATGCACAGCTTGGTCTCCTAAAATCTGGGTGGTGCATTTTGTAAGACACTTCCATGACCTCTTTCCTTCCACGGGAATAAAAGGTTTCCGTCTTCTAGCAGAGACCACTCTGCACACTTGCTTCTCCCACACATCACAGAAGCAAGGTACTGTTAAGGTTCTTACTTCTCCAGGATTGACAGAGACAGTAATAATGGAAGTGCAAAAACGTGATTCACTCTGTTAACCTCATGTTCTGCTTGTCTCACCCAGACCTCCCTCACTAAAAACACACAATGGAGAAAGGTGTGAGGAGGGGGACATGGGGTAACCAGAGAGAAGCTGTATAGGCTGAAAAATAGAAAGGCGGCTTGCAGCAAACAGCAACAGTGTTGGAAGGAAATGCAAGAAGGGAGTGTGATTCCTCCCTCAGTAAGTGCAGACCAGACATTCCTTGAGGGGAGCTGGCAGGGCAGGGAAGGAAGGGGAGTGGGATGCAGGTGTGATGTGGTTTTCCAGAGAAACTGAACCAATAGGGGAGAGAGAGAATGTGTGTGTGTATATGTAGAGGCATGCATTACGGGGGTCGAGAACTCCCATGATCTGTTGTCTGCAAGCTGGAACCCCAGGGAAGCCAGTGGGGTAATTTAGTTCCAGTCCTAAGGTCTGAGAACCAGGGAAGCCAATGGCATAAATCCCAATCCAAGGGCATGAAAAGATGAGATGAGATGTTCTAGCTTACTCCATGAGGTAGGGTAAAAGGCGGCAAATTCTTCCTTCCTCTGCCTCTTGCTCTATCCAGGCCCTCAATGGATTGGATGATGCCCATCCACAAGTGGGGAGGATGATCCACTTCATGACTCCACCTATGCAAATGCTAATCTGACTCAGAAACTCAGACACATTCTGAAATCATGTTTAACTTGGGCACCCCGGGGCCCCCGTCAAGTTCACATAAAATTAACCACCACAGGCAACTTTAGTGAGACAAAAACCTAAGATATTACACCTGGAGATGTCTCCATGGACTTCAGTATTGCAAGGGTTCCATAACCATTGGGTTTAATTCCATTTTAATATACTTAACTATGTACAATGTTGAAATAAAAAACAACATGCACATTTAAATACATCATGTATTGAATTGTAATATTTTGAAGCCACCAGTCGGTTATCTGGAGCTGCCAGGGTCATTTACCACTCTGTACTAGGTGGAGTCAGAAGAAAACTGCCCTTGTCATCTACACTAGATTGAAGAATATGACTGAAGCTGTGAGATAAACTGTAGAAAGTGTTACCATCTAGAACTGCTTATCTGTCTATATCCAGATCTCCACGATATTATGAAATCAAACAAAAGAATGCACACAGAAATAAACTGGATATTAACATTGTTATAAGACTACATCTGTAAATCCGGGTTTCAAATAGTTAAACTTATTAATATAGCGTCATTTTATTTAATTGGTAGGGTTTATAAGTAAGTATATATTATAATGTATAAGTAAATTTATGGAACTGAAACACCATTTTATATCTTTTACATATTGGAAATCAGCCTGAGATTTTTTTTAATGGATTCCTCTACTTAGATTGAAAATCACGGAACTAGCGTACCTCGAGGCTGTAGCTTTTGAGCTTTTTCATTTTGTGTATTTACTTATTATTTTATTGCCTAAAGGAATTTCTAAAGTTGAAGTAGAGATTGTTTACTTTTTATATGCCCCAGGAACTCTACTTTCCTGTTCTAATTCTATCTTTCAAATTGGTTCATTAAACCAAAAAAAAAAAAAAAAAAAAAAAGAGAGAGAGACAGGATTCCAGACAGAAACTGTGTTTGCCTTCAGCTGCTGTAGTGTTTTGCGTGAGCTTAATCACAACAAGGCAGGTGTCTAGATCAATGCAACAGGCTTGGGCAAACAGTGGTGGGTAACAGTGTGCAGAAGAAGACAGAGAAGCTAAAAGATTGGCTATGATGTTGGTACTAAGTTAAGTTTAGATGTGTGTTAGTTTTCATCTATACTTGGCAGTCTGAGATACTGAACCCAGAGGAAACACCCAAACCATGAGTAAGGGTGAGCCTAGGTCACTGAAGGAAAGAAGGAACAGAAAGAGGGAAGGGAAGTACCCTTCTTCCCTTCTTCTTTAATGACAGAATCTTGATTTCTAGGTATTGATTCCCAGAATGAAGACTGTGCTCCCCAGCACCACTTGCAGCTAAGTGTGGCCATGTGAGTAGGTCCTAGCCTATGAGATCAAAGTGACTGTGGTGTGTGGGTGATAGGATGCTTAGAGGGAGCTCATTCAGCAAGGAGAGCCACCATTTTGTCATTCTGCCTTATCTCTCCCATCTTGCTCTCTGTCCATGGTGGTTCGAGCTCTAGCTGCCATCTTGATCTACGATTTGTTTATGAGAGGCTGTGTGGATCTGAAATACAGGAACTTGGGTTCTCAGTGACATGGGGGAGCCACCCCACTAGTCCTAAACCCACCCCTGATTTTTTTTTTTTTTTTTTTTTTTGAGGCGGAGTCTCGCTCTGTCGCCCGGACTGGAGTGCAGTGGCCAGATCTCAGCTCAATGCAAGCTCCGCCTCCCGGGTTTACGCCATTCTCCTGCCTCAGCCTCCCGAGCAGCTGGGACTACAGGCGCCCGCCACCTCGCCCGGCTAGTTTTTGTATTTTTAGTAGAGATGGGGTTTCACCATGTTAGCCAGGATGGTCTCGATCACCTGACCTCGTGATCCGCCCGTCTCAGCCTCCCAAAGTGCTGGGATTACAGGCTTGAGCCACCACGCCCGGCCTGATTTTTTTTTATGTAAAAGAGAAACAGGTTATTCATGTACATGCAAATAAAACTAACTCTGAGACAGAAGAGCAGGGCCAAGGTCAACTACAGCAAGAATGAGATAAAGTTGGCATCAGGAGGCAGAGAGAGGCAAGATTCAGAGCAAGATGACAGTAAAAGGAATGTAGGATAGTACAAGAAGTCCAGAACCAGAACCAGGACCAGGCATCCCAACAGATTTCTGACATCCCTTAGGTCCCTTAAATGTGTAGTAGGGGTAGGGGAGGTATGGCAGCTTAGAGCAACCATACTGGCTGGAGAACCAATGCAAAGCATAGGAGAGTATGTAGAAACATTCTAAATGAACCTGGAATGAGGTGGGCCATGAGGTGCGACTAAAAACAACCCTGTTTTAAGGCATCTTTCTTTACATGGACTTCTGAAGCCACCAAGCCTCACTGGTTCATGATGGGCTGTCCTATTCTGCTCTTGGAACCAAGTGGAAGCAAGTAGGTCTATAAAGAACTCTCATTTCATAGGCCTGTAGGGTTTAGAAATGGTTACTGCTACCCAACACCTCTATGGCTGTCTCCTACTAGAATAGCTGGGGTGGCCAGGGCTCCTTTGTTCTTTCTCCTCCCTTCCAGTCACTGGGAGGCACGGGAAGCTCTGCTGTCCCCTCAGGTGCCACTCTCAGAGGCCAGCTTTCCATGAGTTCCTGGTGACCCTAACTCCTCAAGTCTTGGCAATGCTTTCTCCTTGGCCTTGCTGTCTAGCAAATTCCCAGAAATCTGCTGGCTTTGTGCTTCAGAACAAGCAGTGCTGTTCCATTCCCTCTGGCTGCATTCTTTCTGGCTCCATTCCCTCAGGCACCCCGGATATTCTGCCTGCATATACAGCTCCCACCTTGGCTTGCCCTTGAATGGCTGGCCATCTGCCTAGGACCCTCTCATTCACTGTCCTTTCTTCTGAGTTCCCAGGACAGCATTTTCTCCCTAGGCTCATCATTCCTTAAAGGAGAAAGGAAAATCATCTTTACTGAGAAAATGTTGCATGGAGAGTACAGACTTTGGCAACAGAAAGACCTGGCAAGTTATTTCAACCCACTGACCTCAGTTGCCATGTCTGTAATATGAGGCCAATAACGCTTCCTTTGTAAAAATGTTGGAGGCAGTGGAAATAAAGTATGCATTCACGGTACCTATACATCACAGGCATGGGATAAAATCACTGTTTTATCATTGCATTAGTAATAGCATCAGAGTGACCATTTAATGGAACCACGGGGAAATGAAGCCTGTCTCTAGCACATAGCATCCCCAGTAAGGTGAGCGGTTTCTGATTCCAGGAGGCAGCCCTGTTTATCCAGAAGACATGTATGCCCTTGAAGCCCATCTCAGATTGCTTTTCAGCAGGGCTGCTCAGGAAGTCCTGAGCCTCCACATTAAAAAGTAGCAGTTGGGGCCGGGCGTGGTGGTTCACGCCTGTAATCCCAGCACTTTGGGAGGCCGAGGTGGGCAGATCACGAGGTCAGGAGATCGAGACCATCCTGGCTAACATGGGGGGGAAACCCCATCTCCACTAAAAGTACAAAAAATTAGCCAGGCGTGGTGGTGGGCACCTGAAGTCCCAGCTGCTCGGGAGGCTGAGGCAGAAGAATCGCTTGAACCCGGGAGGCGGAGTTTGCAGTGAGCCGAGACCGCGCCACTGCACTCCAGCCTGGGCGACAGAGCAAGACTCTGTCTCAAAAAAAAAAAAAAAAAAAAAAAAAGGTAGCAATTGGTCATCCCTCCACTGCAGTGACCATGCCTAGGAAAGGGCGCCAGCAATGGCAGGGGCTGGCAGTCTTCACATTTGGCTCATACAGTTCTGTTCTCCCTGCTGCTATCCCAACCCTAACCTTGCTGGAAGTCTTACTCCAGCAGGGAACATCCTGTGTTGCTATTTCTCTTCCTCTCCTGCCCATCCATTTGTCTTGGCTTCTATGACAGTAAGTCCTGTTACCCCAACCTCAGGCCTGGAGCAAGGGCAGGCAGGAGAAGCTTTGAACAAGGAAATAGGAAGCAAACAGGGAGCAGACGGACTCGATGGTGCACATGCTGGAAACATCACGCAGTGTCTGCATCCCTAAGACTACCTAGGTCCTTTCTGGGCACAAGGAAATGAGAAGATAAGCAGCAAATCTGCAGAGAACCTGAAATTCTTTTGACTTCTTGTTCTTTTAGCAATATCACTCTTGGGGGCTGATTGGAATAAGTGTATTTTCTGGTTCGGGAACCATCAGGCTTCCTGAGGTTGAGTGGCCATGTGGAGACTGTGATGTAAGGAGTCCCGCAGGGTCTTGCTGTAATTACCAATATTGCTGAAGTGCTGTTCTCCCTCAGCTATGTCTTCCAGTTCATGTACCCCTGTGTCTGAGCTGGCTCTTGATTCTAGAATCACAGAGTGACTGCAATATACTCTCTTCCTTCTACCACACTCTCCTGTTTCCCTGGAGAGAAAACTGGGACAAGGCAGGGACTTATAGCCTGGCTAAGCCAGAGAAATACCCTAAAGTTTAATACAGAAAAGACCATTTTGGAAAAAAAAGGATAGCATTAGTTTAATGGCCTTCATTTTAAAATATGTTAAAAGTCTTTCCGGAAGCTTATATCTAAATTTATCCATTGCTTTAAATTCATACTGAATAAATAAATACATAGCTTATTGAAATTTCTGTCTTTTGCTTGTTTAAATGGATCCTATATAATTTATGTGGTCCTTTATTAAATAAACATATATGGAAATACTACCTTGTACCATATAATATTCTAAGTGCAAAGAAGTTCAGAGCCAAGAAAAGACAAAACCATGGGAGTCAAGTGCTATGGAGCATGAAGTGTCTACCCCAGGGTCTTCCCCAGAGGACCTGGGAAGGCCACTGAACTCAGCAAAAGACAGCTGGGCATGTCTGCAAAGGCATTTTTAGATAATCTGTGTGATGGTTAACTTTGTATGTCAATTTTGCTAGGCCACAGTACCCAGATATGTGGGTAGAAAGGTCTGGGTGTTCTCGTCAAGGTGGTTTTTAGACAAGATTAACATTTAAACCTATAGACTTTGAGTAAAGCAGATCACCCTGCATAATGTGGATGAGCCTCATCCAATCAAAGGATTTAAGAAAAAGATTGACCTCCCTGAAGAAGAGGGAATTCTGCCAGCAGACCACCTTTGGACTGAAGTGCAACTCTTCCCTAGCTCTTAAGCCTTGTGACCACTGCAGATTTTGATATGCCACTTTTCATAATCATCGAAGCCAACTTCTCAAAATCAGTCAGTCTTGCACACACATACACACATCCTACTGGTTTTGTTTCTCTGGAGAAATCACTGTAGTCTGCTCTGGACCAGGAGCCACATTAGACACTCTGCACACAATGCCAGCATATGCAAAAGAAGAAGCTGAGGTTCATGGAGGTTAAGTCAATCTTGTCTCATCACAATGTCTGTGAGAAATGGAGGGAGTCTGAATCAAGACTGCACACTGATGAGGAGAGGACACTTGAGCTAAGGCCAGGAACATTCACGTATGTTAGCATTTCTATTCCCTTTCCTCCCATAACTTCCTCATTGGATAGCCTGTTTTAGAAAGGATCCTCCATGTATTTTTTTTAAACATATATTTAAACAAATGCAAAGTCAGAGTACAGCCTGCTCTGTAGCTCATAGGAGAATTATGATGGCCAAGTCCTAGGATATGAATGGTCCTCTGACAACTGATCAGAATTTTGACACTTCTTTCTCCATGGCTGGATGCATTAGCCTGTACAGAATTCTGACAAAAAAGAGGCTGCCTCTGTCTTCCAGTGACACTGACAACTAAACAAATATCAGTTACTTCTCCAAAGACTAAACCAATATCAGTTATTTCTCCAAGTAAAGACATTTCCCCCCAGCATTTGCTGAGGCCATCACACACATGCAATGATCACTTAGCTGGACATGGTAGTGCACACCTGCAGTCATAGCTGCTCTGGAGGTGGAGGTGGGAGGATTGCCTGAGCCCAGGAGCTCGAGACTATGGTCCCATGATTGTGCCACTGCACCCCAGCCACGGCAACAGAGCAAGACCCAGACTCTTAAAAAAATAAGCCCTCACAACAACATGTCCTATTTAATTGAGCTGCTTAAGGGAACACATCCACAGCAGTTTTCCATTCAACTCAACAACTTTGTATCTTAACAGTGGTCAAAGTAAGTGCAAATGTTAGAAGATGAATACTGCAAATACAGAATTTTCTGGAGTAAGTATTAGTCTTTATAATTACAGGGCAGCATGATCAACAGTTAACATGAAAACTCCCAGGAAGAGAAGGTGCTCAATCACAGATTCCTGAAGTGAGAACATAGGCATCTGAGGCTCAGTAAATGGTCCCTCCACCACTCATCTGCTCAAGCCAGAAACAGGACGTTTTCTTGATTATACCCCTTCTTACTTGCCATAGTCCATTCAGGTCTACATATTATAGCCCCTAAATATAACATATCTGGAATCCATCATTGCTGTCACTCCTCTAGTTCAGCACTACCTCACTGCTCTGGGGACCACCACAATAGCCTCCTTCTAAGCTGGAGATGAAACTTCCCTCTCTTCTCTGATTTTCATTCTCTGAACTACAGCAAGAAGGACCTTTCATGAATGAAATTTGATGGGGTCACCCACCTGCTTAACATGCTTTCACAGACCCCAGTTTTTCTCTGGGTGTAATAGGAACTCACATGACCTGGATGCCTCCAAGTTCATCTGATCCTTTAACCATGTGCACCTTCTTTCTTTTCTTTGAAAATGTCAAATTCTTCTCTTCTTTGAGACTTTCCCTCATGATCCCTCCTCATGGAAGCTCCTTGTACCAATATTAACTCAGCTAAATTCCATTCATCCACCTCCATTTCTCCATGAAAGGCCTTCCCTTGTCTTTCAGGTTAAATTAAATCCCCCTGTGACTCTCAAAACACCTAAATTTTCTCCTTAATATACTTTTTGCAATTTCTAATCATATATATATGTGCATGCATTATATATCTTGCATATTTTATTTAATGTATTTTCCACATTACAGACCCAGTTACAAGGGAAATTTGCAAAGTATTACATGGTATTATATATATGGTGTTGCAAAATACATTATAGACAAGATGCTCAAAAGATGGGCATGACAAGGTTCCAATACAACTGGCATGCTAAAAGGAAGGCTGTTATCCATGAGGAGCAACACAGCTAATACTTCCATTATTAAATATTTCAATTTGGTGCCAATAAAATCAAACTGCATTGTTTCAAATCATCTGCCTATGAAATCTGTTTTCCATGTTTCAATACTTTCATCTGTATTATTGTGAAAACTATAATTGTTTTGGCTTATTAATTTTGTGCATACACTTTTACCTTGGAAGAAGTGACACAAGTATAATGGTCCATAAAGCCAGAGAATGGACCTAATTAACTGTAGAAATAATGCCTGATGGCATATCTAGGCCTGAGACATATACATGGGTTATTTCATACGTTTAACAAATATTGACTTAGAACTGACTTTCTCACAGCACTCTGCCAGGTACTATGAGTTACAGGAGTGAGTTAGAAAGACAGGAGCCTATGACATGCAGGAGCTGTGAACACAAGACACACCAAATGTGGAAATTAGGTAACAGCAAAAAATAGCAATCAATCTAGTGCCCATCAGTGGTGGACTGGATAAAGTAAATGTGGTACATATACACCACAGAATTCTATTCAGCCATAAAAAAGGAATTAAATCACTTCCTTTGCAGCAACCTGGATGCAGCTGGAGGCCATTATTCTAAGCAAATTCAGGCAGAAACAGAAAACAAAATACGGCATGTTGTCACTAGTAAGTGGGAGCTAAATATTAAGTATGGACATGAAGATGGGACACTGGAGACTCCAAAAGGGGGATAGGAGGGAGGGGGCAAGGGTTGAAAAACTTCCCATCAGGTACGATGTTTACTAATTGGGTGATGGGATCAATAGAAACCCAAACTTCAGCATCACACAATATACCCTTGTAACAAACCTGCACATGTATCTTTTGAAAATGGCAATCACAGCAACCTGGATGGAATTGGAGACCATTATTCTAAGTGAAGTAATTCAAGAATAAAAAACCCAAACATCACATCTTCTGACTTATAACTGGGAGCTAAGCTATGAGGATGCAAAGGCATAAGAATAATACAGTGGACTTTGGGGACTCGGAGGGAAAGGTGGGAGGTGGGGTGAGGGATAAAAGACATGGGGTACAGTGCATACTGCTCGGGTGACAGGTGCACCAAAATCTCAGAAATCACCACTAAAAAACTAATTCATGTAACCAAACACCATCTGTTCCCTACCTATGGAAATAAAAACTAAAAATAAAGTTAAAAATCCAAAGTGGAAATTAGGAAGGAGCAGGATAGGGACTACCTGAGTGGGCCTGACATGGTATGGACCGGGCTCAATGGCCCACACCTGATCGGTGTCCCCATAGCACAGCCCCACTTTTGTCCTGTCTCAGCACCACAGCAGAGGGTGGAAACCCTTCCTAGGCATCACAGATTTCTTTCTGGCAAGGTTTCTGCCTTATGACTCTAAGTTCTGTCAAATGCACACTCTTTAATATTTCCCTGTTTCCTTGGACTAGTGTAAGCCCCTCAGGTAAAAGTAAAAAATGTAGAGTTTCTTCTCTACAACACTTCTTCCAGAGCTGTCATTCTAGGTAAGCCCTTTCCAGCCTATTGAATTTCTAATACCTGGAGCTGGCCAATTTCCCAACTCTGGTCTCCAGCTCTAATGCTGTTCTGAACCAACAAAATCCTATTTCACAAGACTCAACCCACATACAAGTAGATCTTCTGCGTCCCTTCATTTCTGGGAATCCCCAAAGGGGGTCTTCTTCACAAATCTGTTTTCTTTCTAGAGCTCCACTCTCACCTGAGCATGTCCACTCCCTAAAAATCTCTTGAAGACACCTCATAGGGGGCCACTCAGAAAGAGGCCACCCATTCCCACACAGAGCCAGCCAAAAGTGTGGGCTCTCTGTATCTACATATCCACATTTATAGATATCTATATATGTATTTATATCTCTCTGTATTTCTATCTATAGATGTCTGTGTATACATAAAGATAGATATGTATTTATGCCTATCTGTATTTATATCTATAGATGTCTAGATATATATATAAATATACAGACATAAATGCATATATAGATATCTATAAATGTAAATATGTATAGATATCTATATATGTATTTATATCTGTCTGTATTTATATCTATATATATTTCAATCTGTATTTATACCTATAGATATCTAGATATATAGAGATATAGCTTTAGATACACAAATATAGCTATAGATATCTATATATCTATATATGCATACTTGTATGTGTCTATCTAAAGCTTTAGATATATATATAGACATTTATATATTTGTATAAAGATTGTGTGTGTGTATATATATACTAAAACTATAGATATAGCAATACTTACATATCTGTCAATATTTATATCTATACCTATATGTACTTAGATGTGTATCATATTTCTTTTAATAGCATATGTGTGTGTGTGTGTGTGTGTGATTACTGGCTTTAGTGTTCCTCTACTGTCCTTAAATGTACCTCGAGCTGCTACTCTGATCCCAGCTCTGCCTTTCCTTATGTCCCTGAGGCAGAAAGGTAGGACTATGTCGTGTTCATGAGCACGTCTTGGGAGTGGCAGAGTTATAAGAGTCTGGTCTCAATATATATTTTTTTTAGACAGAGTCTCTCTTTTGTTGCTCAGGCTGGAGTGCAATGGCGCGATCTCAGCTAACTGCAACCTCCGCCTCCTGGGCTCAAGCAATTCTCCTGCTTTAGCCTCCCAAGTAGCCGGGATTACAGGCACACGCCACTATGCCCAGCTAATTTTTGTATTTTTAGTAGAGATGGGGTTTCACCATGTTGGCCAGGCTGGTCTCAAACTGCTGACCTCAGGTGATCCACCCATCTTAACTTCCCAAAGTGCTAGGATTACAGGTGTGAGCCACCACGCTCAGCCTCAATATGACAGTTTTAAAATAAAATTTGAAATAAGGCAGAAGGACTGCTCTATATCATGAGTTAATTTCCCATGTGTTCATACACCTTAAGTTCTCAACTAGTCTTTTAGTCAACACTGATCAAAGGCCTTCTGCATGCTTGACCTCATACCAAAAGGATAAGGCACAACTTGCACCCTTGAGGAGGGACTGACATGCCAGCCACAAACTGCAATACTTCTAGAGTGCAAGGCTGTGATCCCCAGCAATATGATGTGTGAAGTCTGAGGACCCGGTATGACCTTCCATGGGGCTTCTGAAAGCAGAAACCTAGCATTCTGGTGATGCCTCTCTTTCTCCCACCCATGATGTCCAACCAGTCACTAGAGCCCATTGGATCTATCCTGAAATATCTTTTGAATCTGCCTGTTCCTCCCCATTGCCACTATCACTATCCCGGTTCAAGCTGCCATCATCTCTTATTGCAATCAGCTCTTCTCTGGTCCATTTCAGTTCTGCTGCCTGTCCAGTCACAGGGACATCCAGAATGATCTTTCAGGAATGCTAATATAAGTCACTTCCAGGCTTATACCCCTGCAATGTATGGCCTTCTCACCCCTCTAATCCCAGCACCTGGCCCAGTGCCTAACACTCAGAGGTGCTTTGAAGTGATTGTTGACTGACTGACTGATGGAATTCAGTTATTATTATGTGGTTCTCTAACTCAAAAGGTGAAAGACTTGCATGATTCCTACCATTTCTTTATGAGACAGAACTGCATGAGAACAGTAAAATATTACCTACCCTGTCTCAGTATCACCAGCAGCTGTACTTATCAGTGAGGGAACTCGAGGGCCGGAGAAGAAAATCTTTCCATATGGAGCATGCTGAGTTGTCTCTTGTTTTATAGAACTGTCTCCAAAAGTTTCCACATCCTTTGCCATTTAAGAAACTCTGTGTCTGACAGCTCTGTTCATTGAGCACACACTTTCCCATTTGCAAGTCTGCAGGCAACCATTTCACCAATTTTGCCAAATGTATATATCAACTTTATTACTAATTTTCTTAATATCTCTTTTCATTTCATCTAGATATCTTGAATATCACCATTTTGACTAATTCTAAGCATTTATATCCATGAAGTATTAGGATAGATATGTTTGTTAAATTTTTTCCAATATACATTAAAACAAAAATATAGCTATTAATATCAAAAAATGTTCAGCTGTGCATCACCCACATTCATCTGGTCTACCAGCAGCAGTCTCCTGTCACACTTTTGGAAACACCAATACAAAGAATTTATGAGAGTTATCATTGAAATGCAGAAGAAAACATGTTTTCACAAGTACTCAAATCCAGGGTAGGAGAAAGGAGAAGGTAACCTAGCATGTTTCTAATCTAAGAACATTGTTAGGAAAAATGAACAAGTGTATATAACTTCTATCTATTAAACCTCACAGAATACTAGAGTCTTGGTGGCTGTGGGCTTCCCAGGGCCATCTGTCAGAACGACCAGCAAATGGGGAGGGGTTACAGGGGAAGCTTTATGTCAGTCTCATCAGTTTTCTTGGCTTGTAGTCTGCTTTCATCTCATAACATTAAGACTCAAAAAATTAAGGAAGTAAAAGAAAACAAGTCACAAATCATCAAGTCCCTCAAGTACCTCCCAGGCACAACTGTGTAAAGATATAGGGTATGTCTTCCCATAACATGACCAGGGCTAGCTCTGGACATTTTAAGAGATGCATACTTATTTACGAGTAATCAAAGGATTTTCGAAGTCATTCTGTATGGGTTTTTGGCTTGACACTCTGACTTTAGAACTTAAGACACAAATCAGCCATGACATGGGAAGGAAGCTTTCCTGGGGAGAACAGATGCTGTTTGTGGCGTGATCACTACACTCTTCCTAATGGTGCTGCTGGAGGGAAATGCTAACAGGAATGTGCTTGTAATCACTCAAAATTGTCTTCATGTTCATGATATTGTGACAATAGCTCAAACTGCCATAATCAAGATACATACATTTATTTATAATATTTATTAATCTACATTTAAAAGTTCTTTTTACATTTATAAATTCTGTGCCTCTGGGACCCCATTTTGTTTGAAAAGACATGTCATACTTTACATTATCATCCATTTAGCAGGCAAATTAAAAGCAGTGGAAACATGATTGAAAATGATGTCATGGTTTAACTGAAATATTAAGAAAGAGAGTAATGAGAAGGTTGACAGTCTTTGAATGTTAAGAAGGAATAGCTCACAGTGAAACTCTTATCCCTCCCTCTCAGACCCTGAAACACAGGGAATTACTGCATCTACTCACAGATTGATCATCACTACCCATTGTAACATCTAGTTATCTGCCTTGAAGAGGGAAGACAGAGAAGCAGGTTCAGTAGTGCAAAGATAAAGCAGTTTGTTTCTGAATGCTTTTCTCAGTGAATTAAGAAAAGGTATAATTATCTGAGAGTGAGGAGGTGACAAGGATGATTATTGAGGAGAGAGAAGGCATGAATAATAGATATTGATGAGTCTATTGACTAGGAAAATAATTTAGGATTGCCAGGCAGGGTTCAGGGCCCACTGGCTCTTGTAGTCAAAAATTTAAAGTAGAATCACCCAACATGGTAGTACTTTTTCCTCCATACATACTCAGATGCTTAGGTACAGGGGAAGCACTGAGGGTGACCAGAGGTTAACCAGGGGTGGGGTTTGTCAGGTGAGTATGGTTGAAGGAGCAGAAAGGACAAAAGGACTAAAGGTGAATGCAAATTGCTATGGTTTGATATATTCCCCAAAAAGTATGTGCTGGAAACTCAGTCATCACTGTAACAGTATTAAGAGTGGGACCTCTAAGAGGTGACTAGGCCTCGAGGATGGATTAATGCTGTTATCTCAGGACTGGGCTCATTATTGTGGGAGTGGGTTCCTTATAAAAGGGCAGGTTCAGCTCCCTTTTGCCTCTCTTTCTTGCCTTCCTTTTGCCTTTCTGTCATGGGATGACCCAGCAAGAATGCCCTTACCAGATGCTGACCCCTCAATCTTGGACTGGCCATTCTCCAGAATCATGAGCCAATAAATACCTATTCATTATAAATTATCCAGTCTGTGGTATTCTGTTATATCAGCACAAAATGGTCTAAGACACAAAGAAACAAATATCCTGATGGACCAAGAGTGCAAGATAAGTAAGAAGGAAGTCAGAACAAGAAGGGGTCCCTGACAATGAAAAAGTGAAAGTTTCTAGAATACAGGGATGAAGGATTATTGGAATGGAGCCACAAGAAGATGAGAAGTGGAGGTCAGAGACTGGAGTGCCTAAGGTCAAGAATTTGGAGGCTGGGCATTATTGAGGATGACAAAGACTAGAAAAGGACCATGGAGAAGAAGATTTGCAGAAGGCAGAAAGTTGAGAGACTAGGATGTTGGATAGGTCACTGAAGGGATGCTGAGTCACCAAAGTGGAAATTCACAGGACTAATGGGCAAAACCACATCAGTGATCTAGGTAATAAAGTGTTCTGTGAATGAGAGGGACTGGTTACAAGGCTGAAAGATGGCTAGAACAAGGATCATGGTGGGTAGTACATTCAGATGGCAAGCACTTTAAAGGACCTGGAGTTCTGGTCTGGAGTAAGTCCAGAGTTAAATTGGAAAGAGAATAAAGAGCCACTATTTGAAAAAGCTGCAAGGTAGCTGTGCCCTTGGGGGAGAGGCAGACTTCAGAGCAAAACAATGATGGTCATTTTCAGAGAAGAGCTGAAGACAGGAAGCACCTGCTGATGATGACAGTGAGCTCCAGAGGGCAGAGTTTGGGGGCTCAAGGTGGTGGAAGCAGAGTCAGCAGAATAGAAGCTAAACTACATTGCATGGGGAAAGAGTCCAGGGATGAAAGAGACTTGGCTTTATGGAGATGAGAGACTTGATAAATGGGTCCTGGAGGCACTGTAGGGGATAGCAGATTAGGAGTTCTAATGACAAACTCTTACTTGCAACCAATTTCTTGGATTAATTGTGATGCCAATACTTGGTGGTATGCAGTGTTAAGGCAGCAGTGGTCTGGTCTTTCATGGACCAGAGAAAATTTGTTCAATCTCTCCTCAGCCTTCAGAGAGTTGCACTTCTACACTGGAGGAAGTAGTTTTTCCACTGAGGGACAAGCTTACTTTGGAAGGTTATTTAATCTACTATATACTTATAGAGCCCTCAGTGTGCACTATGCACTGTTCTAGGAACACAGACTGCATCAGTGAAGAAATGAGACAAAGATCCTTGCTCCCAGGGCACTTACATTCATTACACTATATAATGAATAAAGTTATACAGCACAATAGAAAGTGATAGGGGCTACAGAAAAAAGAAGCTATAGAGCAGGATAAGAGGACACCTGGAGTGCTGGTATGTTGGGGAACTGAAATATTGAATAAGGTAGTCAGAGTGAGAATGTGACATTTGAGCAAATACTTGAAGGTGGTACAGGAAAGGGTATGGCAGGAAGAGGGAACACCCGTGCAAAGGTTATGGAGCAAGGAGCTTGCCTGTTGTGTTAGATAAACAATAAGAGGACAGGGTGGCTACAGCAAAATGAGCAAAGGGAAAAGTAGTAGGAAGGTAGTAAAATAATTAGAAAGAATTGTAATTAAGTAGATGGCAACTATTCCTAGATAAAGGATCTATGTCCCAATGGACATCAGCACATCACACAAATTCACTTCCGAGTTGAAGTCACAGCCAAGGCAGGATTAGAATTCAGTTCTCATTTTACCTCTATGAATTCTGAATTTTTCTCTGGAAATGAGAAGTTGGAGTAGAGATCTCTCTACATTTCAATCTGGTTTTAAGCCTCAAGCCCCAAGAGAATAAGAACATATGCTCTGAGGACAACAGGTTGCAGTGTTTTGTCTCTGGAGGACACAGGAAAAGAAAACCAAACACCACATGTTCTCACTCATAAGTGGGAGCTGAATAATGAGAACACATGGACACAAGGGGAGAAACAACATACACTGGGGCCAGTCATGGGGTAGAGGGCAAAGGGAAGGAGAGCATTAGAACAAATAACTAATGCATGTAGGGCTTAAAGCCTAGATGACGGGTTGATAGGTGCAGCAAACCACCATGGCACACATATACCTATGTAGCAAACCTACACATTCTGCACCGGTATCCCAGAACTTAAGTAAAATAAAAATAGTAATACTAATAACAAAAAAGAGCAAAACATGAAACAGGGAATTTTGTTCACATGATTTATTGTAAGAGTAGCCTCAAAAGAAGGGGAGCAAAGGAAGCAGGATACAAGAAGAGAAGGGGACAAGCAGAGATATGGCCTCAGCTGGAGTCTGCTTTGGTCTGACCCCATGGGAGCTCTGGGACACGCTTTGTACTGCAGAGTTGGTCCCACCTTGAGAAAAGAAGATACGCCTTTGTGCCCCTGCATTAGCAAGTCATGTCTGCAAGAATCCACTCCACCCCCCACCCATGGGGGTTATATTGTCTATCAAGGAAAGTTCTCCAGAGACAGGAGCAGCTCTGAGCCATCAGGGATCAATACTCAGAACCATGGGACATGGGTGCACTGGACTGGCAAAGGGAAATGGGCATGGTACCGCAGCAGCATCCACTGTGGAATATCCTTCCAAGGATACTGCTAGTAGGTGTCAGAGCAAGACTTTAAACCCAGGTCTGTTTGCCTTTCACACCTTATGCTCTTAGGGAAGTTGAGAGAAAGAGACAGAGAGAGAAAGAGAGAGAGAGGAAGAGAAAGAGACAGAGGGAGAGAAAGAGACAGAGACGGAGTGGGGAGGGAGAGGGAAAGGGAGGGGGAGAGAGACAGAGAGAAATGTTTGATAATGTTATCATATATAAATGTAAAAATACAACAAAATCAATAGACTAGGAAAAGAAGAAATGAGGAAAAGAGACCAAAGTAGGAGGAACCAAGTGTAACCAGAATGAGGCTGGCCCTTTGGGGACATGTGCTCTGACTCTATGACGAGTTTCAGGTTGCCCTTAATGCTTAGATATCCACCAAAATTCAAGCCCAATTCCCACCTAACACTAGCAAGTAATAGTAATATCAATTTGTGCATAGATAGAGGCGTGAGTAATATTGCACATCACACTGAGAAACTTCTGTTTAAAAACCTTCCTTACAACCTCTCTGTCCTGGACTGAAAAGTCTTTTCCCTAGTCTGTCTAAGTTGGCCTGGCCTGCCCCACGACCACTCACTATTTTATAAACCCAGTCCTCAGATTGGGAAGCAGAGGCCAGGCTGATGTGTCAGTCATCTGCTGCACCAATATACTAAGAGAAGAGACAATTTAATGCTTTCACTGGGCACCAAAGTTTTTCCCAAGCTTTCCGGCAGTCAGAGCAAAACACGAAAATATGGCAAATTATTTAATTTGCAGTTTCCAAAAGAAGAAAGGAAACTCACTAGTTAATAATAACAGGGGGTATTATTTCCTGACATCTAATTTTAGATTAAGTTTATCATGTGGGTGTTTATATTGAGGAATCAAGTAACATGAAGGTGACTGTTCTCAAGTATTTTATAAAGAATGTGTTCCTACTATTATTTTTCTTAGAGCTCTGTTTCTTCCCTCCTGGTCCTTGTAATCTATAATGAGTGACTTTGCATATCTCTTCATTTGTTCATTTGTCAATTGTCTCCTCCACTGGAATGTCAAAGGGCAGAGGCTTCGTCTATGTGGCTTACCGCTGCACCCCCAGCCCTCCCCTGGGATCCAGTGCCAGGCGATTTGTTGAATAAATAAGTAAATAGAATAGATCAAGCATCGTGGTGATGTAGTATGCCAAGAGAGGATTTAGTAACCAATATTATCAGGGTCAAAATTGTCGAGCATAAAAATCAAAACCTCATTTGTTATGGAGAGTACTTCTAACCAGTAACTCACATCATTCAAATTTTAGGGTTAAAAATTATGTTATATAGCAAATATTATGAATATATACATGATATGCAAAGAAGACAGCTTGACCAAGTAAACAACTATTACCTTTTGTGTTGTTTTAGATTTGCTTTCCTCTATGCAGTGGTATTTCCCATTTTCCTGACTTGATGGTTTTACTCAGCGTTCCATAAACTGCACAGGCACTGGCAGGGATAAAGGAACTGGGCCACAGAAAGGCTGAAATGTAATCCAGGCCCACCTTTTCAAATATCAGAAACCTGTATTTCAAGTTTATATTTGGCCATAGTATTTGATTATGGATTAAGCCTCATCAAAAGTAAATTTCAAAAAGATTTCTGAAGAAGTTTCTATGATTGCTTTAGATTTTAAATATTTCTAATCTTTGGTTAAACACTTAATACCCACCTACTATTACAATAAATTCTTTTCGTTCTATGATAGGTCAAAAGTAATATTCTACACAACTGAAATTTATGGAAAATGCAGTTGACATATCCTCTTATCTATGAGTTTGACATTGCTGGGTAAATAATCCTGGAGAGATTTTTCGACAAATGTACCATGATATAGTCTTGCCTTAGAAATCAGAAAGTGTTTTCAAAATTCTGTTTTCAGAGGCAATGAGGCATGGTAATTAGGACCATGATTTAAGCAGTAACAACAACAAATTGACCAGAGATAGATTTTTAAAAGGCATCTCTTCCCCTAGAAAACGTTTTTAAGGGATAACAATATTTACTGGTTAGCTTTTCCTACTAGATATTTTATGATGTTGAAATTACTAGATTTATTATGAAAATATTTTGTGTAGTTCACAAGAGGCTTGGCAGGCCTCAGGCTTCCGAAACATAATGATTAGCAATTATTGTTATTTAACACAATCAAGGTCATCAAGCATTTATAAATAATGTTTAACAGTAGTTTGTAAGTGGTTCATTTGGTAATTTCCTTTGGCAAGAAAACTGGAAAACTGACATTTTCCATTAACGAAAATGTCAAGCAACATCAGAAGATCAAACCTATAAATAGGGGTCCAATTTCTCATCGTACATACATGTATATGGTGCTGCCAATACATACAGAGGCTTCTGCTGACAGCTGTGAAAGGATGGCTACATCCACAAAACCCTGTTCAACTTTGTCACCAATTATATTAAGTTGACTTGGATAAACTTACCCAACTACTACTCTCTACAGAGCTGATTACTTTCTTCCTGTTTGGTGTATCTTGATACTAAGTAGCACTCTAACTTTGCTCTGTCTGCCATTCTGTTAAGCACTTTAGACGTATTGTTTCATTGAATGATCTTGGAAATCTAATAAGATAGGTTTGTCCTTAATTTATCGTTGAGGAAATTGAGGCATATTACAGTTTACTATAGTCATGTGTTTGCAGGTTCACTTCCTCTTTTAGGACTTTGAGTTCTTTAAAACTGTGTGTGTGTGTGTGTGTGTGTGTGTGTGTGTGTGTGTGTTCTCTAATCTAATCAGTTCACTTTTATTTAGCCTATTGATATTTCCTGAGTTCCTCCTATATGCCTGAGTCCTCCCCGAAGACTGACATATAGTGGGCCCTCCATAAACATCTGCTGATACGTGCTAACCTCCAATGTTAAATTGGCTCTTAGCTGTATGTCTTATATGTAACATATGTTCCTGCAATTGAAAGAAATTTGTCAGATAAAATTGTCTCCTCAGGAACTTGGCAGTGTTTCCAATCCAGCAGCCAGGCTAACAATGAAAATGACTCAAAACATCTCAAAGGAAGAATCACAGCCGAGAGTCTCTGCAGCAAGGCCTCAACAACATGAAAAGGAAGTAATGGTCTTCCACAGTACCAGGCAATGCAGAAGGCAGCTATTATTTTGACAGAGCCAGATTTTGATGACCTCCCCATATTTGCTACGTAATGGAAACCAAAATGCTAAAATAGAACTCACAAAGGTGAAGAATGCAAGGAGGAATACGATTAATAGATATCAAATAACAAAAGAAGTACCAGTATTTTAAAAAATCATAAAAAGAGTCCAGACAGCAGAAATCTAACAGACAGACCTAAATGCAGAAAGAAAGGCAGACGTAACAGGGAAGGATACAACCCAGATAAGGAAGTCCACTGTATCTGGCAATTTTTTTGTGTAAAATTAAAAATCCAAATTGGCCTCAAAGAATCTCTGTCTTTTGATTTATCTTCAACTCTGGGCCAATTTCCAATGCAGACACTGGTTCTGATTATGTTTGGTAAAGGCAAGAGGTTTCTCTGGAGCCAGGAAAGTCATATGCCATATATCAGACTTTAACCTAATGCAAAATTCCATGACACTTATGTTATTTTAATTGTGGTAAAATATATACAACATAAAATTTACCGCCTTAACTCTTTTTAAATGTATAGTTCTGTGGCATGAAGGACATTCATATTGTTACACAACCATCACCACCATCTCCATCTCCATAATTCTCTTCATCTTGTAAAACTAAACTCTATACCCATTAAATAATAACTCCCCAGTTCCTGCTTCCTCCCAGCCCCGGGCAACTACCATGCTACTGTCTTTATGATTTTTGACTACCATGATACTTTCTGTCTTTATGATTTTTGACTACTCTAGACACTTATACATATTTTGAATAAAAATGTAAGAAAATGAAAGTAGGCACCTCAACATACACTGATCAAATGTGAAATATGTCCAAAATATGCACTGCTGTTTAAATAGAAAAGGTAACTGAAAATCCAGCCAGTACAAGGTAACTAAAGCAACAGTGAGTATCACATAGAGCAATGAGCATTTTGATTCAAAGGCATCTATGATATGAGGTCAGAGCAGGCACCAGATCCCTCTGATCTTTGCAGACATTTTCAGGCATTTGGGTCTGACTCTGAGTGATACAGGAGACCACTGGAGGATTTTGAAGAAAGCAGAACATTGTATTACATGTTCTCTTAGCATCTGTAGTGGATGCTGACGGTGCCACACTCAGAGCTCCTTAAACTTGCACTCATTTTCTCTGTTGCTGTCCCCCTTCTCTGGAAAACTGCCTTTGGCCTTATGGGAGTTCCTCTACCCAAGGGCCCTGCCCATCCTGGGTTAACTCTGGTTAATGCCTGATTTGCATGGGGGAACAGCTATGAAAGGCCAGCCACTTGCCTTAAGGTGGGACAACTCTGTGGTGTAATTCATTTTCCAGAGCTCCCATGGGGTCAGGCTGAAGCTCCGTTCGTTCATCTGAGACCACACCCTTCCCCTGCCTCAGATTCAGACACTCCCCTTCCCCTGAGAGCATTCTTACAATAAGTTATATGTACCCGAACCCCTGTCTCAGGTTTGGCTTTTGGAGAACCCAACCTAGGCAGCATTATGATCTTTTGCCTTCATAACCTGTGTTACAGCTGTTAATTTTACACTGATTTCTGTGATTCTTTGACTAATTTCTGCCTCACCATTGGCATGTGAGTTCCTGCGCTCACCTTTTCTTCCTCAGTATCAACCATAGGGACTAGCATTCACTGAATGATTTAAACAGATATTGTACAAGTCTTTTCCCTACTGGCTTTAGTTTTCATTACAAAAACATCATGTTGGTGCTGTGTAAAGGTGACAAAGTATTTATGTGATGACTGCGTTTATTTGAAAATATAATCAATTGTCATTTTAAAATCACCTATTAAATGCCATGAAATCAAATGTTACCTGCATCTCCCAGTGAATGCATGACAAAAGGTGGTTCCTTTGACCACATCTGCTAAGTCAGCTGCTTAGTTTTTTTTTTTTTTTTTTTTTTTTTTTTTGAGATGTAGTTTCACTCTTGTTGCCCAGGCTGGAGTACAATGGCGCCATCTTGGCTCACTGCAACCTCTGCTTCCCAGGTTCAAGTGATTCTCCTGTCTCACTCTCCCAAGTAGCTGGGATTGAAGGTATGCACCACCATGCCCAGCTAATTTTGTATTTTTAGTACAGACGGGGTTTCTCCATTTTGGTCAGGCTGGTCTCAAACTCCTGACCTCAGGTGATCCGCCCGCCTCGGCCTCCCAAAGTGCTGGGATTATAGGCGTGAGCCACTGTGCCTGGCCAGCTGCTTAGTTTTAATTACCAAACAATGAATGTCCTAAGAGGGACAAACTCATTAAAAATATGGTTTGAAAGCTAAGCATAGTGGCACGTGTCTGTATATCCCAGCTATTCAGGAGGCTGAGGCAGGATGATTGCTTGAGTCCGTGAGTTGAAAGCCAGCCTGAGCAACAGCAAGACTCCATCTCAAAAAACAAAACAAAAAACAAACAAACAAAACTGGGTTGGTGCTTCACAGAGCTCTACTGTGTGAAAAACTTTAGGACTTAGGCATTCCAGAGCTACTGAGTTTTTCCTTTTCATTCAAGAGTCAACACTAATGTACAATGAAGCTATCAGCATTTCTCTAGATGGGCTTTTCCACCTCCTATGCAATTTCCTCTTACTTTATACCATTTTTCAAAAGTGGAGGTAATAAGAAAATCTTGCATCAAATATCATGTTGAAAGTGAAAAAATGCTACAACTTAAAACATAAAGGAGACTGGAGATCTAAGTGATATATTCTGGTGACATTTTTTAAAAAAATACAAAGTCCAGTAAAACACATAGATAAACTGTGTAGCATTTTCCTGGCAAACAAATGTCTTTAACAAGATCACGGAGGTACCCATCTAAAGACCAGGGCACTAAACTCAATTTTAGTTATGTGACCAAGGCTGAAGAATGAATTGATTTCTTGGTGATCTCTAAGAAGTCTGTTCCCAATCAGCACATGGTCAGGTTTGTGCCAAATTTCTGGGAAGACTGTTTATGTCAACTCAAACATATGGCATTGAGGAATTATAATCCTAGGTGGAACATAAAGTCCACAATTATTTTTACAATGTGAGAGAGACAGGATGCATTTAATCAGGGAGAGGCTGTATAACT
Organism: Rhinopithecus roxellana; assembly: GCF_007565055.1. Taxonomy (NCBI): domain Eukaryota; kingdom Metazoa; phylum Chordata; class Mammalia; order Primates; family Cercopithecidae; genus Rhinopithecus; species Rhinopithecus roxellana. The sequence goes on along the minus strand of NC_044549.1, from coordinate 193,494,888 downwards.
CACTTTGCACAGCCTCAAGGTCACCTAATAACAGGCAGACAAAAAAGACTGCTGTGGAAGACACCAGTCACACTCCGCAGTGCAGATGGTTCATGTCTACAGTGCTCATCACCCACTGGCAATCTTAGTGTCTCAAACTGAGATGCTACTTGTTCAGTAACTTTATCCAGGCAAAATAAAACTTCCAGTGTCACAGGAGTCTGATATATATCAACGCACAAAATACAGCTTATCTAAATTTCTCTTGAGGACTAGGATAGCCATTGCCAATTTCTATGAATGCATTGTATGTCACCCCAGTCTCAATTCAAGGGCATCAGTTAAGACTAGCCCTCATCAGTAGCAACATGATACCACGTCTGGGTCTAGAACCACATTAGAAGGGCTAAAGTTTGCAGTCCTAACTACACAGTGAATTTGTATATCAGGGGTCCTGTTGAGATGAGGGTTGGAAAGTCTTTTTTTGTTAATAAATGGGCATTATTTGTGTGGATATGTGATGACATTTACCCTAACCAGGACCTCAGACATATATAACAGGGGCTCCACAGACATTGATAAATGAACGATTTCTTGTACAAACCCAAAGGAGGGGAAAGCTGACCCTTATATAGAAAGGTGGTAACCAGCACTGACCATCTCAGGAAAAGGAGAGAAATATTTTTATATGAGGGGCCTGGAAGGTTGGGTCTGAAGAAATTACAAAGGAGGAGGTCAGAAGGTACACAGGGTAGAAGAATAAATGTTGATTTAGAAATTAGCCTCAAGGTTTATGGATTTGACTCTCTATATTTGCTCCTTGTTTGTTCTACCCTCTCAAGTTTTATGCAGATCTCTATTTCACAAGACTAGCTTCCACCCAATTGTGTTTAACCCAAAGTTACCATGCCAAGCACTTTTAATAGGGACAATACATCCCTCCTGTGGAGGTGGATGCCAAAGGCAGTCGGAGTGAGTTTTGTCTGGCTCTTCAGGCACTAAACAAACATCAGGTTGGGAATGCATCAGAGAATACACTGGTCATATCAACAAGAGCATCCTTGTCCAAAGGCAATAACAATCCCATAGTCAACTGGGGGCGGTGTGAATTCCCTGTCAGTTTCTGGAAGCTGATTCAGGGTCCCATATTCTCCCAAGAGATCTGCTCTCAGTGTGCTGACTAAGCCTGATCCTGGCCTGAAGACTTGCCCCTTCCCTCCTAGTCCTTGGCATGGACTCCCCCTTAATGCACACTTCCTCTCTCACTTCTATAGTGTTTTATTTGGAGGCATTCCTTAGTGGATAACGTGAGGAAGGAAGTGGGCAGTTTTGCTTACTTATTATCATCTTTTTTTAAAAAAATAAACTTTTTATGATTAAAGGAAATTTAGAATATAAAGTGCAAAAGAGAAAACAAAAACATACAGAATAATTATTTTTAATATTTATGAATATTCCCTCTAGATCTTTTAAAAATCAATATGAACACACATATGTACATTCTCTATTTATTTACAAAATTAGTCTTATTACACATGTATTTTATTATTTCTACTTCCAAAACACAAAGACAGTATGATAAAGAGTCACATTACTCATCAGTTGCACCAAGAGATAAAATCAAGATTTGCAGGGCATGGACTAGTTTTTGGTCCAAAGAAGAAGCCCGTCAATGTACTCTAACTTCACTGCCACTATGGAAAGAAGGATCCATTCTCTCATTTTAAAAGAAAAAAAATGAAAGGGGGAAAAAGAAAACAATGGCAGGTGAGTGCAACACCTGTTTCTATTTCCCAGTCTAGCTGTGTGAGCTTCCCATGTGTTACCATTTTTTTTTTTTTTTTTGAGACGGAGTCTTGCTCTGTCACCCAGGCTGGAGTGCAGTGGCCGGATCTCAGCTCACTGCAAGCTCCGCCTCCCGGGTTTACACCATTCTCCTGCCTCAGCCTCCGGAGTAGCTGGGACTACAGGCGCCCGCCACCTCGCCCGGCTAGTTTTTTTTTTTTTTGCATTTTTAGTAGAGATGGGGTTTCATCGTGTTAGCCAGGATGGTCTCGATCTCCTGACCTCGTGATCCGCCCGTCTCGGCCTCCCAAAGTGCTGGGATTACAGGCTTGAGCCACCGCGCCCGGCCTATGTGTTACCATTTTAATCTGTCGAAGCATAGTTAGAACACGTCCCTATGTCAAAAAATACTGAGAGTGAATATTCAAATAAAAAATGTCAAAATAACAGAAATAGGATTGGGGCTTGATACTTTTTAGACTAAATGTATTTCCTTATTTTGTGCAGCATAATCTGTAGTCATAAAAAGCAATATTTGTTATTTTTAAAAGTAAATTTAGAATCAGAACAAAGTTTAGTTCCACGTTAAAATTATTTCATGTCACTGATACTTTAAAATCATATCCCTCTGCTGATATGGTGCTATTTTCAGCCAATAACAAAGTTAAATTAATATGCAAATAATTGCATGCTGGGAAAGACAGAGGTACTAATAATAATCACATTGTCAGTGCACTCTGAATAAGAACTAAACTACCAAAAATTACTACTTCAGAGAAGAAACCAGTGTTGTTAATAATTATTCCCATTGAAAGAGAAAATTCCAGGGTGAATAATCTGTATTTATTCCAAATTGTCTTTGTGAGTCATTAAATCTTGCTCATGTGAATATAAGATATTATAAAAAGTAATTGAAGTTTAACATGTTGCCAACATTTTGTAGCTAATAGTCACGGAAATACAGATACCTGATACTGTGTTTTAAGGTGATTAATGCTTAGGAATAGCAAAGAACCATAAGTGTCAATTATATGTTTACTGGCATTTTATTGCTAAGGAAGGTTGTAAATGCCAATTCTGCTTTACTCTAGGAAGTAGAAATCGTACATTTATTAGAATTCCTTAACTGGATTTATGGTCAACAGATGGCACATGAATCATTCATAGGTATAATATGATAAACTGTAGCAAAACCTCCAACCTGGCTTTATTCACAGCTGGGAGTCTCATCCACGAAGACAGAACAGAGTGCTTGTCATAAGCTATAAATAAGAATTTAATTCAAAATCATCTAAAGATTAGAGCATTAGACTCAAATTTAATTATGTGACCAAGGCTAAAGAATGAGGTGATTTCTTGGTGATCTCTAAGAAGTCCTGTTCCCAGTTAGCACATGGTCACCTGATGCCAAATCAGTCTGCTATCGCTGGTGTTCCCGGGACCTTGAAGGTACAGATTTCTTTTGTGCAAGGACAACAGATACCTTTTGAACCTTCTCCAAGATGAATTTTTAAAATGCTTCCATCTGGTTTTCTATTTGATTTATGATCTAAACTGTATTTTTAAGTAAAGCATAGTAATCTAGGCTATCAATATATATGCTATTATCTATACTATTGTAACTGTGAGAGGCCATAATATGCCACCCCCAATACACCTTTTGACAGGAGGATTGTTGAGCTAAAGGCAAGAAAGAAGCAGATACCTGAGAGCTCTCTGCCCTCCCTCTATTTGCCTTAAATCAGGACATAAATTTACAAAAACATAATATATCCCATCTCCCCTTTCTACCAGGAAGAACAAAAGCTAACCAATGAAAACTTTAGACCCTTATGGACCTGAAGATGGCACCAGAGGAATCTACATTAACAAACTTTAACTAACTAGCCTTTATTTGCCTTCCCACAAGTTGCAGCCCCTGAGACTCAAAGTCCATTTCCTTTGTTCTGTCACTTCTCTAAAAATTTACTGTTCTTTTTGAAGATGTTATATAAAGTGCAATTCAGAGTCACCTCTTTGATAATTACTCCTTCTCTAGGTATCTCCCATGTATGTATGAAATATGCACGTTAACAAATTTCTGTTTTTCCCTTATTAATCTGCTTTTTTGTTGTTGTTGCTGTTGTTGTTATTACAAGTGTCTGTTTCAACTAAGAACATATGAGTGTTAAGCAAAAAATTACTTTTTTCCCTACATATCTATAAATCCTCCCTATAATCCTAAATACTACAGAGAAAAGAAATTACATATGTAGACACAATTACAACTCACAATGTTATTATCTGCCTAATACAGTTTTTATGAAATCACATTGTAGTAATTATGAAGTCAAACAATGTGCATTAGTCACAATTTCTCCCCACTGATCCCAAATCTTTCAGCCACTTTCTGTCATTAAATTCTCCACCATTAGGTAGGCTGGAGGGAAATGGAATTCGAACTGGGGTAGTTTACTAATTTTCTTTTTATCTCTGGCAAATAAGTAGGGAAAAGTAGAAATGTATGATCAGTAGGAGCATTGAAAGGAGATGGGGGGCTTTGTCTTATGATCAGAGTTTAGGTTAACACACACACACACACACACACATATGTAAGATGCTAGAGTTATTCTAACACAGTACAAAATGCTTCCTCAATCTCTTACCTCTTTCCCTGTTGTGAAATGAACTTCTTATCTATTTTATGAATTAGTTGAGGTAACAACAGTGGTGACAACTATAATAACAGTAGCAGTTATTATACTGAATGCTATCTACTGTTTTTTTTTTTTTTTAATTTAGTCTCTGTGGAGACTGTCAAAAACTGTCAATGCCAACTCTATTTCAAGTCATCACAGCAGGGTACTGGGAAAAGTTTTCAATTAGCAATAATTGTGCTTCAGATAAACCTCACTGGCTACAACAATTGCCACTGTGTGAAGCTCCATCTATTGTTAAGAGTAATGAACACACAGAAACCAGAAAACCTAGAAGAGACAGATGAATTACTGGACACATACACTCCCCCAAGACTAAACCAGTAAGAAACTGATTCCCTGAACAGGCTAACAACAAGGTCCAAAATTGGGTCAGTAATAAACAGCCTAACAACCAAAAAAAGCCTGGGACCTGATAGATTCACAGCCAAATTCTACCAGATGTACAAAGAAGAGTTGGTACCATTCCTACAGAAACCATTCCAAAAAATTGAGGAGGGACTCTTCCCAAACTCATTCTATTAGGCCAGCATCATCTTGATACCAAGACCTGAGAGACACACAACAAAAAAGGAAAACTTCATGCCAATATCTTTGTTGAATGTTGATGCAAAAATCCTCAACAAAACACTTGCAAATAGAATCCAGCAGCACAATAAAAAAGCTAACCCACCATGATCAAGTAGGCTTCATCCCCAAGATACAAGGTTGATTCAACATATGCAAATCAATAAATGTGATTCATCACATAAACAGAAGTAAAGACAAAAACCACATGATTATCTCAATAGACATAGAAAAGGCTTTCGCTAAAATTCAATACCCTTTCATGTTAAAAACTCTCAATAAACTACTTATTGAAGGAACATACCTGAAAATAATAAGAACCATCTATGACAAACCCACAGCCAACATTATACTGAATGGACAAAAGCTGGAAACATTTTCCTTGAAAACCAGCACATGACAAGGATGCCTTCTCTCACCACTCATACTCAACACAGTATTAGAAGCCCTAGTCAGGGCGATCAAGCAATAGAAATAAATAAAGGGGATCAAAATAGGAAAAGAGGAGGTCAAACTACCTGTTTGCAGACAACATGATTCTATATCTAGAAAACCCCAGTCTCGGCCCCAGAACTCCTCCAGCCAATAAACAACTTCAGCAAAGTTTCAGGATACAAAATCAATGTAGAAAAATCACTAGCATTCCTACACACCAACAATAGCCAAACTGAGAGCCAAATCAAAAAGGCAAGTCCATTCATAATTGCCACACAAAGAATAAAATACCTAGGAACACAGCTAACCAGGGAGGTGAAAGATCTCTACAATGAGAATTACAAAACACTGCTCAAAGAAATCGGAGAAGATGCAAACAAATGAAAAAACATTCCATGCTCATGGATCGGAAAAATCAATATAATTAATATGGTCATACTGCCCAAAGCAATTTACAGATTCAACGCTATTTCTATCAAACTACCAACGACATTCTTCACAGAAATGGAAAACAACTATTTTAAAATTCATATGGAACCAAAAAAAGAGCCTGAATAGCCAGGGCAATCCTAAACAAAATGAACAAACCTGGAGGTATCATGTTGCTTGACTTCAAACTATACTACAAGGCTTCAGTAACCAAAACAGCATGATAGTGGTACAAAAACAGGTACATAGAACAATGAAACAGAATAGAGAGCCCAGAAAGAAGGCTGTACACCTACAACCATCTGATCTTCAAGAAAGTTGACAAAAATAAGCAATGGGGAAAAGACTTTCTATTCAATAAATGGTGCTGGGATAACTGGCTAGCCACATGCAGAAGATTGAAGCTGGACCCCCTCCTTACGCCATACACAAAAATCAACTCAAGATGGATTAAAGACTTAAATGTGGCCAGGTGTGGTGGCTCATACCTGTATTCCCAGCACTTCAGGAGGCCAAGGCAGGTGGATCACTTGAGGTCAGGAGTTTGAGACCAGCCTGGCCAACACAGCAAAACCCCATTTTTACAAAAAAAAAAAAAAAAAAAAAAAAAAAAAAGTCTGGTGTGGTGGCATGTGCCTGTAATCCCAGCTACTTGGTAGGTTGAGGCATGCCCAGGAGGTGGAAGTTGCAGTGAGCCGATATCATGCCACTGTATCTAAAAAAAAAAAGTTAACTGTGAAAACCAAAACTATAAAAACCCTGGAAGAAGACAACCTAGGCAATACCATTCTGGACATAGGAATAGGCAAAGATTTCATGGCAAAGACACCAAAAGAAATTGCAACAGAAGCAAAAATCAAGTGTGATCTAGTTAAACTTAAGAACTTCTGCACAGCAAAAGCAACTATCAGCAGAGTAAACAGACAACCTACAGAATAGGAAAAAATTTACAAACTATGCATCTGACAAAGATCTAATATCCAGCATCTATAAAAAACTTAAACAAATTTATAAGAGAAAAACAAATAACCCCATTAAAAAGTGGGTAGAGGACATGAAAGGCACTTTTCAAAAGAAGACATACATGTAGCCAACAAGCATATGATAAAAAGTTCACTATCACTGATCATTAAAGAAATGCAAATAAAAACCGCAATGAGATACGATCTCATGCCAATCAGACTGGCTATTATAAAAAGTCAAAAAATAACAGATGCTGGCAAGGTTGCAGGGAAATTGGAACACTTATACACTGTTAGTGGGAGTGTAAATTAGTTCAATCATTGTGGAAAGCAGTATGTTAATACCTCAAAGAGCTAAAAGCAGAAGTACCGTTCAACCCAGCAATCTCATTACTGGGTATACACTCAGAGGAATATAAATCATTCTATCATAAAGACATGCATGCAAATGTTTATTGCAGCATTATTCACAATAGCAAAGACTTCAATCAACCTAAATGCCTATCAATGACAGACTGGATAAAGAAAATATGGTACATATGTACCGCGAAATACTATGCAGCCCTAAAGATGAATAAAATCCTGTCTTTTGCATGGATGGAGCTGGAGGCCATTATCTTTAGCAAACTAATCCAAGAACAGAAAACCAAATACCGCATGTTCTGACTTACAAATGGGTGCTAAGTGATAAAAACTTATGAACACAAAGAAGGAAACAACAGACACTGGGGTCTACTTGAGCAGAGAGGATGAGAGGAGGGACAGGAGCAGAAAGATAACTATTGGGTACTGGGCTTAATACCTGCATGACGAAATAATCTCTACAACAAACCCCCATGACAAACCTTCACATATATGCCAAACCTAAAATAAAAGTTTAAAAAAAGAGTAATTTACATTTACATATACTATCTGCCCCTAAATAACCCTGCCAGATAACTATGATTACATTATTTTAAGGTGAGAAAACTGAGGCTCAGAGAAATGACATAGCTTGTTCAGGCTCACATGCTTGGAGCTGCTGTATAACGTGAGTGAAGGGCCTTCTATCTCCTGTGTGCCCCTCTGGGTCCACTCTCCATTGTGCCCTCAGGTGGCTAATTTGGAGGGATCACATTGGTGGGCCCTTGGCCCTCTGATATTTGGTGGGTTCAGCCATTTGGAAACTCTGGCAGGTGATTAGAGGGAGAAAGTGACGTGGATTTTCAGAATCAGGGTACCATATTTCTTCTCCCTTGGTTCCCTCTCCAGAGGACTAATTACATTGCTTCAGCAAAGGTCACAGCACCTATGAGGGCAACTCTCAGTCCTAGGTGTTCTCTTTATGCTTTCAGTAATCTCTCCCTTTCCTAACCCCACCGACTGAGGAAAATAATGGCTATAGGGTACTACACTATTATTTCGGGTTTCTTTAGAGCAGGCCCACACCTTTTTAAACAAAACTTTTGGTTTACCCCTCCTCACCTTATCCTAATTTGGGTGTACTATTTCCTGCTGGAACACTAACTGATATCTATGCTATTCACTATGACATGCTCTGAGGATATATAATCTATGCCTTTAAGAAGGCCGGGAGCGGTGGCTCAAGCCTGTAATCCCAGCACTTTGGGAGGCCGAGACGGGCGGATCACAAGGTCAGGAGATCGAGACCATCCTGGCTAACGCGGTGAAACCCCATCTCTACTAAAAAAAAAAAAAACAAAAAACTAGCCAGGCGAGGTGGCGGGCGCCTGTAGTCCCAGCTACTCAGGAGGCTGAGGCAGGAGAATGGCGTAAACCCGGGAGGCGGAGCTTGCAGTGAGCTGAGATCGCGCCACTGCACTTCAGCCTGGGCGACAGAGTGAGACTCCGTCTCAAAAAAAAAAAAAAAAAAAAAAAAAAAAAAAAAAAAAAGAAGCTACCATTCTTGAAGTTGGAGCAGAAGCAAGAAAATATAGTGGTCATTCAGTTTTCAAGTGCATATTATCTGTAACCTGTTTTCTGGTAACCGTTGGAGAACCTCTCCTTTAATATCTTCAGTATTCTTGGTAAAACTCAGGGTGCCCTCCCTTGGCTTCCTAAGCTTCTGGGCTTAAGCCTGGCTGTTTTTAATAATTATTTGGCAATAGATACACTCTAAACAGCCAAGGAAATCCCTCTCCACTTATTGGACAGAGCCCTTCAGAAAGCCTAGTTCTGAGAAGCAAGAGAGAAGACAGAATAGGCTGGGGTGTACTTACCTTGAGATCTTGGAGTAACCACCTGTTTGCCCTAGCTACAGGGACAGAAGCTCAGGGGCAACCACCCACATCATCTTGCTAATGGCCTTTCCCTGGCCCAAGATTACAGGGACTTGAATATTCACTTTCAAAATGTATATTTCATTGCAACCACAAAAGGAACAATTGGTTTCAACTGATATCAAACATATACAATTATGTAGAAATCTATATTATTTTGCTAAATTTGAAATATTTTTCATTTAAATTTTGTGATTGTCAATTTTATGTGTGAACTTGGCTAGGCTACAGTCCCCAGGTATTCGTTAATCTAGGTGTCGCTGCGAAGGTATTTTGTGGGTGTGATTAAAACCTATAATCAGTTTATTTTAAGTAAGAGGACTTACCCTAGATAATCCGAAAAAGCCTGATTAAGTCAGTGGAAGTTCATGCCTGAGGGTTCCAGCCTGCCCTTCCTGATGACCTGCCTCATGGATTATGATCAAGCCTAGTCAGTCCCCAAAATTACATAAGCCAATTCCTTGTAATAAATCTCCCAATATATATCTCCTACAGGTGTTCTATCTGACCCCGACCAATAAAAATATCTACTAGGAAGATCAAAGAGTTGAGATTTTAAATATATTCTTAATTGCTATAATTAACTAAAAAAATAAAGCTGTACTGACTCAAGAGTGGAAATGACACAGCAAATCATTAAGTAGCTCCAAATAGGCAGAATGCAGAGTTTAAATTGAGAAAAATCACACTTAGTTCTATAAAATGCTTTATTTTTTCTTTTAATGCAATTCAGAGTTATATGACTACCAGAAAATGGTCTTAAGGAATGTATATAAAATCATCCAAATCAGTACACTTGGAGGCTTTGGGGATCTACGGAAACGTACATAAAAAAATTCAATTGGGTCACAATATTAATCAGTTTAATACTAACATGTTCACAAATGCACTTCATGCATTTGTGAAAATTTATGGAAAGACATGGAGAAAAAATTATAAAGAATTGTTGGCCGGGCGCGGTGGCTCAAGCCTGTAATCCCAGCACTTTGGGAGGCCGAGACGGGCGAATCACGAGGTCAGGAGATCGAAACCATCCTGGCTAACACGGTGAAACCCCGTCTCTACTAAAAATACAAAAAAATTAGCTGGGCGAGGTGGCGGGCGCCTGTAGTCCCAGCTACTCGGGAGGCTGAGGCAGGAGAATGGCGTGAACCCAGGAGGCGGAGCTTGCAGTGAGCTGAGATCTGGCCACTGCACTCCAGCCTGGGGGCAGAGCAAGACTCTGTCTCAAAAAAAAAAAAAGAATTATTACTGCTCTATACTTGTACATTAAATACTTTATCAAACTATTACTCAATGCCTGTCCCTTTTCCTTTCAAAACTAGAAAATGTCTGTATCAAAATGACCCAAGATATTTATACTTCCAATGATTCTCCAAGCAGTTATAATGATCAGATGAATACACGCATTAAATGAAGATTATAAGAAAAGTTTTAAGCACCTTCCAAAAATTGTCATGGCCCATGAAAACAACTATGAAATTCTACTGCAGTATGCTACAAAGCAGTATATAATTCCAAGTTCTTCTTCAAAGGTTCATGACAATTTTGTGAAAGGCCAAAAGCTCTTCTAAATGATGTTTTACTTGCAGCCTGACCCTGAAGCAAGGATTTTATAAACAGCACTGCAGCCAGGCCTCAGAGTGATTCTGCAATGAGTTTAACATTGAAACAAGACTTTGCCATGAACAAAAATCGACCTTCACACAGTTTTGAAAGGGAAGAATTAAGACCTTGGATAGGTGTTAAGAATTTATCTATAGTAACCTAATAACTCAACAGAGAAGGCTCTTAGAGAGCAGAGAAGTGATTTCTTCTCATGTTCTGGCTCTAATAACAAACACAATTGTGAGGAGCCCCATGCTGCCACCTCTTTATCAATGGTCCATTGCACAACATCTTATTGTCTCTTGGTTTGAAACTCATGCCAGCAATTTCTTACCTGCTATATTATCATGTGTACCATTTAAAACTCTTCATACTGCTTAAAATACTTTGGAAGTAGTAGAAAGCAAGTGTTTTTCTGAATTGAAACAAAATAGAATCCCAGTTGCTCATAATGATAATTAAGGGCTAAAAATTAATCAAGGAAAAGAAAGCTAAAGAAGATGAAAATAAGTATTTTTCCCATTTTAAATGCATCAGGTGACATTCGTGGGAGAAAGGCACTAAAATAAGAAAGGAATTTAAATGTACAGCTGAAAAAGAAATCTAAAATATTAAGCCACTCAGCACCACATACTGCCCCAGATAGTATACAGAAAATAGAAGACAGTAAACTATTTTAATACTGAGTTTTAAAATTGAGAATAAAAATGTATTTGGCTAGACACAATCCTTCCAGACTATTCTCAATCTTAAACATAAACTTAGCTGATCTTTGCAAATGTAGATTTCTAACACATAATATGAATATGTCACTATATTAGTAAAATAAGCTGCAAACCATGAGCAAATGAGAGAAATCACATGAAAAATATTGCTTTTACTTTTAAGACAGATATATGATTATCAGAAATATAAATATACACATGTTCACATATACATAAATATTCAACTTTGGACATGTAGAATATCAACCTTCTGGCATCTTTAATTCAAGGACTAAGCTTTATGTTTTTACTGTGATCATGTTTTTATGTTTAAATAGCAACACACAAGATAGTGCTTAAGAATCAGGGGGTCACTCTTGCATTTGCATATTAATTCACAAGTTCCAAACAAAGTCACCTATTTCATTCATCGCTGCATCAACAGCATCTTGCTCACTGTAGGACACACAATATAACAGGGATGAAATAATAAGTGAACGAATGCATGCATGTATGCATGAATAAATAAGATGATGAATGGATGGATGGATGGATAAGAAAAAAGAGATCATATAGGCTTAACTGACAACAAAGTGAGTTATCTTCACTTTACATATCAGTCTTGATGAACTGTTCATAGCTCATTTCTCACACCATCAAATACTCCCCCAACAGGGAGAAGAAACAGAAACTGACTCTGCCAGGCTGTTCACTCACATCATCTCATTTAATCTGCACAGCTGCCAAATCAGGTAAGCACTGCCCATTTTACAGAAAACAAGACCACATGCCCTGGTACTGGGTCACCCGGAAAGTGCTGATACTGGATCTAAATCCAGACCCTTTGTAATCCAAAGTGTGTGCCTTTTCTGTTTACATTTCTATAACATCTAGGTGATATGAGCCCCTTCTAATACATGAGCTTATTGAATTATTTGCACATAACTTTATTAATATACTGTTACTTTGTCTTATGTGTACGTTCTTTCATAATACTGATGTATGAGAACTTGAAAATATAAAACTAAATTGAAAAAAATCAATCATCCATAATTCTACCGCTCTGTAACACAAAAACTGTTTGCAAGTCAAGTAAATCTTGGCTTCCAAATCCAGCATCTTGGCCAAGAATGGGCTGGCAGATTTTCTTTCACCTTCCTACACAGTGATTCTAAGTCACAGCCCACACTCAGCAACTTAGGGCTCTAAAACATGAGACCCTGATTCTCTAAGACCTAGGGATGCCTTTACACCCTTGTCCAAGGATTGAAAAGCCCTGGGTGGGAGGACAATCTGGGCTAATGTTTTGTGAAGAAGTAACTGCACTACAGCCCTTGAAACTCTTCATTTTGCAATGCAATTTAGGCCCTTCTCAGAGGAAACGTGTATCTCTGGACAAGCAAAGAAGCACCCTTTCACCCAGAGATAATTTTCACATGAGAATGAACTTTATAGGTCCTCAATTCCCATCCCTTCATTGGACAAGTAAAAAACAAAAAAAAAAAAAACTAGCCCAGAGAACATGTAGCCATTAGTGCTTTGGGGTCCTTATCCATCTCCAAATTATTTCCTAGCAGACTGACAGGGAATTTAATTCCTCCTAATAGTCACTCAGTTCCTTAAGCAATGAAGATGCAGACTTACAATAACAACATGTCAGGGGTTTAGACACAATAACCACTGACACTTACTGAGGGATTACCACGTGTCAGGTGATGCCTAAATTTTTATGTACATAATTTTACTTGACCTTCATAACAATCTGTAAATGGGTGGTATTATTATAACCATCCTACAGATGGGCAAACAGGCTCTGAGAAGTTAAGCCACTTGTTCAAGGTCATACAGCTAAAAAATGGCTCATCTCCAGTTTGAACCCAGATGAATTAGACATCAAGAGTGTCGATTACCATGCTATACTATCCTGCTCTTAACTGGTCTTGTAAAGTCTTTTAAGAGAGTCCATTCATGTTCTGTTCATGAAACAGGATCATACAGAGATAATTTTAACCCTGTTGCACCATCCAGGTAACCTGCCACCTAATGCCCTTATTCCCTGGGCCTACCTGAAATGCTTGCATTTAATTCCCTTTAATCTCCTACTTGTTGACTTAAAGGTCCTAATGCAAGATGTGTGGCTGGCTGATGTTCTAATGAGAAGCAGATATCTCAAAACAAAATAGGAAAATGTATCTTGTTGGAGCTAATTTCAAGAGTAGACATAATAGAATAGGACTAAAAGATGCAGTTATGTGGTCTTCTGACATTAGATATCTTGACTAGTAACAGGTTATTCCAAAATCCAAATCTGGGGTCTTCCAGAAGTAAGGCCAGTGTGGCTGATTTTGTCCTTCAAACCCAGTGCCTTACTCTCGGGCCTCAACAATCCAGACTTAACACGTTCCTTTCCTGGTTGAACTCCCAGAACATGAGAGGAAAATGGGACTCGCAAATCGTGGGAACTGCAAGTGATTCAGTTTAGAGTAACATGGGTTGATCTCTTCTTGTTTCTCCACTTTTATTTCCTTTGGCCTTATCTCTTCCAGCAGAACTGGGATTACATCAGCAAGCCACTTCAAATCCTTTCTGAAGTAAGACAGAAGTATAAATGAATAAAATAATTATCAAGGAAATGCATGTGGATCTCTTTGCTCTCTGGGTCTACTGCTACCATTTCCCTTCCACCTGTAAGCACCATTCTGGCTTCTTCCACAAAAAACTCAAGGTAAATTGCCTGAGAAACAACATGTGTAGGAAATATGGTCCTTGACTTTAACCCTGAACATAATGTTCTAAGACATTTTTAAAAACTAGATTTCCTTCCAGAATTCAACTTGCACCAGTCTGCCAAATAAACATTTTGGATTCAAACAGTAGTTAGGGAAATGCTTGTATCTTAGATTTGAATGAGAAGAGGAAACTGCTGTGGTTGAGAGATTGTGAAGTGCCATTCCATTTAGCGTGACATTAAAAGAGCAGCAACAATCAAAGTTACACTTTTCCTCACCATGAGGTTCCTGTCTGCACAGCACAACACTCATGAGGGGGAGGCATCAATTTTCAGAAGGAAGATCCAGTGTACAACTTGCTCCCCAAGAAATGCAATTGTTTAAAACCAGAACCGACTAAAGTGGCTTATGTAAGCTCACATTTAAGGAAACATCTGCCTCTGTCTTGATTCCCTCATTAGCAACCGGTTATGGCTAAACTACCACATGGTGATCCAAAATGTCAATTCTTTAAAGTTGTAACTTTGCCAAAAGAAATACACAACACATATATGTGGCGCCAATAGCACTGCTTTGATTTATAAGCTAGTCATGCTAGTTTAACTGTAGAAATAGTGCTGTCTTAATATAATATTGTTCCTCTGCAAAGCTGAATCAATTCTTCAGAGTTCTGCTTGGTGAATGAAAACAAGAGAGCAGGTCAACTTGCTAATGAACTACATTTTCCCCCATGATTAGGGAAAAGAAGGAAAAAGAATAATCATAATCATTAGCAAAAAGTTTACTGCATGCTATTATTAAACTTTGCCTCCCTGAGTAAAATTAAACAATTGTTTATTAATAGGACTCATGTGTTTTTTACAAGAAAGTCTCAGGAATAAATGTTCAGTGAGAATTGATTCCCACTTTAGATATGATGGGCTTTGGGGAGGTGCAGGAAAGAATGGGGGAAAGGGAGTGACACTATAAACAGACTGAACTAGGTGCAAGAGATGGGACTAGTGAGTTTCACTGGTCACGTATTTCTAAGAGCCATACCCACTGGCTCTTATGATGTTCCCTAAGCCAGTGACGGGGACTGGAGGAACAAGTCACGGTCACATCCACTGCTGATCCCACTCATTCCCAGGGATAATGCCAGAACCAAGAGAAAGGCCTTCCTAAAGATTGGGAATGGGAGATGCATGAAGGCTCAGGAAGCTGATGCCAGTTCCTTCTTTGCTATACACAACAAAGTCTTTTTCCTACCTGTTTTGTACCTGGCATCACAAGTGCTCAATTCAGCCTGCTCACATGGGGGACACTAAGTTGATAAGGAATCACAAACACCATGGTGCTAGACAGGAGCGCTGCCATTCAGAAGAAAAACGATTTCAGATATAAATCTGTTGATCTCTGCTCTCAGTTATTCAACCCATGTTATACAATATTTAATTATATTGAATTAATACTTAAAACTTTCATTCTTCTATACAATCCACTTGCTGTTTTAGTGTTGCTTTTAATTATAAACTAAGATTCAGTAAGTTTTCTTTTGTTTTTTAAATTATACTTCAAGTTCTACAGCGCATGTGCACAACATGCAGGTTTGTTACATATGTATACATGTGCCATGTTGGTGTGCTGCACCCATTAACTCACTATTTACATTAGGTATATCTCCTAATGCTATCTCTCCCCCCTCCCCCCACCCCATGACAGGCCCTGGTGTATGATGTTCCCCATCCTGTGTCCAAGTGTTCTCGTTGTTCAGTTCCCATCTATGAGTGAGAACATGCGGTGTTTGGTTTTCTGTCCTTATGATAGTTTGTTCAGAATGATGGTTTCCAGCTTCATTCATGTCCCTACAAAGGACATGAACTCATCCGTTTGTACGGCTGCATAGTATTCCATGGTGTATATGTGCCACACTTTCTTAATTCAGTCTATCATTGATGGACATATGGGTTGGTTCCGAGTCTTTGCTATTGTGAATAGTGCCGTAATAAACATACCTGTGCATGTGTCTTTACAGCAGCATAATTTATAATCCTTTATATACCCAGTAATGGGAAGGCTGGGTCAAATGGTATTTCTAGTTCTAGATCCTTGAGGAATCGCCACACTGTCTTCCACAATGGTTGAACTAGTTTACAGTCTCACCAACAGTGTAGACGTGTTCCTATTTCTCCACATCCTCTCCAGCACCTGTTGTTTCCTAACTTTTTAATGATCGCCATTCTAACTGGTGTGAAATGGTATCTCATTGTGGTTTTGATTTGCATTTCTCTGATGGCCAGTGATGATGAGCATTTTTTCATGTGTCTGTTGGCTGCATAAATGTCTTCTGAGAAGTGTCTATTCATATGCTTCACCCAGTTTTTGATGGGGTTGTTTTATTTTTTCTTGTAAATTTCAGTTCTTTGTAGATTCTGGATATTAGCCCTTTGTCAGATGGGTAGATTGTAAAACTTTTCTCTCATTCTGCAGGTTGCCTGTTCAATCTGATGGTAGTTTCTTTTGCTGTGCAGAAGCTCTTTAGTTTAATTAGATCCGGTTTGTCAACTTTGGCTTTTGTTGCCATTGCTTTTGGTGTTTTAGTCAAGAAGTCCTTGCCCATGCCTATATCCTGAATGGTATTGCCTAGGTTTTCTTCTAGGGTTTTTATGGTTTTAGGTCTAACCTTTAAGTCTTTAATCCACCTTGAATTAACTTTTGTATAAGGTGTAAGGAAGAGATCCAGTTTCAGCTTTCTACATATGGCTAGCTAGTTTTCCCAGCACCATTTATTAAATAGGGAATCCTTTCCCCGTTTCTTGTTTTTTTCAGGTTTGTCAAAGATCAGATGGTTGTAGATGTGTGGTATTATTTCTGAGGGCTCTGTTCTGTTCCATTGCTCTATATCTCTGTTTTGGTACCTGTACCATGCTGTTTTGGTTACTGTACACTTGCAGTATAGTTTGAAGTCAGGTAGCGTGATGCCTCCAGAGTTGTTCTTTTGGCTTAGGACTGTTTTGGCAATGCACGCTCTTTTTTGGTTCCATATGAACTTAAAGTAGTTTTTTCCAATTCTATGAAGAAAGTCATTGGTAACTTGATGGGGATGGCATTGAATCTATAAATTACTTTGGGCAGTATGGCCATTTTCTTGATATTGATTCTTCCTATCCATGAGCATAGAATGTTCTTCCACTTGTTTGTGTCCTTTTTTATTATGTTGAGCAGTTGTTTGTAGTTCTCCTTGAAGAGGTCCTTCACAACCCTTTTAAGTTAGATTCCTAGGTATTTTATTCTCTTTGGAGCAATTGTGAATGGGAGTTCACTCATAATTTGGCTCTCTGTTTGTCTGTTATTGGTGTATGGGAATGCTTGTGATTTTTGCACATTGATTTTGTATCCTGAGACTTTGCTGAAGTTGCTTATCAGCTTAAGGAGATTCTGGGCTGAGACGATGGGGTTTTCTAAATATACAATCATGTCATCTGCAAACAGGGACAATTTGACTTCCTCTTTTCCTAATTGAATACCCTTTATTTCTTTCTCCTGCCTGATTGCCCTGGCCAGAACTTCCATCACTATGTTGAATAGGAGTGGTGAGAGAGGGCATCCCTGTCTTGTGCCAGTTTTCAAAGGGAATGCTTCCAGTTTTTGCCCATTCAGTATGATATTGGCTGTAGGTTTGTCATATATAGCTCTTATTATTTTGAAATATGTCCCATCAATACCTAGCTTATTGACAGTTTTTAGCATGAAGGGCTGCTGAATTTTGTCAAAGGCCTTTTCTGCATCTATTGAGATAATCATGTAGTTTTTGTCTTTGGTTCTGTTTATACGATGGATTATGTTTATTGATTTGCATATGTTGAACCAGCCTTGCATCCCAGGGATGAAGCCAACTTGATTGTGGTGGATAAGCTTTTTGATGTGCTGCTGGATTCGGTTTGCCAGTATTTTATTGAGGATTTTTGCATCAATGTTCTTCAGGGATATTGGCCTGAAATTTTATTTTTTGTTGTGTCTCTGCCTGGCTTTGGTATCAGGATGATGCTGGCCTCATAAAATGAGTTAGGGAGGATTCCCTCTTTTTCTATTGATTGGAATAATTTCAGACGGAATGGTACCAGCTCCTCTTTGTACCTCTGGTAGAATTCAGCTGTGAATCTGTCTGGTCCTGGACTTTTTTTGGTTGGTAGATGTTCAATTACTGCCTCAATTTCAGAGCCTCTTATTGGTCTATTCAGGGATTCAACTTCTTCCTGGGTTAGTCTTGGGAGGGTGTATGTGTCCAGGAATTTATCCATTTCTTCTGGATTTTCTAGTTTATTTTTGTAGAAGTGTATATAGTATTCTCTGATGGTAGTTTGTATATCTGTGGGGTCGGTGGTGATATCCCCTTTATCATTTTTTATTGCATCTATTTGATTCTTCTCTCTTTTCTTCTTTATTTGTCTTGCCAGTGGTCTATCTATTTTGTTGATCTTTTCAAAAATCCAGCTCCTGGATTCATTGATTTTTTGAAGGGTTTTTTGTGTCTCTATCTTCAGAACCTTCAGTTCTGCTCTGATCTTAGTTATTTCTTGCCTTCTGCTAGCTTTTGAATGTGTTTGCTCTTGCTTCTCTAGTTCTTTTAATTGTGATATTAGGGTGCCAATTTTAGATCTTTCTTGCTTTCTCTTGTGGGCATTTAGTGCTATAAATTTCCCTCTACACACTGCTTTAAATGTGTCCCAGAGATTCTGGTATGTTGTGTCTTTGTTCTCACTGGTATCAAAGAACATCTTTATTTCTGCCTTCTCATTTTGTTATGGACCCAGTAGTCATTCAGGAGCAGGTTGTTCAGTTTCCATGTAGTTGAGCGGTTTTCAGTGTGTTTCTTAATCCTGAGTTCTAATTTGATTGCCCTGTGGTCTGAGAGACAGTTTGTCATAATTTCTGTTCTTTTACATTTGTTGAGGAGTGCTTTACTTCCAACTATGTGGTCAGTTTTGGAATATGTGTGATGTGGTGCTGAGAAGAATGTATATTCTGTTGATTTGGGGTGGAGAGTTCCACAGATGTCTATTAGGTCTGCTTGGTGCAGAGCTGAGTTCAATTCCTGGATATTCTTGTTAACTTTCTGTCTTGTTGATCTGTCTAATGTTGACAGTGGGAGGTTAAAGTCTCCCATTATTATTGTGTGGGAGTCTAAGTCTCTTTGTAGGTCTCTAAGGACTTGCTTTATGAATCTGGGTGCTCCTGTATTGGATGCATATATTTTTAGGATAGTTAGCTCTTCCTGATGAATTGATCACTTTATCATTATGTAATGGCCTTTTTATCTCTTTGATCTTTGTTGGTTTAAAGTGTGTTTTATCAGAGACTAGGATTGCAACCCCTGCTTTTTTTTGTTTTCCATTTTCTTGGTAGATCTTCCTCCATCCCTTTATTTTGAGCCTATGTGTGTCTCCGCATATGAGATGGGTCTCTTGAATACAGCACACTGATGGGCCTTCACTCTTTATCCAATTTGTCAGTCTGTGTCTTTTAATTGGAACATTTAGTCCATTAACATTTAAGGTTAATATTGTTATGTGTGAATGTGATCCTGTCATTATGATGTTAGCTGGTTATTTCGCTTCTTAGTTGATGCAGTTTCTTCCTAGCATTGATGGTCTTTACAATTTGGCATGTTTTTGCAGTGGCTGGTACCGGCTCTTCCTTTCCATGTTTAATGCTTCCTTCAGGAGCTCTTGTAAGGCTGGCCTGGTGGTGACAAAATCTCTCACCATTTGCTTGTCTGTAAAGGATTTTATTTCTCCTTCACTTATGAATCTTAGTTTGGCTGGATATGAAATTCTGGGTTGAAAATTCTTTTCTTTAAGAATGTTCAATATTGGCCCCCACTCTCTTCTGGCTTGGAGAGTTTCTGCTGAGAGATCCGCTGTTAGTCTGATGGGCTTCCCTTTGTGGGTAACCTGATCTTTCTTTCTGGCTGCACTTAACATTTTTTCCTTCATTTCAACTTTGGTGAATCTGACAATTATGTGACTTGGAGTTGCTCCTCTCGAGGAGTATCTTTGTGGCATTCTCTGTATTTCCTGAATTTGTGGCATTCTCTGTATTGGCCTGCCTTGCTAGGTTTGGGAAGTTCTCCTGGAGAATATCCTGAAGAGTGTTTTCCATTTTCCAACTTGGTTCCATTCTCCCCATCACTTTCAGGTAGATTTGGTCTTTTCACATAGTCCCATATTTCTTGGAGGGTTTGTTCATTTCTTTTTACTCTTTTTTCTCTGAACTTCTCTTCTTGCTTCATTTCATTAATTTGATCTTCAATCACTGATACCCTTTCTTCCATTTGATCGAATCAGCTACCGAAGCTTGTGCATGTGTCACGTAGTTCTCGTGCCATGGCTTTCAGCTCCATCAGGTCATTTAAGGTCTTCTCTATGCTGTTTATTCTAGTTAGCCATTCACCTAATCTTTTTTCAAGGTTTTTATCTTCTTTGCGATGGGTTCGAACATTCTCCTTCAGCTTGGAGAAGTTTTTTATTACCAATCGTCTGAGGTCTACTTCTGTCAACTCGTCAAAGTCATTCTCCATCCAGCTTTGCTCTGTTGCTGGCGAGGAGCTGTGTTCCTTTGGAGGAGAAGAGGCACCCTGATTTTTAGAATTTTCAGCTTTTCTGCTCTGTTTTTTCCCCACGTTTGTGGTTTTATCTACCTTTGGTCTTTGATGATGGTGATGTACAGATGGGGTTTTGGTGTGGATGTCCTTTCTGTTTGTTAGTTTTCCTTCTAAAAGTCAGGACCCTCAGCTGCAGGTCTGTTGGAGTTTGCTGGAGGTGCACTCCAGACCCTGTTTGCCTGGGTATCACCAGCGGAGGCTGCAGAACAGCAAATATCATTAAATAATGGCTAGGGACTGAAAACAATCCATTAAGTGAATGGATAAGCAAAATGAGGTATATCCATGTGATAGAATACTATGTGACAATGAAAGGGAATAAATGACTCATGCTACAACATGGAGAAACTAAAAAACAGTATGTTAAATGAAAGAAGCCATGTGCAAAAGATGATGTATATCCTATACATATGAAATGTCCAGATAAGGCAAATCTACAGAGAAAATAAGTAGAGTAGTGGATACCCGGGGCCAGGGTGGTAAGAGGCTGAATGCAAATGGTCAAAAGGGAACTTTTGAGGATAGTGAAAATATTCTAAATTTCATTGTGGCAATGATTGTATAACTCTATAAATTTACTAGAGATCATTAAATCGTACACTTAAAATAGGTTAAATCTATGGCATGTACATTATACCATAATAAAGCTGTTTAAAAAGAAAAACATCATAGTGACTGAAAAGTGACAGTTTTATAAAGACGATGAAAACCTCTTTCCTGTCTTTGAGAGAAGCATTTTAGTGAAAGTAGAGAACTTTTGCCAGAATCCTCTAGAACAGGGATCAGCAAACTACGACCTGTGGGCCAAATCAGGCCCCACACCTGTTTTTGTATGGTC
Source organism: Rhinopithecus roxellana (assembly GCF_007565055.1). NCBI lineage: Eukaryota > Metazoa > Chordata > Mammalia > Primates > Cercopithecidae > Rhinopithecus > Rhinopithecus roxellana. The sequence goes on along the minus strand of NC_044549.1, from coordinate 193,473,234 downwards.
CATTAGCTGGAAATGGTTTTTACGTATTTTAATGGTTGGAAAACAACCCAAAAGAATAATATTTTATCATGTGAAAATTACATATATAAAACTCAAATTTAATGTTCATAAACAAAGTTTATTGAAAGATAGCCATGCTCATTAGTTTGACCTAAGACCAATGGCTGCTTTTGTACTAAAAAGTTGAGTACTTCCAACAGAGAGCTTATTATCTGCAGTGTCTATGATATTTACAATCTGGCCCTTTACAGAAAAAACTTTGAAACCCCTGTTTAAAGTAGTGCTTCTCTATTCTGAATGTACTTTAGATTTACTTGGAACCTTGAAAAAAATACTCCCAACTGAATTCCACCAACCTCCTTCCCCTTCACCCACCCAACTACATGACAATCTTGGGACAGTGTAGTTTTCAAAAAGCTCTCTAGGTGGTTTCAGTGTCCAGCCAGCATTAGGGATCCCTGCTCTAGATCATACATGGAGCTAAAGCCGGGGTGGGGGGGGGGGGTTGAGTTTTAGTTTAATACACTGATATCACATCAAAGTTTGAAAATTAGTAAGTGAAACAAATTTAGAGCAGTTATCTAAACCACTGGCAGATGTAATTAGCTTATCTGTGAAAAAACTACTTTGTTGTTCTATCTCCTGAAGAGAAGGGACCCATATGGCCACTGTTTCTCAATCAGTGTTTCCAAAATATATTAACTGCGTTTATCACTAATAACCAGTTTCTCTGTGCCAAACCACTGCCAGAAGGAGGATTTCTGCTAAGAGCACTAAACCTGAATACAAAAAGGTATAACAGAAAATAAAAGAGTGCCAAGATTTTGATGATTCCACTGCTTTCACTTATTTCAGGTTTCTAGATCACATAGCCCAGTACAATCAACAACTATTTTAAAAATAAGTGAAAATAAATGACAAATAGCATATATTATAGATTAAATGTGGTCACCAGCTCTTTGTAGCATCCCTTATCAAGCTGGAGTCTATCAGCCTAACCCTGAGCCTTGACCTCAATAGTCCTTGCAGCTTCTACTCATGTTCTTCTTGGAATCCAGAGGCCGTCATGCTGTGAAGAAGCTCAGGATAAAATAACAAATGGAAAGAGAGAACCAGTCATCCTAGCTGGCCCAGCTGAGATCAGACATCAAAAATAAAAAGTCACTTTGACACTGAAGTGACAGAAACCTTTAGAGAAAGCAATCATCTCAGAATTCATAAAACTGAAGGAATGAAAAGTTGGGCATAATCAGATGCAGAAAAGGATTTCAGGAAAGCATATGTTTCTAAAACATATGAAAAAATGTATACTTTATCAAAAGGTCAAATTCATGATGGAATACAACTTCAAAAGGAATAGACTGTATAAATGGAAAGCAATTGATAATATAATTGTGAATGACCTCGATAGACGGGAAAAGGAAAGACATCTTAACCCACCAATATAGATATATGGAAAATTCTGTTTCATTCATCTGTGCATTCATTCATATAAACATACAAACAACAAACTAAAGATGGAAGAATTCATATTTTTGAAAAGCATACCCTAAAGATAAAAGAACATAAAAATTAAATGGCAGAGATCTATTAAGAACATATACAGAAAAGCTCATAATTATATAAGGCATTCAAACTAAATGTTGTCTGAAATTATGTTCCAGGGCAATATAAATAAGGAACAACAACATTGCTTGGGGCAGATGGCATAATGCTAGATAACAGATGCTAGTGGAAAAATCAGACCTCTTAACATCTTTTTTCTTCCACTTTTTCTAAGGAAGAGACTATTTTCCAGTTAAAATAAGACACTGGAACTCAAGACAGGAGATAGATAAAATTAAAACAAAAGAGCACACAGGCGCTTTGTACTGACTTCAAGTTGCCAGTTGAGCCAAATCATACCCAGGGCCCAGAAATAACTTGCAAATATGATAGCAAACTGAAGATAGGCCTTAAGAGCTCAAAGTGAGATCAATGTCATTCCAAATTTCAAAAGTGAAAAGGAAGTGGATTCTGCTTAAAATCAATGCCAATAACATTCTGGAAAGACAGTTTATGAAACAGGTGATGAATGAGCACTTGGAGGGAAAAAGATTCTGAGAAGTTACAAATCACTGATAGATAATGATTTGTGTGGCATTTTATGTAGCAAATGTTTCTCAGACTTTTTTTTTAGTCCTCGTGATACCTCAGTAAGTCATTAATATATAATTTTATTACCATGATGCAGATGAAAAAATTGAGGTGCTTCAACATTGAGTATATTATTTTCAAAGTTACACAGTAAGAGCCATATTACAACTCAAAATCGATTTACACCAAACTTCATTTCTAACAGGACAAGGGATTGTTGCAGAGTACTGAGTCCATTTCAGCAAGACATTTGATCAAGTTTCCTGTAATATGCTTTTAGACAAGCTAGAAACTGAGATAGATGATGGCATGGAAAAGGAACCTCATTTTCTTTTGGATGTCTGAAAAGCACCTCATATTCAACTTGTCCAAAAGCAAATTCATAAACTTCTCCCTCAAGCCTGGATCTCTTTCAGTATTTTTGCATTTCAGTGAAGGCATCTTTTGTATTTCAGAACTTGACGATATTCTTGACATGCTTCCTTCATTATCTCATACCCAATCCATCACTAAAGCCTACAAATTTTAACTAAAATACCTGTCAGCACATGTAAGGTATTTTTCCTGTGTTGCTGACAATCAAGTATTTGTCTGGTTGCTACTCCTTAGAAGCAAATCTTTTTTTCTCTAGCTGCTTTTGAGACCTTCTGCTTGTCTTCAGTGTTCCACAGTTTCACTAAGAGTAGTCTAGATGTAGATTTATTTTTATTATCCTGTTCAGGAATTTCTGGGCATCATGAAAATCTTGATCAGAACCTTTCATCAACTGTTGGAAATTCTCAAACAATATCTCTTCAAATATTGCTCTAATCCATTCTTTCTCTTTTTCTCCTTCTAGAACTCTGGCTAGCCTTCCTCACTCAATCCTCTCTTTGACCCTTCACCTGTCTTTCATATTATCATCTGTTTCTTACTTCTTAATTCTAGATTTTTAAAAATTCACCTTACAGTGTTTAATCTTCACCAGTGTTTAATCTGCTATGTAATGTTTAAGTTTTATTTAAATTATTACTTATTTCAATGAGTTCTTTATGTTTTTAAATTTGCTTGTTCTTTATTCATATTTTCATATTTGTCTGACTTCTTTAACACAGTAACATTTTCTTATTACTCTGTAGCTGTTGATTCTAATGGCTATATATTTTACAGTCCTGGTTCTGCTGTCTCTGGCTTTTACCTACATTGCTTTGTTTCCTTAAGTGATTAGTAATTTTAAATTATAAACTGCTCATAATAAAAACTTTCTCTTTAAAAATTTTTTGAGTCCCAGGATGAGGGTATGTTCCTTCCAGAAAGAATGTGCAGTGAAGCCAGAGGACTCCATTGTCTTTTGAGAGGCTATTTGACACATTTTTAGGTTGTTCTGTGACTGGTGGTTTATTCAGATGATGTATCACATTTTAATGTAATTACTCCTCTCCCCAGAAACTATATTTTTTTGAAAAGTCAGTCATTACATTGAGATTTTAAAATTTATTTGCAAAGAATCATTTAGAGCAGTGATTCTCAGTTCTGGCTTTACATTAGTGTCATCTTGGTAGTCTTCAAAAGTCTTGCTGTCCAGGTCAGTGAAATAAGAATCTTTGAGAGCATTTTCTTGTAGCTCTGAAAGTGATTACTGTATGGAGCCAAAGTTGACAATCACTGATTTAGAGAAATTGAAGTACAGATGAATCACCTGGGGATCTTGCTAAAATGCAGATTCTGATTCAGTACACCTAGGGTAGTGCCTGAAAATCTGTGTTTATTTTTATTTTCATTTTTATTTCTGAGACAGGGTCTCTCTCTCTTGCCCAGGTCAGGCTGGAGTGCGGTGGTACAATCATAGCTCACTGTGGCCTCAAATTACCAGGTTCAAGTGATGTTCCCACCTCAGCCTCCTGACTAGCTGGGACTATAGGCGTGCACCACCACACCCAGTGAGTTTGTATTTCTAACAAGCTCCCAGGTGAAACCATGGCTGCTGGTCTGTAGACCACAATTTGAGTACCAAGAATTTAGACTAGCTTTCTCTTGTAAATGTTAATCTTGTTTGTACCAGTGCTTATATCTCCCTTCTCATTCCTGATGTTCTAACGTTGTTCATTTCTCTTTCTTTCCTTGAACAGTCTTATTGGGAGGGCTTTTTTTTTGTATTTTATTCCTTTTTATATTTTATTCATTTTTTCAGGAAACAAGCCAGCTGAATTTTAATTTGCTAATTCTACTTTTTCTTTAAATTGTTAATTTCTGCTTTTACTTTTCTTAATTTCTTTATTATCCCAAGTTTTCTTTTATTACTCGTTTCATCTCCCAGCATTTAAATCCCTAGTTTAATGATTGCTATGCTTAATCTCATCCTAAAATATACCACAACTCCACTTGCTTTTTGTTTGACCTGTTGTACTGTTGCAAATGTTCTATTATCTCCAACTGAGCCTCTATTTCTCTTAGTATTAAAACTGTTATATTAAAAGCTGAATCTAAGGCTATCTTAACCATATAATATTGTTTACTTTCATATACTTATAAGTTATTCCTTTTAAATTAAAATCCTACTTTGTCCCACTTAATGCTTTTTGCCTTTAGCGAATTCCAACTTTTTTGGCATTAATAGCACCACTCCAGCCATCTTGTTTAGAATTTACTAGTGGGTGATATATCTGTATTAGTTTTCTCTTGTGATGTAACAAATCACTACAAACTCAGTGACAATACCAATTTGCCACTGAATTAACTATCCCTCAGTTTCCACGGGTCAGAAGCCCGGCACAATGTAGCTGGATTGTCTGCTCAGGCTCTCATAAGACTGAAAGGAAGGTATTGCTTAGCTGTGTCCTCATGTGGGAGGCCCAACTAGGGAAAGATCCGCTTCCAAGCTCCATCAGGTTGTTGGCAGAGCATGTTTCCTTACAGTAGTAGGACTGAGGTCCCTGCTGTCTTCCAGCTGTCAGCTGAGGACTGTTCTGAGGTCCTGGACATGTGGCTCCTCCGTCTTAGCACTGGAGAACCCCCAGTTAATAACCTTTCACACTTCTGTCTCTCTGACATTCCCTTCCTAGCTGTCAGAGAACACTCTGTTCTTAAAGGGCTTGTGTGATTAGGTCAGGCCCATCTGGATAATTTTCCCTTCTTAAAGTCCAATGCATCATATCACACTACATAATCCCAGGAGAATTATGTAAGATGCATACACCAGGTTAGAGGGTTGGATAGGGTAGGACCTCAGGACCATTGTAACATTCTGCCCACCACAATGTCCATTTCTTTATTTTTATCTTTCCTATGTCACTTTGTTTAGGTGGGTCTCTGGTAATTACATTGACTTTGCTTTTCTATTAAATTTGAGGGTCTTTATTTTTTAAGAAGTTGAACACATTCACATTTACTGGGACAATATACAGTATTTGATCTTTCTGTGTCATTTTATTTAGTGCTTTATTGTTGCTCCCTTGACCTTCTCGGGATCAAAGCTTTCTTAGATCTTTGTTCTATTTTTTTTGGTTATTCAGAAGTAATATGTAGTCTCAACTTTTTTTTTTTTTTTTTGGCAATTACCTGCATATTTTTAAACCACTTAATCCTATTTTCTCAAATCACCATAGAGAATAAAACAGTATCTAAAGATATGCCTATGGAATTTTTCCTTTTCCTCTTCTCCCCTACCAAATAAAGAATCATAGCCTTTACACTCAGAATATTAGTACTTTTTATAATTTAAGAACTATTTTTGACATCATATTAAGTTATACAATCATAAGAACAATTAACATTTTAAAAAATTAACTCAAATATTAAAGCTTTCATTACTTACCACTTATTTTAATTTCATTTTCCTTTAACCTGCTATCTCTCTTTTGATTAACTTTTTAATTGACTAAATATTTTAAGTAACTCTAAGTTCTTGAAGATCTGAGAATTCCTTTGGGTTACAGACTGGAAGGCACTTTCCCGACTGCTTCTGGCTTGATAACATTCCTATTATTAAGAGGCATTTGGGGTGAAGTTAAATTCAATTGTGATCTCTTGTGTCAAAGATATATATTTTTATTTATTTATTTATTTATTTTTTTTTGAGATGGAGTCTTGCTCTGTCATCCAGGCTGGAGTGTAGTGGTACGATCTCAGCTCACTGCAACCTCTGCCTCCCAGGTTCAAGTGATTCTCCTGTCTTAGACTCCTCATGGGATTACAGGCGTACACCATCATGCACAGCTTTTTGCTTTTTTTTTTTTTTTTTTGCTTTTTTAATTTTTTTATTATACTTTAAGTTCTAGGGTACATGTGCATAACGTGCAGGTTTGTTACATATGTATACTTGTGCCATGTTGGTGTGCTGCACCCATCAACTCGTCAGCACCCATCAATTCGTCATTTATATCAGGTATAACTCCCAATGCAATCCCTCCCCCCTCCCTCCTCCCCATGGCAGGCCCCGATGTGTGATGTTCCCCTTCCCGAGTCCAAGTGATCTCATTGTTCAGTTCCTACCTATGAGTGAGAACATGCAGTGTTTGGTTTTCTGTTCTTGTGATAGTTTGCTAAGAATGATGGTTTCCAGCTGCATCCATGTCCCTACAAAGGACGCAAACTCATCCTTTTTTATGGCTGCATAGTATTCCATGGTGTATATGTGCCACATTTTCTTAATCCAGTCTGTCACAGATGGACATTTGGGTAGATTCCAAGTCTTTGCTATTGTGAATAGTGCCGCAATGAACATATGTGTGCATGTGTCTTTATAGCAGCATGATTTATAATCCTTTGGGTATATACCCAGTAGTGGGATGGCTGGATCATATGGTACATCTAGTTCTAGATCCTTGAGGAATCGCCATACTGTTTTCCATAATGGTTGAACTAGTTTACAATCCCACCAACAGTGTAAAAGTGCTCCTATTTCTCCACATCCTCTCCAGCACCTGTTGTTGCTTGACTTTTTAATGATTGCCATTCTAACTGGTATGAGATGGTATCTCATTGTGGTTTTGATTTGCATTTCTCTGATGGCCAGTGATGATGAGCATTTTTTTCATGTGTCTGTTGGCTGTATGAATGTCTTCTTTTGAGAAATGTCTGTTCATATCCTTTGCCCACTTTTTGATGGGATTGTTTGTTTTTTTCTTGTAAATTTGTTTGAGTTCTTTGTAGATTCCGGATATTAGCCCTTTGTCAGATGAGTAGATTGCAAAAATTTTCTCCCATTCTGTAGGTTGCCTGTTCACTCTGATGGTAGTTTCTTTTGCTGTGCAGAAGCTCTTTAGTTTAATGAGATCCCATTTGTCAATTTTGGCTTTTGCTGCCATTGCTTTTGGTGTTTTAGACATGAAGTCCTTGCCCATGCCTATATCCTGAATGGTACTATATAGGTTTTCTTCTAGGGTTTTTATGGTATTAGGTCTAACATTTAAGTCTCTAATCCATCTTGAATTAATTTTCGTATAAGGAGTAAGGAAAGGATCCAGTTTCAGCTTTCTACTTATGGCTAGCCAATTTTCCCAGCACCATTTATTAAATAGTGAATTCTTTCCCCATTTCTTGTTTCTCTCAGGTTTATCAAAGATCAGATGGCTGTAGATGTGTGGTATTATTTCTGAGGACTCTGTTCTGTTTCATTGGTCTATAGCTCTGTTTTGGTACCAGTACCATGCTGTTTTGGTTACTGTAGCCTTGTAGTATAGTTTGAAGTCAGGTAGCGTGATGCCTCCAGCTTTGTTCTTATGACTTAGGATTGTCTTGGCAATGCGGGCTCTTTTTTGGTTCCATATGAACTTTAAAGCAGTTTTTTCCAATTCTGTGAAGAAACTCATTGGTAGCTTGATGGGGATGGCATTGAATCTATAAATAACCTTGGGCAGTATGGCCATTTTCACGATATTGATTCTTCCTATCCATGAGCATGGTATGTTCTTCCATTTGTTTGTGTCCTCTTTTATTTCACTGAGCAGTGGTTTGTAGTTCTCCTTGAAGAGGTCCTTTACATCCCTTGTAAGTTGGATTCCTAGGTATTTTATTCTCTTTGAAGCAATTGTGAATGGAAGTTCATTCCTGATTTGGCTCTCTGTTTGTCTGTTACTGGTGTATAAGAATGCTTGTGATTTTTGCACATTAATTTTGTATCCTGAGACTTTGCTGAAGTTGCTTATCAGCTTAAGGAGACTTTGGGCTGAGACAATGGGGTTTTCTAAATATACAATCATGTCATCTGCAAACAGGGACAATTTGACTTCTTCTTTTCCTAACTGGATACCCTTTATTTCTTTCTCTTGCCTGATTGCCCTAGCCAGAACTTCCAACACTATGTTGAATAGGAGTGGTGAGAGAGGGCATCCCTGTCTTGTGCCAGTTTTCAAAGGGAATTTTTCCAGTTTTTGCCCATTCAGTATGATATTGGCTGTGGGTTTGTCATAAATAGCTCTTATTATTTTGAGGTACGTTCCATCAATACCAAATTTATTGAGCGTTTTTAGCATGAAGGGCTGTTGAATTTTGTCAAAAGCCATTTCTGCATCTATTGAGGTAATCATGTGGTCCTTGCCTTTGGTTCTGTTTATATGCTGGATTACATTTATTGATTTGTGAATGTTGAACCAGCCTTGCATCCCAGGGATGAAGTACACTTGATCATGGTGGATAAGCTTTTTGATGTGCTGCTGAATCTGGTTTGCCAGTATTTTATTGAGGATTTTTGCATCAATGTTCATCAGGGATATTGGTCTAAAATTTTCTTTTTTTGTTGTGTCTCTGCCAGGCTTGGTATCAGGATGATGTCGGCCTCATAAAATGAGTTAGGGAGGATTCCCTCTTTTTCTATTGATTGGAATAGTTTCAGAAGGAATGGTACCAGCTCCTCCTTGTACCTCTGGTAGAATTCAGCTGTGAATCCATCTGGTCCTGGACTTTTTTTGGTTGGTAGGCTATTAATTATTGCCTCAATTTCAGCGCCTACTATTGGTCTATTTAGGGATTCAACTTCTTCCTGGTTTAGTCTTTGGAGAGTGTAAGTGTCCAGGAAATTATCCATTTCTTCTAGATTTTCTAGTTGATTTGCGTAGAGGTGTTTATAGTATTCTCTGATGGTAGTTTGTATTTCTGTGGGGTCCGTGGTGATATCCCCTTTGTCATTTTTTATTGTGTCTATTTAATTCTTCTCTCTTTTCTTCTTTATTAGTCTTGCTAGCGGTCTGTCAATTTTGTTGATCTTTTCAAAAAACCAACTCCTGGATTCATTGATTTTTTGGAGGGTTTTTTGTGTCTCTATCTCCTTCAGTTCTGCTCTGATCTTAGTTATTTCTTGCCTTCTGCTAGCTTTTGAATGTGTTTGCTCTTGCTTCTCCAGTTCTTTTAATTGTGATGTTAGAGTGTCAATTTTAGATCTTTCCTGCTTTCTCTTGTGGGCATTTAGTGCTATAAATTTCCCTCTACACACTGCTTTAAATGTGTCCCAGAGATTCTGGCATGTTGTATCTTTGTTCTCATTGGTTTCAAAGAACATCTTTATTTCTGCCTTCATTTCGTTATGTACCCAGTAGTCATTCAGGAGCAGGTTGTTCAGTTTCCATGTAGTAGAGTGGTTTTGATTGAGTTTCTTAATCCTGAGTTCTAGTTTGATTGCACTGTGGTCTGAGAGACAGTTTGTTATAATTTCTGTTCTTTTACATTTGCTAAGGAGTGCTTTACTTCCAATTATGTGGTCAATTTTGGAATATGTGCGATGTGGTGCTGAGAAGAATGTATATTCTGTTGATTTGGGGTGGAGAGTTCTATAGATGTCTATTAGGTCCGCTTGGTGCAGAGATGAGTTCAATTCCTGGATATCCTTGTTAACTTTCTGTCTCGTTGATCTGTCTAATGTTGACAGTGGAGTGTTGAAGTCTCCCATTATTATTGTATGGGAGTCTAAGTCTCTTTGTAAGTCTCTAAGGACTTGCTTTATGAATCTGGGTGCTCCTGTATTGGATGCATATATATTTAGGAGAGTTAGCTCTTCCTGTTGAATTGATCCCCTTACCATTATGTAATGGCCTTGTCTCTTTTGATCTTTGATGGTTTAAAGTCTGTTTTATCAGAGACTAGGATTGCAATCCCTGCTTTTCTTTGGTCTCCATTTGCTTGGTAGATCTTCCTCCATCCCTTTATTTTGAGCCTATGTATGTCTCTGCATGTGAGATGGGTCTCCTGAATACAGCAGACTGATGGGTCTTGACTCTTTATCCAGTTTGCCAGTCTGTGTCTTTTAATTGGAGCATTTAGTCCATTAACATTTAAGGTTAATATTGTTATGTGTGAACTTGATCCTGCCATTATGATATTAACTGGTTATTTTGCTCGTTAGTTGATGCAGTTTCTTCCTAGCCTCGATGGTCTTTACATTTTGGCATGTTTTTGCAATGGCTGGTACTCGTTGTTCCTTTCCATGTTTAGGGCTTCCTTCAGGGTCTCTTGTAAGGCAGGCCTGGTGGTGACAAAATCTCTAAGCGTTTGCTTATCTGTAAAGGATTTTATTTCTCCTTCACTGATGAAACTTTGTTTGGCTGGATATGAAATTCTGGGTTGAAAATTCTTTTCTTTAAGAATGTTGAATATTGGCCCCCACTCTCTTCTGGCTTGGAGAGTTTCTGCCGAGAGGTCTGCTGTTAGTCTGATGGGCTTCCCTTTGTGGGTAACCCGACCTTTCTTTCTGGCTGCCCTTAAGATTTTTTCCTTCATTTCAACTTTGGTGAATCTGACAGTTATGTGTCTTGGAGTTGCTCTTCTCGAGGAGTATCTTTGTGGTGTTCTCTTTATTTCCTGAATTTGAATGTTGGCCTGCTCTACTAGGTTGGGGAAGTTCTCCTGGATGATATCCTGAAGAGTGTTTTCCAACTTGGTTCCATTTTCCCCCTCACTTTCAGGCACCCCAATCAGACGTAGATTTGGTCTTTTTACATAATCCCATACTTCTTGCAGGCTTTGTTCATTTCTTTTTCTTCTTTTTTCTTTTGGTTTCTCTTCTCGCTTCATTTCATTCATTTGATCTTCAATCGCTGATACTCTTTCTTCCAGTTGATCGAGTCGGTTACTGAAGCTTGTGGATTTGTCACGTATTTCTCGTGTCATGGTTTTCATCTCTGTCATTTCATTTATGACCTTCTCTGCATTAATTATTCTAGCTATCAATTCTTCCACTCTTTTTTCAAGATTTTTAGTTTCTTTGTGCTGGGTACATAATTCCTCCTTTCGCTCTGAGAAGTTTGATGGACTGAAGCCTTCTTCTCTCATTTCATCAAAGTCATTCTCTGACCAGCTTTGATCCATTGCTGGCGATGAGGGGCGCTCCTTTGCAGAGGGAGATGCACTCTTATTTTTTGAATTTCCAGCTTTTCTGCCCTGCTTCTTCCCCATCTTTGTGGTTTTTATCTGCCTCTGGTCTTTGATGATGGTGACGTACTGATGGGGTTTTGGTATAGATGTTCTTCCTGTTTGATAGTTTTCCTTCTAACAGTCGGGACCCTCAGCTGTAGGTCTGTTGGAGATTGCTTGAGGTCCACTCCAGACCCAGTTTGCCTGGGTATCAGTAGCAGAGGTTGCAGAAGATAGACTATCGCTGAACAGCGAGTGTACCTGTCTGATTCTTACTTTGGAAGCTTCCTCTCAGGGGTGTACTCCACCCTGTGAGGTGTGGGGTGTCAGACTGCCCCTAGTGGGGGATGTTTCCCAGTTAGGCTACTCAGGGGTCAGGGACCCACTTGAGCAGGCAGTCTGTCCGTTCTCAGATCTCAACCTCCATGTTGGGAGATCCACTGCTCTCTTCAGAGCTGTCATACAGAGTTGTTCGCGTCTGCACAGGCCTCTGCTGCTTCCCCTTTTGTTGTTTAGCTGTGCCCTGTCCCCAGAGGTGGAGTCTACAGAGACAGGCAGGTTTCCTTGAGCTGCTGTGAGCTCCACCCAGTTCGAGCTTCCCAGCGGCTTTGTTTACCTGCTTAAGCCTCAGAATGGCGGGCGCCCCTCCCCCAGCCTCGCTGCTACCTTGCGGTTAGATCGCAGACTGCTGTGCTAGCAATGAGGGAGGCTCCGTGGCCGTGGGACCCTCCCGGACAGGTGTGGGTATAATCTCCTGGTGTGCCCGTTTGCTTAAAGTGCAGTATTGGGGTGGGAATTACCCGATTTTCCAGGTGTTGTGTGTCTCAGTTCCCCTGGCTAGGAAAAGGGATTCCCTTCCCCCTTGCGCTTCCCAGGTGAGGCGATGCCTCGCCCTGCTTCAGCTCTCGCTGGTCAGGCTGCAGCAGCTGACCAGCACCGATTGTCTGGCACTCCCCAGTGAGATGACCCCAGTACCTCAGTTGAAAATGCAGAAATCACCGGTCTTCTGTGTCGCTCGCGCTGGGAGTTGGAGACTGGAGCTGTTCCTAATCGGCCATCTTGCTCCGCCCCCCTTTTTTTTGTATTTTTAGTAGAGACGGTGTTTCACCATGTTGGCCAGGCTAGTCTTGAATTCCTGGGCTCAAGTGATCTGCCCACCTCGGCCTCCTAAAGTGTTGGGATTACAGGCATGACCCACTGTGCCCAGCCAAAGATATATTCTTAAGGTAACCAAATAAAACATAAAACCAGCTGGGCACACCTGACTATCTGTGAACCTTAAGCATGTGGCTTAATTTCCCTGGGCTGTCCTTCCTCTTGGGTGAAACAGGGCTCAACAAAATCATCTCTGACACTCTTTCCAGATCTCTCAGTCAAGATCTTAGGAAACTAATACAAAAATCAATATTTTATCAACATTCTATCCCACAAAAGCAGAAGGATTAAATTCTAGTAATGTTTTAATGAAGTCTACATATATATATATATATATATATATATATATATATATATATATATATATATATAGTTTCAGGATCATATAGTGATAGAAAGTATAAAAATGAATATTTCTCTTGGTACCCTGCTTAGAATTAAAAGTAGAAACTCATCAACAATACTTCTTGCAATTGTATATACAGTTGTGTTATTTTAAAGTCTAAGAAAAAAATAAACTTTTGATGAACCCATAGTTTCATCTAACAATATCACACAAGCATGTGTTTCGTAGCTTCCATTTGCAAATGTTTTGGCTAGAGTTTGCAATGACATAGTTCAAAATTCAGAAAAGTATTAAAAGTTTTACAACAAAAAGTTTTCCTCTTAAATTCTGTCCTCCATCTACCCAATTCCCTTCCCCATAGTCAAAGTTGTGTGTTTCACATATATGCTTCTAGAGGTATTTTGTGCATATACAGAATATCTCTTTCTCCTTCCCTCCCTCCCCTTCTCCTGCTCTTCCTCTTTTTTCCTCCCAAAACAGACAAAACTGTCCTGAACCTTGATTTTCACTTGCTATATCTTGGAGATATTTGTATATCAGTATAGAGTACTTCCTTACTCTTTTTTTTAATAACAACATGGTATTCCATTATCTAGGTATACCACAGTATGTTTTCCTAATATTGTATTGGTGTATATTTTAAACCATGTTACAATTATAACCTCAAATATATACCATTTCAAATCTGTTAAGTACATCTGTAGGATAATTCCTGCAGATGAAATTGCTAGGTTATACGCTATACACACTTGTAATTTTGAGTTATAGCCACATTGCTCTCCATAGAAGGAATAATGGCTTAAACACCCAACCGGTAATATATAAGCCTACAATAGTATTATTTTTTAATAGTTCCAAAGTATACCACATGGTACTTTCAAATTCCTATCCTGATTTTCTTTTTTGATTGGTTTTGTGGACCTGTGTGGAATGAGAGTGTGAAGAGTCAAATGGGCCCTGTTTTATTCCTCAGACTATCTTAGTTTCTCTCTCTTTCCCAGACCACATGACTACTGCAAAGCACACCCTACTGCTATAAAGCTTCACAAATTTAGGACATATTGAATTGATCAGGGTCCATAATCCGTTAAGTTTGAGTGTCTCTACAAAGCCCGCTTAAATACAAACTGCAACATAACAGCAGCAGAAAGCTAATGAACTCTTGGCGCTATGAATCAACGTCTAATGAGAGTTAATTTAATAGGGCTCCAAGGGTCCGTATCTTATTGCTAATAAAAGAGATCCCTTCCAGCTCTTTTTCACACAAGCCTAAATATTAAATAGGGCTTTTGATGACTAAGCACCAGAAAGTTTAATTAAGAGGGGGATGTACTGATCTCATAGGACAGTGTTCCTCTACTGGATAACTTATGGAAAAGAGACAGGAAAGCAATCAAAACTCAAGCACAGGGCAGAGGCACCACAACATACAGAGTCATGATATCCCAAGCCCACCCTGGGTCAGCTATCATCAGCTCAGAGTCCTCTCCCAAAGCACAGGGAAGTTCACTTCCACTTTAATCCTAAGAACCTGCTCTAAAGTCAGGACCATTGCATGAGAATAAGGACATGGAACAACAGCAAGTTGTTTTCCATTTGTTTTTCCTCATTGGATGGGGTCATCACAAAATTTTAATAATATTAAATAGAACTAAATAATATTAAATAGGGTTTAAAAAATACAGAACAAAAGAGAGTGTTGTCATAAATTATGGTTAGCCATCAAAGCACTTAGGTTCAAAAGTTTAATGCACTGCATGCAGCTCTTCCAAATCAGAAAGATAAAATTTGTAGATCATTAAGATCACTTCATATTCTTGAAACTGTTCTCAGTCATGGGTGCCTCAGATGAGTCTAGAGAACACAAGAGTCAAGGTCATCAGAATTAAAAGTGTGCTCATGTGATCACTTTATCATCACCACGTCCACACTGGAAGCTACTCCAGAGAAAACAACTATCTCATTTAATTTTTAAAAAGTGGATGTCATTATGTCAAGTGAAATAAGCCACACACAGGAAAATAAATGTCGCATGCACTCACTCATATCATACGTGGGAGTTTAAAAAGTCAATTTCATAAAGATAGAGAATAGATTGGTAATTACTAGAACTGGAAGGGAGATGGCGGAGGGAGAGATGAAGAGAGGTTGATTAATGGGTACAAATATATAGTTAGACAGAAAAAGACAGATCTAGTCTTCTATAGATCAATAAGGTGACTATAGTTAACAATAATCATTTTTAAAAGCTTCAAAATAGAAGAAAATAATTTGAATGTTCCCAGCATAAATAAAAGATAAATATTTAAGGAGACAGATATCCCAATTACCCTGATTTGATCATTACACATTATATGAATGTATCAAACTATCACATGTACCCCCAAAATATACACATCTATTGTGTATCAATAAAAGATGAAGTTTGAGAAAAGGAAAAAACCTAGGTGTCTTTGTTGATTAACATACCTAAAACAGAAGGAGAATTTGCTAATTCCTATTTCTATAAAATCCAAAGATCAGACCTGTCAGACCTGAAGGATCAATGCTTTCTTAGGAGATATATAAAATACTGGTTGCAGCAAGGTTCATATAACATTTTTATTTTGGCACAAAGTCTCAAGAGCTTATTGTTTCTTAGATGGTTATTGGTGGCCTTGTCTGCCTTCCATGCCTTACATACAATGGGATCAAAGGAAACTGCAGTGACGTGGCCCTACCTGCGCTGAACACATATTTCCAACTCTGAATGCACAGAGAGGTACTAAGTCCACAGAGTTGCTAACATTGTTATGGTGTACATAAAACTCAGCTCTATTTGCTTAATTTACAATAACTAATAAAGAGCCCTTGCCAAACAGCACTTGCCATAAAGAACTCAACACAGGGTGTGTTCTTGGATGCTGTCCACAAATTTTGTCAAAGCAAGTTTCAAAAGGATCAAACATGAAATGTTTCTCCAGTGAGCAAACACTGAATGGGTAACCAACATGACTCTGTAAAAACCAACTTGGTGGTGTGTCTCAGTAGCCTGGAAAAGTTTTATTTTTCAAATGTAAGCTAGTAATTCTACTTTTAGAAATAAATTTTAAGAAAATCAATTGGAGAAGATAAAATTTTATAATATATGAGGATGTTCACTGTAGCATTACGTATGATATAAAAATTATAACCCAAATATCCAGCAATCAAGGAATAATTGATATGTATCTATATGATATGGTATAATGTGATGTGATGTAATGTATGCTATGACATGATTTTATAATATAATCTAATGCTGCCATATCTAATAATATAGGATCCTGTTTAATGTTAAGTGAGGGAAAACTGTATAGAATATATAGAATGCCAATTTGCTTTAAAAAGTCAGTCTACTGTAAAACAATGTGTGTGTATGTGTGTGTGTGTGTATGTGTGTGTGTATATATATATTATATATACATTTTAAAAATATTATATTTCCTCCTGATATAGTTTGGATATTTGTTTTCTCCAAATCTCACACTGAAATGTGATTTCCAGTGTTGGAGGTAGGGCCCAGTAGGCGGTGTTTGGGTCATGGAGGTGGCTTTTTCATGAATGGCTCAGTGCCCTCCCCACAGTAATGAGTGAATTTTCACTCTATTAGTTCATACAAGAGCTGGTTCCTAAAAGAGCCTGACACCTCTCTCCCTCACTCACTCATTAGTAAAAGCTTCCTGAGGTGTTACCAGAAGCTGAGCAGATGCTTGTACAGTCTGAAGAACCATGAGCCAAATAAGCCTCTTTTCTTTTTAAATTACCCAGGTACTTCTATTTTACCTTCCATTCTTTCCCCTTCCTGTTGTACACTCCCTCACATACACATATAGTGACCCCAGCCAGACAGTAAATGATGTGGGGCAGGATTTTATTTACCCTTTTCATTCACTTTTTTTCCAAAGTACAGCAATGCATACCATGGGGCTCAATAAATATCCATTAAAAGTAGTAACTGGTAATAAAATGCTGAATATGTAAGAAGGCAACTTACCAATGTTTTACAGTGGTTATCTCTAAGGTGTGAAATTAGATATAATTTTTATTTTCTTTAAACTTCTATGTCCTTTTCCTAGTTTTCTATATCATCATAAATTTATAAACAGAAAGCATTTTTAAAGAAATTAATCTCAATAAACCAAATTATGCTTATTTGCTTTCATACACACTTTTATTCTATTGTTTGCTTTAATAAATATTAAGTGCAAACAATGAATAATGTCTCACCTAGTACAGTGAAATATTTGAGCAGTAAGAAATCATGTACCATTAAAAAATAATTTTTCTCTGTTAAGAAATAGAAGCTATTAAATCCATAAATTTTATGAAAATAAAACATACCATCGAAAAGAGAACAAAGCTAAGAACATACTCTTATTATTAGCCAAAGATCTAGTATAACATTCAAAATTCTTTCACTACACTAGCTACTTAAGAGCAAAAAGAATTGAGGTTTGAATAATATAATCCAATGTCCCTTTGGAAAATAGAAAATAACACTATCTTTCTACAACACTTCCTTTTCCTTTCCAGTATCTTTACCCACCTTACAGGGGGCCTTAAAGTTTCAGACATTACTTGGCACCATTTGATATTTTTTATTTAAACACAAACGTATGTTCATCATTAAAAATTCTCCAAATACAATAAAGTATAAAGAAAAATGATTCAAAATGCATGCACCAAAAATAGCTAATGATATCATTTTGTGTATTTCCATGAAGATTTGTGTATGTATGTATGATTCAAGTTTGTTAAAACATACACACATATATAAAAATATGTACTTTAACATATCTACTATTATACAAACATTAAGCATATATTACTTTGCAGTTTTTTAGCACCTCTACTCATCTGACAAACAGGTATCTAATAAGAATCAGGATAGACAGATAAATAACATATGTGTACATCTACACATACACATGCACACATACGTACTCATTGATGTATACATATTATACACACCCAGAAATTATACTCTCCTAAATTCTCCTTCTGGAACAGATTCTATTTTATTGATTCAGAATTGTTTCCTCATTGGAACATTGGCTGTTGCTACGCACTTCATCAGATTATCCTGCCATTAATCTTTACATTTTGGTTCTGTGATTTTTGAACATAATTCCAGAGCTTCAAAATAATTACAATTCTAAGTTATTTTTCTAGATATAGGCAGCAAAAACATGAAGAAAAAAATTATCTCTTTAAAAGTTATGCATTTAGGTTTTTTCTTTACAAAGCCAATGGACACTTTGCAAAAATTCTGCAAATACAAAAATTCTGCAAATCCCACCCACTATCCTACCAACCTAAGACAATCACTATTAGGTCTTTGTTTTTGCTTTCTAACTTACACACACATGCAGGTAGGCACATGCGTGTGTTTTACTAGATATAATTTCAGTGATCATGATATTTTATGTCCTGCTTTATATTTTTTAACTACATGACTTTTTTTTTCCATGTAGCTACATAGTCTTCATGTGCAGCCTTTTCAAGAGCTACAGAAAGGGCCAGATCACTCTAGAGTGTTGCCCACTCTGGCTGTTTTCCTGCTGAAAGGCTCTGCTTTGAACTGGCTGCTCTTTCTAGAGGTGCTTCATGTCAAAATTCCTTAGAGGCTGGCTGGAGAAGACAAGGAGATAAACCAAAAGTGAGCTGAATTTGTGGCTCATTAGGAAATTCATTAACGGGATTGGAAAGTTTAAATTTGAAGCCAAAGTGAGATCTGGGGGCAGCCTGTGGTTTCCCAAGGTCCAGAAATGACATTCTAAAGTTGGCTCAACACAAGGACCCACAGACGCTGACTGCACCATCACTCTGGTGGACAGAGGACTCACCAGGGCTGGACGGTGTGGGTCGTCACTCAAGAAATGAAGCATGTTCTATGAGGAAGGGAGGATAACAAGGTGGGAAGAGCACTGCCCTGGTGCCAGGCCAAGAGGGCTCAAACTCCTGCTTTGCCACTTGTGAGACGGAGAATGTTAGGCAACTCTCCATGCCTTAGCTTTCTCATCCATGCCTTAGCATCTCATATTAGCAACTATTAACCACCAGAATGGCTAAAATGAAAACAGAAGGGCCGGGCATGGTGGAGCATGCCTATAATTCCAGCGCTCTGGGAGTCTGAGGCAGGAGGATCTCTTGAAGCTAGGAGTTTGAGACTAGCCTGGGCAACACAGTGAGACCTCGTCTCTACAAAAAGTTTTAAAATATTTTTAAAAAATAGATAAAATTAAAACAGATAATACCAAGTTTTCATAAGCATATGGAATAATCAGAACCCTCATATGCTACTGGTGGGAGTGTAAACTGGTACAACTGCTTAGGAAAACTATTTGGCAATATCTGCCCTAATACATGCATTCTCTGTGACCCAGCAATCCAATCTTTGGGTAAATACATAGCAGAAATGCAGCCATAGGGTCACAAGAAGATAGAATGCTTATAGCAGAAGTATCTATAAGAGACCCAAACTAGAAACTACCCAAATGCCCACAGACAGGAGAACAGATCAATAAATTGAATACTATAGAGCAAAGAAAATAATCTGTACAACATGCAACATGTGGGTGAATCTTTTGAACATGATTGAACAAAGGAAACTAGACTCAAAAGAGGATATATCATATGATTCCATTTATATAAAGTTCAAAAACAGGCAAAATTAATTTACATCACTAGAATTCAAGATTGGCATTATCCTTGGTGAACAGTGATTAAAAGGCAGCACAGGGTAGCTTATGAAACTCAGACAGTTCCCACTTCTTGATCTTGTGCTGGTTACACAGGCATGTTCAGCTTTAGTTTCATGGGAGATGCCAAGCTTCCTGCTTTCTCCTGGGAGATCACAGTTTAGCCAAAGCTGGTTGAAAGCTGCTTCTCTGGACTCTCATTCGTACTTCTTTCTCCTCCTCCTTTTCATTTGAATTTTACTTTCTCTCTCCTTATAATTCTACTTATAATTTAATTCACTATAGTTCTAAATTGTCCTTCCTCCACAAAAGCATATACCTATCATATATAGTATGTATCAATGGAGTATTAATTCTTCCCTGGTTAGAAGTCAAGGAAACTAAAAGCTCTTAGTGCCACTAAACAAAATTCACTATTGTTATGAAAGTTAAAGTCAGCAGTAGTCATAATTTAGCAGTTAATCTGTCATTAGTGTTTCTATTTTTCTTATTAAATTATATCTTTTGGGCCTCTGGTCATTTTGTAGCTCTTCTTTGAGTCCCTTTCATAAGCTCCCTCTTATTTGGGCCAATAAATGAAGGCCAAACCCAAACAAAGGCCACACTGTATGTTATTGGGCAAATTCCAGTTTCTCTGATGGATGACAGGCTCAAATATACAAGGACCAGGTGGCCACATCACAGAGACTGGTCAGAGTAAAGAGCAGGACTGTGTCTGTACCCATGTCCAGAGGCTTTCCCCAGCCTGAGATGTTGTTCAGAATGTCCTGGTTCAAAATTTATTGATCGCTTAAGCTAAACTATCCATTCTTAATGATGAAAGTTAAAAGCCAAAAAACAGAACAACATGGTTTGACAGAAAAAAACCTTGTGACTCTGCTTTCTCTTTCACATTTTACTATTTGACCTTGTGTGAGGCACATGCATAATGTTAATGTCTAAGACAGCTCATCTCTAGTAGGGAGATTACAACACCCTGACTATAGGAAGGCAGGGGATAGGCCATCCATAGTCACTTGAAGGCCCTTCCAGCAAAAAACCTGGACTGGAAGCACTAAATGATTTAACCTGGGTTGGAGCATGATGGCCAAGTGTATGGGGGGTAGGCAGATCTGGGCATGGACGCCAGCTGTCACTGCCAAGCTGGGTGACTTTGGATCAGTGACCTACCTCATGGAACCTTTGTTTCAATAGAAATAATTAACTGTTATTGGGGATAACAATTAATGTGAAGACTAAGTTAAACCAAGTTCCATAAAACACTAAACCAAGCCAGACCACAAAGACAGATGAGTTTCACATTTAAGGACCTGGAGAATGACAACCTGGCTTCAGTGCAACAGAGATACACACACATACATTTTAAAATTAAATATAAGTCACAAGTTCTCAAGAGAGTAATTAGAGCCCTGGGAGGAATCTGCCAGGTTGAAGGAACCCAGAACTGCAAGCTCCATGTTGGGGAGTCTTCGCGTATTACAGTGTAAGCATATTTCTGTATGCTGCAGTTGCATGCTCTGCCTTCTGATTCTTTCTGTGACAGTGTCTCCCTGAGTCTCACTGCAGCTCATGTGTCTGTGCAACTCAGCACATGCCAAGGCAAACGTTCTCAGAGAGACATCATTATTCCAGAACTGGAAGTCCACCCTACCACATCTTGTTTGCTGCTTAGAGATACTGGGGCTGTCAAGTTGTGAGTACACATCTGAGCCATGGAGTTGGCCTTCATGGTCTCTTCTCCCATTCCTGTTTCTTGCAGCCGCGTAAATCCATCACTCCCCTGTGGAGGCTGCACTACCCACAATGGTTCCGACTCCTCTGTTGAAGGGACTAGGGCCAAGGCTAGTGTTTCCAGATTCTCCACAAATATTATTCTTGAGGATTCAGAAAGAAATCAGAATTCCTGAGAATTCTTGGGAAATCCCAAAGTCATAAATTTCTTAAACACTTCCAACAATCTGTATACTCTTCACTCATTATTACAGATACCTAAAAATGTCTTTAACAAATACTGGTTTAGTAGTATTTACAAAGAACTTCAGCCTACAGTGAATATTCAAACACAGGAAAATGGGGATGAACATTATTCGATAGAAT
This sequence comes from Rhinopithecus roxellana, assembly GCF_007565055.1. Taxonomy (NCBI): domain Eukaryota; kingdom Metazoa; phylum Chordata; class Mammalia; order Primates; family Cercopithecidae; genus Rhinopithecus; species Rhinopithecus roxellana. The sequence goes on along the minus strand of NC_044549.1, from coordinate 193,451,457 downwards.
TTGAATAACATAATATTTGAATCTCTTAGGAAGGTTAACAGTATTACACAGATGTAGGTGTTGAAACTGCCACATTAAGAACTTATTTTGTTTCTGAAATTTTTAATATTTCAAAACATCACTCATAAGATTTGTATAAAGTATATCATGCCTATATTTGTAGATTTTTGCACAAATGACTCATGTTAGCAGCAAAGGAGGCTAGAAACACATACTTATAACATGGCAATAGTGGCCATTTCTCTTCCAAGTGCTCCTGTCCTGATTGCTAGAAATGTTGACCTTCACCTTCAACTCCATGCATCAGCATTTCCTGTTTCTGCTTGTCCTTCACATTGGTGATTTCCTTTAAACCAGTAACATTTCTACATTGACTGTAAAGCATATTGCTCACAGAAAAGTTATAATACTTTTCCTTATTTTCATGATGTTTCTACTGATTTTTCTTGGGATTTAGGATTTGGGGAAGTGTGTAAATTTCCAAAGTAATGATGGGAAGAAATTCCCATATGGAAACATGAGCCAAGGTCCTCAGTTGGAATGCCAGACCTCTAGTTTCCCTGTTGCTTCCTGTAGAACGATGGCCCTTACTTCCTGATCCACTTCTCCTTGAAGCTATAGGGTTCCTGACTTTGTAATTGCTGATCTGTCTTTTGATAACCCACCCAGTTCAAGAATATACTTGACTCTTCAATTCTATTGTTCCTTGAGCACCAACTGTTGTGATTTACAGAACCCCTGCCTGCCTTGTGCCCCAGTGTTTCCATGACCTTCAAAACTGACAGTCACCTTCCCCATCTGAACACACCCACACCTGAGACTTTCCAGTCCCACAACTTTCACTTTATCTTTATCTACCCCATCCCTGAACCCTGTAGATGTACATGTAAAGAATTTTAAACCAATAGTGCAGTCCATGTTTACACCGAGGCAAAAAAGGCATCACCTGAACTCAAGGTATGTGGTTTCCAGGGAGGAAGCTGAATGCCAGGGGCAGATCAGCCCCAGGACTCTTATATGAGTTAATTCTTGAGAAAGCAACTCCAGTGAAGACAGAGAAGCTGTCACTGACATGTAAGGCAACAGAATGAAACAAGTTGTCACCAGGTCATGGGAGAAAGACATAGGATCAGCGAGAGGGAAACACAGTGTGGGGCTAGAGGGGAAGCAGTTTTCATCTGCTCTGTCCACTGCCCATCTGCCTTCAAATTATATCTGTCCACAGTCTAAGAGATGAAGCCTTCAAACACACTTGAAAAACAGATTATTCTAACCTTTCCTGTTACCCTCAATTGCTGTCAGGATGCCTCACTGTATACTGATAGCATTTCTCATCTACGAGCACATTAATTTTTAGAAAGAATATCTCAGTCACTGCTGCTGTCTGTTTCTTCCCCAGCTGGACTCCAAAGCCAGATTGTGCACATCCTAAAGTTTCTCATTAGATCCTGAAGCCAGCATACTAAGGCAAGCAAAACTAAAGAAGGAAGGTAACCCTTATTTATTCCCTTTGGACCTTGTTCTTCTCCTTTCCTGAGCTGGTTGCTCTTGCCTGTTTTGCCAAGATTCTGCTTGCACAGCAGGCTGGTTTGGGCTCTCCTCCAGCTCCCAGCCTGGGTCCCAGACTCATCTCTGTCACCTGGGGATGGCATTTGTTCATCTTGCTTTCTGAAGTCCATATCTCAAGTGTGATCTTGGGTCCTCCTTAAAGAAAAAGGTCCTGAGAGTAGACATGAAAAACAAAGCCTATCACATCTGCTTCTTCTGCCCTCCTTAGCTCCAGGCTTGTAGACAGTGCTGATGTCCTGAAACACCACAGCCTGTACTTTTAGGCACAGCAAGGAATCAGTACATGGGCACAGCATCAAGTTATGTTCGTTGAACTGCATCCAAAATTCCCCAGAGAAGACAAAGGAACTAAATACTGTCATACCACAACATTAGCCGGTGCATGATAGGATAGTATAATCCAGGTTTTCTCAGACTTTTATGGAGGCCTCACTCAAGCACACATTGCTGAATGCCACCTCCAGAGTTTCTGATTCAACAGGTCTAAAGCATGAGAATTCACATTTCTAACAAGTTCCCAGGCAGTGCTAATGTTGTTTTCTAGGAGCCTTCCTTTAAGAACAACTGAGGTAATAAAAGAAGCCTACTTTTGAGAACCAGACAGACCCAGTGGTGTAACTTTGGGCAAGTCATTTAATCTTGAACCTCAGTTTCTTTATCTATAAAAGATATAAAAGGTGAACAACAATAAATGAATGTAAAGTCTCTAGCACAATGCCTGGTACACAGCAGTTCTCAAAACAGTATATCTTATCCCTTTCCCTAATCTTAAAACAAGTCAAATAATATTTTGCGAAGTTTGGTATTTTCTTGCCTGAAACCTTGAATATATTTCTTGAAGGTCAAGTTCATGAGATGTCATTTTAAAATTCATAAAAGTAAAGACGTATGGGAGTTTTACATAACAGCTTTTGCTATAGAATGAGATTTGGAATTGGGTGGCTTCTTCTCAGAGTTTCTCCTCAAAGTTTTAGACGGTGAAATGCAGAACATAACCATATGATGAGGAATTTTCCAGTGACAAGGACATATGAAAGCATAAACCTACAGGGCAACTTTTGAAATGTGATTTAGCAAAGAACTATTTTGAGTGATTTTGTGATTCTAAAACAGATGTTGGCAAACATTTTCTGTCAAATTCCAGATAGTAAATATTTTGGCTTTTTGGGCCAGTCTCTATCATAACTACTCAACTTTGCTTTTGTAGCACTGAAGCAGCCATAGATAAAATATAAACAAGTGGAGCGGCTGTGTTCCAATAAAAGTTTATTTACAAAAACAGGTGGTGGTCCAGATTTGGCCCATGAGTATGCATCTTGCCAATCCCTGCATGAAAAGGTTCTTAATGCTTAGCTACAAACTTTGCAATGATGGGTCAATAAATAAGAAATCAGAAAGATCAGAATGCATGAGACTTTTGCCCATTTTGCTGCATCTAAATTCGTCTAGATTGTCAGAGGACCTCTTATTCTAGAGCAGTCCTAGAAATGCTATGTATTCTGTTCTCATTTAAATTCTGGCTTACTCATTATTAGAATTAACAATACTTAATGCAAATATAACTTTAAACATTATATGCAAATTATGATTACTTTAAAATATCTAATTCAGATGATGTGCCAATGCTCCAAGAAAAGTTTAGGCACATCTCTGAGAAGTGAGGCTCCTGGCCTCTGACACTAGGCACTACCAATGTCTAAGATGTATACCCTAAAGGTGGAGAGCAGCCTCAATGCTATGAGGCTACAAGAGTGCAGGTAAGACTGAATGAACTCTCAAAATTCTTGACGATGGATCTCTCTGACCACTTCTGGCCCAGCAGAGACCAGGTCAATGAACACTGAAAGGGAGAGATAAGACTCATTTTGTGTTGGGAGGCCTAGGCGGGCAGATCATGAGGTCAGGAGATCGAGACCATCCTGGCTAACACAGTGAAACCCTGTCTCTACTAAAACAAAAACAAAAGTAAAAATTTAGCCGGGCATGGCGGCAGGCACCTGTAGTCCCAGCTACTTGGGAGGGTGAGGCAGCAGAATGGCATGAACCCAGGAGGTGGAGCTTGTAGTGAGCCGAGATTGCGCCACTGCACTCCAGCCTGGGTGATAGAATAAGACTCCATTTCAAAAAAAAAAAAAAGACACATTTTGTGGGTGCAGACTGACTGATAGAGTGACCAGTTTCCATTTTGGAGGCATCTTCCAAACTCTTGTCCTTTTCTATGATGGCTCTTTAAACATTGGTGCAAGCCTCCTTATACAGTATCCTACTGCTCTCTCCATCAGCAGGTAAGACAAGAGTTTTGGAATGGTTCTTCCAGGGCTAGAAACCACAATCCTATCTTGTGACATACTCTTCTGGAATGCCTGGCTTTCAATGGAGGGCTAATGAGGACCAGCATGGGGCCATAAACAGAATAAAGGCTATAGAACACAACCTAGCAAATATTACAGGACTATGCAACTCAGGGACATAAGTTATAACTAATTCTATGGGGTAGCAGTAACCTGATACCTAAACCAGATAAAGATATCACAAGAAAAGTACAGACCAATATTCCTTATGAATATAGATGCAAAAATCCTCAACAGAATATTAGAAAATCAAATACAGCAACATATAAAAATGATCAAATATCATAACCAATTAGGATTTATTCCAGGAATGCAAAATTGGTATAACATCTAAAAGTCTATCTGAATTGTACACTATATTAATGGACTAAAGAAGAAAAACCATATGGTCATGTTAATAGATGCAGACAAAATATTTGATAAAATCCAACACCCTTTCATAATAAAAGCACAAACTAAGACTACAAAGGAACTTTCTCAACCTGATAGAAGTTATATATGAAAAACTCACCGTTAAAATCACAGTTCATGAATAAAGACTGAATGCTTTCCCCCTAAGATCAAAAACAATACAAGGATCTCTCATCATTTCTATTCAGTATTGTACTGGAGATTCTAGACAGGCAAGAAGAAGGAAAAAAAGGAAGTAAGAGAAGAAGTAAAACTATCTCTATGCAAAGATGACATGATCTAGTATACTGAAAATCCTAAGGAATCCATAAAAAATTATTAGAATAAATGAATTCAGGAAGTTTGCAGTAAAAGATCAATATAAAAAACAATTGTCTTTATATATACTAACAATGAACAATCCAAAGTGGAAACTTTAAAAATTCTATTTACAATATCATTGAAAGAAAAAAAATACTTGAGTATAAATTTAACAAAAAATTACAAGATTTGTACATGGAAAACTACCAACATTATTGAAATAAATTAAAGATGTAGATAAATGGAAAGATATCCCACGTTTGTGGATTAAATGACTTATTATTCAATAATAAAATGGCAGTACTCTCCAAACTGATCTACAGATTCGATACAATCCCCATCAAAATTCCAGCTGTTTTTGTTCTTTTGTTAATGATTTTTGCATAAATGTATAAGCTTATCCTAAAATTCATAAGGAAATACAAAGGCAAGAATGGCCAAAATAATCTTAAAAGATAAAAACTAAGCTAGAGGACTCCACATCACAATTTCAAAACTTACTACAAAGTTAGAATAGCCAAAACATTCTTGTACTGCCTTAGGATAAACATAGCTCAATGTAATGGAATGAAATCCAGAAATAAGCCATTAAGTTTATGGCAAATTGGTTACAGACAAGGATACCAAGACAATTAAATGAGGAAACAGTAGTGTTTTCAATAAATGGTGCTGAGACAACTGGGCATCCACATGCAAAAGAATGAAGTTGGAGTCCTATTTTACTTCATATACAACAATTAAATCAAAATTGACCAAATACTTCAATTTAAGAGATAAATGTATCAAATTCCTAGGGGAAAATATAGGTGTAAATCTTTACAACCTGGGATTAGGCAATGGTTTCTTAGAAATGATAACTCAAGTATAAGCAACCAGACAAAAATAGATAAATTAAAATTAAATATTTTTGTGCTTCAAAGGATATTATTAATAAAGTAAAAACACAATCCAGAGAATGGGAGAAAATACTCACAAATCATGTATATAGTAAGTGAACTATATTCATAATATATAAGGAATGCTTAAAACTTAGTAATAAAAAGATAAGTAACCCAAATAAAAATGGGTAGAGGATTTGAATAGACATTTCTCTAAAGAAGATACACAAATGGCCAATAAGCCTGTGGAAAGACGTTCAACATCATTAACCATCAAGAAAATAAAAATCAAAACCACAATGATATTTGTGGATGGCTAGGATGGCTATGCTAAAAAAGACAGGTAATAATGAGTATTTGATGAGGATGTGAAGAAACTGGAACCCTCATACATTGCTGGTGGGAATGTAAAATGATACAGCCTTTTTAGAAAACAGTTCGGCAATTTCTCAAAAGGTTAAACAGAAGTACTACCTGAACCAGCAATTCCACTCTTAGGTATATACCCAAGAGAGGTGAAACATGTTTCTGCACAAAAACTTGTTAATGAATGTTCACAACAGCATTATTTATAATAGCCAAAGTGGAAACAACTCAGGTCATCAACTGATGAATGGGTAAACAAACAAAAACATGAAAATATTATTCTTCCATAAAAGTGGATGAAATACTGATACACACTTAACATGGATGAACCTTGAAAACATGCCAAGTTGAAAAAGCCCAACACAAAAGGCAACACATTGCATGATTCCATCTGGACACATAAAGTGTCCAGAATAGTCAAATCCATAGGGGAAAAAAGTTTATTAGTGATTGCTAGAGGTTGAGAGAATGGGGCTTCTTTTTGGAGTGATGAAACTTTTCTAAAATTAGACAGAGGTGATAGTTGTGCAACCTTGTGAATATACTAAAAACCACTGAATTTTACACTTTAAAAGGGTGACTTTTGTGCTATGTAAATTATAGTTCAATTGAAAATATATTTTGGAATATTTGTATGGGCCTATTTCTGGATTCCATTACATCCCATTGATTTATGTATCCATCACTCGGCCAATACCACAGTTGTGATTACTGTAGCTATACAATGTCTTGAAATGTACTAGACCCAATACACTTTATTCTTTGCACTTTTTTTCAAAATTGGTTGCACTTTATTCTTTTTCAAAATTGTTTTAGCTATCTAATTCCTTTACTTCTTGCTATAAATTTTAGAACAATCTTGTTGATATCTAAGATTTTTTGCTAGGATTTTGACAGGAATTGCAATATATTTTACACATCAATTTGGGTAGAACTGAGATCTTTCTTATGTTGAGTCTTCCAATCCATGGACATTGTATGTTTCTCCATTTATTTAGATCTTTAGTTTCGTTCAGCATATAAGTCTGGTATCTGTTTTGCTAGATTTACATCTAAATATTTCATTTGTTTTTGAGCGACTCTAAGCAATACCATATTTTAATTTGACACAATTTATCACAGTATCCATGTGTCCATATATTTTGATACAATTTATCACAGTATCCATATGTGTCCATGTTTGTTTCTAGTGTGTACACACACACACACACAGACCACACACACACAAATTAATTTTTGTAGGTTTATCTTGGATCTAAAACTAAATTTGCTTTTAGTTCTGGGGGTTTTCTGGTGATTCCTTGGGATTTTCCATGTAGACTATCATGACTTCTGCAAATAAGAGTAGTTTGCATCACGCTTTCCAAACTATATGCATTTTATTTCCTTTTCTCATCTATTGCATAATCTAGAACTTCTAGTATCAAGCTGATTACGAGTGGAGAGAGTGACATCCTTGGCATGTTCCTGATCTTAAGGGGGAAGCATTCAGTCCTCCACCAATAAGTACAGTGGTAGCTGTAGGTTTTTTGTACATGCTCTTTGTCAAGTTGAGGAAGTTACCTCTATTCCTATTTTTTTGATAATTTTTATCAGGAATGTATGCTGAATTTTGTCAAATGCTTTTTCTTCATTGGTTGATATGATTATGTAATTTTTCTTTATTACTCTTTCAATAAGGTGAATTACAATGATTGTTTTTTAAAAACTGAATCAGCTTTGCATCTCTGAAATAAACCTCACTTGCATATAGTGTATAACTCTTCTTATATATTGCTAGATTTTGTTAATATTTTGTACAAGATTTTTGTATCTATATTCAGGAGACATATTGGTTTGCAGTTTTCTCCCTTTATCTTTTTTTGTACTGTCTTTGTTTCTTTGGCATCAGGCTAATACTAGCTTTATAGAATAAATTGAGAAGTAGTCCCTCCTCCTAAATTTTCTGCAGGATTATGTAAATTGGTTTTAATTCTTCTTTATCCATTTGTTAGAATTTTCCAGTGAAGCCACTGGATCTGGAGATTTATTTTTGGGGACTGTGGCTAATTTTTCAATTTCTTTAATAGTTATAATGCTATTGAAATGATCTATTTTATATTGAGTGAGCTATGATACCTTATACTTTCAAGAAACTGAAATTCTCTAAATTCATCTAAGTTGTCAAATTTATATGTGTATACAGGTCTTATTATTTTTAGGTATGTGCCTTCAATGCCTAGTTTGTTGAGGGTTTTTCTCATAAAGAGATGTTGGATTTTATCAAATGCTTTCTCTACGTCTACTGAGATGATCACATGGTTTTTGTTTTTAATTCTGTTTATGTGGTGAATCACATTTATTGATTTATGTATGTTGAATCAACCGTGCATTCCACAAATAAAGCCTACCTGATTGTGGTAAATTAAATTTTTGATGCGCTGCTGGTTTAATAGTATTCTGTTGAGGATGTTCACATCTATGTACATCAGGGAGATTGGCCTGTAGTTTTCTTTTTTTGCTGTGTCTTTGCCAGGTTTTGATATCAGGGTGATTCTGACTTTGTAGAATGAGTTAGGGAGAAGTTCCTCCTCCTTGGTTTTTTGGAATAGTTTCAGTATGTTACCAGCTCTTCTCTGTATGTCTGGTAGAATTTGACTGTGAATCCATCTGTTTCAGGGATTTTTTTTTTGGTTGGTAGGTTTTTTATGATTGATTGAATTTTGGAACTTGATATTGCTCTGTTCAGAGTTTCAATTTCTTCCCTGATTCCATTTTGGGAGGTTGTGCATTTCCAGGAATTTATCCAACACAGTCAACATCATACTGAAGAGAAAAAAGCTGGATGCATTCCCCTTAAGAATAGGAACAAGCAAGGATGCCTATTCTCTCATCAGTCCTATTCAACATAATAGTAGAAGCCCTAGCCAGAGCAATCAGGCAAGAGAAAGAAATAAAAGGTATCCACATAGGAAAAGACAAAGCCAAATTATTTTTCTTCACTCACCATGATTCTATACGTAAAAAATCCTAAAATATCTGCCAAAAGCATCCTAGACCTGATAAATAATTTCAGTAAAGTTTCAGGATACAAAATCAATGCACAAAAATCAGTAGCATTTCTGCACATCAATATTGTTAAAGCTGGGAGCCAAATCAAGAAAGCAATCACATTTACAATAGAGACACACAAACACACACCTAGGATTATTTCCAACCAAGGAGGTGAAAGATCTCTCAAGGAGAACTACACAACCCTGCTGAAAGAAACTACAGATAACATAAACAAATGAAACAACATTCCATGTTCATAGATTAGAAGAATTAACATTGTTAAAATGGCCATACAGACTCAACACTACTATCACACTACCAACATCAGTTTTAACAGAATTAGAAAACAGTATTATAAAATTATTATGGAACCAGAAAGAGCCCAAATAGCCAAAGTGTTCCTAAGCAAAAAGAACAAAGGCATCACATTACCTAATTTTGAACTATACAGCTAGGCTACAATAACCAAAACAGCATGGTACTGGTACAAAAGCAGACACATAAGACCAACAGAACAGAAAAGAAAACTCAGACATACAGCCTCACACCTAAAACCATCTGATCTCTGATAAAGTTGGCAAAAATAAGCAATGAGGACAGGACTCCCTATGTAATACATGTTGCTGGAATAGCTGCCTGGCCATATGCAGAAGAATGAAACTGGATCCCTACCTTTAACCATATATAAAAATTAACTTGAGATGGATCAAATATTTAAATGTAAGACCACAAACTATGAAAGTCCTAGAAGAAAACCTGGGAAACACCATTCTGGACATCGACCTTGGCAAGGAATTTATGACTAAGTCCTCAAAAGCAATTGCAACAAAAACAAAAATTGACAAGTAGAACCTAATTAAACTAAAGAGTTTTTGTACAGCAAAAGAAACCATCAACAGAGTAAACAACTGACCCACAGGATGGGAGAAAATATTTGTAAACTATGCATCTGACAAAGGTGTAATATCCAGAATCTTAAACAATTCAACAAGCATAAAACAAATAACCCCATCAAAAGGTGGGCAAAGGACATGAATAGACACTTTTCAAAAGAAGACATACAAGCAACCAACAAGCATATAAAAAAAATCCTCAATGTTACTCACCATCAGAGAAATACAAATCAAACCACTATGAGATACCATCTCACATCAATCAGAATGGCTATTATTAAAAAGACAGAAAATAACAGGTGTTGGTGAGGTTGTGGCGTAAAGAGATCACTTATACACTATTGGTGAGAATGTAAATTAGTTCAATCACTGTGGAAAATAGTTTGGAGATTTCTCAAAGAACTGAAAACGGAACTGCCATTCAACCCAGCCATCCCATTACTGGGTACATACCCTAAGGAAAATGAATTGTTCTGCAAAAAAGACACATGCACTCATATGTTCATTGCAGCACTATTCACAATAGCAATGACATGGAATCAACTTAGGCACCCATCAATGGTAAACTGAATCAAGAAAACATGGTACATATACATCATTGAACACTACACAGCCATTGAAAAGAATGATGTTGTGTCTGTTGCAGCAACATGGACACAGCTAGAGGGCATTATCCTAAGTGAATTAACACAGGAACAGAAAACCAAATACCACATGCTCTCACTTGTAAGTGGGAGCTAAGCACTAGGTATACATGGACATAAAGATGGGAACAATAGACACTGGGGAGTATTGGAGAAAAGGAGGAGGGAGCAATGGCAGAAAAATTCCCTGTTGAGTACTATGCTCACTACCTGGGTGATGGGATCATTTCTACACCAAACTCAGCATCACACAATATACCCCCATAACAAATCTGCACATGTACCCTCTGAATCTAAAATAGAAGTTGAAATAATGAAAAAAGAAATATTCATCATATTCACTTTATTATTATTTTGATGTAGACAAGGTCTATATTGATATTGTCTGTGTCTTCGGTGATATTGACAATTTGTGTTTACTTTTTCTTTCCCTTGTCAGTCTTGCTGAAGATTCATTTTCTAAATCATTTTGAGGAACCAGACTTTGTTTCATTTATTTTTATTGTTTTTCTGTTTACAACCTAATTGATTTCAGTTCTTATCCTTATTATTTCCTTCCTTCTGCTTGCTTTGGGTTTATTTTGCTTTTTTTCTGAGTTCTTATGGTGGGAACTTAGATTATTGGTCTGAGACTATTCCTCTTTTCCAATGTATGCATTTAGTACTATAAATCTTCTTCTATTTACTACTTTAGCAGTTTCCCATAAATTTTGAAATACTGTATTTTCATTTTAATTCAGTTCAATGAATTTTTATTTCCTTTCAGACTTCCTTCTTGACCTCTGGATTATTTAGAAGTGTGCTATTTAGTTTCAGCGTGTTTGTAGATTTTTCCTGTTTATTTTTCTGTTAATTGATTTCTAGTTTGATTACATTGTAGAGAACACACTCTATAATTTCACAACTTTTAAATTTGTTAAGGTTTGTTGTATAGCCCAGAATATGGTCTCGATATATATTCTGTTGCCATTTGAGTTCTGCTGTTGTTGGGCGAAGTGTTCTATAAATGTCCATGACTGTGGTGATGATGTTTTCTGCATCACTGTTGATTATCTTCCTAGTTGTTCTATCGGTTATTGGGAGAGGTTGTTGAAGTCTCCATCTCTAATTGTTGGCTTGTCTATTTTCAGTGTTAGTTTTACCAATTTAAAATTTACATATTTTCAAGCTCTGTTGTTTGCTGCATACACATTTAGAATCACTATGCCTTCTTTGTTGATCGACCTGTTTATCATTATGTAATGCCTCTCTCCGATTATGGTGATTTTCTTTGTTCTGAAATCTAGCTTATCTGATATTCATATAGCTAATCCTGATTTTTAAAATTAATTTTCACATGATATATATAGTTCTATACTTTTACTTTCAACCTATCTGTATTATTATATTTGAGGTGAGTTTCTTGTAAGTAGCATATGACTAGCATATGCTTTTTAATCCACTTTGCTAATTTGTATCTTTAATTGGTGTATTTAGGCCATTTACATTTAATGTCATTGATGTGTTAGGGCTTAAATATGAAAGTTTTTACTATTTTTTATTTCTGTGTTTACTTCCTGTAGATTACTTGTCCTACTCTCCTGTAGATTACTTGAACATTTTTTAGAATTTCATTTTGATTTATGTAGAGTGTTTTAGAATATATCTCTTTGTATAGCTTTTTCTAGTGGTTGGTAGGTATGACATTTTACAGTCATAACATTTATCACACTCTACTGGTATAATCATTTTACCAGTTCAAGTGAAGTATAGTAAACTTACCTTCTTTTATCCCATTCACAATATAGTTGTCTTAAATATTTCTTCTACATGCATTTAAAACATCAAACAGTATTATAATTTTTGCTTCAACTGTGAAACATAATTTTAAAAATATATTTAGAAAAGGATAAAGAAAGCCTGTTGTATTTATCAATATTTTTGCTTGCCATGTTCTTTCTTCCTTTTTGATGTTCTAAGATTTCTTCTATTATCACTTCCTTTAGCAAAGGTCTCCTGGCAACAGATTCTTAGTTTTCCTTCATATGAGAATGTCTTGATTTCTCCTTCATTCCTAAAGCATATTTTCACAAAACATAGGATTCCGAGTTGACAGTTTTTCCCTTTCGGCACCTAAAAAAATACATGCTATTTTTGTTCTCGCCTGTATAATTTCTGTTGAGAAATCTGTCATTCTTATTGTTTTCCCTCTGCAGGTATAGTATCATTTTCCTTTGTTTTCAAGACTTTAGTTAGGATGTGTCTTGGTGTGGATTTCTTTGGGTTTATCCTGTTCGGTATTCACTGAGGTTTTGGTTTGTTTTTGTCTATTGTCAAATTTGGGGAGTTTTCAGCCATTATTTCTTCAAGTACTTTTTCAACTCTCTTTCTCCTTTCCTTCTGTAACTTTAACAACATAAATTTAGATCCTGTATTATAGTCCCATAGCTTCCTGAGGCTCTATTCACTTTCAGTCCACTCTACTTTCTCTCTGTTGTTCACACTAGGTAATTTCTATTGTTTTATCTGCCAGCTCACTGATTTTTTTTCCTTCTGTTCTGCGATTGAGCTTCAGTTATTGCATGTGTCACATCTAAAATGTCTACTTGGTTCTTCTTTATATCCTTTATTTCTTTGCAGAGACTTTTTGCTTCCTCATTAAGGGTTTATTATTATTATTATTTGTTTCTAGTATGTTTGAAAGTGCTCATTGAAATATATTTTTTAATCATGGCTGCTTCAAAATATTTGCCTGATAATTCCATCACCTCTGCCCTCTGAGTCTTGGCATATATTTATTGTCTTTTTCATTCAGTTTGAGGTGTTTCAGGTTCTTGGTATGATGAGCAAATTTGTATTGATACTTGTATATTATTGTATTATGTTCTGAGACTCTGAATCTTATTTAAAACTCTGTTTTAGCTGGCTCTCTCTGACAACACTCTGGATTTATTGCTGCCAAAGAGAGGCATTTGACCTCTGTTGATACCTGAGGAGGGAGTTCCTTGTTGCTGCCTGGTGGAAATTCCAGCTCCCCACAAGATCTCTGCTGATTCTACAGTGGAGGTGGCCTCATTGCTACTGGGCAGTGGTGAATATTTTTACTCTCCACTAGGCCTCCTCTGATACTACACTGGCTGGGAGGGAGCTTCCTTGTTTCTTCCAGGTGCTTGTTGGTCTGGCTCTCCAAGTGACCCCACTTACACCACAAGAGAGGTGAAGGGCTCATTACTGGCCATTAAGGATAAAAGTCTCAGCTTCCTGCTTAACTTTTTCCAGGTAGGGGTGGAGGCCACAGATTTTTTCTGTGTTGTTTGGATGGAGTAGAGCAGTTATCATGTAAAAATTGTCTGTCTTGTTTGGCTGCCCTTTTTTCCTAGTCCTTTGGCTTTTGTTGGTTTTGGAGATGGGAACATTTTCATCTGTGACAATTGGTATTTCCAGGTTGCCAACTTTTTCACCTTCAAGACTCAAATATATGAGGCAAAAAAACAAAACAAAACAAAAAAACTTAAGAGAACTCAACACCATGCCACTCCTCAGTACCCAGGGAACACAGTCTGCCTTCTTCTGTCCACTGTTCATAGTCTTCTTATGTTTGTCTTAGATATGGTGAGCCCCCAGAGTTTTTAGTTATACTTAATGAGAAGAATGGAAAAAAGTACATCTATTCCATCTTCCCAGAAGAGGAAGTCAGACAGCTGTCAATATATATATATTTTTTCTTTGACACAGAGTCTTGCTCTGTAGCCCAGCCTGGAGTGCAGTGGCACGATCTCAGCTCACTGCAACCTCCACCTCCCAGGTTCAAGCAATTCTCAGCCTCCTGAGTAGCTGGGACTGCAGGCACGTGCCACCACACCTGGCTAATTTTTGTATTTTTAGTAGAGACAGGGTTTCACGATGTTGGCCAGGCTGGTCTTGAGCTCTTGACCTCAAGTGATCCACCGACCTTGGCCTCCCAAAGTGCTGAGATTACAGGCGCGAGCCACCCCACCTAGCCAGCTGTCAACATCTTTACAAAGTACCTGGAGTTAGAGTATAATTTCCCACCGGAATATGTGCAAATTTTGTAACACAGGCTGCAAATTCATCTCTCAGTTTTCAAGATTCAACCCACCCCCTCCTCCAAAAAACAAATGGTTTAAATGATGATTGTTTGTACTTAGGCAACACAGTGAGTTTAAATATTCCCTTGAAAACAGTTACAGGAGTGGAGTAGAGCTCCTGTCACTTAACTGTCTACTATGTACACTGGAAGACAATAACTTAGCAAAAGGCCTACTGTCACAATTGCGGAAACAGGAAGAGTTCGCCAGTGCTCACTTGCTGGTTGATTTTTGCAACATGCTTAATTCCTGGGGACTAAGAATCTACATTTAGAAAATGAGCAGGTTATTTTTATCTAAATTCAATATTGATTTCTAAATTCCACTTTAGCCCCAAAATTCCATCATTTATTCTTGAATATTCTCTCCACTTCACAGAGGAAACTAAAGTCTGATAATGTTAATTTTAGTGACAGGCTTCCCACAGCTAAAGGGGAGGCATAAAATTCAAGTAGAGTTTTACTGCCACAGGGATCCTTTGTCATTCCCCAAAATGGCAACAGTTGACCAGAATCATCTCTATGTCCAGTGATCTTTTGAGCACATCAACAATACCGAACCCTCTAATGACACAGTAGAGCAGAAATGCCTTCAAAGTGAAGGGGCTGGTGTAGGAGAACTAGCCCTTGTGACTCATGAAGAACCAGCCCAGGAGGGAGACTCTCCCTCACTATGGGGCTAGGATGCACACTGCTTTGGAACCACCTTTAAGACAGAAATGTTTCTCCAGGAGAGAAAAAACATCCTCAGTAGCTGCAAAGCTTCCACTTCATATTGAAAAAGCTTCCCCTGTGTATTTAAGCTATCAAAGCAGAAACTATTGTTTTCTCAGAAATTCACTCTTCATTTGCCCACTGATCCATTCTCTATATAGAAATGCTTTGTTTCTTTAGTCAGAAAAAAAGCAGAAGTCACTGTATAGTTCCTGCAGAAGCTATGCAGGGAAACAGAAAATGTATGAAAAAAAAAAAACATCCTAAATAAAAGACATCCGAGACTCTAATTCAAATGAAAAACAGAATGTCTTGGCAGCTAAGAATCTTCTCTAGCCACAGGTCAGTATGTTAGTGAATATACAAAATAAAGAGAAACATCTAAGGTCTAAACAACTAACCATCAGCTGTAAAACAAACACTAGCATTTCTTTCTGCTTGTAGAGATTCATCTAATAATAATAAGACAATATACTTTCCCTTAGGAAAAGCCAAACCATAAAAAACATTTGAATTTACTAAACAGATATAAAAATGTAAAGGTATCTGTAATTATGGAATTCAAGGACTAGATCAACCAGTCAGGATTAAGCCAGTAAGTGTTCTTACCTCAGGTTCTTATGAGCATTTACTGTGTTCCAGGGTTTGCCCAAAGAGCTTTCATTTTAAATGAGGATGAAGACATTTAATCCTTATAACTCTCCAGTCAGGTGCCGCATCATCTTCCTTGTATGGTGAGAAAGGTGAAGGTACAAAAAGATGAAGGTACATGTGCAAGGTCATAAGTCAGGTAAGGATCCTCTAGCTACAAAACACACTAGCATCAATGAACCCCTTAGCTCTTACATTTTCAGTAAGATAGATAGTGCGATCAAGGATCTGGCATTCAGTACCAGCTGTGCCTCTGCTTTGAAGTTCATGTAAAATGAATAAATAGTGTACAAAGAAAGGAGGATTAAAAATATAGTCATCAATGAATTTCTCTCTCTCTCTCTCACACACACACACACACCACATATACCCCCACACATGGCAGAGAATGTGGGCCATTACAGGCCTACTTCAGGATCACATGAATCTGTTTATATTGTCACAGCAATATAAGCTCTTAGATGTGATTACAGACCCACACAATTGGATAAAACTGGTACCAGAGGGGCCAACCCAGGAGGTGACAAAAAAGGCAGGAAGGGAAGTGGGAGTGGCAGATGGACAGGGCAAGGCAAGGCCACATGGCAAAAGCCCAGGCCTGGAGAAATGCAGATTGCTGGCACCTACCACCTCCTCTCAGCACTTAGAGATACTGCACAAGAAGGGAGACAAGCCAAAGCCATTGGCCTGTGGCTAGGACCTTGCAGTCTGACCTAGCACCTTGCCTAAGCCTTAGGCTTTAGAGCAGGAGAGGGAAATCTGGCAGTGGCACTCAAGTAGTCTCCAGCCTGATAAATAAGGCAGCAGGTAGGGAGTAGATGGAATTCTGAGAGCAATCAAAACCATGTCCCTCAAACCAGGACTGAGACCAGCCTGGGAAATGGTGAAGCCCCTACTCCAGGTACATTTCTGGCACATGAAGAAAATCAAAATATTTCACTTAAAAATACATGCCTTTGATACATTTAGAGATTGTTTTTCAGAAGGGCTGGAAATATAGGCATAGCTAAAAAGCTGTCTTTTGTGGGGGAGATTTGCATCTGTAGAGAAAATCTGCATTGATGTAGCCATGCTTTCTCTGAGGCCCTCCCCTGTCCAAGTCTAAGAAAGATTAACTGAGAGTCTGACACTTTAAAAGTCTGAAAGAAACATTTACCATCTAGTCTCCCTGAGGGCTGCTACAGCTGCAGTTTAGTCTGCATAACAAGACCACCTTTGCTAGCCAGCCCTCCTCTTCTCTCCCTCCTATAACCTATCTTGACACTATAACCTCATTTACCACCATAACTTGTTGTTTGGTCATGCTCTGAGTCCCCATTCTTTCTGTAATCCCAAGATGATATAAAAGCATCAACCATCTTATCTTTCCTTGAGATCTTCGTAAGACTTTCACGCACATTAATAAATTTGTATGCCATTTCCCCTGTTAATCTGTCCTTTGTTAGCTGATTTTCAGCAAATCTTCAGAGGGTGAAGGGGAAGTTTTCCCTGAGCCCCTACACATAGAAAGAAGCAACGGCACAGCTCAGGCCTCATTAGGCAGAATGGGGAATGAGGCCCAGGTGGTTGCAGGATGCTCAGCCTTGAAGATATAAAAGACAAGTTAGGCACTGCAAAATGGATGACTAGGGGTAACTCTCACAGCTTCAGGGGCTGACCACATATGAACATTCAGGGGAGAGGGTCCTCTGGCAGAGGCTAAGGCATGGATTTATAACACTATGCCATTGCTAACTTTAAATAATGAGATTTAGAAAATATAATTAAATTTAGAGTTTATTTGAGCACAAAATTTGATGCTGGCCTCCTTGGGAATATAGATTTTTAAAGAATGGAAGTCAGTAATCCAAAGTGGAGAATTTTTGGAGGTTATTTATATAGATAAAGTTTGGAAAGTTTAATAGAATCTTAACACTTTTTAACATAAGGCTTAACATTAAGTTATAATGATCCGATTGGTCATGAAGATCTTTTCATAAGAAAGGTATATTTAGCATGTTATGCTACAGATGTAACAGACTTGGGGTCTTGGGCATCATCTGGTCTGAGTTAGGTATACGACAATACAGAAGGCAGCTAATCTACAATAAAGGGCAGTGATTTGAAGGGAAAGAGGTCTAGTCTCTAATCTCTCTTAGTCATTTACAGAATGAAAACAATGAGAGAGTTAATTCATAATCTAAGAAGCAGAAGTTGCAACTACATGTTATGTGACTCAGATCACAGTCACCTCTCTCTCAAGGCTTAAAGTGTTTTGGGAGTTTCAACGGCTTTTTTTTTTTTTTTTTTTTTTTTAATTATCCTATTCCCCCTTTTCATCAAGATCTTTCAAAGAAAGCAATCTAGATGAACCCAATAGTTTTGATTCTTTTTATGTTTGAGTTCAGTTTCACTTTGCTATGAAGGCTCATTTCTAGAATGTCACATTCCTGGTAATGAATAATTGGATAGGTTATAAAGTTGATGGAGTACAGGCTGAATTTAAAGTAACGTGAAGGAAGTGACTTTGTTACATGAGTCAAACTAAGTGGCTATATCTTTAATAAATGTAATATTTTTGACTAACCATTATTTTATTCTTTTTAGTCATACGTATGTTGACTCTATTGTAAATGTGTGTTATAGTAGAAGTGAAGACAAAAACAGGATAAAATATAGTATATGATTATAATTTTAGAACAAGCAATAACTTTTGTCACCAGGTTTCCCAAGACTTAAACCAGTTGCTTAGTCAATAGCTCGGGGAGAGTTTTGGCTTTAAATGGTTAGTTATTTCGGTTTTTGTATCAGCAATTAATTTAGTGATGTTATTTGATTTGAGGTATTGACATTTATGATAGTGCATGTTTTCCCTTGGGCTGTAGTATGTCTAAAGTCATATGGTTCTATAATATAGCCTTCTTTTTTTTATAGGAGTTACTTTATTGTTTAATAATAAGATATCTATGTGGCTATCATTTAGGGCCTTTTTATATTTGGTTAGGGCCTCTATATGTTAAATGGCATTTTTTATATCTAGTTGTGGCATAAAGATGAAAACTAAATGATTCAATCAACTGAGTTTAGAATAAACCCAATAAGATTACAAATGAGGAAGGTTTGTGGGGTTTGAAATGGTATGCTTTGGTATGCTTATGCCCAAATATAACCCAAAGAACATGGTAACTATGACCATAGATTGGTATCACACGGCCAAGGTGTTCTTTTCGGAGCTAGCCAATAAATGCTTGGTCATTGTGTCTATTTAGTGGCATATCAATCAGTACTTTATAAAAAAATGGCATGAATATACTGTTTTGGGGGTATCTATTTTATTTTCTTAGTGTTATTTGGCCAGGTATCTTTGGTGTGATTTTTTGTTGTTGTTCTCAATACAAAGGGGCAAGCTGACTAAGCTGACCAGAGAAGCAGGTAAATCAGAGAAAATTGTCCATAATTTGTGTTATATCATCTTGAATTGAGCTGTCTTATCTTTTAGTTGAGACAGTGTTACTGTCTTACCTCTTAGTTGGAGCAGTGCCACTGTTAAAGCTAATGAATTGGGGTTTTCATTGAAAAATTTTTAATGACTTTTATTTTGTAAAGTTTCCTTAATAGATTAGTGATATATATTATTTTTAGACATATTAGTGCTAAGTACTGGTGACTGTTCTTGAAAAACAAAGATATATTTTTGATATTTTATTTAGTCTTTGGAGAGGAGATATCTATCATGATAGGACAGAACCCCTAGAAAGGGCATGAGGCCACATACCCAGCAAGTGTCTTTTTTCTGGCTATTAACATAGTCTTGTGCCCATTGTAAGAAGAGATTGTGTTATGGGTAGCAGTTGATAATAGTAGCATTAAAACATAAAAATTAGGGGAGGGGTGAAAAGAAATAAATTAAATGGGAACTTAGAAAATATTTTTCATCTATTAATGATTATTAATATCAAGGATTTGTTTAGATTTGGGCCTGGTCTAGTGTCTTGGGAAGGTTGACTGTCTCAGATGTCATTTTTTTTTTTTTTTTTTTTTTTTCGGCCTGGCATTGACCTATCTAATAGTGAAGATTACCTTCTGGTGAAATTATCTATTTAGGAGATAAGATATATGAATTTAAGGGTCTATGTCTTCTAATTTTGCAGTGCAAGGGTTACTAGTAAGAATTACCTGATAAGATCCCTTTTACTTTGGTTGGAAAGAGTCTTTTAAAAGATACTGCTTTTAGTAAATGAAATCTCTTCGTTGAAATTCATAGTCTTTAAATTTTTGTCTCCCAAAAGCTCACCATGAAAATAATTTTTTATTAATATATAATTTTTAATTAGCTGCCACTGTAATAGTTGAATATGTCTCCATTTAATATCAGAGCTGTATAATTTTTTGAGTGAATTTTATAGGTTTATCTGTTATAATTTTAAATGGGGACAACGGATGTCTATTAAAAGGGGTTGATCTTAGGTTATACAAAATCAATGGAAGAGCTTTTGGCCAAGGAAATTTTAAAGCCTCAGTTAATTTTGTCAATTGAGTTTTATTATTTAGTTTGTGTTTCTTCCTAACCAGATGACTGGGGATAATAAGTATAATGGATATGCTGGAGCACGAGCCAGATTTTATATACGGATTGTACTGATTGAATTGTCTGTCTAGCAAAGCAAGTGCCTCTGTTGTTAAGAAGTTCCAGGGGAATTCCTTAAGTTAGAACAATTTTTTAAAGATAATGTTACTTACTGCTAAGGCCTTTGTTCTTCCGTGTAGAAATGTTACGATCCAATGACAAAATATGTAAATTACCATTAGAACACATTCACATTCTTGTGATGGTGGTAGCTTAATAAAATCTAAGTCTTATGCTCCAAAGGGGCCTTTAGGAAGGGGGAAATGTCTTTGGGAACTGTATAAATTTTTAAATCACATTTTGGGCAAATGTGATAGTCATTATATATCTTATGATCTATGGCTGGAGAGTGTTTTAGAAATACCCTTTTTCTCAACTATTTTATCAGGACACCAGGGAGTTGAGTCATATGTAGGTTTACAAATGATGACTGAAATGCAGCAGGAAGTATAGGCACATTGGCCCATGTCATATCTCATCTTTGGGAGAATATGTTCCTCCTTCTGTTTAGTTTTTGGCTTGTTTGTTTGCTTGGATTTTGGAGTTCTAGACTTAAAAAGTTTCATGTCAAATTTAGTGTTCTTTAGGTCATTGATTTTAGAAGTTAATATAGATTGAAGTTGATACAGATTGTTTATTTTATTGTTTAGATGTATTTAGAGCAGCTTTTTTATTTTTTTATTTTTTATTTTTTATTTATTTTTTTATTTTTTTATTTTTTTGCTATATTATTGGCTAGCAATGTTTTGTTTGTTTTTTGGAGTATCTGATTTGGAATGAACTGGGATTTTAATAATGACCAGACATTTTGGTAACAATATGGCTTTTAACAATCATATAATAGGGTATCTTTTTAAATGTATTGATCAGAAGAGGTTAAAACCCCTCTTTGTTTTATAGCATTTAAAAATTTTGAGCTATTCTGAAAGCATCTCTGCTGTCTATATGCATATTAGCAGAATTTTTTGGTCAGTTAACAGGCCCTAATTAATGTTATCCATCTTATTTGTTGAGCCAAGATGACTTCTGGTTTTATTTTTTCAGTTAAAGATAAGTACTGTAACCTGTACAATAAGTTCCAGATTTAATTTTAAGTAGGATCTATCTATAATCCACATAACATCAGTGTTAGTAAGAGGAATCTCTTGTAGGTCTGTTCTAGAAGAGCAAAGCTGGTTGCTTAAGATTATGCAACCATGAAGCATCTCATCTGAAGGTAGAGGCAGAAGAGTGGCAGGGTGCAGATGACTGCACCTAGACATTGTAATGTGAGGTATAGAAAGAAGAGGAAGTTCATAAGAAGCTAATCTGCTGACAGAACAATGTTGAGTGTGGTGTGAATTCACAAGTGCTTCCACAGAATGTGGAACAAAGACAGTGATGGGAAAACCCATCACTATTTCTTCGGTTGTTCTTACTAATAGAGCAGTGGCAGTTTTTGTCCTTGTGCAAGGTGGCCATTTTTTAGCCACAGAGTCTTGTATCCTTCTGGTCTGTTTTAGTAGCCACATTTTTGTGTTAGACTGCCCTAAGGCATTTTTATGATTTCATGAACAATGAAAATGGAATATCATAACATGGGTGTCTCAAAGCTTGGGCACTTACAAAGCTTTTTTTTAAAAAAAACTTCTTTCAATGTTAACTGATTTTTCTTAGTCCATTTCAGGGGGTCTAGTTTGTCTTGTTTAGAAGAGTATATAAAGGCTGAGTTTTTAGGGAGAATTTGAAATTTAATTCTGATAGTATCCTGTCACCCCCAGAAATCTTTTTAGTTGTTTTATAGTTTTGGGGGTAGGGAAGGCCAATATACTGTTTAGGTAGATGAAAAGACCTTTGATATTAAATTACCCAAATATCTTTGTGTGACAAAACTAATGTTTTTGTTTTTGGTTTTATTGAGGTCTTGTGTCTCTTTATGGCTAATGGTTATAACAAGTGAATCTCATCCTCTATAGAGGTTTGCCTATCCTCTAAACAGAGAAGAAAATCACCTATGTATTGTATTAAAATAGATTTCTTACAGAAGTCAACATCTGAGAGACCTTTTAATATTTGTGAAAAGTAAATGGGGCTCTCAGTGTATCCCTGAGGCATGACTCTCCATATGTATTTTCTGTCTTCCCAAGTGAAAGAAAAGAAAAATCATCTTTATCTACAGGAAAATTGAAGAATGTATTATATAAATTTATCACAGTAATTTTTTTTTTAAGATGGGGTCTTGCTCTGTCACCCAGGCTGGAGTGCAGTGGTGTGACCTCAGCTCACTGCAACCTCCGCCTCCTGGGTTCAAGTGATTCTCCTGTCTCAGCCTCCTGAGTAGCTGGAATTACAGGTACATGCCACCACACCTAGTTAATTTTTGTATTTTTAGTAGAGACGGGGTTTCACCATGTTGGCCAGGCTGGTCTCGAACTCCTGACCTCAGATGATCTGCCTGCCTCGGCCTCCCAAGGTGCTGGGATCACAGGCATGAGCCACTATGCCCGGCCAAGAATTTACCTTTAGTTGATACTACAGTCAACAATGTATGGGGGTTTGGCACTACCAGATGGTGAGGAATATCATTAATTTCTCTAAGTTCTCACACAAACCTCTATCCTCTACCATTTGGTTTTCTTATAGGAAGGGTTTGAAGTGTTATATGGGGTTGTACAGGGAATAATCAAGCCTCTTTTATATAGTCTAAAACTATAGGTCTTATTCCTTCTGAAGTTTCTGGTTTTAAAGGGTATTAAGATTTGGAAGAGGTTTTGATGGAT
This sequence comes from Rhinopithecus roxellana, assembly GCF_007565055.1. Classification (NCBI taxonomy): domain Eukaryota; kingdom Metazoa; phylum Chordata; class Mammalia; order Primates; family Cercopithecidae; genus Rhinopithecus; species Rhinopithecus roxellana. The sequence goes on along the minus strand of NC_044549.1, from coordinate 193,428,195 downwards.
ATATTTGAATTTTGATTGGAGCAGCTAAGATAATTTTTCCAACATCAGTGGAAGACTTTGACCATAACTGATTAGGTACTGCATTTAGCAGTTTTTGTAACTTTTTATCACTGAATTATTTGGTGTCTTCTGTTTTCATATCATTCTAGTACTGATTCCAGAGGTGGTCAGAACCGAAGAACCTGCCAACCTACTGGGCACATCACCATATCTGGAGAGCCAGATGCAGCTGAGTATGCAGGAGCTAGTCTCTTCCAGCCTGAGGTATAAGAATTAGTCAGGGAAGGGGTCCTAAGTCTTAGGCCCACACCCACTGATAGAGGAGAAGCTGACACAAAATGGGAGCCTGTAAGTCAGACCAGCAAGGGGAAGGTGAGCACAGAGGGCTGGGACCAGGCCAGGTAGGCTGGCTCTCCTGGCGATTTAAGGTCTCAGCCTAGTTGCCAGCCAAAAAGTATCTGGGCTAGGACGGGAATCTCCCCAACTGGGAGACAAAGCTCATTATAAGTCACTCTGACAGTCAGGGAGAGGTTGTTGATGAATTTCCTTCTGGAGGTATCAGGTTCAGAAACGGACCAGGAGGTGGACCTGCTGGCTTCAGAGGCTGAGTAAGGAGGAGAAGGCAGCCCTTTAACCCCAAGGCAGGAAACTGTCCCCAGGCACTGAAGGAGCCCATGAGAATAAGTAAGTTGTCACTCCACCAGCACAGCACGGAGAGAGGAAGAAAGTGATTTCCAGGCTGTTCATCTGTGCTTACCTCCTCTGCGTTTTCAGGCCATTTCCGGCTAAAGGATTTTGTACAGACCTGAATTACTATAACTGAGAAAAGCTACTTTTTCAAATTGCTGTGGAAACTTTCCTCCTTGCTCCCTTTCAAGTCCTGAATTCTACGCACATGTAATGCCAAATAAATGCTTTCCACGGCCAGAGGTCTAAGAAATGAAGGTCAGGCCAAGATTAATGCCACAAAAGCTTTATCAGGGCCCAGAAGTTGAGCCTCTGACATTTGCAGTGGAGAAGTAAATAAGATCAGGAACTTGGAGCCATAAAAGCAACCTAGTACAAAATTGTTATTAAATAAAGTGGGATTATGGGGAAAACATATTCGAATCTCCAAATGAGTAACTGTACATCTTTGAAGGGCCACAAGTTAAAAAGCAAATAAGAGCATCAGCATGATCCTTTTTTTTCTACATTACGAGCACACTTGTAACATCAAACTGTCCTGACCATTTCTAAAGGCAGACCCCACAGGTGAATGTCTGGTAACTTTATGGTACCAAAGATGTGACATAAATTTTGAATAGTGGGCCATTCTAAAGCCATGTGTTATTTCAAAGGTCATGATGTATTTGGTCAACCATTAACTTCAGGGAAACATGAAAGAGTTCGTTCTGTCCTGAGATGCATAAACGCTTTGTCATGAATATGGCATGGACACAGTACGCTTTCTTTTTAAACTGTGTAATAAAACCAACACTGAGGCATGACTCAGAGACCACCTTCACATGACAGAGACAACAATATTTGATAGCAAAGACCAATATCTGACTAATTAGCTAAAACTTTAGCTGGCTCTTACAGATACCTAAACACCACATATAAAAAAGGAATAATCCGAAACAAAATTGGGAAAGAAAGCTTACTTTTTGGTTTTATAAATTCCAAACTGCTTAATCTTGCATTTCAGACCAGCACTGTCCGATAAAAATATAATGTGAGCCATATACATAACTTACAACTTTCTAGTAGTCACATTTTAAAAAGTAAAAAAAAAAGTGAAATTAACTTAAAAATATATTTAAGATGTAATTTTAGAAACATTTCAATGTGTAATCAATATAAATATTATTGAGCTATTTTACATTTTTTATACTTGATCTTTGAAATCTAGCATTTATTTTACACTTAGACTACACCCCAATTTGGACAAGACATATTCAAAGTGCTTAATTCCACATGTGGCTAGTTGGCTACTGTATTGTCCCAACTGCATACTTCTCATATACTGATTTAAACCCTACTACTTTCCCACCCCTGAACACACCCCAAGTTTTAGCAAGCACAGGTGCCAGATTTTCCAAGATGGTCCTAATTTCATCTATTCTATCCCATGGCACCTGAATGTCCTTGTTTTCAGTACCAAGGGCAGTGTACTGCCCTGGTACTGGTCTCACTCTAGGGCTGCTCTGCCTGAGTTTGAATTCACTTCTTACTCTGTACAACCTGAGCAAATTATTTAACACCATTTTAGAGCCTCGGTTCTCCCATTTTGTAAACAGATAAGAGTGTGTGGCCGGGCACGGTGGCCCACGCCTGTAATCCTAGCACTTTGGGAGGCTGAGGCAGGTGGATCATGAGGTCAAGAATTCGAGACCAGCCTGACCAACACGACGAAACCCCATCTCTACTAAAATTACAAAAATTAGCTGGGTGTGGTGGTGTGTGCCTGTAATCCCAGTTATTCAGGAGGCTGAGGCAGGAGAATCTCTTGAACCCAGGAGGCAGAGGTTGCAGTGAGCTGAAATCCACCACTGCACTCCACCCTGGGTGACAGAGTGAGACTCTGTCTTTAAAAAAAAAAAAAAAAAAAAAAAAAAAAAAATGTGCTTTTCCCAGGATTGTTAGGGTAAAGGGAAATGATATTCCTGGAACCCCACACTCTGTTCAATGCTGTTAGCAACAGTGAAGTAGAATTATCTGCAAAACAGTCTCTTCCTCCCCTACCCTACCACAGGTCCCGATTTGGGGTTGTGAAAACGTGTTTCCTTTTCTGTTCATATTACTTTACCCAGGATGCTCCCTGTTGCCCAGACCTATGTGTCAATCCACTAAAAAATCCAGTCCATCTTCAAGGGTCAAATAAAAAGCACCCTCCTTCAGGAAGTCTTTTCCTTTTCCTAGCCCCCTCCTCCAAGACAGATGTGTTCCCATGAGTCTGCCTTAATATCTTTATTGGTCATTGTCTACAGCATCCTAATTATTCATATAGGACTTAGCTCATCTTTTGGGCTCTTCTTCAAGGGCTAATAACTTTACTAAATTTGTGAGTCTCCTACTGCCCTTTCACCCACTTCACATTTGCCCAGAAGGCTCCTGACATTCAAAATATAATTTTGAAGCAAATTAATAAATACCCAACAGCTCTGGATTAATATTGGCCTTCCATTATTGACAAAAATACCAATACTAAGTAAGACAGAGTTTTTAAAAAAAATCTTGTGAGATATCTTCTAGCTTTAAGATCGATCCTCTCCACTCTACCTTCTGCAGCCTACACACCTGCCCTCCATGAGTATGCAGGCCCTCTTCCCAGGTCTCCCAGTTCAGTCTCCTCCTGGGCCTTCTCCCATCACAAAGTGATCTCAACCTGAGCTGTGTCCTACTTCCCACTGCACCATTAAATGCATCTGCTGTCAACTCTGATTTTTCAGAGCCCTGCCAGGTGATCTGATCTACCAATCCCACTGAAGGAACTACCTTGGAGCGTCCCCACTGAGATAGCAGATTAATTAACTGGGCAGGTTAATGCCAAAGTGTTAGTGCAGAATATCAAAGAGCTATAAAAGGCCCTGAGGAGACCTCGGGCAAATGCACTCTGTGCATACACAGTTATTTCACAAACTATAAGGCATATTTATTCTAAAGACAATGTGATCTGTCTTCCAGCTTCAAAGAATCAGAAGTATTTGCTAATTCATTAGCTCAATTTAAGTGTCCAGAACAAAAGACAGTAAAAACAAAGGAATGTTACTGTTTGAAATAGAAACTTTCTGAGTTTCTATTAAGTTCTTGTGATAAAATTTTTGTTTAAAATGAAAATAAATCTTGAATGAAGAAAGATCACTAACTCATTTTATTAAAGCACCATGTTCTTTCTACTTTAAAAAATGGTGATTAATCCTCAAAGGAGTCTCTGTGTAACTGACTAGAAACACAAATGATTTCTAGATTTTGAGAAGGGCTATGCTTCCTCAGAGTGTGTCTCCAATACACCCTGGCAGCTCTTATTTATTTTCTCACAACACTTAGACCTGATCAATGGGGGATGGAAGATTACCCCTGGAGGTGGCAAGGAAGATGTGGGCCACATCTGCAAGTGAGTAATGCTACCATTATGGGCAACAGAAACAGGTCTCAAAAGCATTTATTTCCCCTTCCTTAATACAGGCCAGAGGAGGAGCTGACACATCATAGCTGCTGGGCTGTGGTAGCTACGCCTGAGACAGACACAGCAGGAAGTGCTATCTCACACTCACTGCCCTCTCCCCTCCCTTCCTTCCCCTGGCCCAGTCTAGGCGCCAGTTGCAGCTACAGAAAACAATTTCATCCAATCTAACCCCTGCTACTCCACAAACCAAGTCCATTAGAGCACCAGTAACCTTTGGAAGTTATCCAAATGCTAACTAGCTTTTGGCAAGCACATAGTAAATGAGAAATGTTAAAGCCTGTGGCTATCTCATCAATGACTCCAAGACTCAATTTGAACACCAGAGGATTGTGCAATTAACAGTCATTTTTAAAACCGCTTTGTAAATGTTCCTGATGATATAAAATCATAGAGCATAAACTGTGATTCCAATTTAGGTCTGGATATCTTGCTACAGGTGTCTTCTACTACCTTAGGGGCCCGATGGCAGACGACACGGAACCCTGACATCAGGAAACTCAGGTCGCATCCAGACTCTTCCACTAATTGCCTATGCACCCTCTGAGGATGCTTCTTCATCTACAAGTCAAAGGCTGGGGCATAATAAATATTTGGCTCTCTTTTAGCTCTCAAAAACCATATTACTTAGAGTAATACTAGGCTATGTCGCTGTAAGAAATAAACCCCAAGGCCTCAATGACTTAACACAACGAACCCACACAAAGTCTCCTGCTGATCACCAGAAACTCTCTTCTATCCAGTGTCAAAGGGATCAGGCTCTCTCTGTCATGTGGTGCCATGTTTCCACACAAGGCCTCCAAGGACACCACAGAAGGTGAAGGGAGAGGTAGTAGAGTCACATCAACTCTTAAGTGCCCTGACCTGGAAGTAATACAGGCCCTTCCTCTCACTGTCAATTATCCAGACCTAGTCACATGACTACAATCTAACTGCAGGAGTATGCATGAGCACATATTTGATGAGCACTATTTATCTCTGCCACACAGGTGACATTCTATTTACTTATTTTAATAATTTATCTATATATTTATATTAACAAAACATCATGATATGCTACACTGTGGATGTGAAGAAAAAGTTCTTAAAATTATGTCTGCCAGATACACAGAAAGGCAGATGGAGAGGAGGGAACATGGCCTTTGACGATGAACACTAAACCAAATGCCCAACACCCAAGTAGACACAGTCCATGGGGTACTTAGGAGTTGGGTACTCAGGAGTTACCACGGGGAGACCAATACACTCAATTTGATGCCAGCCCTCCTCTATCTGAGTTACACAGGAAGCACTGGGGTCCAACAGAGGGAAACAAGTCTTAACCTCTCCCACCACTAATCACACTGAACCTCGATGGTCTGCCTGCTAGTCTGCTGATAGCCTAGGAAGCTGTATTTGCATTTCTTCCTCCACTGGGGCCTCTTCTCTTCTCCAAGACTTTATTTCTGCCATGAACAACGTCATCAAAAACATGCTTGTTGAAAAGCTGTCCAACAGTATCTGGTGCAGGTATAAATACCACACTGATCCCAGCTGAGGGTCCCATACTTACCACTCAAATTCTAGTAGAAATCTAGTAGTTGGGTAAGACTTTTGAACATAATGGACTTAAATGTGGCATAGGTGCCCGGTTACTTTTTTCTACTATTTGAAAATTTATCAAGAGTTACATAATTGAGAGAATAAAGACATGGAAAAAGTCATATGATATAGATGATATATTTCATTACTGGTAAAGCATAACTGCTACAGACAAAGTTGAAGATACTGTGTTGTTATACTAATTTATTATTTCCATTGAATTCTATTTAGGCACTCAGTATGTTTAGCCATATTCTCCTAAAGGGAGGAACACTAGAAGCAGAGAGGGCAATCCAAGCAAAGTGTAGAAACCTGAAAGTTCATGAAAAGATATGTTCTCAGTGGGCAAGACCAATGCCTGGAATCACAGAACCTGGGGATAGAGCTGTTACAGAGAGAACAGAGCCCATTGCATGGGGTGCCTCACCCCAAAGGTTCTATCAACAGAGATGAAGGAAAAGTCAGGGTGAAGTTTCCAGAAATGTCAACTTTCCTACAGATGGGACATGGTTAATGTGCAGCAATGACCCAGCCTTTCCTGGATTCATTTTGACCTCTGAGGCTCAGAGGTCAAACAGCCCAACATAATCATGATAATCATGATAGAAGGACTCATACCCATATCTGTTTGACCCCAAAGCATGCTCTGCACATATACTACACACTGGGAGTGCTTTCCACCTCTTCACGCTCCCCAGGATCCTCACATGACCTTGACTAGTAAGCAAGGTACTGTGGAATTTAGATTCCAGATGATAGACAAAGCAAACACTTAATGGTCTCTGCTCCCTCTCAAGACCCCTTTCCAATGACAGCAAAGAAATAAAAGCATGACTAATTCATAACGGTAAAGAGAAAAGGAAAAGAACAATCAGACACTTGCTGACTTCAATAAAGCTCTGAAAAAGTGGGAGAGGCAGCAGTAAACAATGTTAATATTTTCAATCATAACTACATAGGGGCTAAAACAGTTAAAATCATCCTATGAACAAAACAGGAGACTCAAATGTGTTTTTGGAACAGCAGGTGAATGCCCCAACCTTGTAAGTGTGAGAGTAAAGCTATTATAGGGAAAGCTGGGGCACAGGGTAGAAGGAGGTAAAGGCAGGGACACTATTTGAATGTTGCACTGTCAGAACTGAAAAAGAATGGCAAATGTTGACAGAACAAGACTCAGAGGTTTCCATCTATTATTTAAGTTTGAAAGATAACCAGTAGAAAACGAAGCCAAAAATAAGAATATAATCATCAAGAAACAAAAGACAAGGTAATATAAGTAAGTGAGCTAAGTCCCCAATTTCAGAGCAGAAAATTGAAAGAATGTCTAATACTGATACATTGAAATACAGCAACAGAAGCACATGTTTAGATTAACGAAGGTCATGCCAGGAGCCCTAAAGGACAAAAAACTAAATATGGAGCAGAGGACTTAGGCTTTTCATTATAAGGTCTTCTTTACCATTTGCATAATTTTACTATTCACCTGAAATCATCTGATAAAAAAGAAAAACAAAAAATAAAATTAATCAAGTATGATATGAACTTTTTGACACATTTACCTGAGTAATCTAGATAAAACCCAAAGCACCTGGAGGTGGGAGCAAGTGTCACCATGCCTTTTGTTCCTAGCATCCTCCATTCATAGTGTTAATCCTGTTGTGTGTCTTGGAGAAATGGAATCAACACTTATTCTACTGAATTTGTAAATAAGTCCTTACCTCCAGTATCTGGTACTGCATGTCTACTATACTTAGGTCTATCAATTCTCTATCTTCCCCCAACAGTCCTGCTATAAACATATAGCTTTAATGGCATTAAAAATTCAATGCATCACATCCCCAGTGCTGAGAAAGTGCCTCATCTTACTGACACAGGGTTGACAGAATCACTTTACATAGTGAGGCCTATGATTGCCTGCACACAGCAGCTGATATCTACACACCAACCACGATGTGCCTCTACTCACTGTGAGCTGTAGCAGGGAGTGGGGGACAGTAGGAGTCCTGCAAAGAATGAGGGCTGTAGCTTTCCCCACAGTGTCCTTCTCCATTCACCTGCCAGAGTCAGGACAGTCACACTGCTCCTTCCATATGGGTAACAATATCACGTCCATTCTAAATACATGCTTTTGGGAAATTAAAAAAAAAAACACGACCAGGCACAGTGACTCATGCCTGTAATCCCAGCACTTGGAGAGGCCAAGGTGGGCAGATTGCCTGAGCTCAGGAGTTCGAGACCCACCTAGGCAACATGGTGAAACCTCATCTCTACTAAAATACAAAAAATTAGCCAGGTGTGGCAGCTTGTACCTGTAATCCCAGCTACTCAGGAGGCTGAGGCAGGAGAATGGCTTGAACCCAGGAGACAGAGGTTGCATCGTACCACTGCACTCCAGCCTGAGCAACAGAGCGAGACTCCATCTCCAAAAACAAAACATAACAAACCAACCAAACAAACAAAAAACAAAGAAAAACACTTAGCTATGGATTTTTAAAAAATTTTAAATAGCAGAATTTGGGAAAGATATAACTTGTTATAAAAGGACCTTATTAAAGGGGAAGAAAATTACAACAAAACTAAGCTCCAACTCTAATCAGCCTAACCATAAAATGACAAATTAAAAAAGTAAAATATTCTCAGAGACACCCAATGCCATGCTTGCCTTCTGAATTATCTCAGAAATAATGACAAAATTAAGAGGTTTAAGATTCAAAACAACCCAGACTAATGAGTGGACCTTGTTTGGATTCTGATTTGAACATACTGTAGCAATAAGACAGTTGGATAAATTTACCGGACATTAGATGATACTAAAGAATTATTTTAAGTAACTGGGCCTACTCTGATTAACTGTGTGATTCTGAGCAAGTTTTGTAATCTCTCTGTTTTTGGGTGCCTCTATGTAAGCTGGTGCTAACATTATAGTGACTTCAGTGAGGAATCAATAAGATAAATTGTGTAGTACCCAGGGCAGTGCCAGTTCACGCTGACTGCTTTATACCTGTTAGTTCTCTTTCCATGAATTCTTCATCCCCATTATCCCTCTTTATATTACCATGATATGTTCTGAGGACACTTAATTCACACTTCCACCTCCTATTTACTATTATACTTAATGTCTGCATTGAAGAACAGACCATTATAAACACTGGATAAGCTCTACTACACTCAAGACCTACCCTCACAAGACCTAGCCAGAGAAACTAGGTAAATAAAGAACAGCTTTATTTACTGTTAGGAAACTAATTCAAGACTGTAAAATTTTTAAAAATCATCTATTATGAGTTATACAATTCATTAAAGGAAAATATTTTCTATAATTCTAAAATACTTTCAAAGTTCTAGTTCAATAATACTACCTCCTGGATTCTTTCACATACCCAAAATTCAAGCAATATAAAAAAGTGAGGCAAATGTTTGGCAATTTCAGTGATTTTGCAGTGTCATAATCTCTTTTTATTCAATAGTAAGATTCTTTGCTGAAATCATTCAGAGTGTCACCCCGGTTTGCTAAGTACCTATCGAGGCACATCACTGGTCATGGGCAGAAGACAATAGTAACAACTGTCTTCAGCGAAAAAATGTCCAGTTCCAGTGCCACAAGAGCTGCCATGGCAAGCAGTCATTCCTCTTTGGCCACTGGTGATTTCAAGCATCACTTTCTTCAATACAAGCAGGTTCCCATTACCATGCATTTTCACAGAATTGCAGTAGGCTACTGACTGCTGTCCACTAACACTACCTGTCCTCATGAGAAAGATAGTGCCCATTTTGTTGGGTCTACTACAGTGACAGCTGCTCTTTCTTTAAAATTCTCCTCAAACCAAGCCCGAAAGCTGCTCTTCCACATGGACTGGCACCTGAGTCTGCAGTGAAGCTAAGGCAAGTCTCCACAGTCAGAAAAGGATGTTAAACAAGGTCCTGGCTTATCTATATGTGAGTTTCCAGGAGATAAAGCTTGACACATACATGGCCTTTATGATTTAAAGTAAATATGAAGATGGATTCTTCAAGCCAAACATGAAGCTAGTCATATGGATTGACAATCAATATGACTATGGCAATCAATACATGATTGACATGTATCCATCCATTCCACAGAGCTTTAGGGCACATTCATTGTGTGCCAGGCCTTGTGCCCAGAAATTGGGGCACAACACTGATTAAGACATGGTTCTTTCCAATGGTCCAGTAGAGGAAAGAGGCTGAAAGATACAGGGAAAACACTACCCTGTAGAAACTGGTCTCAATATAAAATGGTGACCACAAACTTCAAGTAGGTCTTAGTGCTGCCAAGCAAGTGTACTAGTTTCCCTGCTCCATCTACTCTCCTATTGTTCTGGTGACCTTTTCCATGACATTTTAATTTCCAACTTGGACCTCCCACTTGATTCCTAGTTGCAAATACATAAATGCCAAGTTGGCATCTCCTTTGGATGTCCAATATTCATCTCAAATTGAAGATGCCTGAGACAGAGCTCTCAACTTTACCTGGCTACCAAATACCCTGCTCCTCTGTCTTCATATTTAGTGAATGACAACTTCATTATTCCAGTTCCTAAGCCAAAAAACCTTGGGGACGTCCTTGACTCTGTTCCCCTTTAAATTGCATATGTAAATACGGAAATTCAGGATTATGCCAAAGCTCTACTCATGCCCTTTCTCACTCAGCTTAAAACTGGTAAATCTTTCCTACCACCAAAAAGGGATTGTTTTCCTTCTACCTTGGAGTACCTCAGACTTTACACTTCTTGGCAATGTTATCTCCCTTGCTAGGCTATAAGCACCTTAGTATAATCATCTTTATTTCCACCATTTTTTGGTCTCACATATAGTATATATTAAATATATACTTGTTTGATGAAAGACAAGAAATCTGTTAATAATTAATTGATTTTTAAAAACTGTGCTAGGCACTGTTCTAGCTGTTGGATAATCAAAGTGAGCAAAACAGGTTTTTGCTCAGTGTCTAAGGAAGAAGTTGGTGGTGTGAATAAACCCACGGAATCCCAAGGAATAATAGGTTTATAAATGAGGGAGATTAATACTGACCTACCATCAGGTTTCCATACATCAGGCCTAATATATGACCTCATTTCTATAGCTCTGACTTCTTCCAACTTAGGCATAGTTGGAACTGACCTGCCATAGTATTTCCCAACTGACCTGCCATAGTATTTCCAAGAGCATTTCATGGGGAAATACCAGCTGCAGAGGAGTCAGGAGACTACCTCTTTAGGCTTCAGTTTCCTCTTCTATAAAATGAGGGAAGTGGTGCTAAGCCAGGTGATCCCATCCCAGCCTGGTGGTCAGTTTCCTTGTATCTGATCTTCAAAGCTCTTTTCCTGTGCCACAGTAGCTGAGAGTTTAAACAGAACATTGTACATATATGAGACTAATTCTCACAAGAACTGTTCACTTAACACTTTGGTTATCCTTCAATAAGACCTGCCAACAAAAAAACTAAGGCCAAGAGGAAGCTCAAGACAGCGTGTTCACCAAAAGCTCCACTCATTCTGTAGCTGATAACGATGTACAGGGTCAGAAGTCCCAACAAAATCCTGACTGGGACTGTGAGCAACACATTTCTGAACTGACATTTCTGAAACCTGGCAAACCTTTCTATCAAGGACAGGACATTCTTCTGACAACCCTAAGTGTGTGTCCAAACTCAGGGCTAGCAGGAGGGAATACCCTCAGGAAACCTGTGTTGCTTGTCCACATGTGGTTTGCTGTATCCTGTTGGGCAATACAGGCATCTCACCTTAGTCGTTCTTCTTCTTTTTTGCGAAGATTGAAGTCTCTCTGAACTACCTGAAGAACATGCTCTGTTTCATCATCAGTCAAACCAGACAGGTCCAGCTTCCTCCCCATGGTTACTCAACACAGGTGAAATAAGACCTGGGAAACCAAAATGATACAAGCAAGATAAAAGCTCTACATGGACAAAATCAACCTATTTTGTTATTAAAATAAAGTTAAATACAGTTTTTATATATAAGTGTTTATGTAAGGTACTATCTTTCTCTGGACTCAGACTCAGCAAATATTTACAAATGACCTCAGCAAGGCCACAGAGAAAAAGAGAAAATAATGGATCATCAGCCAGTTCATCATCCCAAGTCTTAAATTAAGAAAAAAAAATATTCTTTATAACAAAATGAACCATACATAAGACTCAGTATGGATTTCCACAAAATACCAAAAGGCAATATCTGAAAGTTCTAAACTTCTGTGCTTTGAAGTTCTAAATGTTAAGTATTATATGTAACTGCAAAATAATACAAATAAAATAATTATTTTATAAAAATAAAAATATGTTAATTTATAAAAAGAAAATAATTCTAATACTTTTAAAAAATATCCTATGTACACTATATCCCTTAAAGTTTTAACCACATGACTATGAAATACAAACTAAAAATCAATAAATTATCTTCTTCAAAAGGATAAAAACATAGTTAAATAATCTTATTTTGCCATTTTCTCAGCAGTAGCAAAGATGATATTGTAGAGAAACACGTCTAAGCAGCACATACCTAAAAATTATGGGAAACTCCATTTTTAAAAATAATTGTTGGTTGGATGCAGTGGCTCAAGCCTGTAATCCCAGCATTTTCGGAGGCCAAAGTGGGCAGATCACCTGATGTCAGGAATTCAAGACCAGCCTGGCCAACATGGTGAAACCGTATCTCTACTACAAATCCAAAAATTAGCTGGGCATGGTTAGGGGCACCTGTAGTCCCAACTACTTGGGAGGCTGAGGGCAGGAGAATCGTTTGAACCTGGGAGGCAGAGGTTGCAGTAAGCCGAGATCGTGTCAGTGCACTCCAGCCTGGGTTACAAAGCAAGCCTCCGTCTCAAAAAATAGAAATGGCAAATAAGTATACAGAATAATACTTAATTTCAATGGCAATTACACAACTACAAATTAAAACTCTATTTCACATCCACCAAAATAAAAATTATATCAACGTTGGTGGGAAGTAGGACAATGACAATTTTCATTTGGGGGTATAAATTGTACAATCTCTTTGTAATACAATCAGGTTTCATTTTTAAAGTTGAAAATTTATATACCCTATAAACCAGCATTTCTGCCACGCTTAGGTATATGCTTCAGATATAATCTTAAAAATATGTACCAGACATCAACTGGGTTGAATCATATGAAATTTTTAGTTGGAATCATTGACCTATAAAAATGGCAATTTCACATAGTTAACCTAACAGAAGAATAGTAACAAAAGTCACATTCAAAATAGCAAAATAAATAAATAAATAAAACTGGAAAAACACTAAACATCCATAAATAGGAGGAAGGATTTAAAAAATAGGGCATATTTGTTTTCTACAATAGAACATTCTACTACAGTGGCAAAGAACACACAATAGGTACATTCATCAACAGGAATAAATCTTAACATAATGTTGAGACAGAGAAGCACACTACATGTACAGAATACATGTATAGCATGCATACAAGTATGATTTTTTTTTTATCATAAGGGTCAAAAACATAGAAAGTCAAAAAACCATTTTCTAGGAATAAGTGTGGTAAAACCAAAGTGGAATGTGGTACTTCTAAGAAGAGGAGAGAGGATTTCATTGGGAATAATCACATAAGGGCTTCAGAGCTATCAGTAATATTCCATCTCATTAGAAAGACACAGTATTGCTGCTACTGCTTCATTTTGTTATTAAAGGGTTGAAGTCATGTATACTATTGTCTTTAAGGTATCTTCCATAAGCATAAAATCAACCTAAAACTAAATAGAAATAATATAATTTATAAAAATCATAACTAAAGCAAATACTTGCAGCGTTACTCAAGGAATATGCTTATTATTTACAATAAAAATAATAATGATTATAATAGATCACTATTTGATTGGCTATCTACTATGTTCCAGATGCTCTAGTTTATACATCCGTATAAATATATTTATAAATGTATATGTAAATTTATACATTCCCATAAAATCCTATTGACAGTCACTACCACCACCATTTACAAATGAGGAAACAGGAAAATTATACATGATGTCTAAGACAATGGCAACCTGGGATTTGACTGTGTCTTGGTCTGACTCAGAGTCCCTGCCTTCATGTCATGTAAATGCTTTCTGTAAGAGGCAGAGGAAACTCTGGACCTCAGGTTTTAAAATCTGATGTCCAGAGTTCCCTGCCCCCTTTTTCTAGCATGTAATGATTAAGAATAGGAGACCCCAAGCATGGTTGCTATTTAAAAGAAGGTTATCTGTCCTTTTCATTTTCAAATAATGGTAGTAAACATAGAGAAGGGAACAGCTCAATCCCCAGAAATCTTTTGCTAGATGATTTAAAACCTTATGACTGCATAAAGTGAACTAATCTCAAGATTTAACCAACAAATCACAACAGGAATTCCAACTTTTTTTTTAAATTTTATTTTTCACTCCATTAATGCTGTCTGTCAAAAATAAATTGTCAGTTCACTTTGCTGTGTGGTGTTAGGGTTGAGAGCAGGAAGAAACCTAGTGTACTTGCACTAGGTTTCAATTAAGTCAATTAGAAGTAACATCCCACCCACAGGCTGCAAAGGCAAGGGAAGAAGCTCATGGGCTGCCATCTTCTAGCTTCCTGATGAGCAAAAAGAAACAGACTAGAGGGCACACTGAAAATGCAGACTGATTCTTCCTTTAAAAAGCCTCATTAAATGTGTTAATGGCATTTTGGAGTTTCCTGGAAGGTGACATTTCTGTTCCTTTAACTTTGTTTCACTGGCTTTGGTTTCTGAGAATTCTAAATGAGATTCTAAGATGCCCAGTTAGTGAAAGACTGAAGTGGCAGCTTTGATCATATCAAATCTAAAAAAAAGAAAAAAAGAAAAAAAATGATTAGGACTTGTTTTTGTAAAGAAATAAATAAAATAGCTCTAAATGGACAAGTCAGAGACTGAGAACACTTTCTGTAAATTGGTAAAAGCTTCTTCCTTTTTCTACAACAAACACAATCAGAGTCCCTGTGCAACAAATGAAATAGCATCCTAGAGCTGGAGAAGGCTCGTGTCCATGAATAAGAGGACACGTAGGTATGACAATCTCATTTAAGGATGAGAAAATGCAATCAGTCCCAGGAGAGAGAAGCAGTCTCCCAAAGACACACAGCCAGTTCAGATGTTCCTGACTTCAGACCCATGCCCCCACCCCTTGCTTTCTCTGGTTTATAGCCAACCAACATGACAACAGAGAGGATATGTTTTTAAATTTACTAATGAGAAAATTAATATGTCAACATTTAATTATATCACCACTTCCCTAAAGTGTGTTTCTCAGGTTATTGTTCCCACAAGCAGTTTGAGAAAGGGACTCTGAGGTGAAATAATACGAGAAATGCTTCTAATTGTATTGCCTTCGTGGGGCTTACACAAGCCATAATAGCTTATCAGAGCTTCTAAGAAGTCTGTCAGAATCAGTTTGCTTTTGCTTAACTGTGTTTCTCAAACATATATGTCTGCAAAAACCTCTTTCTTTGATAACATCTACCTTTTCACATCCAAAGAAATGACTATCTAGTAAGCTCTACACTAAGTCAAAGCAATGATGACAAACTCCAGTAGCTATTCCATCATAATTACTGAATTGATTTAGCTGTTTTTCAAATTTAATTATCGTAAGAAGCAACAAGAGTTAGATGAACTTTAGAAGAAGCTGATGATGGATGCAACTTTAAAGCTAGGAGACCAAAACAAAGGCAGAATTGTCTACGCTATTCCTGGCTAAAATAACTAACATGAGGAAGGACACAGATGTGTCTATAGGCACTGGTTAATACAACCTTTGTAAATGAAAAAAAAAAAAAAACCCAAAGAGAAATTACAAGAATACTTAGTACACAATGGAAGATTCATTATAAAAGGTCAATGTCTACATAAGTGATATTCTATTAAAGTACCTAGAAGGGTCAAGGACAAATGCTTAAATGGGATTTTCACAAACCCACAGTACATTTTTGTGTGTGTGATAATGCACCTAATATAAAGAGAAAAGTAAAACTATAAAGTCCTGAGAGAGATAAAGGGTAATTATTGCTGGGGCTTTGCCCTTTGACCATGGTGGGTTTGGGTTACAACTGAAAAGAAATTTCTTACAACTATAGAGAAAGCTCAATGTTAAGACTCTCACATTTAAGGCACAGGGGATAAAATGAACTTGGCCTACAAAGGACAAAAACAACAACACTAATAATGACAGATGTGCTTTCACTGTGTTCTTTGGAGCAAGTGGTGCTTGAGCTGTATCGCTCACTGATCTTCACTCTTTCACCTTCAAGGGTGTTACCCTACCATGAACTGGCCCCTTCTCTGAAATTCACCCCTGATCTATGCACAGCAGTGGGCCCAGAGCAGACAGGGTCACACCACTGGGGCACAGCTGATTGGACTAGGTGTGCCACCTGACTTATGCAAAATGTCAGAGTCTCTGTCCTGGCAATTTGATATTTGATACTCAGTGAGTAGATGTTAGTCTTGGTGTTCTACTTCTCTCCAGCCTGAGAATAGCACCAAATATCCTTTTATTACTGAAATACATTTTCCATTTTGTTTTTTGTTTCCATTTATCACTTTAGTTTCTTTAAGTCACTAACAAATGCTCCTTAGAATTCTCACCGAGCTGGCCATGGTTGGCCAACTGTCCTAACACCATTTATTAACCACTCTCTCTGATTTAGATGATCCATGGACGGGATAGATAGGCATGCACATGCATGTGTGTGTGCGTGCACACACACACACAAGTTTTTCTCAGGACTTTCTGGTCTGACCTGTTCTAAGCTGGTGACTTAGTAGTTGATCTCAGGTAAGCAACACACTTTAAAACCTAGTATTGCAAATCGTCTCTCATCATTTTTATTTTTCAAAAACTGTCTGACTTTTTGACATTGCCCATTTATGCCCCCAGATGAACTTTAAAATCATTTTATTAAGGTAGAATTAAAAATCCAAATGAATTTTTTATTAATTTGTCAATTGATGGGAAAGAACAGCCATCTTTACAATATTAGTTCTTCTCATAAAGGAATTGAGATTCAGTAGAAGTTTAGAAATAAACTAAAAATAACACACAAATTTTTACTGTGAAAAAAGTTCACATAGCAAAAAAAAAAAAAAAAAAAAAAAAACCACACACACAATATAGATAAAATTAAAAGGCAAGCAACAATCGGCCGGGTGCAGTGGCTCATGCTTGTAATCCCAGCACTTTGGGAGGCTGAGGTGGGTGGATCACTTGAGGTCAGGAGTTCGAGACTAGCCTGGCCCATGTGGTGAAAACCTGTCTCTAATAAAAATACAAAAATTAGCTGAGAGTGGTGGCAGGCACCTGTAGTCTCAGCTACTCAGGATGCTGAGGCAAGAGAATCGCTTGAACCCTTGCAGTGAGCCGAGATCGTGCCACTGCACTCCAGCCTGGGCAACAGAGCAAGACTCCGTCTCAAAAAAAAAAAAAAAAAAAAAAAAAAAAAAACGCAAGCAACAATCTAGAGAAAACCATGGAAGATAATTAACCTAATATATTAAGCACCCTCATAAAATACAAGAAAAATATAGAACTCTCTAAAAGATAAAATGACAAAAGTTCAAGAGAAAAAGCAATTTACCAACCATCTATGTCCAACATACAGTTTCATAAAATACCACATATCATTAATAACCAAATGCTGCTAATTATAGTAAATTGCAAGTTTTCATTTAATAAGATTCTGGGAACACAGGTACTCATATACATTAGTAGAGGGACTATAAGTAAGTATAAATGTTTAGATGGCAAACTGGCAGTAATTATCAAACGTCTTTAAATACTGACCCAGCCATTTCAATCTGCATAAGAATTTTCTTCAAGAGTCGAAAAAATGTGCAAAGACATTTGTACCAGGATGTTCATCTCAGTGTTGTCTATACAGAAAAATATTGTAAATAAACTGAAAGTCCCAAAGTAGGACAGGTTAAGTTGTGGTTACACACAATACAATATTTTATGTCAATAAAATGTATTTAAAGGAAAGGCATTTATGACATATTAAGGTAAAAAGTCAGATGAAAAATACAGCATATAGTTTACCAAAATAATATGTCAATACAAGAAAGTATACAGCAATACTATCAAAATAGACCCAAATGAACTTGTCTATGCAAGTGTCCATCAACAGAAAAACAAACTGTGGTATATTCATCCACTGGAACACTATACAGCAATAAACACAGACAAACTTCAACAACATATTAATGGAATAGGTATATTGTATTGAGCAAAGTAAGTTAGACTGATGATCCCGATTACATAAAGTTTAAAATCAGGCAAAACTCTTTTGGAATGTTAGAAGCAGGATAGTGGTTACTCTTTGGAAGGAAGATACTGGTTAGATGGGGCCAGGCTGGGGAAGTGGTGACGTTTCTTAATCTGGGTGCTGGTTACATTGATGTGTTCAATTTGTGAAAATTAATTTAGCTATATGCTTATGATTTGTGCATTTACATGTATGTCATGGCTCAATAAGAAGTAAAATAATATAGTATGAATAGTACAATCTTGTATAAATAAATAAGATAGAAATATACTGAAAGAAAAACCACAAAAAAATTACCAACAGTTATCAAGTGATAAAATTTCGTACAATGACATTTTTAAAAATTTGCTTTTGCACATATTTTCTCTTCCTTTTACAATAAACATTATTTGAATAAACAAATTAATCAAGGATATGTATGAGGATATTCATTTTAGTGTTATTTACAATAGCAAAATTGTTCAAATTACTAAAATGTCTAATGATAAAACATTGATTAAATTTGCTTTTATATAGCTCTAAGATAGAATACCATACTGCTATGAAATGGATACAGCATTGACATAAAAATGTTCAAAACGTATTTATAAATAAAAATTATAGATTAAAAAACTACATTAAATTGCCTCAATTTTTTGTTTTTCTAAAAAATGTGTGTGTGTGTGTGTGTGCATGCATGTGTGTGTCTGTGTGTGAATTCCATTGAAAATAATCATGTGAAATGTTCACAGTGCTAATCTCTGGGCAATAGGATTTCTTATGATTTTTAGTTATTGATTGTTCTTGTTTATTTATATTTTCCAATTTTCTAACAATGAACATGCATTGCTTTCTTAATGAAAATAAATGTTATTATCATGTTATAGGAAACAGCCTGAAAACTGGTCCCTATTGAATTATAATTGATTTCACATTAATTTATAGCTGCAGAGACCATAAAACAAGAGGTGGCACAATACCAGCTACTAAAAATTTCCATTTTATATAAAGCGCTTGAAATAAAGCTTAATGGCTACTCCATTAGCATCAACTGGTGAACAAACTAACAATTACTCAGGTTCCTATTACGCTTCAAGAATCAAAAAGAAAATTATACTTAAAAACTTTTGATGGGTGCAGCACACCAACATGGCATAAGTATACATATGTAACAAACCTGCACGTTATGCACATGTACCCTAGAACTTAAAGTATAAAAAAAAAAAAAAAAAAAATTAACGGGGGAAAAAAAAAAAACTTGGAAAACTTTCAAAAAACCTGGGGATGAGCACAGGATAACTGCAGATCTTAGTGTAATTAATGCAAAGGTGGGTAAATCCTTCCAATTCGAAAAGGCCAAAAAATAAAAACATATAGTACAGCCTCAGGCCTTATGTAAACTGCACAATTTACAAAAATCTGGAAGACATAAAACCATCTATAAAAGAGTTTTGGGTTTTATTTAGAAGGCCATACAACCCACTTGGTCAAGTTTGATAACATCAGCTGAGATAGGAACCAAAACAAACTCTTACAATACTTGGCTTGCACGAACGTCTCAAAACACAAAGGGGATGTGTCCCTTTAAAGTTTTGCCAGGTGACAAAAAGGTGGGAAGAATATTTTAGATATGGAGGAAAAATAGAAGAGAACCCCCTCAAGAAGGAAACGGAGATATGAAACAAATAAATGATGAAACAAACAAACAAAAAAGGAAAAATTTGAGATTATCTGGGAGGAGTAGAGAAGAATGAGTCTCAAGGAAAACTGATTTTTAAAAAAAAATTTAGATTTTTTACAGCTATAGAAACAATCTTTAAGTCATTGATTCAGTTTTGAAATTATCTTCGTGTGGATTATAAGGCATGGTTATAGTGCCAAAGACTAAAAAGTGAAACCATAAAGGTAATAAAAGAAAACATTAGATGATTCTTTTATAATTTCAGAGTAGGAAATGCCTTTCTCAATATGACACAAAATTCAGAAGTCATTAAAAACACTGAAGAGATTCAACATAAATTTTAAATGTCTGCATAAGAAACAACATAATAAGCAAAGTCAAATGCAGAAAAAATTGTCTTTTCACATCAAAGACAAAAGAATGACTTCCCCCAATATAAAAATTTCAACAACTGGAGTTTTTTTTTTAAAAAAAGAGCAGAAACCCAATATAAAAATAGACAAAGAGAAAAATAGCAAAGGAAACGGAGTTCACAAAAAGAACTATAAATGGCTCATAAATCTATCAAATATATAAAAAGATAAGTGCAAACTGAAAGACTTTTTGTTATTTAACCTATTAGCTTTGAAAAGATTGAAAGGCTTGTATCATATTGTGCTGGTAAGTCTATGAGGAAATAGGCACTTTCATACATTGCTGTTAGGAATGTAAATTTATACCACCTCTATAAAGGGCAATTTGTCAATATTTATCAATATGACAGGGATGGAGGGAGGGAGAAAGGGAGAAGGAGAGGGAGGTGGGGTGGAGAGAGAGAGATTGATTGATTTTCTTTGATTTTTAGTGGTTCCACCTCTAGGAATTTATCCTACAAAGACAATGCACTTACATTCATGCAGGAAAAAAATGATGATTGTATAGCCATACAATGGAAAAATATGTAGCTGTTAAGGAAAAAAAGGAAGAAAAATTATTTATGAGCAAATACGGAAAGTTCTTCAAGAATTTACGTATTTAAAGGGTTAAGTACAAAAAGCAAGATGCAGAAACGTAGGTATAGTATGTTATCATTTGGATAAAACAGGAGAAACAAAATATATGTTTCTATTATATACATACATCTTGCAGTTTGAGTTCAAAAGCAGTCATCTGGCAGAATTTCTTGCTTGTGTGAGGTCAGTGTTTTATATTAAGGCCCTCAACTAACTGGATGGGAGCCCACCCACATTGTGGAGGGTAATCTACTTTACTCAAAGTCCAACCATTAAATGTTAATCTTATCCAAAAATCACCCTCATAGAATATCCAAAATAATGTCTAGCCACATATCTGAGCACTGTGGCCCAGTCAACTTAACACAAAACATTAACCACCACAATTGTGTTTTCTTTCTTGGGTTTATAACTACGCAGCAGGGAGGACCAGAGAGGGACAAGTCCACGCCATCTTGTCTGAATTGTGGTCTCTCCCTCTCATTTCTTAAGGGTGGTTTTGCTTGTTCTGAAATTCTAAATAGATGCTGTTTCCTTTTAGCACTTTAGGATAGTATTCCATGGTCTTCCAGATATTCTACTGGTTTCTAGTCAGATATCAGCTACAATCCATTGCATGCCTTTTGTTCTCTGGTTGCTTTTAAGGATTCTGCTTTGATTTTCAGTTTTAATATAATGTGACTAGAATTCATTTTGTCTTATATTTTTGTCCTGATTTGTAGAAAGTTTATAAAGAAAGCATTTTGAATCTGTAGATTTCACAAACTTTCATCAGTTTTGGAATTTGAAAAATTCTCAGGTACCTTCTCTTCGAATAATATCTCTCTTTGAACCTGTTTTTCTTCCTGTGGCTCCAATCACACACATTAGTTGGACTTTCTTACTGTATTGTTCAAGTCAGATATTCTCTCTTCTGGTTTTATATCCTTTTGTTTTCTCATACTTCATTCTGGATATTTTTCTTACCTAGATCAGAAATTCTTTATTTATTTATTTTCTCTTCATGTATATTAAATCTGCCATTAAACATATATTTAAGTTTTTTTTTGCATTTTTCAATTCTAAATTTTCTTTTTTTATATAATTTCAACTTTTAGATTCAGGGTGCAGATGTGCAGGTTTATTATATGATAAAATTTCTGCTTTATTATTTTTTTACTGGTCCTGGTTTTTCTGCCTATATTCCTAATCTTTTCCTTTATCTCCTTAAATGTAGTAACATATAGCTATTTTTAAATCTGTGTCTGATAACTCAGTATCTGGGGACTCTGTAGGTCTGTTTATATTTTCCATTTCTTCTGTTCCTTTATGTTTATTTCTTCTCATCTACACTTATATGCAGTTATTTTCCTCTAGAGAGGATGTATGTTTGTTTCTGTCAGGTGCCTACAGTACCAGCAAGCTTGCATGCATTAGCAATTTCAGGACTGGGACAATTTGAAGCTAAGATGCAGTTCCTACACAGGTCTTCTCCATCCAATTCACTCTTAATAGGTAAGACTTTTTGAGATTTCAACCCAAAATGAGAGTTTGTCAATAGGATCCCTCCCCTTGCCAAGCCTCTAATTCCTATCTCCCTATCTCCCTATATTTGACAGGAACTGTCAAAAGTGCTGTTCAGCTTCTCAAATTGGCAAGTGCCCCAGGAAAAAACTGGCCTCAAATGCTGTTCTCACCTTCTTGGACCATTGTGCCCCATAATGGGCTCTGGTCCAATGACTCTTCAGAATCTTTTTATCTCTATAAC
This sequence comes from Rhinopithecus roxellana, assembly GCF_007565055.1. Lineage (NCBI taxonomy): Eukaryota > Metazoa > Chordata > Mammalia > Primates > Cercopithecidae > Rhinopithecus > Rhinopithecus roxellana. The sequence goes on along the minus strand of NC_044549.1, from coordinate 193,405,720 downwards.
GGCTTTAAAGAGACATATTTTATTATTTTTCTCTCATATTTTATTCAGTTTTTATAGATGTCCTCAGTGGAAGGACATCCAATTGTCTGATCTGCCACTAACAGACACACTCTTCTGCTATATTAATGGGGGGGCAGGTACAGTGGGGAGGGTTATATGATTATGGTCCTTGGATTGTCCAACCCTGTATTCCTAATTCAAAGTATATGATAGCAAACATACCATATTTATTAGAAGTCACACACTGTTTTAAGCACATTGCATATTTAACTAATGTATTCCTCATAACATTAGGAAGCAGGTAGTAGTATTAACCTTCTTTTACAAAGAACAAAATTGAAGCCATGAGAAAGTAAAAAACATGCCCAAGATCATCCAGTTTAACTGCTTCCAAAGACCATGCTCTTAACCATTAAGGAAAACTGGGCCTAGTTAAAATTACCCAAAATTATATTAACCAGCCAGTCAGAAATGATGCATAATTATGTTCTAATTAAAATAGAAAAATTAAAATAATATTTAAAATAATTTTAAATGTCAGTTATGGGTTCTAAATCTCTATTTTGATACCCACCTTTGCAAACTCTCTTAAGGCTGGTGATAAGATTTGTGTCCAGCTGGACATGCAAAGTTGCCCAACATACAAGCCTAATATATCCTTTGATGAGATGCAAAACGGAAGGCTATTTTGGAAAGGATCAAATCTGCTCTGTGCATCTAAACTGAAACTAGGCCACAGGGAAAGAATTAACATGCAAAACACTTCCACCTTTCATGAGCATAAACCTATGGGTCTTCAAATCGCAAAGGATGACTTCAGTGCATCACTCATGATACTACAGCTCACTAAAAGAAGCTAAGAAAAAAGGGAGCATGTTCAGGTATCAGGTTTAATACTCATAAATCAGATTAAATATTATAAAATACTAATATTTTATAATTAGTCAGATATCAGCTACAATCCATTGCATGCCTTATATTTTTGTCCTGATTTGTAGAGTTCTTTACCCATACAATGCAATAAATGGTAGCACATTTTGTTGTTATGATTTATCCCAGGTGTTCTGAAATTTTCTTTGATACATTTTGATGTCATATTTCATTCATTGTGTTAACAAAAATACTTCTAGTAAAATGTATTGGATTAAAACACTCATTTCCTATGCTGTCTCTCAAAACTCTACGAAAAAGACAAAAACAAAAACCCCTCAAAAGTCATTTAAAAAAATCCTCAGGGACAAAGAAACGAGAGAGAAAAACACAAGAAGAAGAAGAATGTCAACAAATTTTTAAAAGATGGAAGTATATAGGAAGGAAAACTAACTTGGTAGGGTGAAAAAAAACTGAAATCTAAGCCTGCAGAGTAGAAAGGCAACAAAATAATGGCTATTTGTTCCATAAGAGCTAACAAGGTTAAAAAAAAATCAGGAGTCACCAGGGTCCTCCAAAAATGAAGATGGCCGGGCGCGGTGGCTCAAGCCTGTAATCCCAGCACTTTGGGAGGCCGAGACGGGCGGATCACGAGGTCAGGAGATCGAGACCATCCTGGCTAACACGGTGAAACCCCATCTCTACTAAAAATACAAAAACTAGCCGGGCGAGGTGGCGGGCGCCTGTAGTCCCAGCTACTCGGGAGGCTGAGGCAGGAGAATGGCGTAAACCCGGGAGGCGGAGCTTGCAGTGAGCTGAGATCTGGCCACTGCACTCCAGTCCGGGCGACAGAGCGAGACTCCGCCTCAAAAAAAAAAAAAAAAAAAAAAAATGAAGATAAAGGGTGAAGTAGAAAGGTAACTTCCTCTCAGGAGAGAGTAGGCTAGAGAGGCTCTGGATTTAAAGACACTAGGCATAGCTGAGCAGTGTAATGTCACACTAAAAATAGGAAGATTGATTAAAAATTGACATCAAGAACACTGAGGCCTCTGACTCACTGCCCATACTTGTTTCCCAAGATAGCGGCACTTAGGTTATACCTGAGCAGCAGACAAAAACATTTCTTTGAGGAAAAAACTGATACGTTTAAATGAAAGCCCTGGAGATACTACTAACTGGAAATTTTCCCAACTGGGGAGCAGCAAGGAAATAGCTTGCTTTATTCTATGGTGAACCCCAACCTCCCCACTCGTTAAGGTGCCTCCAATCAGCATTTTATTGCATATTCTTAAATATGAGTGAACAGCCCAAGAATGTCAGATATTTGAGGAAAACTCCAACTTGAAAGACAAAGAACAAAACTAATAAACAGGATAACAGAAGAAATGGGTATAATGCTCAGAGTTGAAGAAAACCTTAAAAAACCCTATGATATCTAGATATGTCAGAAGATACTGATTTTATCCATGAAAAAGAAACAGGATGCTAAATTTAAAAAAATTTAGTTAGTGAACAAGAATAAACTTATGGAAGTTGAAAACATAATGACAATAAATAATCCAATAGAAAGCTTGGAAGATAAAATTGAGGCAACTTCCCCAAAACAAAGAGAAAATAGTTAAAAGAAGAAAGTTAAAAGAGATATAGAAAGAGACAACAGAGAGGATTGAAAAGAATGATTTTTAAAATTATGCAAAAATTCCTCAAACTGAGAAATGCTAATTTCCAGATTAAAAGGATCCATTGAGTCTCCAACACAATGAATGAAATATGACATCAAAATGTATCAAAGAAAATTTCAGAACACCTGGGATAAATCATAACAACAAAATGTGCTACCATTTATTGCATTGTATGGGTAAAGAACTACTTAAATATTTACATGTATTGATTCATTTAATTGTCACAGACCTGACGAGCTAGAAACAATTATTATTTGCAGATGAGTAAATGGAAGCAAAAAGGCCAAGTAACGTGTTAAAGCTAACACATTTATGAAGTAGGAGACAGTAATACGAAATGAACCAAGCTGTCTGGTTCCAGGGAGGCCTCTTAGCATCAGCACTGTTTTCACTGGAAACAAATATAAAAACAAAGTCAAATTTTACCTCAATGAAGAAATGGCTGAATAAATTTCAGAATGCCTACTCCTTAGATAATTATGCAGCTTTTATCATTTTTATACATCAACAAAGTTTCAAATGCAGCTTTAAAACTGAGTTGTTCCAAGTGCATTCCAGTAATAGAAAAGTAGATTGCATATATTAGCCCTTCTGCAGAATAACAATTATAAACTATAGAAAAATATAAAATAAGTAATTGAAGGCACTAGAGAGAAGCCAAAAGAAGACAGATGTTTGAGGAATTTGACACTTAAAAAAGGGGAACCATATGCACTGGGTAAGATCCATATTTATAAGGCTTCTCCAACGAAAACAGTCACCAGTCTGTGTGGCTAGAAGTCATGAAGTATCAGAGAATGGAGTTCAGGGTTGCCAGGGTGGCTGGAAATTGAGGTGGTATTGGGGACCCAGAAAGAAAGGAGTCACAAAGAAGATCTAAGGAATCTACCTACAAATTCCCTTCAAATCCTTATCTGACCCCAGACCTGTGTGTGTGGGGGAGAGATGCCAAGGAGGCCAGTGAACAGTGAAAAATCTGAGCAGAGATTTCAGCTGCTGCTCTTCACAGGAAAGAATAGTGTGGAGTTGAGGCCCAACAAGTTGGAGTGTCTTAATAAATATCTCAAGCTTTCCAGATAAGCTGGAAACCAGAGAAGAACCACATTTTATGAGCACAGACTATGTCCCAGGATTAAGATATTCACTGTAAGTCTAAAGACAAAACCTGAAAGAGCTCTGTTCTAACAAAATGTAAAATGAAGCTCCATACAATGAAGATGATTTAACTGCCTTAAAAAAGAAAACTCAATACTCTTCAGAAGAAAGAAAACTACAGAAACCAGAGTCTGTGTGCTATATCCTCCACAATGTTCAATATACAACCAACAATTGCTAGACATGTGAAGAAATAGAAAAAAAAAGTCACCCCAGGTCAAGAAAAATGGAAACAGACCCTGAGATAACCCAGATGTTGGATTTGCAGAAAAAAATAAGACGCAAAAATAAGACCAAATGGTAACTTATAACAGCTATTATATAAATGAAATAAAAACATTTCCCCAAAATGACTCTTAAGTTGGATTAAGAAAGGATAACAACTGACTTTATATTCTTCATATTTAAAACTAAAGAACTCAAAGAATAATACACAAAAACATATCAAACTCTCTCTCTCTCTCTCTCTCTCTCTCTCTCTCTCTCTCTCTCTATATATATATATATATATACACATATATATAAATTAGTATTTTTTTTGAGACAGAGTCTCACTCTGTTGCCAGGCTGGAGAGGAGTGGTGCAATCTTGGCTCACTGCAACCTCTGCCTCCCGGGTTCAAGCAATTCTCCTGCTTCAGCCTCCCAAGTAGCTGGGACTACAGGTGCGTGCCACCATGCCCAGCTAATTTTTTTGTATTTTTAGCAGAGACGGGGTTTCACCATGTTGGCCAGAATGGTCTCTATCTCTTGACCTCATGATCTGCCTACCTCAGCTTCCCAAAATGCTGGGATTACAGGTGTGAGCCACTGCCCCCAGCCCAAACAATATTTTAAAAGAAGTTGTAGTTTTATCAAAGTCAATTTGCTACAAAAAATACAAATTTATGTGTATTGATCCAATTCATTGTCATAGACATAAGGAGCTAGAAACTATTATTTTCAGATGAGTAAATAAAAGCAAAAAAGATATATATGTATATGTCTATACATACATATGTATAGATATAGATACACATTTATATTTTCAAAAATGTTCATTCAACACCTTCTGAAAGTACCAGGTGCATACTGTTGAAAAATCAGACCTTAAGTGCATAGAGACTCTTGGAATTATTAAGACAGTAATATTCTTTACATTTTTCTATGTAAGTATTCATTAACTTTATAATCAGAAGCACGATTTATACTATTCATATTAGGAAAACAAAGCAAATGAAAAATAATATGATTTCTGAAAAATAAAGCTGGAACATGAGAAAAAATTCATCAGTTGTCTCTATTTCATAAATGAACCTCTAGGCCTAACTATGCAGACATACAAAAATATTTTAAATAATAACTTCAAGCATCTATAGTGTGTGACAGCTGCAGTCACCTTTTCAAGATATACAACAAACTGTCCCGGGTTCAGTTTTTTCTATATATTTTATGTATATTATAGCATGCATATATAATGCTTGGCACTCAGTAAGCACTGTTTATTATTATTCTCTTCATGCTAATAACACTTGAAATTGTTTTTAAAAATTAAAAAATAATTCTACATAACTCAGACATCATCTACACATCATCACAACCTCTGAAAACACTGTCTCCATTAGCCAATCATGCGGGTCTCAGTGATGTTAATGATGATGATAATCATTAATAATAATGATAGTACCTGTCATTTTTTGTGGAATGTGTTATTTTGGCAGGCTTTGCTCTAAAGTCTCTCAAGAACCCTTTTATAGTTACTATATTTTCTCTTCTTTAATTGAGAGAAATTGAGTCAAAAGACAGTTAAATTAGTTCACCACTGTCACTGGGCAAGTAAATGGCTACAAGCTGAGGACATTTGGCTCCTGAATTTATGTTCCTAACCTGTTTGCCATCCCACTCTGCTGTTCAAAGATTGATTATAAAAAGAACTCACGCTGACCAAAGATTTTTCTCCATGCATACAAAAACTATTTTTAAAGGATAGCCCTAAAGTCCATGCTGTTTTCAAAGCTGAACTCAAATCACGAGCCCACATTTATTTAAATTTTAAGTGACTGACACTCCAAATTGCAAACAGTTCTATACACTTGAAGTCCTTGGCTAAACCAAAAGATCTAACTTAACTGGCCCATATTCAAGCACTGTATTCTATAATGTTCCTATTTGGGGGTTTTCTAAATACAATCTGCCTCTCCCAAAGGTATCTGCTTCTCAAATTAGAATAACCCTCACTGCCTTCTAGCATAGGAGGCAGCTACAGAGAAATGAAAGGTCCCAGAGGCATATGTCATTAAATCACAGTAAATCTCCTGCTGGTCTGACAGCCCACCTACATGGGAAAATGGACTGAAGAGAATAATATCCTCAGCTATTATATACACTTCATCTTTTCTTTGGCAGGAATTAAGATCAGAAAACCTGAAGACATGACATCGTTCATTCCATATTGAACGATTTATCAGTCAGTATGTCATGAACTATAGTATAAGTTAGTGTAAGTTACTGCTGAGATCCAAAGAAAGCCCTGTGATCACATTTCCCTTTGCACGAGGAAACATCTGCTGAAATTAAGCTCATAAATAATGTCTGGTTGTATTTAAGGTTTTCACTGGAAAAACACAAGTTAGCTACAGAGAAGGGGGGTGAAAAGAGTTATTTTTTAATCTAGAAATTTAAATCTGATTTTGCATCCAAGTTTATATTTTGATTTCCTTTGGCCTCCTTCATTTACAGGATATGGGAAAAGAATATGAATGCTAAGTGGAAATGCCCTTTTAGAGAAGTATTTCCTAAGACAGACAGAAAAGTGAAACCCAAAATAAAAGAAAAAAGATGTTATTAACCTTAAGGCAGTTCTATAGCCGGAAGAAAATATCAATAATTAAACCCAGGCTTAGCTCTAAATGAAAATATTCATCTATTTGTATCATTTGAGAATTCTCTCCCATGACACCTGTCAGTTCGGAAGAATGGAACAAATTGGAACAATGGTGCCTGCTGCAACCTAATCCAATCCTTCCTGGCACTCACATCCTTGCACATTATTCAGTCTGTGTCAGGTCTCTCCTTCTTCCCTCTTTCAGGGCAGGGTAAGGATGTCCAGAAGTATGGTCATTAGCTAAAGAGGTTTCCCAGGAATAAGAAAAGGCCCAACTTCCCCGTCTCTACTAAAAATACAAAAAATTAGTCAAGCGTGGTGGCGGGCACCTGTAGTCCCAGCTACTCAGACAGGCTGAGGCAGGAGAATGGCGTGAACCCGGAAGGCGGAGTTTGCAGTGAGCCAAGATCTCGCCACTGCACTCCAGCCTGGGCACAGAGCTAGACTCCGTCTCAAAAAAAAAACAAAACAAACAAACAAAAAACAACAAAGAAAGAAAAGGCCAAACTTCCTGGCTTATGATATTAGGCCCTTCCTGTCTGAATGACCCCTGCTATGCCCCTGCCCCTGCCCTTGCCCTGGGTGTGACTGCATTCCAGTCATAGCAACCCCCCTACAGTCCCCTCCAAATACTGTGTGCTTCAGGCCTCTCTCCTTGGCATTTCACCTAGGCACCTCCCCAGAGTCAGGATATGCATTATACACTAAAAAAGCTTCCCTGACTAAGTTAGATGTCCCCTTTCCTACTTCCCACCCCTCCACCTTGGCATATCTCATGCTGTTGGTGTGCAACTGTTTGCTAATGGCAGAACTCTGTGAGGTGAGGGGCCATACATTGTTAGTCTTTGCTTCCCTCCATGCCAAGAAGATACTGAATACATATTTTTTTGAAGGAGATGAGGAGTTTGGGGGAGGGGATAGGACCTTGGTTTACCAGAGACTGCAATAAGTGCTATAAATAACGTCATGTAAAACAATGAAAGGTGGAATCATCAGTCCCACGCTACAGATGGTAAAACAGATTCTCAGCTTGATTAAACTACTTGCCAGATGTCATGGCAATGGAAGTCAAAAAAGGGGACCTCAATCCAGGTTGAGTTTGAACTCTAGGCCCTCTACTACCTTACTTTGAGAGAAGGAATTCTTAAACATCTCTCTTCATAGAGTCATAGACAACTATCAGAATTCCACCAGGTCCTGAAGCCATCTCCCAGACGATGAGACTTTTTATTATTCTATCCATTTCCTTATAAATCTTTACCAGTTGAATTTCCAAACATTAGCCCAGATTAGAAAAAAATTAGAGGGTGGGGAGAGATTTCTCACAGCCCCTGAATTTAAAACATGGTGTTTATTATGTTCACATCAAAGTGGCTTCTGCCTACTAGGCTTTGATCAACACAGATAGATCGTACAAAGTGGTACTTGTAAAGTAGACATGTTATTTTTTTCCTGTCCAATATCCACCACAACCCCCCAACAATTTGGTAACACCACACAACTTTATTCTTAGAAATGTCTACTGTCACATTTTATGCAGCCTTGGTAGAACTATCTATCATGAGGCTTTTGACCTACTAGGCAAAATATAAACACAGGACTCATGCTAGGTTGATTAGACTTTCTCCCCTAAAATTTAAATCCTTTACCAAGTAACCCAAGGAGAGTTTGTAATTGCAATACCTCAATGAAAAGGAACTCCATCTGTTCCTGCTACCTAGTACCAAGATCCTTGAAGCACCTACTTACTCTGTCTCTCTGAGGCCAAGTCTCTTTCTGAAGAGATGTTTCTAAAAATGTCCTTATTTTGCTTGAGTTAGCTAAGTATTGTTCCTGTCCTTTGCAAATAAAACCTTGAACTTGCATAACCACATACATAAATGATAGGACTCACTTCCTCACTTGAAGGGGAGCTGAAATCACCTTTTAGGCATGTTAAACTAAAGCTTGAAAACATCAACTATTATTAGCAAGTATACATAATGCTTTTTAGAAATAACCATGTTTAATAATTGATTAGGTAACATTTGAATTATAAAACACAAGAACAGATACAAATGTTTATGGTACAGATTTATGTGCATTTGGGGGGAAAAATAAATATTCCAAGTAAAGGGGAAATGAGAAAGATAAAGTTGACTTCCAGTTTTCACAAATTGGTAGTCAATAATAACAACTATATTAAATCCTCACTTAAGTAGGCAATAGATATAAACAGTCTCGTTCTTCCTGTGAGGAAACAGGATTGGAGAGTTTCAGTAACTTACCCAAGGTTACAAATCTAGTCATTCAAATGTAATTGGCCTCAATTCAAAGTCAATGCTATACCCACAAGGAGATACTGCCTTCAAGTAACATAATTCAATACAATCCACCCAAAGGGTTCAAACATCATTTAACCCATACCTTAGGTTCATTGTCTATAGTGTAATAATGTAAGTGGCCAAGATCAGTAGAAATGTATCCTAACCTTGTCTATACCTGGGACCTTCTGTGGTTGTTAAGTTGATGTTAATGAGGATTGCTTCATCAGGGATGAGGACACAGATTCAAAGGATTGGGACAACCCACAAACCATTTAACCACCCTTGAATAATCAAGAGAATTTCAGCTTATATGATTCATGTTAAAAAATACTACTTCAGAGGTTGGACAACAATATAAATGTGCTTAACACCAATGAACTATACATTTAAACATGGTTAAGATGCTAAATTTTATGTTCTACTTACTAATGCCAAATTTTGTTATGCTTATTACTACAATTAAAAAATTATATGTAGCCATATGTAGAAAGCTGAAACTGGATCCCTTCCTTACATCTTATACAAAAATTAATTCAAGATTATAAAGACTTAAAGGTTACACCTAAAACCATAAAAACCCTAGAAGAAAACTTAGGCAATACCATTCAGGACATAGGCATGGGCAAGGACTTCATGACTAAAACACCAAAAGCAATGGCAACAAAAGCCAAAATAGACAAATGGAATCTAATTAAACTAAAGAGCTTCTGCACAGCAAAAGAAACTACCATCAGAGTGAACAGGCAACCTACAGAATGGGAGAAAATTTTTGCAATCTACCCATCTGACAAAGGGCTAATATACAGGATCTACAAAAAACTTAAATTTACAAGAAAAAAACAAACGACTCCATCAAAAAATGGGCAAAGGATATGAACCGACACTTCTCAAGAGAAGACATTTATGCAGCCAACAGTCACATGAAAAAATGCTCATCATCACTGGCCATCAGAGAAATGCAAATCAAAACCACAATGAGATAGTATCTCACACCAGTTAGAACAGTGATCATTAAAAAGTCAGGAAACAACAGGTGCTGGAGAGGATGTGGAGAAATAGGAACACTTCTACACTGTTGGTGGCACTGTAAACTAGTTCAACCATTGTGGAAGACAGTGTGGCAATTCCTCGAGGATCCAGAACTAGAAATACCATTTGACCCAGCCATCCCATTACTGGGTATATATACAAAGGATTATAATTCATGCTGCTATAAAGACACATGCACACGTATGTTTATTATGGCACTATTCACAATAGCAAAAACTTGGAACCAACCCAAATGTCCATCAATGATAGACTGGATTAAGAAAATGTGGCACATATACACTATGGAATACTATGCAGTCATAAAAAAGGGTAAGCTCATGTCCTTTGAGGGACATGGATTAAACTGGAAACCATCATTCTGAACAAACTATCACAAGGACAGAAAACCAAACACCGCATGTTCTCACTCATAGGTGGGAACTGAACAATGAGAACACACGGACAGAAGGCAGGGAACGTCACACACCAGGGCCTGTTGTGGGGTGGAGGGCAGGGGGAGGGATAGCATTAGGAGAAATACCTAATGTAAATGATGAGTTAATGGGTGCAGCAAACCAACATGGCACATGTATACCTATGTAACAAACCTGCACGTTGTGCAAATGTACCCTAGAACTTAAAGTATAATTTAAAAAAATAAAATAAAATTTTTAAAAAAGAAAAAAATTATATGTGTGTGTGTGTGTGTGTGTGTTGCTTTATTTCCAAAAGCAAAAGTCAATTTCATATTACATCCACTTGGTGGGCCCCACTGAGAAATGAGAAGCAGGTTGTCTTCTGCAACAACTCTTTACCTCCCATCGCATGACATCAAGCGTTCAGGAACATGTATAGCTTGGTCTGGAAAGGTTAGTTCTACTGAACTCAGAGGATCAGGATTATCAAACCAGCATCAGGAACCAGAGGATATTCAGCACATTTAAGAATATAAATAACTCCCACACTTCAAGTGCATGCCTGATGAATGAGAAGCTGCAAAGAAAGGTTCATCCCAAATAAATTCCTATTCTGGTGCCAAATAAGAGACGAAAATTTTTTCTTATGTTACAGAATTCCTAAGTACTTTTTTGTTTCACAAACATTTGGGAGTATATTACACATCTTCAGATGCAAGAAATACTGACCATTGTTTTCCATGAGGATCATGATACCAGGGGAGGCATGCAAGTCAACAGACCATCCCAAAGAGAAAGTGAACCATGCTCAGTCTGGCAAGTGCAGAATGTATACAGTTTGGGAGTACAAAGAACAGAAGGAGGTCCAGCAAAGGTATGAAGCAGAATTACCAGTTGGAGATAAGAGGTTAACCAAAACACTTAAAAGGAAAAACTGGGGGAAAAGATATCCATGTGAGGCTTTGAAAGCTCTAATAAAATTTCTGGGTATTTACAAGGCCACATGCATGTACGAGGCTGTGTACATATGCAAGGCTGTGTATACGCTTAGAAAAGAGCTGAAAAGGTCCTAATTTTTCACCTCATGATGAACCTTCAGACACAAAGCAAGCAGGAATTAAAAGTTAAGACAGAGGTGTAAACCACCCGCAAGAACATTGAAAACATATTTCAGCACAAACATAGAGCTCTTTGGCAAAGGCTGGGAGACTCACTGATTCAATATGTTACGAAAATCTCTGTTGCATCAGCTGACCAGTAAGTCAACCAAGCTGAACTCCAGAGGGGGGCACACAACAAAGAATACAGGCTTTACAGTCAGTTCAGAAAAATTCCCAAACACACACACACAGAGAAACAACAAACCCAAAAGAAGAGGGAATCTGATTTTCAGAGTTGCCACATTATTTAATATCCAGTTTTCAATAAAAAATTATGAGACATGTAAAGAAACAGGAAAGTATGATTCATACATACGGACGAAAAGTAATAGACTGACTCTGAGGAGGACCATAAATGGGACTTACTAGTCAAAGGCTTTAAATCAGTTTTTATAAATATTATCACAGAACTAAAAGAAACTATGTCTAAAGACTTAAGTGAAAGTATGAGAATGATGTCTCACCAGAGAGTATCAATAGATAGAAATTACAAAAAAGAACCAAATTAAAATTCTGGAGTTGAAAAGTGCAGTAACTGTTTAAAAAAAAAAATTACTAGAAGAGCTCAACAGCATATCTGCACTGGCAGAAATAATCAGGAAACTTGAAAATAAATCAATTCAGATTAGTCTGAACAGTTTAATTTTTAAAAAATGTGAAAATGTGCCCGCAATTGCAGGGTTCTTGGTCTGGCTGACATTAAGAATGAAGCCGCGGACCCCTGCGGTGAGTGTTATTATTATTTTTTTTTTTTTTGAGAGTGAGTCACTCTGTCACCCAAGCTGGAGTGCAGTGGCGTGACCTCGGCTCACTGCAAGCTCTGCCTCCCAGGTTCACACCCTTCTCCTGCCTCAGCCTCCTGAGTAGGTGGGACTACAGGCACCCGCCATGTGCTACAGTTCTTAAAAATAGTGTCTCCAGAGTTTGTTCCTTCAGACGTTCAGATGTGTCCGAAGTTTTTTCCTTCCGGTGGGTTCCTGGTCTCAGCCTCATGAGTGAAGCTGCAGACCTTCACGGTGAGTGTCACAGTTCATAAATGTGGCACATCCCAAGTTGTTTATCCCTCCCACTGGGTTCATGGTCTCCCTGGCTTCATGTGTCAAGTTGCAGACCTTCAGGGTGAGTGTTACAGCACATAAAAGCAGCACCTACCCAGAGAGGGAAGAGCATCAACATTTATTGCAAAGAGTGAAACAACAAACCCTCCACATTCTGGAAGGAGACTCCTGCAGGTTACCCGTGGCCCAGTGGCCTGCTTTTATTCCTTATCTGGCCCCTCCCACATCCTGCTGATTGGTCTATTTTACAGAGAGCTGATTGGTCCATTTCACAGAGTGCTGATTGGTCCGTTTTATAGAGTGCTGACTGGTCTGTTTTGACAGATCACTGATTGGTGTGTTTACAAACCTTTAGCTAGACACAGAGTGCTGATTGGTGCATTTACAATCCTTTAGCTAGACACAGAGCACTAGACAAGTTCTCCAAGTCCCCACTAGATTAGCTAGACACAGAGCACTGATTGATGCCTCTACAAGCTTTGAGCTAGACACAGGGTGGTGAAGAGTGCCTTTACAAACCTTGAGCTAGACACAGAGTGCTGATTGGTGCATTTACAATCCTTTAGCTAGACATAAAAGTTCTCCAAGTCCTCACCCCACTCAGGAGCCCAGACAGCTTCCCCTAGTGGATCCCGTGCAGGGGCAGTGGGAGGAGCTGTCTGCCACTTCCACCCAGCACACCGGCACTCCTCAGACCTTGGGGGGTGGGGGATTAGGGGGCACGTGTGGGGCAGGTGGCAGGGGGGTGGGGGGCACGTGTGGGGTGGGGGATGGGGTGGGGGGCCATGTAGGGGGCAGGGGGAGCACCCTCCCAGCTGCTGGCCTCGGTCCTAAGACCCTCACTACCCAGGGCTGTGCGGGCCAGCCACTCTGAGTGTGGGCCCACGGAGCCCATGTCCACCCGGATCTGGCGCTGGCCCGCAAGCGCTGCTGCAGCCCTGGTTCCTGCCTGTGCCTCTCCCTCCACACCTGGCAAGCAGAGGGAGCTGGCTCCGGCCTCGGCCAGCCCAGAGAGGGGCTCTCCACAGTGCAAAGGCAGGCTGAAGAGCTCCTCAAGCACAGCCAGAGTGGATGCAGAGAGTGAGGAGGCACTGAGAGCAAGGGCTGCTAGCACATTGTCACCTCTCAAAAAGAATGAAGAGCGCCTCAGACACTTGTGGAAGGTCATCAAGCACATTGAAATATTTCTAATGGAAGACTCAGAAAAATAGAAGTATTCATCCGCACATCTAGAAAGCTCGAAGAACTCCAGGTAGGATAAACAAAAAGATCCATGCCTAGGCACATCACAGTCAAACTATCAAAAAACAAAGAAAAGACAGAATATTTTCAATTCTGTCTTTTCAACAAGAAAAAAGGTAGCACACCACATACAGTTGATCCTCAATAAAGTTAACAGCTGACCTCTTATGAGAAATCATGGAGGACAGAAGGTAGTGAGTTGACATAGTCAAAGAAAATGAAAGAAAAAGACTATCAACCAAAAATTTTATATCCAAAAAGACTTACACTTCAGTGTGAGAGCTCAGTAAAGAAGTGTTTGGGGTGTGACCTTTGGATTGGTTGGTTTGCACGTGAAAGGCACACTCCCTGGGCCACTTGTTTACTATCTCTAGGAACTGGCAAATTCTTGAAGGAGCAGACCCTCCAGAGTCAGCAAGTCCCAAGATGTCAAAGTATCAGAATACAGAAAATAGAAGATACTGTTAATACACTCTATTCTGGCATTTTAAACTTCCAGATAAAGTATATTACCTAGCATATAATCAGTGCTCAATAAATGTCAAGGGTTTGGAGAGGTAGCCAGAGCAGAACTCCCAAGAAGAACACAAAGAACTCTGAATCTCAGGAACTTAGTCCCTTATCCAACAGAGCCAAGAAAAGCACTTAATTGGTGTTGCAGGAGAAAACGAAAACCCAGTGAAATCCACACGAACTACCTCTGAGGATGGCCTCACAATTTATCTTTTAGAGACCTCAATATCCACAAAAAGTCAAATGGACACAACCTTGTAAAGAACATACAATATCCAAGAAGGCTCCTAGCACAAGAACTACCACAATTGTAAATTTCTTGCCTATTGCTTTGGCCCAGTTCTCAGAGAAGCAGGACAGAGCCATTGCTTTCTACCTCCCATGCTTAGGTACCATCCTCTGTGATTAACCTCAGCCCACCGGGGAGCAGGACCCAAGAGTATATGACACTTCATGCTTCTAGGGTCCCTCCTTATCTTGGAGTGTTCCCCTGAACTACACATTACTATGTGGGTGTGCACACACATGCAAATACACAAAAAGACAGTGAGAGAGAAGGATTCCTCTCATTTTTATGACTGAATAATATTTTATATTATTGTATTTGGTATCATTATCACCTTTTCTTCATCCATTCATCTGCTGATGGACACTGAGGTTGCTTCCATGTCTTCACTACTGTGAATAATGCCACAATGAACATGGAGGTGCAGATATCTCTTTGAAATAATGATGCTGTTCCCTTTGGATATATACCCAGTAGTAGGATTACTGGATCATATGGCAGTCCTATGTTTAATTTTTTAAGGAGCTTCCAAACTGTTTTCTATAATGGTTGTACCAATTTACATTTCCACTAATACTGCACAAGAATTCCCTTTTCTCCACATCCTGACAAACACTTGTTATCTCATTTCTTGATAATGGCCATCCTAATAGGGGTGACAAGATATCTCAATGTGGTTTTGTTTGCATTTCTGTGATATATGATGTTGAGCACCTTTTCATATACCTGTAGCCCATTTGTATGTCTGTTCATCATTTGCCTGTTTTTTATATGGGATTATTTTGTGAGCTTTTTGCTATTGCATTATATAAGTTCCTTATATTTTTGGATAGTAACATCTTATTAGATACATATGTAGTTTGCAAATATTTTCTCCTATTCTGTAGAATGCCTTTTCATTTTGTTCACTGTTTCTTTTGCTCTGCAGAAGCTTTTCAGTTTAATGTAGTCCAACATGTTTATTTTTGTTTTTGTTGCCTGTGCTTTTGTGAAAAAAATCATTGCTGAAACTAACATCAAGGAGCTTTTTCCTTATGTTTTCTCCCAGGAGTTTTATGGTTTCAGGTCTTACATTTAAACCTTTAATCCACCTTGAGTTCTACCTTGAGTTAATTTTTCTAAGTAGTGTAAGAGAGGGGCCCAATTTTATTTTTTGGCATGCAGATATCCAGTTCTGTCAACACCACACACTAAAGAAACTATCCTTTGCCCACTGTGAATGCTTGGTTTCACTGTTAAATATTAGTTATCTACATATGCATGGGTTTATCTCTGGGCTCTCAGTTCTGTTCCACAGGTCTATGTACTGGTTTTTATGTCAGTACTATACTGTTGGATTACTACAGCTTTGTAATATTGTTCGAAATCAGGAAGTATGATGCCTCCAACTTTGTTCTTTTTGTTCAAAATGGCTTTGGTTATTTGGAGGCTTTTGTGGTTCTATATAAATGCTTAAAAGTTTTTCTCTGTTTTTATAAAAATGCCATTAGAATTTTGATAGGGGTTATACTGGATCTAAAGAATGCTTTGAGTAGTATATATATTTTTACAACATTAATTCTTCCAATCCAAGAACACAGGAAATCTTTCCATGTGTTTGTTTCAGTTTCTTTCACCCATGTCTTTTGATTTTCAATGTACAGATCTTTTACCACCATGGGCAAATTTATTTCTAGGATTTTATACTCAGGAGGCTGAAGCAGGAGAGTCACCTGAACGCAGGAGGCAGACGTTGTGGTGAGCCGAGATCACACCATTACATTCCAGCCTGGGCAACAAGAGCGAAACTCCATCTCAAAAAAAAAAAAAAAGTATTTTATTATTTTTGATGTGATTGTAAATGGGCTTGTATTATTTCTTTTTCAGATAGTTTTGTTATAATATAGAAATGTAACTGATTTTTGTATGTCAACTTTGTATCATGCAGGTTTGCTGAATTCACTTAATTTTTTTTTTATCCTTTATTTTGGGTTCAGGGGTATAGGTGTAGGTTTATTATACAGGTAACTTATGTGTCATGGGGGTTTGGTGTACAGATTATTTCATCACCCAGGTAATCAGCACCGTACTTGATAGGGAGTTTTTTTTAAATCCTTAACTTCCATTCCACCCTCCCTACCTCAAGTAGGCCCCGGTGTCTGTTGTTCCCATCTTTGTGTCCGTATGTACTCAATGTGTAGCTCCCACTGATAAGTGGGAACATGTGGTGTTTGGTTTTTTATTAATGTGTCAGTTTGCTTAGGATAATGGCCTCTAGCTACACTGATGTTGTTACAAAGGACATAATCTCATTCTTTTTATGCCTGCGTAGTATTCCATGGTGTGTATTTACCACATTTTCTTTAGTCTACCATTGATGGGCATTTAGGTTGATTTCATGACTTTGCTATTGTGAGTAGTACTGCAATGAACATATGCCTGTATGTGTCTTTATAGTAGAGTGATTTATATTCCACTGGGTATATACCCAATAATGGGATTGCTGAGTCAAATGGTATTTCTAAGTTCTTTGAGAAAACACCATACTGCTTTCCACAAAAGGTGAATTTATTTACATTCCCACCAGCAGTGTATAAGTGTTCCCTTTGCTCTGCAACCTCACCAGCATTTATTATTTTTTGACATTTTTAATAGCCATTCTGACTGGTGTGGTATCTCATTGCAGTTTTGATTTGCATTTCTCTAATGATCAGTGATGCAGAGCATTTTTTCATATGCTTGTTGACCATGTGTATGCCTTCTTTTGAAAAGTGGCTGTTAATATCCTTTGCCTACCTTTTATGGGATTATTTTTTGCTTGTTAATTTGTTTAAGTTCCTTATAGATGCTGGATTTTAGACCATTGTCAGATGCATAGTTTGCAAATTTTTTTTCCATTCTGTGGGTTGTCTGTTTACTCTGTTGATAGTTTCTGTTGTTGGGCAGAAGCTCTTTAGTATAATTAGGTCTCATTTGTCAATTTTTGTTTCTGTTGCAAGTGCTTTTAGTGTCTTTGTCATAAAATCTTTGCCAGGTTCTATATGTGGAATGGTATTTCCTAGGTTATCGTCTAAGGTTTTTACAGTTTTAGGTTTTACATTTAAGTCTGTAATCCACCTTGAGCTGATTTTTGTATATAGTGTAAGGAAGGGGTCCACCTTCAATATTCTGCATATTGCTTGCCAGTTATCTCAACACTATTTATTGAATAGGGAGTTCTTTCTCCATGGCTTGCTTTTGTTAATTTTGTCAAAGATGAGATGGTTGTAAATGTGTGACATTATTTCTGGGCTCTTTATTCTATTCCACTGGTCTATGTATCTGTTTTTGTACCAATACTATACTGTTTTCGTTAACTGTATCTTTGGAGTATAGTTTGAAGTTGGGTAATATGATGTCTCTGGCTTTATTCTTTTTGCTTAGGATTGCCTTGGCTATTTAGGCTTTTTTGTTGTTGTTCCATATGAATTTTAAAATAGCTTTTTCTAATTCTGTGAAGAATGTCATTGGTAGTTTCATAGGAATAGCATTCAATCTGTAAATTGCTTTGGGCAGTATGGTCATTTTAAGTATTTCGATACTTCCTATCCATAAGCATGGAATGTTTTCCATTTGTTTATGTCATGACAGATTTCTTTCAGCAGCTTTTTAAAATTCTTATTGTAGAGATCTTTCACTTCCCTGTTAGCTGTAGTCCTAGATATTTTATTCTTTCTGTGGCTATTATTAATGGAACTGGATTACTGATTTGTCTCTCAGCTTGGATGTTGTTGGTGTATAGGAATGCTAGTGACTTTTGTACATTTATTTTGTATCCTGAAACTGTATTGTAAAGTTTTTAACCAGATTACGGAGCTTTTGGGTAGAGACTATTGGGTTTTCTAAGTACAGAATCATATTGTCTGCAAACAGGAGTAGTTTGACTTCCTCTCTTCCTATTTGATGTATTTTTTTTCCCTCTTGTCCCAATTTCTCTGAGTAGGACTTCCAATACTGTGTTGAATAGGAGTGGTGAGAGAGGGCATCCTTGTTTTGTGCTGGTTTTTAAAGGGGAATGCTTCCAGCCTTTGCCCATTAAGTATGATATTGGCTGTGTGTTTGTCATAGATGGCTCTTACTATTTTGAAGAACGTTCATTCAATGCCTAGTTTGAGATTTTTTAGCATGAAGCGATGTTGAATTTTATTGGAAGCATTTTCTGTGCATATTGAGATAATCATATGATTTTTTTTAGTTCTGTTTATGTGATAAATCACATTTGCTAATTTATATATGTTGAACCAACCTTGCGTCCCAGAGATACAGCCTATATGATAATCATGGATTAGCTTTTTGATGTGCTGCTAGATTTGATTTGCTAGTATTTTTTTTAGGGTTTTTGCATCTGTGATCATCAAGAACATTGGCCTACAGTTTGTTGTTGTTGTGTCCCTGCCGGGTTTTGGTGTCAAGATGATACTAGCCTTATAGAATGAGTTAGGGAGGGGTCTCACCTCAATTTTTTGGAATAGTACCAGTTGTTCATTATACATCTGGTCTAATTCATCTGTGAATCCATCTGGTCCTGAGCTTTTTGTGGATGGTAAGTTTTTATTACTGATTCAATTTAAGAAATCATATTGATCTGTTCAGGGATTCAATTTCTTCCTGGTTCAATCTTGGGAGGTTGTACTTTTGCAGAAATTTATTTCTTCTGGATTTTGTAAATAATATACATAGAAGTAAGTGTTCATAGTAGCCTCTGAGAGGTTTTGTTTTGGTTTTTGTTTTTTGTATTTCTCTAGGGTTGGTGGTAATGTCCCCTTTATCATTTCTGATTGTGTTTATTTGGATCTTCTCTTTTTTTCTTTATCAGTCTAGGTGGTGACCTATTTTATTAATTATTTCAAAGACCTACTCCTGGATCTGTTGATCTTTTGAATAGTTTTTCATATCTCAAATTTCTTTAGTTCAGCTCTCATTTTGTTAACGTCTTGTCTTCTGCTAGCTTTGGAGTTAGTTTTCTTGTTTCTCTAGTTTCTCTAGGTATGGTAAGGTTGTTAATTTGAAATATTTCTAGCTTTTCGATGTGAGTGTTTAGTACTATAAAATTCCCTCTTAACCCAGCTTTAGCTGTGTCCCAGTGATTCAAATATGTTGTAGCTTTTTTCTCATTAGTTTTAAAGAATTTCTTGATTTCTGCATTAATTTCATTATTTAACCAGAAGTCATTCATTCAAGGGAAGGGTTAATTTTCAGGTAATTAGCATGGTTTTGAGCAATATTCTTGGCATTGACTTCTATTTTTTATTGCACTGTGGTCCAAGAGTATGATTGGTATAATTTTGGTTGTTTTCTTTTAATGCACTGAGGATTGCTTTATGCCCAATTGTGTGGTTGATTTAGAGTATGTTTCATGTGCAGATGAGAAGAATGGATGGATGTTCTGTTATTTTGGAGTGCAGAGTTCTGTAGAGGTCTATCAGGTCCATTTGGTCAAGTGCTGAGTTCAAGTCCCAAATATCTTTATTAGTTTTCTGCCTTGATGACCTAATACAGTCAGTGGGGTGTTGAAGTTTCCCAGTACTATTGTATGATTATCAAAGTTTCTTTGTAGGTCTCTAGGAACTTGCTTTATGAATCTGGGTGCTCCTGTGTTGGATGTGTCTATATTTAGGATAGTTAGGTCTTCTTGTTGAATTGAGCCCTTTACCATTACAAAATGCCTTCTTTGACTTTTTTATCTTTAGTGGCTTATAGTATTTTTTATCTGAAATTAGAATAGCAATCCCTGATTTTTCCATATTTGATTATGTCATCTTGTTGTTAGCTGGTTAATATGCAGACTTGTTTGTATGGTTGCTTTACAGTGTGACTGGTCTATGCATTTAAGTGTTTTTGTAGTGGGTGGTAACAGTCTTTCCTTTCCATAGTTAGCACTCCCTTCAGGACCTCTTATAATCCAGGGCTGATGGTAATAAATTCTCTTAACATTTTCTTGTCTGAAAAGGATCTTATTTCTCCTTTGCTTATGAAGCCAAGTTTAGCTGGAAATGAAATTCTTGGTTGGAATTTATTTTGTTTAAGAATGCTAAATATATGCTCCCAATCTCTTCTGGCTTGTAGAGTTTCTGCTGAAATGTCCACTGTTAGCCTGATGGGGTTCCCTTTGTAGGTGACCTACCCCTTCTCTCTCGCTGGCTTTAACATTTTTTCTTTCATTTCAACCTTGGAGAATCTGATGACTATATGTCTTGGGGATGGCCTTCTTGTGTGACATTTCACAAGGATTCTCTGCATTTCACTAATTTGAATGTTGGCCTCTCTGGCAAGGTTAAGGAACTTTTCATTGATGATGTCCTGAAATATGTTTTTCAAGTTGCTTGCTTTCTCTCCCTTTTTCAGGGACATCAATGAGTTGTAGATTTGATCTCTTTACATAATTCCATATTTCTTGAAGGTTTTGTTCATTTTTCTTTATTGATTTTGCTTCACTTTTCTGAGTTATTTCAGAGAGCTAGTCCTTGAGCTCTGAGATTCTTTCCTCAGCTTGGTTGATTCTGCAGTTAATGCTTTTGATTGTATCCTGAAATTCTTAAAGTGAGTTTTTCAGCTCTATCAGATCAGTTTGGTTCTTTCTTAAAATGGCCATTTCATCTTTCATCTCCTGCATCATTTGATTGAATTCATTAGCATCCCTGGATTGGGTTTCAGCTTTCTCCTGAATCTCAATGTCTTCATTTCTATCTATGTTCTGAATTCTATTTCTGTCATTTCAGCCATTTCAGTCTGGTTAGGAACCACTGCTGCAAAACTAGTGTGGTTGTCTGGAGGTAAGAAGACACTCTGGGTTTTGATTTGCCAGAGTTCTTGTGCTGGTTCTTTCACATCTTTGGGGCTGATGGTCCTTTAATCTTTGAAGTTGCTGTCCTGTAGATGGGTTTTTATTTCTTTTATCCTCTTTGATGTCCTTGGGGATTTGATTATGGTATAAGGTAAGCTTGGTTGACTAGCTTCATTTCTAGAAGATTTAGGGGACCAACAGTCAGCTGAGGACTCATGAGCTGTGTGCTCTAACTCTGCGGGGCTAGTATCAAGCCATGGCTTTGCTCTCTAGCCTGTTGAGGTTAGGAACCTGCTGCACTGAAGAGGCCAACATGTTCCTGCACCACTCGTCATAACACCCTGATGGGTGGTGCCAGCCAAAGCACTTCATTAGGGGGTTGCAGTGGGACCTGTGCTCATTCACATGTGCCAGCAGCAGCAGCAGCGCAGCAGAATGCATGCTTGTTGGCTGAGATAGGGCATTGGCAGGAGCAGGGGTACTGGCATCTGTGTGCATGTTCACTCCAGTGGCAGAATCAGTGCCTGAATGGGGTGCTGGCAGGTATGGGGCTGGTGCCCTCTGTGCACATGTTCACACTAGTGGGGTATATATGCCTACACATGCCAATGGGAAAGGAAGGCAAGGTCAACCCATGTGCACATACACCAATGAAGTGATGTGGGGAGTGGCCGTGGGCAAGAGTATGCTAGCAATGCAGCACGGAGGTGGCTGTAGTTGGGTGAGGGAATAGGTGGGCTAGTGCAGATCAGAAAAGGGCCACTTTGCTGGAGCTCTTCGATGGTCAGGCATGGTCTTCTAGCACAGGAGCTATAATGTGGGCTTCTGGGAGACACCCCAGCTGGGCATCCAAGGATGCACTGCAAGAAGGTGCAGCCAGGTTGGGCCCCCATGAGAGGACAGCAGACAGGGAGGCCCTCAGGTTGGACCAGCCCCATCTCATGAACAAGATCACCCTGATCTGTTCATGTCTGACAGTTCCCCGAAGGCTAAAGTCTCCTAAGGGAGCAAGACAAGCCTTAGGCAATGGACATTCATGACCATGCTTCACTACAGATGCTCCCATACCAAACCCTCTGGGCTCTGCACAAGCTGGAGTTCTTCCCCTACCACCTCTCTAAGCAGCTTTCCCTGCCATCTGAAGTGTTCATGGGGGTTTTGGGGTCTCCTGCTGCCAGGATTCCAGAGGCCTGTGGCGAGAGCGGGTTGCTCCTCACCTGCTCAACTCACACCTTCCCCAGGAGTCATTCAGGGCCAGGAATGAGTTCCAGTGTATAGCTGAATTTATTTATTAGTTCTAACAGTTTTTTCTTTGTGTGTGTGTATGGAGTCTTTAGAGTTATCTATATGTAAGATCACGTCATCTGCAAACAGAAATAATTGTACTTCTTTTTGTATTTGTATGCCTTTTATTTCCTTTTTTGCCTACATAGATAGCACTTTCAGTACTATGTTGAATAGAAGTAGCGAGAGTGGGCACCCTTGTCTTGTTTCTGAGCTTAGAGAAAAAGCTTTTGGCTTTTCACTGTTGAGTATGATGTTAGCTGTGGGCTTGTTATATATGGCTTCCATTACTTTGGGGTACATTTTCTTCTATAAACAATTTGTTGAGTTTTCTAATCTCAGAAGGATATTGAATTTTTTCAAATGCTTTTTCTGCATTTTATTGAGATAATCATATGATTTTATTCTTCATCCTGTTAGTGTGTTGTATCACCTTTACTGATTTGTATATGTTGAACCATCCTTGCACAGCAGGGTTAAGATCCCTTGATATGCTTAATCATGGTGTATGATACTTCTAATTGCTGTTAAGTTGGCCAATATTTTGTTAAGAATTTTTACATCTATGTTCTTCAGAGTTATTGGCCTGTAATTTTCTTTTCTTGTCATGTCCCTATCTTGCTCTGGTATACATGTAATATTAGCCTCATAAAATGAGTTTGAAAGTGTTCCCTCATCTTAGTTTTTCAAAGAGTTTGAGAAGGACTTGCAATAGGTCTTTAAATGCTTGGCAGAATTCACCTTTAAAGTCGTCTAGTTCAGGGCTTTTCTTTGTTGGCAGGTTTTTGATTACTGAATCAATCTCTTTATTCATTATTGGTCTGTTCAGATTTTGTCATTTTTCATAATTCAGTCATGGCAGGTTGTATGTTCCTGAGAATTTACTCATTCTTCTAGGCTTTCCAAGTTGTTGGTTTATAATTGTTTATAGTGCTTTCTTATGATCCTTTGTAATTCCATTGTATCAGCTGTATCCCCTGTCATTTATAGTTTTATTTACTCAAGTCCTCTCCATCTTTGATTAGTCTAGCCAAGGGTTTGTCCTTTTTTTTTTTTTTTTTTTTTCAAAAAACCAACTCAGTTTCATTGGTCTTTTCTATTGTTTTTCTAGTCTTTATTTTCTATATTTCTGCTTTAATATTTATCGTTTCCTTTTTCCTGTTGATGTTGAACGTAGTTTGTTATTCTTTCTGTAGTTCCTTGCGGTATAAAGTAAGGCTTTTTTTTTGAAATCTTTCTTTTTCTTAATGTAGACATTTATTGCTATCAACATCTCTCTCAGAACTGCTTTTACTGCCTCCTCTGAGTTTTGGCTTATGGTGTTTCCATTTTTGTTCTCTCAAGGTATTTTAAAATTTCCCTTTTAATTTATACTTTGACCCATTGATTGTTCAGGAGTGTTTTGTTTAATTCTCTTGTGTTTGTGAATTTTCCAGTTTTCCTCCTGTTATTAATTTTTAGTTTCATACCATTGTGGTCAGAAAATATATTTGAAATGATTCCAAACTTCTTGAATTTGTTACAACTTTTTTGTGGCCTAATGTATAATCTGTCCTGGAGAATGTTTTGTGTGCCCTTGGAAAGAATGTCTATTTTGCTTCTATTGGATGGAAAGTTCTGTATATGTCTGTTAACTCCATTTGGTCTATAGTGTTATTAAAATCTGCTAATTTTTTATTGATTTTCTGTCTGGATGATCTGTTGCTGAAAGTGGGATATTAAAATCTTTTACTGTTACTGTATTGCTATTTATTTTTCCTTTCAATTATGTTACTATTTTCTTCATACAGTTAGTTTCTCCAATGTTGGGTGCCTAAATACTTACAATTATAAATCTTTTTGATGAATTGGCCCCTTTATCATTATATACTAACCTTCATTGTCTCTTGGGGCCATTTTTTCTTTATTGAAAGTGTATTTTTTCTAATATAAGTATAGACATTCCTGATTTCTTTTGGTTATGATTTTCACAGAATATATTTTTCCATCCTTTCACTTTCAGTCTATGTGTGTCCCTAAAGCTAAAGTGAGTCTTCATAGGCAGCAAATCACTAGACTTTGTCTTTTAAAAACCCATTCACTCACTCTATGTATTTTGATTGGAGAATGAAATCCATTTATGTTTAAAATAATTATTCATAGGTAAGAACTTACTATTGCTATTTTGTTCATTGTTTTCTGACTGCTTTGTAGTTCCATTGTTTCTCCCTTTCTCTCTTGCTGCATGCCTTTGAAATTTGATGACTTTTTGTCATGGTATACTTTCATGCCTTTCTCTTAATTTTCTGTGTGTCTTCTACAGGTTCTTCCTTCTTGGTTATCATGAGGCTTACATATCTTATAGCTATAATATCCTATTTTAAGCTTATAATAATTTAATTTTGATCATATATAATAACTATACTTTTGCTCTTGTTCCTTCACATTTTAGGTTATTGATGTTACATTTTATACCTTTTGTCATATTCTTTATCCAGTAACAAATTATTGTAATTATACTCATGCTTAATATGTTTGTTTTTAAACTTTTATATCAGAGTTAAAAGTGATTTATACACCCCAGTATAGTATTAGAACTTCCTGTGGGCTTCCTTCACTCTTTCATTCTTTTTTCTTTTTGCTCCTCTGACTGGATAATTCAATTGCCTTGTCTTAGAGTTTATGGATTCTTTCTTCTGCTTGATTGAGAATGATGTTGAAACTCTGTTGAATTTTTTGTTCAGTCACTGAATTCTTCAGCTCTAGAATTTTAAAAAATGATTTTTCTTTGTTGAACTTTTCATTTTGTTCATGTATTGTTTTGTTAATCTCCTTTAGCTGTCTTTTTCTTGTCATTCACTAAACTTTCTTGAGATTTTTAATTCTTTGTCAATCAGTTCATAGAAACTCACTTTTCCTTCCTTCCGTCCTCCCTCCCTCCCTCCCGTGTTGTCTTTTCATTTTGAAACAGGGCCTCATCCTGTCACTCAGGCTGGAGTGCAGTAGCATGCTCTTGGCTCACTGCCTCCTTGACCTCCCAAGCCCAAGCAATCCTCCCACCTCAGCCTCCCAAGTAGCTAGGACTGCAGGCATACACCACCATGCCTGGCTTTTTTTTTTTTTTTTTTTTATCAATAAGGTCTTCTGTTGTCCAGGCTGGTCTCAAATTCCTGGGCTCAAAGAATCCTCCCATCTTGGCCTCCCAAAGTGCTGAGATTAAGCATGAGCCACCACATCTCATTGATATTTATTTCTTTAGTGTTTGTTCATGCTTTGTAAGTTTCCTTTGCTGCTTGTCGTGTTTCCTTGATTCTTTATGAACCTCATATCCTTGCATCAATGTCTGCGTATCGGGGAGTTATTACCTCTTTGAGGCTTTACATATTCACTTGGGCAGGGAAGGACCTTCACTAGTTAGTCCAGGGGCCGGCAGCTGGATGGACCAGCTAGTTGTTTCTGTGGGCATGTGGGGCTTGCTGACAAGGTATCTAATAGGGCAGGGCTACTGCCCATGATCTGAAGCTGGGCAAGGCTGCTCATTGTGATCTGTGGCTGGGTAGTTTTGCTGGTTGGGCTCTGGAAGGGGCTGTTTGTTGGGATCGTGGTCAGGCAGGGCTTTTGGCTGGGCTGTATAATTGTCCCTGGTCAAGTGAGACTGCAGGTTGTGCTTTTCCAGTGGGTGGTGTTTCTGGTTCTACTATGCATTCAAATGGGACTGCAGGCTGGGCTATGCAATTGGACTAGGACTCTGGCTGTGTTCCACAGTTGGGCAAGGCTACAGGCTGGGCTCTAAAATCAGGCAGGGAACAGGGAAGAAGGTGGATAGAAGGCAGGACTAATGTGCAGCTCCCACATGTATGAACAGAGCAGCATGTAGAGACTCACACTGTGATCGTTTGCTCCAAGAACTCCCACAGGAATGTACCAGAAAAACTGAAAGAATTCACAAATCATTTGAAAGAAGTGGCACACCACTGCAAATTCTGTGAAACAGGCCAAAAACTGTGAGTTCCCAAAGTATGAGAGGGGGAAATCTGCCTTCAAACACACATCCTCAGTGGGGAATCTGAAAATCCAGATCATGAAAGAAGGATGTAACCTTACCTAGAGATAAAAGGAATTTAGGGAGCTGCACAAAATATAATAGTAGAAGTAGCAGCAGGAAGTGCTTTGAAGACACTCCCAGTCTCCAGTTCAAGCCCCAGGAAGCCATCTCTGACTATATCTCACAGGGGACCTCAAGAAGGTCACCAGCAGAATTGAGGAGGGGTTGCAGGGTGAAAAATCTCCCAACTGAAATTGGTAGTGGTCTTGACTGGGCACAAATTTTCTTGAGCAGAGTTGAGGAGAAGCGGGAGCTGCTGTAGACACAAGTGCAGGAGTGCGGGAGCTGCCAACAGAGTAAGAAGACAGGCATGGGCGAGGACCAAAAGCCATGCTTGCTTTCTCAATGGGGTAGCTTACAACCTGGGACCAGGTGTGAGTGGAGCACTGTGGGAATGAGACCAGCCTTGCCAACTGTGTAGGAGCTGGGTGAAGCCTCTTGCTACCAGCTACCAGCCTCTTGTCCCCACTTCCTTAGCAAACTATATGACATAGCAGAACCAGCCACAATCCCCTTCTGGAACATAACCCCATTGGCCTGAGAACCACCCCCTCACACCCCACAGTGGCTACAGGAAGCCCCGTCCAAGGAGAGTCTGAGCCCAGACTTGCCTACCCCTGCCCCCACCTGAGGGTATTTCCCTACCTGCTTTGGTAGCCAAACACAAAACATAGAAACTTTTCAGAGGTTTACAATCTTGCCCATCACCTGAAATACCAAAATAATTACCCTGGCCATCTTAGGGCAAACTTAGATTCCCCTACTACTACTAGAGCTGGTGCTCTCTTGAAAATACTACCTCCTGGCTGGAGGATAACCAACTTAGGCCATTACAGCAAATCATGACAGAATAAACCTGACCGCAGGAAGAAGATAACACCTAATTTCCCTAACTGCAATATCTTGGCTAACCAGAAATTCTGAATGTGTCCATGTGACAACTTCACTGCTAGCATAACCAGCATTCAAGAAAGCCAGCATAGTACATATATCTATAACTAAGGACTCTCAAGTGAAGAAAAAAACTACTTCACTTCCCTGACACCTCTATGAGAACAGATGCTGGTATCCATGGCTGGGAGAACCAAAGATGAATCACATCACACACTTCCTTGCAAACATTCACCCAGCACCAGCCCGGAGCCTGGTTGCCCCTCTGGGTGGCTAGACCCAGAAGAGCAATAACAATCACTACAGTCAAGGTCTCAGGAAGGCACACCCCTAGGAGAAGGAAGAAAGCACAACATCAAGAGATCACCCTATGGAACAAAAGAATCTGAACAGCAGGCCTTGAGATTAAGACCTCTCCACTAAAATAGTCTACCCAAATGAGAAGGAACCAGAAAAGTAATTCTGGTAATATAACAAAAGAGGATTCTGTAACACCCCAAAAGATCATACCAGCTCCCAAGCAATGGATCCAAACCAAGAAGGAATCTCTGAATTGCCAGATAAATAATTCAGAAGGTTGATTATTAAGCTATTCAAGGATATACTAGAGAAAGACAAAAACCAACTTTAAAAATTTTAAAAACAACACAAGATGTGGATGAAAAATGCTCCAGAGAAATAGATGTCATTAAAAAAAAAAAAATCACAACTTCTGGAAATGAAAGTCACACTTGGAAAAATAGAAAATGCACTGAAAAGTGTCAACAATAGACTAGAATAAGAAAAGAGAACTTTAGAGCCTGAAGACAAGACTTTTGAATTAACCCGATCAGACAAACACAAAGAAAAAAGAATAAAAAAATTCACAAAGCCTCCAAAAAATTTGAGATTATGCTAAAAGACCAAACCTAAGAATAATTGGTGTTCCTGAGGAAGAAAAGAAATCTAAAAGTTTGGAAAACTTTTTTGAGACGGCGTCTCACTCTGTTGCCCAGGCTGGAGTGCAGTGGTGAGATCTCGGCTCACTGCAAGCTCTGCCTGCCAGGTTCACGCCTTTCTCCTGCCTCAGTCTCCCAAGTAGCTGGGACTACAGGTGACCGCTACCACATCCGGCTAATTTTTTGTATTTTTAGTAGAGATGGGGTTTCACCTTGTTAGCCAGGATGGTATCAATCTGCTGACCTCATGATCCACCCTCCTTGGCCTCCCAAAGTGATGGGATTACAGGCATGAGCCACTGCGCCCAGCCAAGTTTGGAAAACTTTTTGAGGGAACAACTGAAGAAAACTTTTCTGGCCTTGCTAGATCACATTACCTGACTTTAAACACTTTTGGTACTGTTTTATATCAGTACCAAAACAGCATGGTACCGGTATAAAAAATAGGCACACAAACCAATGGAACATAATATAGAGCCCCAAAATAAAGCCAAATACTTACAGTCAACTGATCTACAACAAAGCAAACAAAAACATAAAGTGAGGAAAGGCCACACTGTTCAACAAATGGTGCTGGGTTAATTGACAAGCTACATGGAGAAGAATAAAACTGGATCTTCATCTGTCTCTTTATATAAAAATCAACTCAAGATGAAGCGAAGACTTAAATCTAAGACATAAAACCATAAAAACTATAGCAGATAACATTGGAGAAACTCTTCTAGACATTGGATTAAGTAAAGAGATCATGACCAAGAATGCAAAATCTAGTGCAACAAAAACAAAAATAAATAGATGGGTCCTAACTAAACTAGAAAGCTTCTGCACAGCAAAAGAAATAATCAGCAGAATAAATAGAAAACCCACAGAATGGGAGAAAATATTTGCAAGTCATGCTTCTGACAAAAAACCAATATCCAGAATCTACAAGGAACTCAAACAAATCATCAAGAATAAAACAAAAAGTGGGCTAAGGACGTGAATAGCCATTTCTTAAAAGAAGATACACAAATGGCCAACAAACATATGAAAAAATGTTCAGCATCACTAATGATCAGGGAAATGCAAATTAAAACCACAATGAGATACCACCTACTCCTGCAAGAATGGCCATAATCAAAAAATAAATAATAGATGTTGGTGTGGACATGGTGAAAAGGAAACACTTTTACCCTGCTGGTGGGAATTTAAACTAGTACAGCAACTATGGAAAACCATATGGAGATTCCTTAAAGAAATAAAGGCAGAACTACCATTTGATCTGGCAATCCCACTACTGGGTATTTACCCAGAGGAAAATAAGTCATTATATTAAAAAGGCACCTGATGTGCATGTTCATAGCAGCACAATTTGGAACTGCAAAAATACGGAACCAGCCTAAATGCTCATCAACCAATGAGTGAGTAAAGAAAATGTAGTATATATCCACCATGAAATACTTCTCAGCCATAAAAAAAGAATGAAATAGGCCAGGTGTGGTGATTCACGCCTGTAATCCCAGCACTTTGGGAGGCCAAGGTAGGCAGATCACTTGAGGTCAGGAGTTCAAGGTCACCCTAACCAACATGATGAAACCCTGTCTCTACCAAAAATATAAAAAATTAGCTGGGTGTGGTGGCGTGCGCCTGTAATTCCAGCTACTATGGCGGCTGAGGCAGGAGCATGGCTTGAACCCAGAAGGCAGAGGTTGCAGTGAGCCAAGATCTTGCCACTGCACTTCAGCCTGGCAACAGAGCGAGACTCTATCTGGAGAAGAGAGGAAGGGAAGGGAAGGAGAAGGGAGGGAAGGGGAGGGGAGGGGAGGGGAGGGGAGGGGAGGGGAGGGGAGGGGAGGGGAGGGGAGGGGAAATAATGGCATTCACAGCAACTTGGATGGAGTTGGAGATCATTATTCTAAGTTAAGTAACTTAGAAATGGAAAACCAAATATCATATGTTCTCACTTGTAAGTGAGAGCTAGGTTATGAGGACACAAAGCCATAAGAATGATATAAAGGATCTTGGGGACTCAGGGAGAAGGGGGACGTGGGGTGATGGAAGAAAAGACTACACATTCAGTACAGTGCACGCTGCTCAGGTGACAGTTGCACCAAAATCTCAAAAATTACCACTAAAGAGCCTATCCATGTAACCAAACACCACCTGTTCCACAAATTTATTTTCTATTGAAAATAAAACAAAATTAGGTAGGGCCACAGGCTGAGTCCTGTCATTGAGCAGGGTCTGCTTGTACTCCCTGCCTGGGTGGGACCAGAGGTGTGCTCTGCAGACCACCAGGTTGTTACTAGTCTCCCAGGCTGGGTGAAGCTGTGTGCTGTGCCCCGTAGTTGGGCAGAACTGCAGACTGGGCTCCACAATTGGGAAGGGCTGCTGGCTATGCTCCAAGTTTGGTTGGGATCACTGACCAGGCTCCCTACTTTTGATTTTTTCCTGTTTCACAAATCTCTCCATAAATGTTCAATTCTCATGACTTTGTCTAATGCTTGGTTCATAGTACATGTGGGCTAAACTGTTGATTGCTAAGTAAATGAAAGAATGAACAAAGAGGTCCCCTCTGGCTCCAGGGGCATTCTAGCTCACAAATGGCTCTCCTTAGTCACTCTCTATAGACCTATATTCCACCAAGGATCACTGCAATGCAGGAGAAGCCTGACCAGCTCCAGTCTAGCTGTGCAGAGAACCTTTCTTTCTGCAGTCTAAATGTCATCACCCGAAAAACTACCAGGCACCAGCTCCTATAGGCCTTTTGACCTCTGTTTGAACCATTGCCTCTCCTGATGCCCCATGGAGGCTCCAAGCTCACACTGTCTTAGGCAAAACTTCCTCTCCCATCAAACAGAAGTGACACTATGATTTTACTTCTGACAAATGAGAACAGGTCTGGAAGTTGAAAACCGGTGAGGGAGATCTCATTATCCCCATGTTGTGAACTTTGATTGTATTTTCTACTGGTTCCTGATAGAACCTCTTCAGAAGTGAACATGGTAAAGGTGGAAGAACAGCTTAGACGACTTCTACTGGCCATATTTGGTGACAGAAGGTCCTACTAAATCATTTCTAATCTCATTAGATGGGGACCCACACACACACCCTGAGGAAAAAAGTGGCTAGAATTAGCAGGAGTGTGGGAGTGGGGCAAGGGAGCAGGAGTTGTGACTTCCCTAATTGAGAACTATGGTCTAAACCAGTGATTCTCAGCAGGAAGTATACTGTCTCCCAGGAGACATTTAACAATGTCTGGAGATATATCTAGTGGTCACAACTGTGGGTGTGCTACTGGCTCCCAGGAGGTAAACAGACTTCATTACTATCACTCTGCAGGGACTAGCATCACTGCAGAAAGTCTGGGCTCTGAAATCATACACATACATACATACATCATAGATTATTGGCCACTAAATAACCTGGCTTATAAATCTTGATTCATTTTTCTGGGTTTATCTGCAATGACTGGTCTTAGAGAAAACAAACAAACAAAAAAGGCCAGTGTTTGTATCAGAGCCCAGAATATCTCCCTGTCATCTTGATATTAGAGAGATGTCTGCAATCCCCTGCTTTTGTTTCCTGATTGTCTGGACACAGTGGAAGTCTCTCCTGCCTTTTGGGTTTTTTTCTCTGTCTGCTTCACATTCTTCTGGTATTTTAATATGGATCCCCTGCACAGACCACTAATGAACACTTGATAAAAATACACAGCCCTTCAGCCCACTGAGAATTTCCCTTTCAGTTTCAACTGGATAATGATCTTCTTTGCTCCCTCTACTATGTAAAAGTCTGGTACATTTCTTCTGTCTGTAATAAAAGTGTGTCAATATAAGAGCTGGCAGCTGGCTACATTTGAAATTAGACCACATAATTATACTAGAGAACACAAGATCACGAAAAAAATATGCATTAAAATGTCACTAATTTAGACCTCACCAATTCTAAATTTGTGATCAAACACAGTAGGCTCAAATTTACTGTTCCATTTGTTCTCAAAATAAAGGGATTAAGACAACTAATAGATTTTTTTAAAGGAGAATATTTACATTCCAAAGAGAGCAAATTACTATCAGGTACTTACTTGGAATTTATATATAAACACTACAATTACAGCGTAAGCAAATAACAGCTGCAGAGCCTTGGTGTTTATATGTAAACCTCAGAGAATTCTTCTAGTCACAAATGGTGGAACTTAATCCCAGGACCCAGCATAAATTTTGTTCCTTCACATTTTCACTTTTAGAATACAGCTCAGGACAGTTGGAAAGGACCAGTGGACACTGTGGTAATGGCTACCAGGAGAATGGGCTGGTGCCCTGAGGGTATGTGGGCTGACCCACAGGGGAGGCAGAAGGGCAGGAGCCAGAGAATGCTTGGTAGAAACCTGATAGACAGCTTCCCAGGCAATGAACTACAGTTGTTCTTGGGCCACAGAGCATGTGGTTACAAATAGGGCTTCCTGGAGAGGTTTGCAGCTTCCCCCTAGACTAGTCCTCTGCTCGACTCCCTGTGAGACACACACTCAAACCCTCTGACACCCTACTCCAAGAAGAGGAGCATCAGAACGCACACTCTTGACCTCTGTGCCTTCCCTCTCAGAAGGTACAGGCATGTCATGGTGACCATCCTGATAATCTCTAACTTATAAATCTGAACTTTTCAAGTTGTCTCTTAGTCACTTAAGTTTGTTAGAGGGAGGACATTTTAGGAACAGGTAGCTGAAAATTTTTTGTTCTTGGCAGTCACTAAGCCTCTCCTATCTACACTTATACGTCAAAAAGGTCAGGCTTTCTTTTTCCCCCTAGAGCCTCACAGCTCAGTTTTATTTGTGGGAGAGCCATCCTCTCTCTATACCGTAGAAGAAACTCTCATCTGTCTTAGATGACTTTGAGCTGTACAAAACCCGAGGACCAGTGATGGCCAAGAACACAAAATCTTCAATTTACTGTTCTCCAAAATCCTTCTTTTAACAAACTTATACAACTAAGAGACAACTTACAAGTTCACATTTATAATGTACAAGTTACCAGTGTGATCACTATGACATGCCTGTAGCTACTGATGAACCCCTCACCATCTCCACTCTGGGAAGGCTGGACCTCTGTCTCCCCAGGCCATCCATCACATCCCGTGGACTGGAGAAAATAACTTGCCAGTATTACCCCGGCATAATTTTTCCATTGGATGATTAAAACTACTTCATAAAAATGTAGTTGTTTTGATGGCTTCAGTATTAGACTCAGATATAAATGAGAAGTACAGAAGTGGCTTTATCTATTTGTATTCAACTTCTGACTACGTAAAGCATCCTGGGAAATTTTTTTTCTCTTTCCTTATTTCATCATCCATCTGTACCGGAATATGGGACCCCACAGATTACAGTGGACAGTGTGGTTGTGGAAAGAGGATGAGGCAAGTTGTAGCAAACCACTTTGGGTCCTTTGTCCTTTCTGTCTGCTCCTACTTCAATGCTGTGGTTTACCTATAGGGATAGACAGATGTTCTACCTATATCCTAGTAATGTGTTTCACAGAATAAAAAATTCTCCCAGCGACTCACAGAACTGGAAGAATACATTAAAATTAATTAATTCCCTTCTTTCAAAATACATTACTCCTGTGCACATTTGATACAGAGGTCTGAACAAGCTATGGCATATTTTTCCTAGGTCGGCCCTTTTTTTTTTTCCAACTCCTTCCTACCACAGAGCTATAAATTGTTAAAACTCACAATGTTTCCCTCTCTTGTGGCATAAAAATTTAGCAACACTTTTAGGGAAGAGGTCATCTTAATTGAAAATTCCAAGTTTTGTGCATTTAGCTTCAAAAATAAGGAAAAATATTTATTAATCAAAATACTAATGAATCTCCAGTGTATAATATGTTTACATGTCTGACATGGATTTCTGATTTACCTTATTTTTATTTCACCCTTAAATATTTGTCATCTGAAAGTACACGCTCATGAGAGCTCTTAAGTAGATTAGCCTCCTTTCTTACATGTGTCATGCAGATAGTCTTAGCAGTGTCACGTGACTATGTATAAACAATAATCAGTAGAACTTCCCTTACAGGGGAAAGGCAAGGCCTCTCCACTGAAATAGCAGAAAAAGTAAAGAAGAGTCAAAATAAGGAAAAGGGAACTATTTAATATCCTACTTTCTTTCTTAAAAATGGGTGTAACCTATTAAAGTGGAACATGGAACTCTATATTTTGATAAATGATTGAAATATTGGGCTCATATTCTGTTTTATTTTAAAAAATAAAAAGTACCTTTCCAATTTTATGCAAATACCATACAATCATTCAATGACATATGAAGCAGCCATTAAGAACATCTATGATGAGCATTTGCAATAGCATGAGGAAACATTTGAATGATGCTGAGTGGGAAGGCAAGATACAACACTACACCGTGTGGCTCCAACACCGCAGA
Source organism: Rhinopithecus roxellana (assembly GCF_007565055.1). NCBI lineage: Eukaryota > Metazoa > Chordata > Mammalia > Primates > Cercopithecidae > Rhinopithecus > Rhinopithecus roxellana. The sequence continues at coordinate 193,370,721 of NC_044549.1, read as the reverse complement.
GAGGCTTATCTGTGAGGCTTAGCTGGGACTTACAGTCTGGCATCTACAACACTAGAAGGCTGCTCATTTGTTCTTCTTCACTCCACCCCACCAGCAGGATGGAGGAAGCTCTTGCAGTACCCTCTAGCCTTCCAAGGTATTACAACTTTGGGGCAGGAAGGTGCTTACCCTGAGTATCAGTCAGAGCAGTTCTTCAGAGAGCTGTGTGATTGCTGCATCCCTAATCATGCCCAGGTTTACCAATAAACATAGAGAAAGACTCAGAGAAAGACTGTGGGATTCAGGGAAGTCCTTGGGGGGCGGGCGATAACAGATAACATGGTCCTGCATAGAAACGACTAAGGCAGCAAACACTACTATGAACTCCAGCCAGAAAGGCCCAGGGAAGGCATATATGGAAGCATTCATACAAAAGAAGGAATGAGTTTCCCGAAATACAGTAGATGAGGACAATGCCATGGGAGAGAGGAGGCCAGGCAGCCAAGAGGCCTGGGTCTTAGAAGGATCATTTCTCTGGGTATCAAAATCACTGAGAACTAACCCAGAAGCAGTGTTCTCAAGAAAAGGAGGTAAAGAACTATGACCTGTTGAGGTACTTGCTGAAGGCAAAGAGCATATGGGCTTGCTAGTGGAAGAGGGTAGTTATGAGTACCAGCTACGACTGTACAACCAGTTATAGAAACAAGAAGTGTAACTATCATGAGTATTTCCTCTTTTGTTATGAATATGTGTGTATAGCAAATATTTTTGTTTTCTTCTCTTTCTTATCTCCTTATCATGTACTGACTTTATAGCATAGCATTTAAGTAGAGTTAACTTTACAACACAGGATTTAAAGTTATGGTATACACAAGACTGAACATCATCCAAGACTTTGCATCCTTTTCTGGGGAAAGGGCTAGTGAGTTTTCAGTTGCATGCAGGGTATCTTTATCATAAAAGGTGGAAGTATGACCTTGTTATTGTCTTTATTTGGAGATTAAGTATGCGTTAAGGAGATGCATATGGTTGCCAAGTTGATAAAGGATGGACTTGTGGTTATTAATTTTATGTGTCAACTTGCAGGGTGTTTTTGAATGAGACTGGCATTAAACTTTGCGTAAAACAGACTGCCCTACTTAATGTGAATGGACCTGACTCAATTGGTGGAGAGCCTGGATAGAACAAAAAAACTGAGCTCCCTGAGCAAGAGAGAATTCTCCAGCAGACTGCCTTCAGACTTCGTATGCATCATTAGCTCTCCTGGGTGTCCACCTGCTAGCCTTCCAATGGGAACTTTACCATCAGCTCTCCTGGGTCTCAAGCTGCTGGCCCACACTGCGAATGTTGGACTCACCAACCTCAATTATCATGGGATCCAAGTCTTTAAAATAAATCTATTTCTATAAATATACATATCGTATTGGTTCTGTTTCTCTTGAGAACCCTAACATTAATCTTAACAGAATTAGAGGAAAGGATTTAGGGATCAGCAGGGAAGTGCAATAAGGGAGGATAGTAGATACTAGAGTCTGATGACACAGTTTTTGTTTTGCTATATAGAGGTGACAGCCTGAACAACTTCAAAGCAACAATGAGGAACAAGGAGGGCACCTCTAACACCTGCAGGCCCAGTGGTAGCCGGACAGAAACAGCACCTACTTGGGAGAGAGAAAATGAAGGAAATGAAATGCACATCTGGGAAGATGATCCAGGGGATAGTGCTGATGACCAACATTTACAGTCCTTATAGGGAAATAGAAAGGTGGGAGACAGGGTCAGATGAAGGAGTGTACATAGGTGAGTGGGGATCAGAGTCCAAGGGAATGCAGGGTGATCTAGGAGACCTGGGATTCTTGTGGAAATTAATGAACTAAGATTAAAGGAATGACAACATTGGCCCTGATGGTATCAAAGCAGATGGTGTTTGTGAGGTTTGATGACTGGGATAGGAGAGAAGGAATGAAGCTTTTCCAAGAGTTGAGAGAGTTCAGGGGACCACCTTTGTTAACACCTGCTGAACAGTGTGGGAACTCTTTCAACTTCTGTGCTAATCGTCATCCATGTTGTCATTTTAAATGCTTCAAAACAAAGTTTTCCAAAATATGCACATACTTTAATTTCTAGTACATTATTTAGAAGGCACAAAATTTATATTTGATTTGCAGGTTCTAGAATCATTCTGTGACTGCAGGAAAGTCATCTCATTTTGCAGTGAATGTAAATAATTTAAATTTGATCTAAGTGTTTGTACCTGTTCATTCAGTTTCAGGTGACTACTGGAAGTATGAATTCTTTTTTTTTTTTTTTTTTTTTTTTTTTTTGGTGGGGGAAAGATCTTTGTAATGGACCTTGTGTGGCAAGACATCTGTTCTTGGGCTGACTAGAAAATGCCTGCCTGGATCTGTGTCTGTGCTTAGAAAAAAAATGGGTGACAATTCCCTTATCATCCAGGAGTCCCTTGAGCCTCCACCTCCAGTCAATTACTAGTGGATAGATGGCATTTATTTGTTGACTAATTTATTGGAAAGCAGACTATTAAAAATAACTCTTGAAAAATTGCAAGTCCTGCCACAAGTGATGTTACTAAAACAATGTCAACTATTCTGTACTAAGTAAGATATGCAAAGTGCCCAAAAAGTGCCTAATGCTCAATATATGACTTTGAAACTGAGGGATACATTCTATACCTAAATAGAAAAGAAAAATACCTCAACTATGGCTTTCAATAAGTGAAAAGCAGACAGAAATATAGATAATTTTAAAAATGAGAAAATAAAATGTATATAAATAGTAAATTCCCAAATGAGGGGTATTTTAAAAATATGTGATAAAAAGCCAAATTCCAAACCAGCTGCCACTGAACTTCACACCAACCATCCCAAGGGCATACATCTGTGCCCAAAGTAAGTGTCCAAATCAGCCCAGCAGCACCCCATTCAGGCCCTGCAATTAGGGCATTAGACAGAGGTAGCACTCTACCTCTCCAGCTGCGTCTTCAGTCAAAATCACCAGAGTAGAGTCTACTGTTTCGCTAATGGATTGTCCTAGACAGTCTAGGGCTGTTGCTTTTATTGCTGTTGTTGTTATAATCGTCATTTAGCCTTTCATTCATAAAAGAGGCTTGATGCTTAATGGGCTCTTTTGGATTTTAGAGATGACACACAGCACATATGAGTATCCTGCTCTCATTCATTTACTAAGTAAACTGTAAGGCAACCAGTTTTGAATGGGGCCTGAAGCAAAAAAAGGCTGGATAGCAAGACCAGGTGGCAGAAGAAGCTGCTCTGTCCCTGAAGGTATGCATAACCCAAGGGATCCAATGATTTGCAAAGTGTCTGTAATAAATAGAGATGCTACGCTGGACCTTTGGGAAATTGTAGAAGTACCACAAATGCTCATAGGGTTTTAGAACAGAGCCATACCCCCTTCTACAGGTAACTGTTCTCCTTTTGAGAAACAGCTCATGCTTGCTACAAGGCCCTGGCGTTGAACCCCTGACTATGAACATCAAGTGACCATGTGGCCTAGATTTCTGCTTCCTCTGATGCTAGGTGTTTATAGTAGGTATCCACTGTCAAGTGGTAATGGCATATAAGGAATCAGGCCCAAGCAGTTCCAGAAGATATCAGGTGCATGGCCAGGCATTCAGATGCCTATGCCACCTATGCCTGTTGCTCTGTCTCCTCTTCCTCAATTCACACTGTGTCTTCATAGGAAATTCCTTATAATCAACCAATATAAGTAGGGAAACCTCACGTCTGATTTATGAATGATTCTGTGAGATATAATTGACACCAACCAGAATTGGGCAGGTGCAGCATGATAGTCCCACTCAGGGTAGCTCTACAGGATAGTATTTAAAGGGAATTCCTTCTGGGAGGTAAAATTTCCAGCAGTATATTGATTTTCCACATTACCTAGGCTGAGAGATGCCTAGAAAAATGGACCTACATCAATTTGTGGGCAGTAGCTAATACCATGGTGAATGGGAAATAACAGGATTGGAAGATCAGGGATAAGGAGGTCTGGGGAAGAGGCATGTGGATGAACCTTTCAGAATGGGCATAATGTGGTGATATTTGAATGCCTATGTGGAAGCTCGAACACTCTCTGCAGAGAAGGCTCTCAATAATCAAGTAGACAAGATGACATCTGTGGAGGTCTCTCAGCCTCTTCCCCAGTGCTCATTCAATGAGTCTTCATACAAAATGGACGTGGTAGCCTGACCCCATGAGGTCAACAACATGGCTATGCATGAGTCCAACTTCATGGACTTCCCCTCTCCTGACCTAATCTATCTCCACTGCTGAGGACCTATCTTTCCAATAGCAGAGGCTAGCACTATTGGGTGTAGAGGGCAGGAATCCAGTCAATCACATGGTGGCAGAGTGATTACACTATACCCCTTCCCGATACAGAGCGGTCAGTGATTTCTCCCTGGAATAGACACGTAGGATTTGCCATCTCTGCCTGTAATGCTCCTGTTTGCACTGTTATCCATCACTTGAGAATACTTAACTGTCAGTTTCCTCCCATTAACCAAGGAACTCATTTTACAGCAATTCGGCCATGAACTCATATCTCTGGAATGCACTAGTCTCACCAAGGTAACATATCACTTGATAAAATGGTAGACTGGCCTACTGATAATTTTGGTTCCACAAGTTTTCTCCTTCTGGACAAGATATTTTCAAAGCACCTCTCTAATCTGATCCTTTTTTGTGCTGTGGTTTCTTCAGCAATCCAAGACCCAAATGCAATAAATAAGTTTCTTTTTTTCTTTTTCTTTCTTGTCTTTTTTCGAAGACTCAATATAGTGAAAGTTGAAATAAATGTTTGAACTAGACTGGAGTGTACATTTTCAAAAGGAAAATAGTTTCAAATATAAAAGCTTAAAATAAATTATCGTGCTCAGCTTAGTCTTTCAAACTGTGACTATATTCAAGCATATATAAGCAATAACATTATAAAGAAATTTGACCTTAGATAATATCCTATTAGATAGATAACAAAAAGGAGTGTGAAACTGCTTTAGGTAGTAAGAAAAAGAAGCCTCCAATTCAGAACCACGGAAGGAGGGAAATTGTTTAATGATCTTTAACATTGCCTGATCCACTGTGGGTTTCACAAACCCAGCTATACTCTGGTAATTCATCCTCCATCAGCAGGAGGCCCAGACACAAACTTTAATTAAAGTTAGCAACTTCAAAAATAATTAAAGGTGTGTTGCAGAATTCAACAAACAAAAATTATTGGAGGAGGCTGGCAAGATGGTGAAATAGGAACAGCTCCAGTCTGCAGCTCCCAGCACGACCAATGCAGAAGGCGGGTGATTTCTGCATTTCCAACTGAAGTACCTGGTTCATCTCACTGGGACTGGTTAGACAGTGGGTGCAGCCCATTGAGGGCAGGCAGAAGCAGGGTGGGGCATCACCTCACCCGGGAAGTGCAAGGGGTCGGGGAACTCCCTCTCCTAGCCGAGGGAAGCCCTGAGGGACTGTGCCATGAGAGACCATTCATTCCAGCCCAGATAGTGGGCTTTTCCCACATCTGTGCAACTCACAGACAAGGAGATTCCCTCAGGTGCCTACAGCACCAGGGCACTGGGTTTCAACCACAAGTTTGGGCAGCCCTTTGAACAGGCACTGTGCTAGCTGCAGGAGTTTTCTTTCATACACCAGTGGTGCCTGAAATGGCAGTGAGACAGAACTGTTCCCTCCCCTGGAAAGGGAGCTGAATCCAGGGAGCCAAGTGGTCTAGCTCAGCAGATCCCAATCTCACAGAGCCCAGCAAGCTAAGCTCCGCTGGCTTGAAATTCTCGCTGCCAGCACGGCAGTCTGAAGTCAACCAGGGACACTGGAGCCTGGTCGGGGAGGGGCATCAGCCATTACTGAGGGTTGAGTAGGTGGTTTTCTCTTCACAGTGTAAAAGAAGCCACCTGCAAGTTCAAACTGGATGCAGAACCCACCACAGCGTGGCAAAGCCCATGTAGCCAGACTGCCTCTCTAGATTCCACCTTTCTGGGCAAGGCATCTGTAAAAGAAAGGCAGCAGCCCCAGTCAGGGGCTTAGATAAAACTCCCATCTTCCTGGGACAGAGCACCTAGGGGAAGGGGCGGCTGTGAGCACAGCTTCAGCAGACTTAAACTTTCCTGCCTGCCGGCTCTGAAAAGAGCATCGAATCTCCCAGCATAGTGCTCGAGCTCTGTTAAGGGACAGAATGCCTCCTCAAGTAGGTCCCTGATCCCTGTGCCTCCTGACTGGGAGACACCTCCCAGCAGAGGTAGACAGACACCTCATACAGGAGAGCTCCAGCTGGCATCTGGCGGGTGCCCCTCTAGGACAAAACTTCCATAGGAAGGAGAAGGCAGCAATCTTTGCTGTTCTGCAGCCTCTGCTGGTGATACCCAGACTAACAGGGTCTGGAGTGCACCTCCAGCAAACTCCAGCAGACCTGCAGAAAGGGGCCTGCCTGTTAGAAGGAAAGTTAACAAACAGAAAGCAATAGCATCAACATCCACAAAAAGGACCCCAATGGCACAAACCCCATCCGAAGGTCACCAACAAAGAAGACCAAAGGTAGATAAATCCACAAAGATGAGGGAAAACTAGTGCAAAAAGGCTGAAAATTCCAGAAACCAGAATGCTGCTTCTCCTCCAAAAGATCACAACTCCTCACCAGCAAGGGAAGAAAATTGGATGGAGAATGACTTGATGAATTCACAGAAGTAGGCTTCAGAAGGTGGGTAATAACAAACTCCTCTGAGCTAAAGGAGCATGTTCTAACCCAATGCAAGGAAGCTAAGAACCTTGATTGATAAAAGGTTACAGGAACTGCTAACCACAATAACCAGTTTAGAGAAGAACATAAATGACCTGATGGAGCTGAAAAACAGCACAAGAACTTCATGAAGCATACACAAGGATCAGTAGCCAAACTGATCAAGCAGAAGAAAAGATATCAGAGATTGAAGATCAACTTAATAAAATAAACCGTGAAGACAAGATTAGAGAGAAAAGAATGAAAAGGAACAAACAAAGCCTCTAAGAAATATGGGACTATGTGAAAAAACCAAACCTATGTTTGATTGGTGTACCTGAAAGTGCCACGGAGAATGGAACCAAGTTGGAAAACACATTTCAGGATATTACCCAGGAGAATTTCCCCAACCTAGCAAGACAGGCCAACATTCAAATTCAGGAAATACAGAGAATGCCACAAAGATACTCCTCGAGAAGAGCAACCCCAAGACACAAAATTGTCAGATTCACCAAGGTTGAAATGAAGGAAAAAATGTTAAGGGAAGCCAGAGAGAAAGGTCGGGTTACCCACAAAAGGAAGTTCATCAGACTAACAGATCTCTCTGCAGAAACCCTACAAACCACAAGAGAGTGGACCAATATTTAACACTCTTAAAGAAAAGAATTTTCTTTTTTTTTTTTTTTTTTTTTTTTTGAGATGGAGTCTCGCTCTGTTGCCCAGGCTGGAGTGCAGTGGCTGGATCTCAGCTCACTGCAAGCTCCGCCTCCCGGGTTTACGCCATTCTCCTGCCTCAGCTTCCCAAGTAGCTGTAACTACAGGCTCCCGCCACCTCGCCCGGCTAGTTTTTTTTTTTTTGTATTTTTTAGTAGAGACGGGGTTTCACCGTGTTAGCCAGGATGGTCTCGATCTCCTGACCTCGTGATCCGCCCGTCTCGGCCTCCCAAAGTGCTGGGATTACAGGCTTGAGCCACCGCGCCCGGCCCAAGAAAAGAATTTTCAACCCAGAATTTCATATCCAGCCAAATTAAGCTTCATAAATGAAGGACAAATAAAATCCTTTACAGACAAGCAAATGCTGAGGGATTTTGTTACCACCAGGCCTACCTTGCTAGAGCTCCTGAAGAAAGCACTAAATATGGAAAGGAAACACCGGTACCAGTCACTGCAAAAGGATATCAAAATGTAAAGACCATCAACACTATGAAAAAACTGCATCAACTAAAGGGCAAAATAACCAGCTAGTATCATAATGACAGGTCAAATTCACACATAACAATGTTAACCTTAAATGTAAATGGGCTAAATGCCCCAGTTAAAAGACACAGAATGGCAAACTGGATAGAGTCAAGACCCATCAGTGTGCTGTATTCAGGAGACCCATCTCATGTGCAAAGACACACATAGGCTCAAAATAAAGGGAAGGAGAAAGATTTAGCAAGCAAATGGAAAGCAAAAAAAATGCAGAGGTTGCAATCCTAGTCTCTGATAAAACAGACTTTAAACCAGTAAAGATAAAAAATGACAAAGAAAGGTATTACATATGGTAAAGGGATCCATGCGACAAGAAGAGCTAACTTTCTGAAATATATATGCACCCAATACAGGAACAGCCAGATTCATAAAGCAAGTTCTTAGAGACCCACAAAAAGACTTAGACTCTCACACAATAATAATGGGAGACTCACTGTCAATATTAGACAGATCAATGAGACAGAAAATTAACAAGGATATTTGGGACTTGAACTCAGCTCTGGACCAAGCGGATCTAATAGACATCTACAGAACTCTCCACCCCAAATCAACAGAACATATGTTTATCTTAGTACCACATAACACTTATTCTAAAATTGACCACATAATTGGAAGTAAAACACTCCTCAGCAAATGTAAAGGAACAGAAACCATAGAAGTCTCTCAGACCACAGTGCAATCAAATTAGAACTCTGGATTAAGAAACTCACTCAAAACACACATGGAAAACACACAACTACATGGAAACTGAACAACCTGTTCCTGAATGACTACTGCGTAAATAAATAAGTTCTTTGCAACCAATGAGAACCAAGACACAATGTACCAGAAACTCTGGGACACAGCTAAATCACTGTTTAGACGAAAATTTATAGTACGAAGTGCCCACAGGAGAAAGCAGGAAAGAGCTAAAATTGACGCCCTAACATCACAATTAAAAGAACTAGAGGCCAGGCGGGGTGGTTCATGCTTGTAATCCCAACATTTTGGGAGGCCAAGGAGGGCAGATCACCTGAGGTCAGGAGTTTGAGACCAGTCTGGCCAACATGGTGAAACACTGTCTCTACTAAAAGTACAAAAATTAGCTGGGCATGGGGGTGGGCCCCTGTAATCCCAGCTACTCAGGAGGCTGAGGCAGGAGAATCACTTGAACCCGGGAGGTAGAGGTTGCAGTGAGCCCAGCCCAGATCACGCCACTGCACTCCATCCTGGACCACAAGAGCAAGACTCCGTCTTAAGGAAAAAAAAAAAAAAAAAAAAAAAAAAGAGCTAGAGAAGCAAGAGTAAATAAACTCAAAAGCTAGCAGAAGACAAGAAATAACTAAGATCAGAGTAGAACTGAAGGAGATACACAAAATAACCCTTCAAAAAATGAATGAATCCAGGATCTGGTTTTTTGAAAAGATTAACAAAATAGACCACTCGCCAGACTACTCAAGAAGAAAAGAGAAAAGAATCAAATAGACACAACAAAAAATAATAAAGGGAATATCACCACTGATCCCACAGAAATACAAACTACCATCAGAATAGTATACACACCTCTATGCACATAAACTAGAAAATCTAGAAAAAAATGGATAAATTCCTGGACACATACACCCTTCCAAGACTAAACCAGGAAGAAGTCAAATCCCTGAATAGACCAATAACAAGTTCTGAAATTGAGGCAGTAATTAATAGCCTACCAACCAAAAAAAGCCCAGGACCAGACAGATTCACAGCCAAATTCTACCAGAGGTACAAAGAGGAGCTGGTACCATTCCTTCTGAAACTATTCCAATCAATAGAAAAAGAGGGACTCCTCCCTAACTCATTTTATGAGGCCAGCATCATCCTGATACCAAAGCCTGACAGAGACACAACAAAAAAAGAAAATTTCAGGCCAATATCCCTGAGGAACATCGATGTGAAAATCCTCAATAAAATACTGGCAAACCGAATCCAGCAGCACATTAAAAAGCTTATCCACCACGATCAAGTCTGCTTCATCCCTGGGATGTGAGGCTGATTCAACATAATGCAAATCAATAAATGTAATCCATCACATAAACAAAACCAATGACAAAAACCACATGATTATCTCATAGATACAGAAAAGGCCTTTGATAAAATTCAACACCCCTTCATGTTAAAAACATCCAATAAACTAGGCATTAATGGAACATATCTCAAAATAATAAGAGCTATTTATGACAAACCCACAGCTAATATCATACTAAAAGGGCAAAAGCTGGAAGCATTCCCTTTGAAAACTGGCACAAGGATGCCCTCTCTCATCACTCCTATTCAACGTAGTATTAGAAGTTCTGGTCAGGGCAATCAGGCGAGAGAAAGAAAGAAAGGGTATTCAAACAGGAAGAGAGGAAGTCAAACTGTCTCTGTTTGCAGATGAGATGATTGTATATTTAGAAAACCCCATTGTCTCAGCCCAAAATCTCCTTAAGCTGATAAGCAACTTCAGCAAAGTCTCAGGATACAAAATTAATGTACAAAAATCACAAGCATTCTTATACACCAATAACAGACAAACAGCCAAATCATGAGTAAACTCCCATTCACAATTGCTTCAAAGAGAATAAAATACCTAGGAATCCAACTTACAAGGGATGTGAAGGACCTCTTCAAGAACTACAAACCACCGATCAAGGACATAAGAGAGGACACAAATGGAAAAACATTCCATGCTCATGGATAAGAAGAATCAATATCATGAAAATGGCCATTCTGCCCAAAGTAATTTATAGATTCAATGCTATTCCCATAAAGCTACCATTGGCTTTCTTCACAGAATTAGAAAAAACTACTTTAAATTTCATATGGAACCAAAAAAGAGCCCATATAGCCAAGACAATCCTAAGCAAAAACAACAAAGCTGGAGGCATCACATTACCTGACTTCAAACTATACTACAAGGCTACAGTAACCAAAACGGTATGGTACTGGTACCAAAACAGAGATATAGACCAGTAGAACAGAACAGAGGCCTCAGAAATAACACCACACATCTACAGCCATCTGATCTGTGACAAACCTGACAAAAACAAGCAATGGGGAAAGGTTTCCCTATTTAATAAATGCTGTTAGGAAAACTGACTAGCCATATGCAGGAAACTGAAACTGGACCCCTTCCCTTACACCTTATACAAAAATTAACTCAAGGTGGATTAAAGACTTAAACATAAGACCTAAAACCATAAAAACTGTAGAAGAAAACCTAAGCAATACCATTTGGGACACAGGCATGGGCAAAGACTTCATGACTAAAACACCAAAGGCAATGGCAACAAAAGCCAAAATTGACAAATGGGATCTAATTAAACTAAAGAGCTTCTGCACAGCAAAAGAAACTGTCATCAGAGTGAACAGGCAACCTACAGTGTTGGGATTCACTCAGGATGGTGGCAGAAATATTAAAGGGAAATATTAGGGAAAGTTACAGGGAACGGTCACAAACTTTTGGAAGGCTGAAAGGTTACATAGCTGTAATAATTGAACAGGCTGAAGGCAGCTGGGTCTTACCTTACAGCATTAGGTCATAGGGTAAATGCTAGGGACAATAGAGTCTTCCCCAGTTAAGTCTGTTTTTACCCTACCTCCATTAACTAACCTTTGACACAGATGGCCCTCTCGGGGGGAGGTCAACCAGGAAAATTGCCCCCTAATGGTATTTACTCTAGACCACAGTACCTGAGCTTTAATCATTCCTAGAACTATTCTCTTAACCATGTTAATTATCCACAAGTGTGTTACTCAAAACTTCTGCTGTTAATTCTATACTAAATAAATGCTTGGAGTGCAAGCTGCTCAGGGCGGCAGCTGCCATTTTTTACAGGACTCTCCTCGGAGTCTGTGAGTGACCTCAGACCCTCAGCTGGACTGGCACAGCAGAATATCTGTGTGCCAGTGTACTTTATTCATCTGTCACCGGGTCAAGGGTCTGCAAGGGACAGACTCCCCGCAGCTACTGGTGGGAAAGGATCACTGCTTCACTACAGAATGGGAGAAAATTTTTGCCATCTATCCATCTGACCAAGGGCTCATATCCAGAATCTACAAGGAACTTAAACAAATTTACAAGAAATAAAAAACAACCCCATCCAAAAGTGGGCAAAGGATATAAACAGACTCTTCTCAAAAGAAGACATTTATGTGGCCAACAAACATGAAAAAAAGCTCATCATCACTGGTCATTACAGAAATGCAAATAAAAACCACTATGAGATACCATTTCATGCCAGTTAGATTGTCGATCATTAAAAAGTCAGGAAACAATAGATGCTGGAGATGATGTGGAGAAAAAGGAACACTTTTACACTGTTGGGAGTGTAAATTAGTTCAACCATCAAGGAAGACAGCGTGGCAATTCCTCAAGGATCTAGAACCAGAAATACCATTTGACCCAGCAATCTCATTACTGGGTATATACCCAAAGGATTATAAATCATTCCATTATAAAGACACATCCATACATATGTTTATTGCAGCACTATTCACAAGAGCAAAGACTTTGAACCAACCCAAATGCCCATCAGTGACAGACTGGATAAAGAAAATGTGGCACATATACGTCATGGAATACTAAGCAGCCATAAAGAATGAGTTCATGTCCTTTGCAGGGACATGGATGAAGCTGGAAACCATCATTCTCAGCAAACTAACACAGGAACAGAAAACCAATCACTACATGTTCTCACTCATAAGTGGGAGTTGAACAATGAGAACATATGGGCACAGAGAGGGGAACATCACACACTGGGGCCTGTTTGGGGATGGAGGGAAAGGGGAGGGACAGCATTAGGAGAAATCCCTAATGTAGATGACAGGTTGATGGATACAGTAAGCCACCATGGCACATGTATACCTATGTAACAAACCTGCACGTTCTGCACATGTATCCCAGAACTTGAAGTATAATAAAAAAACTTAATTATTTATAGTGTGCCTTCACAAACAGCATGTTATTTTCTCATCTTCAAATAACATTTTCTGTTGCATCAAAAATTATATATATTTATTCAAAACAGATTTTAATTTTAAATACTTAATAAAATATTTGTGATATGTTTCACTTTATTTGTATTTTGCCAAGATTGAGGGATAAAATCTGCCAATCTTTTGTCTATTCTTTTATTCAGTTGGTTCCCCACCCTCACTACAGCCCCCGCCCCCAGCAACTCTCAAAGAGTTTGCAGGATATAGTTTTTAAAACAAAGATTTTAGTCCTTAAGAAAAATAATAAACAGGAGTTAGAAATTATTTTCACTATTTGGCAGAATTCTTGTGTAAGAAGTTTCCAAAACTTTCTATCTGTGCTTCCTTCTGTCTTAAGATGGATAAGCTTCACAACAGGGTTCTGCTATTTCATATTCAAATTACATGGACACATCAATTGATCAATAAAAAGCATATTTCACTTAACTCATTCTCAATGTCTTCTTCTGTCTCAGTGGTTTTTAAGGAATTCATCCATTCTTATTGACATGGAAGTAAAGAATAAATTCACCCACTGTCCCCTCTATGAATTGTCCGTACATATTAAATTCTGTGGAGACTAGTTGTCTCCTGTTCTTTTTATTCCTAGCATTCAATGACCAAAATGATATTTTCTCAAGTTTAGTGACTTTTTAGCATTCAATGACTAAAATGATATTTTCTCAAGTTTAGTGACTTTTCATTTTCAGTTTTCCTGATTGTGATGTCTTGTTTCCTTATCTTTCAAATATTTGGGCAGAAATAATGTGATTATATAGTACATTTATCTTGGAATGTGTAATATATTTAAATTATATTTATATAATGAACCATTAAACTTTAATAGCAATTAACATTTTGTGATAAAATTTTCACAGCTACCATTAAATAATTGCTATAATTAGATTATTTTGCGGTAAAGAAATATTACTTATTACAGCATAATTTATGTCATATGAAAATATTCTTAGACTTAAATTGGAAATGCCACAGCATAATTTTAGTAAAATAAACAAATGGCATGCTTCTTTTTTCACTAAACGCTTTATCTCAAGCATGTTTTCCATGTTAGTCTGATTACCTTTAAGCATCACTCCTAATAGCTGCATTATCTTTTATCAAGTGGATCTATTTACTAACCTGTTCCCTAGTGTTGCACATCGGGGTTGATTCCAAGTTGGTGCTATTTCATAGAGGACTATGATAAACATTTTTATGCATAAAGGGTATTCCATATTAAAGAATTTTTTATCTTAGGGTAGGTTCCCAGAAATTAGATGACTGGGTCTAAGGCTAAGAATGTTAAGGCTCCTTTTTGATGGGGTTGTTTTTATCTTGTAAGTTTAAGTTCTTTGTAGATTCTGGATATTAGCCCTTTGTCAGATGAATAGATTGCAAAATTTTTCTCCCATTCTGTAGGTTGCCTGTTCACTCTGATGGTAGTTTCTTTTGCTGTGCAGAAGCTCTTTAATTAGATCCCATTTGTCTATTTTGGCTTGTGTTGCTGTTGCTTTTGGTATTTTAGACATGAAGTCTTTGCCCATGCCTATATCCTGAATGGTACTGCCTAGGTTTTCTTCTGGGGTTTTTATGGTTTTAGGTCTAACATTTAAGTCTTTAATCCATCTTGAATTAATTTTTGTATAAGGTGTAAGGAAGGGATCCAGTTTCAGCTTTCTACGTATGGCTAGCAAGTTTTCCCAGCCCCATTTATTAAAAAGGGAATCCTTTCTCCATTTCTTGTTTTTGTCAGGTTTGTCAAAGATCAGATAGCTGTAGATGTGTGGTATTATTTCTGAGGGCTCTGTTCTGTTCCATTGGTCTATATCTCTGTTTTGGTACCAGTACCATGCCGTTTTGGTTACTGTAGCCTTGTAGTATACTTTGAAGTCAGGTAGTGTGATGCCTCCAGCTTTGTTCTTTTGGCTTAGGATTGTCTTGGCAATGAGGGCTCTTTTTTGGTTCCATATGCATTTTAAAGGAGTTTTTTCCAATTCTGTGAAGAAAGTCATTGGTAGCTTGATGGGGATGGCATTGAATCTATAAATTATGTTGGGCAGTATGGCCATTTTCACGATATTGATTCTTCCTATCCATGAGCATGGAATGTTCTTCCATTTGTTTGTGTCCTCTTTTATTTCACTGAGCAGTGGTTTGTAGTTCTCCTTGAAGAGGTCCTTCACATCCCTTGTAAGTTGGATTCCTAGGTATTTAATTCTTTTCAAAGCAATTGTGAATGGGAGCTTACTCATGATTTGGCTGTTTGTCTGTTATTGGTGTATAAGAATGCTTGTGATTTTTGCACATTGATTTTGTATCCTGAGACTTTGCTGAAGTTGCTTATCAGCTTAAGCAGATTTGGGGCTGAGATGATGGGGTTTTCTAAATATACAATCATGTCATCTGCAAGCAGGGACAATTTGATTTCCTCTTTTCCTAATTGAATACCCTTTATTTCTTTCTCCTGAAGACAGTGTGGCGATTCCTCAAGGATCTAGAACTAGAAATACCATTTGACGACCCAGCCATCCCATTACTGGGTATATACCCAAAGGATTATAAATCATTCCATTATAAAGACACACACACACACGTATGTTTATTGCAACACTATTCACAATAGCAAAGACTTGGAACCAGCCCAAATGTCCATCAATGATAGACTGGATTAAGAAAATGTGGCACATATACACCATGGAATACCATGCAGCCACAAAAAGGATGAGTTCATGTCCTTTGTAGGGACATGAATGAAGCTGGAAACCATAATTCTCAGCAAACTATCGCAAGGACGAAAAACCAAACACCATTTGTTCTCACTCATAGGTGGGAATTGAACAATGAGAACACTTGGACACAGGAAGGGGAGCATCACACACCAGGCCTGTCATGGGGTGGGGGGAGGGGAGAGGGATAGCATTAGGAGATATACCTAATGTAAATTACAAGTTAATGGGTGCAGTCCACCAACATGGCACATGTATACCTATGTAACAAACCTGTACGTTGTGCACATGTACCCTAGAACTTAAGTATATTAATGATTAAAAAAAGAATATTAAGGCTCCTAAAGATATATATTCAAGCATCTGCCTGAAATGCAATATATAAACAGTGAAGCCACACGAATGGGGAAAAATTGGCATAGAGGACAACATTCCTACTGCTCAATCATCTTACTTCTGGGTGTTCACTGGGGGCACTGCTTTACACTAAAATTATTTCTTTCCTTCCACATTGAACCCTAAACAATTGTATAAAGTCTTTAAAAAACAAAACTTGCTTTTGATGCTAATTAGGTTTTCATTTTTTCTTACTTAAGAAATGAGTGTTATGTGCTCCAAACTCCCCAAGCTAGAGATTGCTAGTGTTTTCTTAAAATTTGTCCTCTTTATCAAGTTTATCCAATGTAAATATTAAGTATTGAATGCATGTCATCTCAAGTCCCAAAAGCTTTTTTGAGACCTACTTCAGTTTAATGAATCTAAAAGGGTAGAAAATACAAGGTCTCAGCCTCTGTGCCTCTCTCTGGCAATTAAGTGAATTTCTCACATTTCTAATAGGAAGAAAGGAAGCAATGCAAGACATCCATTTCCACTGGAAAGATAATTATTTGAGAAATTCTTCAACAAATTTGGAGGAGAATAACTTGAAGAAAATTTGTGCCAGGTGGTTACAAACATATTCTGTGTTGTAATCCAAGATTCCTCCCTATTCAGAAAGGAAACACTAAAACCATTTCCAGAACATAAATAAAGCCATGTTCTCATGATGCAGAGAACGCACACAGGGCGAGAGGAAGAAGAGTGCAGAAGGAGCAGCAAGAGATACCTCACACATCTACTTATTTTCTACATTCCAACATTTCCCACATTCCCAATTTTATAGAAATAAGAGTCTCAACTTCCTTCTGACCAACAGAGTGCCAGGTGCAATGCAAGTAACTCTAACTTCTTCCTTTAACTTGGTTGTGAATATTTAATTTTAGTTTATCTTTTCTTTACATACATGAGAAATGCAAAAATTTATAAACCATCCCACAAGATGGTTCTACCAGCACTGCCCAGTATGGGAACCACCAGCCATAGGTGGCTATTGAGTGTGTAAAATATAGCTAATGCAACTAAACTGAATTTTAATTGAACTTTTAATTAATTAAAATTTCAAGTGATATTCAATTCAGCTATTAGAAATGTGTAAATATATGTAGAATGACATAGATATACTGATTTATTATTTCAACTGTATGTTTCATGAAATATAGATATAAATCATGTAATTCTTATAAAAACCTACCGAGATTGCATCAAGAAGAAATAGACAACCTAACAGACCAATTAAAAAAGTAACAAGATTGAATCAGTAGTAAAAAGTCTCCCAAAAAAGAAAGTCTCAGTATCAGATGGTTTCCACTAACTTCTTCCAAACTATTAAAGAATAGTTAACACCAACTATTCTCAAACTATTCATAGGAATTGAAGCAGAAGGAATTATTTCTAACTCATTTTGCCAGACCAGCATAGACCTGATAGCAAAACCAGATCAGAAAAATAACAATGAAAAATACAGGCCAATATCCCTGATAAATATAGACGTAAAAATCCTTAACAAACAAAAAACCCACAACATGTCAAAAAGATAATATACCATGATCAGGTGGGATTTATCTCAAGGATACAGTGATGGTTCAACATACGCAAATCAACAAATGCAATACATCACATTGACAGAATGAAGGGCAAAAACGATAATATATGATTATGTGAATAGATGCAAATAAAAAATTTAATAAAATCCAACATCCCTTCATGATAAAAACTCTCAATAAATTAGGTATAGAAGGAAAGTGCATCAACAAAATAAAGCCATATACGACTAGCCCACAGCTAACATCATATTGAATGGGAAAAACTCAAAAACTTTTTCTCCAAGAACTAGTGCAAGATGAGGATGTCCACTATCACCACTTTAATTCAGCATAGTACTGGAAGTACTAGTAAGAGCAAGTAGGCAAGAGAAAGAAAGAAAGGGCATCCAAATAGGAAAGAAAAAGTTAAATTGTCTCTGCAGATGACATAATCTTATATTGAGAAAAATCAAAATACTCTACCAAAAAGCTCTTAGAACTGATAAACAAATTCAATAAAGTTGCAGTATACAAAATCGACAAGCAATAATCAATAGCATTGGCTGGGCACAGTGGCTCAATGCCTGTGATCCCAGCACTTTAGAAGTACAAGGTGGAAGGATCACTTGAGGCCAGGAGTTTGAGATGATCCTGGGCCACATAGTTGGACCTTGTCTCCATAAAAAATTTTTAAAAATTAGCCAGATGTGGTGGCATATGCCTATAGTCACAATTACTTGGGAGGTTGAGGCAAGAAGACCACATAAGCCCAGGAGTTTGAGGCTGCAGTTAGCCATGATCATGCCACTGCACTCTATCCTGGGAAACAGAGTGAGATACTGTCTGTTAAAAAGAAAAAAATAACGATCAGTAGGATTAGTAGGATTAATATGCACAAACAACAAACTAGCTGAAAAAGAAATCAGAAGGCAATCCCATTTACAATGGCTACAAAAAAATAAAACAAAATACCTAGTTCCTAGAAATAAATGTAGCCAAGGAGGTGAAAAACCTCTACAAAGTAAACTACAAAACACTGATTAAAAAAAAAAAAATAGAAGAGAATACAAATGGAAAAATATCCCATGTTCAAGATACAAAATAATGAAAATAATTACAATGGCCATACTACCCAAAGCAACCTACAGATTCAATGAAATAATCCCTATCAAAATACTAATGGCATTCTTCACAAAAATAGAAAACAAAATTCAAAACTATGTATGGAACCACAAAAGACCCCAAAAAGCCAAAGCAATCCAGAGCAAAGAGAACAAAGCTGGAGATATCACACTACCAGACTTAAAAATATACTGCAAAGCTGTAATAATCAAAACAGCATAATAATACTGCCATAAAAACAAACACATAGACAAGTGGAATAGAAGAAGGAACCCAGACATTAATCCACGTATCTACAACCGATTTTTGACAAAGGCACCAAAAGCATTCACCGAGGAAAGGATAATCTCTTAAATTATGGTGCTGAGAAAGCGATGTCTATATGCAGAGGAATGAAACTATACCTCCAGTTCTCGCCTTAAACAAAAATCAATTCAAAATGGATTAAAGATCTAAATGCAAGACACAAAACTATAAAACTACTAGAGAAAAACATAGGGGAAATACTTTAGGACATTTATCTGGAAAAAGATTTTATGGATAAGACTTCAAAAGCATAGGAAACAAAGCAAAAATAAGCAAAGGGATTATATCAAACTAAAAAGCTTCCAAAGCAAAAGAAAGAATAAATAAATAGAGTAAAAAGACAACATACAGAATGGGAAAAAATATACTTGCAAACTATTCATCTTATAGGAAATTAATATCCAGAATATAAAATGAAGTCAAACGTCTCAACAGAAAAAAAAAAAAACTCGTTAAAAAGAAGGCAAATGCTCTAAGTAGACATTTCTCAAAAGAATATATGTAAATGTCCCACAAATATATTTATAATACTCAACATCACTAATCATCAGGAAAATACAAATCAAAACCACAGTGAGGCTTCATCTTACCCCAGTTAGGATGGCTATCATCAAAAAGACAAAAAAAACAAAAACAAAAACAAATGCTGGCAAGGATGTGGAGGAAAGAAAACACTTACACACTGTTGATGGGAGTATAAAATAGGACAGTCACTATGGAGAACAGTATGGAGATTCCTCAAAAAGCTATAAGTAGAACTACCATATCATCCAGCAGTCCCACTACTGGGCTACTGGGCATTTACTCAAAGGAAAATAAATCAGTGTATTGAAAAGACATCTGGCCAGGCACAGTGGCTCATGCCTGTAATTCCAGCACTTTGGGAAGCTGAGGTGGGCAGATCACTTTCAGTCAGAAGACCAGCCTGGACAACATGACAAAACCCCATCCCTACTAAAAATACAAAAATTTGCCAGGCATGGTGGCAGGCACCTCTAATCCCAGCTACTGGGGAGGCTGAGGCAGGAGAATCTCTTGAACCCAGGAGGCGGAGGTTGCAGTGAGCCAAGATCATGCCACTGCACTCCAGCCTGGGTGACAGAGTCAGACTCTGCCTCACGAAAGAAAAGAAAAGAAAAGAAAAGAAAAGAAAAGAAAAGAAAGGAAAAGAAAAGCTATCTGCACTCCCATGTTTATTGCAGCACTACTCACAACAGCCAAGTGTCCAACATCAGGTTAATGGATAAAGAAAATGTGGTGTATATATACACCATGAAATACTATTCAGCCATAAAAAAGAATCAAATCCTGTCATTTGTGGAAACATGAATGGAACTGGAGGACATTTCGTTAGGTGAAATAAGTCAGGAAAGAAAGTTAAACACTGCATGTTCTCACTCTTTTGTGGAAGCTAAAACAAGAACGACCTCATACAAATGAAAGTAGAAAGAGTCTGGGAAGGGTAGAGAAAGGGAGATATTTGTTAAAGGATACAAAATTACAGCTAGATAGGAGTAACAAATTCTAGTGTTCTACAGCATTACAGGATGACTATAGCTAATAATAATATGCTACAGAGCAGAGGTGTGCAATCTGTCGGCTTCCTTGGGCCATATTGGAAGAAGAATTGTCTTGGGCCACACATAAAATACAATAACACTAATGAGAGCTGATAAGCACCAAAGAAATCGCAAAAAAAAAACTCATAATGTTTTAAGAAAGTTTACAAATTTGTGTTGGGCCACATTCAAAGCCATTCTGGGCCGCATGCAGCCCGCGGGCCACAGACAAGCTTGTTATAGAGTTTCAAATAGCTAGAAGTATGACATTGAATGTACCTAACAAAAAGAAATGATAAATGTTTGAAATGATGGACATGCTAATTACCCTGATCTGATCACTGTACACCGTATATATTGAAACATCACTACATACCATAAATATGTATAATTATGATATGTCAACTTAAAAATATAGTACAGTATAGCTCTATTAAACACAGACTTAAAAACAAGAGGTATTACTAGAGACTAAGAGGGTTTCTCATAATGGTATATACTTAAACAAAAATGCACCTTCAAAATATGCAAAACAAAATGAAAGCACAAGATTAAATTAATAAATTGGCCTTCATATACTTCTCCTTCAATAACTGATTAACCAAACTGCAAAAACATCAGTAAAAAATGGAATATTTGAATAACATAATTAACTAACTTAAGCTAATAAACAGATATGAATCTCTGCAACCAATAACTTTCTTTTCAAGAAGTTATGGAACATTTATGAACAATGACTATGTACCAGGCCACAAAACAAGCATCAACAAATTTCAAATAACTAGAATCATGTGGACCACATTCTCTAGTCACCATGAATTAAAATAGAAAAAAAAATATTAAAAAGTTCTAGGAAAAAACATATAAATAAGTCATAACTCAAAGAAGAAATTATAATGAAAATTTTAAAAACTTACATGTGAACAATAACAAAATTATATATCAAAACTTGTGAAATAAAAACATTGCTGAAGCAATACTTAGAGAAAAATGTATAGTCCTGAATGCATATATAGGAAAGAAGTGAAGCTGTAAATTAATGAATTAATCATATAAATTTAGGAGATTAGGGGGAAAAAAACTCAAGATGTAGTAGGAAAGAAATAATAAAGATGAGAACAGAGATTAATAAATAGAAACAATGATAGGATAGAGAAGACAAAGCCAAAAGTTGGCCCTTTGGAAAGTCTGAAAAGAACAAGTAAAAACCCTGGAGAGACTGGCCAAAAGGCAAAGAAGACACTAAGTCAGGGCGGGGTGGTCCAGGGGTCGGGGGTGGGCAGTGGTGGACAGCAGGAAGTGTTCGCTGCCTCTGCAGGCTTCCTTATCCCACTACATACAAGAGACTTGGGTGTTGCACTCCACTAGAAAATCTCACCTTCAAGTGCTCCTGACTAAACATTCAGAGCACATCCCTCTGCCTCCTTCCATGCACCTCCCATGATCCCACTTTTTCTGGCCATGTTTCCAACTTTTGGGGAAGCAATTTTAACCATCTTTCAGATTTGCGAAAAATGTTTGGTCTTCTGTTTTTCATTCTCTTTGTTGCTTTCGGTTCATTTATAACAGAGAAAGGGAAAATGTCAGCATTGCATCCCTATCCACCATCAGCAGCAGCCTAAGGGAAAAGGAGCCCAAGCAGAAAATGGGTGGTGGCAGGGGCAGTGGAAAGAACATGCATCAGGTACCTGGAACGTGCAAAAGGAAGGATTCAGACCTGGGAGCATGAAGGAGCCTTTAGGGGATCTCAGCAACATTCCAGAACCAGACTGCAAGATCTGCAGTTCTAGGAGAGGCACCTGACCTTCACTGGACCACAGAGCTGAAAAATTGATTGGTGGGTTTCTAAAAGACTTTGAACAAGGATTAAAACAATTAAAACAGCATTTCTGATTTTTCTTATAATTAGCTGTAAAAGAAAGATACTCATCTCAAACATCATACTATTTACGTATCATTCTAGTAAATCAAAATCCCTAATGATTAATAAATTGTTTCTCAGAAGAAACAAAACAACAAAACCATATTCATATAACACAAACACAAAAGCAGCACCTGCCATATTTTCTGAGGCTGGAGCTACATGGATAAAATGAAATGATGTTGGAGACAGAGGTTTTCAAGAGGGAGTCAGAAAGAGGTTTTAGGAACTGGAAGTACTGCTTACACAGATTTGGATCTCTTCAGAAAAAAAAAAAAAAAAAAAAAAAAGCCATCATGTAAAGAGGCTTGGGTATTTTTCTTTTCCCCAAAGATTTCACCAGAATCCTGTTATCTGGGCTTGCCAGCCTAGAAAATGACTCAATACACTTTTGAGATAGTTACATTTCATACCAAAAAGAGAGAATCATATCGCAGGACAGTTACCTGAGCCATCAGGATTCAGTGTCAGAAGATTATTTGAGGCTTTTGGCAAATAGTCACATTAGATCCCGAGGTCATGGGCACCTGTTTTCCAGGCACTCACCCTTCCTGGGGCACACATGTCTTGCATTCTCTTCCCCAGTGTCAGCTCAGTAAGATTAAACTGTCGGCCCACAGCATGGATTTGTGTATCCCAGCCACAGATCACACATCTGTCTCATCAGTGGTATCACATTGTAAACCACAGGCACAAAATGGAATTCCACACAGTGCTTTTTCTTGCCCCAGATGATGATATATAAATATACACAGAAAATTTAACTCAATTATCTAGGGAAGGTAATGATTGAATAAAAAACGAAAAACAATTTTCTGGATGCCTTTAGGCACACAGTTTCATAAAGTTCCTTTTGCTTTCCCTGCAGAAATGCAGAATTCATCCTTAGGGTAAGTTGGAAGTGGGTGAGGTTTCTTTTAGTAAATCATCCAGCCCATCCCCCAACCAAGTCCACCTATCAGCCATTTCCTCACTAACCTCTGGTAGTGTCACGCTGTTCTGGTCTTCCTGTCACTAGCAATTGATCACATAAATTCATTCACATTAGGGTGTTACTGTAACATTGTTACTTTGGAGTTACCCCAACAAAAGTCTTCTAAATTTTAACAGAAGAGAAGACAAAAAGGAATAATCGTCCAATGGTAGAATCTACCCCCCAGGATGGGGGAGACAGGGGCAGAGCTGGACAGAGGTGCTTTCCTGGTTCTCCCCAACAGGTGCTTACTTCCTCTTGTAGTCTGTCCTCATTAAAGGCACTACTAAATAACTGACCATTTAAACTCTTACCAGTTCTCCCCAGTTAGGTAATTTTTTTTTTTTTTTTTTTTTTTTTTTTTTTTTTTTTTTTTTGAGATGGAGTTTCACTCTTGTTACCCAGGCTGGAGTGCAATGGCTCAGTCTTGGCTCACTGCAACCTCAGCTTCCTGGGTTCAAGCAATTCTCCTGCCTCAGCCTCCTAAGTAGCTGGGATTACAGGCATGCACCACCATGCTCAGTTAATTTTTTGTATTTAGTAGAAACGAGGTTTCACCACGTTGGTCAGGCTGGTCTCGAACTCCTGACCTCAGGTGATCCACCCGCCTCGGCCTCCCAAAGTGCTGGGATTACAGGCATGAGCCACTGTGCCCGGCCAGTAAATATTTATATAAGGTTTATGATATATTTATGTATAATCATTTATATGATGCAATATTCAAAATGAAAAGGTCAAAAACCTCTGAGCTTTCTATTTGAACTTTAGGATATTTATATATACACAAAAACATATACCTATATGTTTTCTCCTTTAACATCTTTGTTCTTCCTTCTGTAGTATTATGTCTTTAATGTGACAGATACTATCCATCTACATTGCTATAGCAATTTAAATTAGTATTGTCACTTTGGGGAGTAATTTGGCATCAAATGGTCAAATTCAAAGTTTACATAAAATAAGACCCTGCAATTTCACTTCTAGGCATATATCTTCAAGAGTTTCTTGTACATGTGCATAAATAAATTTCAAGGATGTTTACTGAATGCATCTATGTAATACCCCCCAAAAATTAAAGAAACAATCAAAAGTCTATCATAGAAAAACACATTTAAAAAATATGTTATTTCATATCATGGAAAGGTATTTAGTAGTTAAAAAAATGAACATGATCTGGGTAAAACGACTTAACTATTCTTTCAAAAACACCAAGTAATAAATGCAAGTTACAGAATGCACAGGAAATAAAAAGCAACCTCCATGGATAACTCTATAGTGAAGTTGGCCATGAAGAGCCAATAAATATGCAGATACATTCTGCCTCACCAGTAGAGAAAGGTGAAATAAAAAGCAAGGTTCTGGGGTTCTTCTTTTTGCCCAAGAAACTAGTATTGTTATTTAATAATCATACTTATCAAGGGCAAGGCATGGGAATTTGGCATACTCGTATACTACTAATGGCAAGATAAATTTATAAACTTTTCTGGAGGGTTATTTGAAAATATATATCAAAAGCTTAAAGTAAACTAACTTTGACAAAGTACTTCATCTCAAGAAAACAAAGAATGTCTACAAAGTTGAAGTTAATAAAAGTCTAAAGTGCCTAGTGTCTTAAAAGAATGGTTTCATTGAACAAATTATGGTATATAGATTAAACAGATTATTTGAAGGATGAAAGTAATGACAGAAGAATAAATACTAGCATTAAAGTTGCTGACATGTTGTTAAGCTTTTTAAAGTATCACTTTATTTAAAAAAAAAAATTCATATGGTCCATATTATTCAAGGATACTTGTTACCAGAGAAAAGTCAGTTAAAGTGAATCCACTTAAAATATCACAGTAAATAAAGGGAAATAAAGTTTTGATTAGTATTACCTTTTAAGGGAGAAAAAACAAGAAGATACATTTTATTTAATGTTTTAGCAAATTTTGATATACAACTTTACACTAGTTCTTAGAACCACACTATCCAGCACATGTGGCTACTGAACACTTGAAATGTGACTAGTCCAGTTGAAATGTGTTGTGGGTATAAAATACATTCTAGATTCCAAAGACTTAGTATAGAAAAAAAGAATGTCACACACTTCATTGATAATTTTATATTGATTATATCTTGAAATGTATACAAAAGTATATTTGATATACTGAATTAAATTAAATATATTATTAAAATTAGTTCCACCATTTTTAAAAACATTTTTAATGTGCCCATGAGAAGAGTTTAAACTACATGTACTCCCAGCATTATATTTCTGGTGGAAAATGTTACCTTAGAATAAATCATGTTTTCATATTTGGGGCATAAATTTCCCAGCAAACTTAAAGAGTACAAAACATCCTTCAATGAGCATTTGACATTTTTGACAAGCTCAGAAAGAGTATCACTTTTTAGCAAAATTATTTGAGTATCGGCATCAAAAAGACCTCTCCCTATTTTGTCATTCAACTCATTCTCTTCTGGAGCATGCAGATACTGTCTCTTTCTTCAATCCTTACCAGGTTTAAGGCTGTCAGCAATCAATGTGTTCAACAATGAGCAAATGTTTTCTGCAGATTGTCAACCTAGTTTCATCAATTTCACGAAGTTCTCCATCTTTTGCAAGATTTGCAATTCTACTCTACAATGAATTTGCACTATCATGTCCAATAAAATCCTATATAACTGGCCCATAAAGAAAATGATGCTTAGTAGACAGGAACTCATTAGTACTATGTTAAGACATCAGAATGGGGACCTACATATAAGTGGACAGTCCATTAATGAATGTTTTCATGTGATGACGTGAAGGCTGTTATCATTATGAAGGCTTAATAACTAGTGAGATTCAGAAAATGAATATTTTATAAGGTTTGCATCTATGTATACAATATCAAATGACCTCTGGAAAAAAATATATAAAAATTTCAAAAGCAACTAAGTGGTGGGAATATAGGTGATTTTTACTTTTTTCTTTCTGTTTGCCTATATTTCTATAAGTACGTTTTATATTAACACATTTAGTTTAATTTAATTTCAAACGCCAGGTCAAATCCCACATTCCCCATTAGCCACTCCATTTGGGCAGGCGTCCCCCTAGTGAATCCTCCTCCTCAGGGCTCCAAATCAATGTTCTTTGATAATTTATTACTAACTACATTGTATAGCTATGATAATAACTAATACTTATGTGCCAGGCACTGTTCAGAGTGCTTCATATTTATTTGCCTTGGTAAACTCTTCAGTTAGTCTGATCTTTCTTCAAGACGCTGATCCTCAAGTAAGAGAAGAAAGAAAAATACCTACGAGGGGAGTTTATCCTCAGGATAGGGTGTCAGTATGATTTGAAAAGGCAAATTCAACATTAAAATATAATTTTACGCTTGAAAATATAATGTTTTCATAATATAAACTTTGGAAGGAAAACAAAATGAATTGACATTATAGCTAATAATTCAACTTTGTTAAAGATGATATAAAAAAGGAATATGATAAACATTTAACATAAGCATAATTGAAAAAACCAAACACTATTAGAATACCAAAAGTATACAATTCCTTAACACGTTAAAGCGTATCTACCACAAGCCTAAAGTAACCATCATACTCTTGGTGAATATTTAAAAGCATTATCAAAGTCATACCAGACTAGGAGGTCCATTATCACCACTATTACTCTACATTATGCCAGAGGCCCTAGGCAGTGTAATATGCAAAGGAAAAAATATATAAAGTTTTAAAACAGAAAAAACAAAACCACCATTACTTGTAGTACCTATGGCTTTCTACAGAACATCCAGAGAATCTACAAGCCAACAAAAACGCCAAATAGAAAATTAGAATACATAAAACCAGCCCCCTTACTATATACTGGCAATAACCAATTTTAAAAATGTAGCTAGAGGAGAGATGATCCCATTCACAAGAGCAATAAAACTTCTAAGGACTAATGAAGGGATACTAAGATGTGATGTATATATATGATGAAATATACCAATAAAAAGGAATGGAGCAATGATACATTCAGCAACACAGATAACCTTGAAAACATTACACTAAGTGACAGAAGCCAGACACAAAATGCCACACACTATATTACCATATGATTCCATTTATATGAAATATCCAGAATTGGCAAATGTATAGACTTAGACAGTAGATTGGTAAGGTTACCTAGGGCTGGGTGTGTGGCAGGATGTTTGGAGGGATGAGAACCGAGAAATGACTGCTAATGGGTACAGGGTTTATTTTGCAGGGTTCAAAAATATTCTAAAATTAGATTGTGTTGATGGCTGCACACCCTGCAAATTTACTAAAAACACTGATTGTAAACTTTCAATGAGTGAATTGTATAGTATGTGACTTATACCTCAATAGAGCTGTTAATTGAAAAATGATAATGAAAACCTATAAGGTGCCTAATATAAGTTTCAGACCTTTATGGAGAATATTATCAAGTCTTGCAGAATGACCTAAAAGATAGTGTATAGTGATAGGCCATGTCCATGAAAGGAACATATCAATAGTGAAAAGATAAAAAGTCTCCTCTAATTAACCTTTAGATTCAATGTAAATTATAACAGGAATTTTCATAGGAAGGGATAGATCCTAAAATTCATGCTGAAGCCTAAAGCATCAAGAACAGCCAAGACAGTTTTAGGGGAAAAGGGTAAGAAGAGAAGATTTATTATAAAGCTTTAATAATTAAATGAAATGGTATTAGCTCAGGAATCACAAAAAGATGAGTAGAACAGAGAGTCAAGAGACAGATCCAAGGATATAACAGAAATTAGCCTATGTCAGAGATGGCAACAAAATAAGTGAGAAAATAGGAAACTATTCATGAAATGATAATGGGGTAAATGGTTTTCAATATGGAAAACAATTACACCCCTGCCTCAACAACACAGATATATAAATTTCAGAGGAGTTCAAAGACCCAACTATGAAAAACAAAATTTTGCCAGTAAAAAAAAACCAATGGCAAGACACAAAAAAGAAAACTGTAAAACTATATTAAAACTATATATTAAAAAGATAATCTTTAAGGGAAATGCAAAGTAAAAGAGCAGTGAAATACATTCCATGCTTTTCAGATTAGCCCAAATCAAAACATCTGATTAATACCAGTCACAGCCAAAGATTTGGGAATACAAGGAACTCCAACACAATGCAGTAGGAGGGCAACCTGCCAAACCTAGGAGAGCTAAAATAACAGATGAATATTGATTTAAGCATACATATCCTACTACCCAGTTATTCGCCTTCTGAGGATATATGCCCAAGACACACTCTTGTACATTTCTACAAGATCTTGTCAAGGATATTCCTTGAAATATATTTAATAATAGCAAGAGATAGAAAAATCTTTTATCAATCAATATATAAACTGTGGCATATCAAAGGAATGCTAAGCTAAAATGAATCAACTAGATTTACAATGATCAATATATGTTATCAACACATGTAAAAAAGTGTTAGGTGAAAAAAAATCACAAAAAATAGATAAGACGGGTGTCCATAACATGGCGTTTTAAACACATAATAAAACTACACACTCTAGTAGGCACACTGAGTCCCAACATTGCAGGTTGAATGGAATTGACCCCAAGTTCTCATCTTTCACTGTCCTTCTTGCTTATGACAGAATTTTCTATTTACAGCAATTCCATACTTACACTTAAGTGGCTACATGTAAAGTGCTAGAGAAGGTGCCAGGGAGGACAAAAGAGTTATATATAAGACTCCCAGCCGGGCGCGGTGGCTCAAGCCTGTAATCCCAGCACTTTGGGAGGCCGAGACGGGCGGATCACGAGGTCAGGAGATCAAGACCATCTTGGCTAACATGGTGAAACCCCGTCTCTACTAAAAAAATACAAAAAACTAGCCGGGCGAGGTGGCGGTCGCCTGTAGTCCCAGCTACTCGGGAGGCTGAGGCAGGAGAATGGTGTAAACCCGGGAGGCGGAGCTTGCAGTGAGCTGAGATCCAGCCACTGCACTCCAGCCTGGGTGACAGAGCGAGACTCCGTCTCAAAAAAAAAAAAAAAAAAAAAAAAAGACTCCCCTCCACCTCCTGGCCGCTGTAGAAGAGTACAACTCAGCTAGGGATGTTGTCTCAGGGACTCGGCTCTTAACCTTCACTCTGGCTTTCATAGTGTGTAAACGTAGAGTGTGTAACTTTCTTTTTTTTTTTTTTTTTTTTTTTTTTTTTTTGAGAAGGAGTCTCGCTCTGTCACCCAGGTTGGAGTGCAGTGGCCGGATCTCAGCTCACTGTAAACTCCACCTCCCGGGTTTACGCCATTCTCCTGCCTTAGCCTTCCGAGTAGCTGGGACTACAGGCGCCCGCCACCTCGCCGGGCTAGTTTTTTGTATTTTTTTTAGTAGAGACGGGGTTTCACCATGTTAGCCAGGATGGTCTCGATCTCCTGACCTCGTGATCCGCCCGCCTCGGCCTCCCAAAGTGCTGGGATTACAGGCTTGAGCCACCGCGCCCGGCCGAGTCAAGGAGCAGTTCCTTTATCTATAAAATGGGAAAGCCATCCTCCTCCTATTGTGAAGAGTAAATAAATATAATTATAGTGTCCAGCACATGACAAACACTCAACACTCTTGGTGATTATGGGCATGGAAGCCACCAAATGAATACAATCTTCTAAACAGCATCTCAGTCATGCTGACAATAAAAACAAAAGGTGATGGATGGGAGAAGGGCACCAGCTGGGTCCATTTAGCCTTCTCCATATCTGGATACAACATCCCCACATCTCCTGGGTAACTTGGGCGTGCTCTGTGGGATGTTGGGACATGTCTTCCAGCAACAGTAGTGTGGATGTTGGGACATGTCTTCTAGCAACAATACAGCCAGGCCTATATATTCTTCCAGGTTCAGCATGGACAGGGCTCTGTGAAAGGAGATACCAGCCTTTGGAATGAGAACTCCTTCCCTCAAACCTCTGAAAAGATTCTGGGGTAGGATGAGGTGACCTAAGCTTGCTTCTCAGTTAACCCTCTTTCAAATCACAAGGACATACCACCTTAACTCCATCTTACTGAGGAAAAGGCAACAGTGTCTCACCTCCAGCTCCCTCCAGCAAGCACCTGCCCCATCCCACGGGCCATCTTCATAAAGAGCTGGGATAGAGTTCTACCCATGGATTTAGTAGTAGGGACCACACAAGGGATCTACTTGCTAGATATGGAAAATAGTAGTTGGAAATCATGTTCGGAGATACTGAGTTGTTGGATTTTATTCCTGGGATTCCTTTCTGAGAGCTTGGGAAAAGATGGTAGGTATTTCAGTTCTCCAGCCAACCTGGCGCCACCATGTGGCAACGACATCAACAGTTCATAAATCAGTCAGCTTTCAAATTCTGATTCTCTGTCAACTTTTTATCTTCGAGGAATTCAAAATATTTCATTTTTATGTATCAAATGAGAATCTATTCAGTTTTTCTTCATTCATATTTTAATATCACATAATTTCATATTTGCATTACTTTAATTCACTCTGCGAAAAAGCTCTCATGGGAACAAGCCAGCCTCCATTGACCAATGTCAGCACTGTTACATCTGGGATCAGGTTTGTTACACCACCAAATAACTAATGATCAGGGTGTGGTGGGACAACCAAGTCACTCTTCACTCAGATTGTAAGGCTAAATTCTTCCTTCTATTTTTCTGTACTGGTTTAGGTATAACTACTCTTGGTTTGCATTTATTAAAAAGGAGGTAGAAAATCATCAAGAAGTGTCATTTTAGCTTGGGAACTAAAATGATAAAATAAATAACAATAGTAATAAAAATAAAACTAACCTGATAAAACTAAGCAGGATGATGGCTACCCTTGGAGGATGGTGCCTGTAGGTAGGGGTAATGGGAAGATTGGAAATATTCTGGTCTTAATCAGGGCACTGGTTACACAGGTGTGCTCAGTTGTGAAAATCCATTGAATGTATCCTTCAGAACTGCACTATTTTCTGGAATTATACTTCAGTAGACTGTTAAATTCACCAAGGTCTGATCAGTCATCTCCCTTTAACTTGGCTTTCAGACAAGAGTCTGTGCATACACAAAAATAACTCAAAGGCAAAATCAGGGGGAAGCCTTGTTTTCTACTGGATATTTTTCAGCCATCGGGAATCCCTCTGGGCAGGGAGAAAGGAGACAGGACATAATCTATGCTACTGCTAGTTTAAATGACTGAGCTGAGTATGGCTAACACTTCACTTTCTCAAAAGTGAACAAATTCTGCAGCCAGAAAACTCTCCCTTCTTCCACCATACACACCGATGAAACCCAGACCACACAGAACACTGCACCACCAAGAGATACACACCATCTCTAGAGTCACACTTTGACTCCTCAGAGACAACACACACACAGAGCCTCCCCCCACTTTCCAGAAACAGTCCCACAGACACAGCTTCTGGCCCACAGAGACAGCTCGCAGATGGAGGTAGGGGTGGGTAATTAGGAGAGATGCAGCTGCCCATGGCCAGGCAAAGGAACATGAGCAGGAAGATGGAAAGCAGTATGTTCAAAGTCTTGGTAAACTAAATTTCTCTAAAAAGAAGATTTTTAAATCTGCAAACAGGGTCCCAGATATTGCTGTAAAAATTTTTTAAATTACCTCCATTTCCACCTATAGCCCCGGATGCCTTGAACCATCTTCCTTCGACTTTTTAATAAACCCCCAGTGCACTGCCACATTTATCATATCCTCTGAACGCCAAGTTCCTTGGCAAGATTGAAAGGCGGCGGGGACTATTCCATTTTATAAATGAAAAAGTTCAGGTTCAAAGATGCTGGTCAGTCATCACAAAACTAAGTAGTGATCTCATGGCTGAGTTTCAGAGTTGTGGTGGGGGAGGCTGAGTTGCAAGAGAGGCTAGGTGACCCTCTCCCCAGCCCAGAGCTCTGAGAAGCGCCCACAACACCACAGGCGGCCCCACTGGAGCCACCTCAAAGGATCTGGAGTAAAAGAATCACATCCGACGTCATTTACATACACCAAGACTGGCCAGCCCCCAGTCTCAGTCTTCCTCCCCTAAGAAAGTATCAGGAAAATCAACAAATCGAGATCATGGTCGGGGAGATGGAGAGCTTGGAAATGAAGCCAGACTGAAGGCATTTTCTAGGAGCAGATAGGAGCCAACGTTAGCGAACCAAGCTCACAGCGTACTCGCTTCTCTTAGGAAGTCCCTAGGCCCAAACCGGTGTGTGCATTTAAGAGTTTTGGGATCCGTACTTATCCTTGGGGACAGTGCTTATTTGGAAAAAGAAAAGAGGAGCAGGACGGATTTAAGAACAAATTCCCCTACCCTGCCAAGACGTCAGTAAATTAAGGAACAAGAAGGGGAGCAAGTGCTCCAAAAAAGCCTCAGGTCTTGGGGTTCCCACCACTGAATCTTTCCGCTCCACGCCTCCATCAGGAAGATTCCCCGCCGTTACCTCCAAATCTATGTAGAGCCCCCTGGGATTGGCTCCCTACCTTTTCAAGTCTGGCGGCTGTGGCGGAAAGGGAGTATGAGGAGGAATACGGGATGAAGCTGAAGTGATTGCCCCGCCAACAGCGCTCCCCTCCCCAGGCAGCCCGCAGGCGAGGGCCAGACGCAGTCCACCTGTGTTCTAACTCTGAGCATCAGCTGTGACCTTGAACCAGTCCCTGATTAGCCCCGTTTTACAGAAATTAAGAGTCTGAAAGAGTCAGGTCCACCGAGCTGGGCTGCTGCGGGGCGCTTACCGGATGGTTTGAGGCGTCCCGCCTGTGCGCCCGCAGCGCAGTAGGTACGCGGTGAACCGCAGCCCAAGCGCTACGTGGCCAGCCGGGATCGGAAAACGCGAGGGAAACGCAGAGGCGAGCTCCCGCCCCAGCAGCGAGAGAAAGAGGAGACTGACTCCGCGATGATCCCTGAGCAAGTTCAAGTACCCCCGCCCTTCGCCCCTCCGCAGAGGCTGACTGGCCGCGCCTAGGGTTCCTGGCTCCGGACGCGCACGGGTTGCGGGGGAGCATGAGAGACACCTCCACACCTTCACACACCCACCCCCGAAGTTGCGGCAATGTTGAGGGGAGAGTGGCGCAAAGCTGCCACAGGGGAGAAGAGGGAGGCGGACGGTACTCACACGGGTTGGCCAGCCTGAAGCAGGTCTGTGACCGGGGTCATCGATGGCGGCCGGGCTCAGGCCACCGAGCCTCAGTGCGCCCAAGGCACCTGCCGCAGCGCGGCGCGTGGATTAGAGGCTGCCGGCGGCGAGGAAGGGGCGCGGGTCGGTCTCGCGCTAAAGCTGGGCTGCAGCACCGCGGGGGCTCGGCTGCCAGAACTGCAGCCGCAGCGGGAGCCCGGGAACCGACAGGAGGCGGGAGCGCGGCGGCGGCGTCGGCAGCAGCGGCTGCGAGGGAGGCGCCCGCGCCGCAGGCAGCTAGGGCCAGCCTGGCCGCAGCCGCGGCCGACACCTGCTGGCCAGGCCAACAGCCAATCAGAGGCGCCCGGAGCGGGGGAGCGTGCGGAGGCGGGGCGGGGGCGCGTGCAGGGCACCCGGCGGGAGGGGCGGCCCGCGATCGCGCCTGCGCCGGGGCCAGGGGTGCCCGCCGGGCCGGTTCCTCCAGAGCACCTCGGGCGCGCAGGCGGCACGCGCCGGGATGGGCGGGGCGCACCGGGAGGAGGCGGGGCAGGGCTGCGCGCGCCCGGGGCGGGGACCCGCGCCCCTCCCGGGGCTCTTCCCTGCGGCGCAGTGCAGTATTGGGGCCGCGGTTCGGGAGCCCCCAGGTGCAACTCCAGGTCCTTCCCCGATTCTAAGTCAGGCTTTTCCTTTCCCCTGCCTCTGAGTCCTGGACCCTCAGTGACCGTAGAGTTATGGGTCACCAGAATCCGGGGCCTGCCTGATTCTAAGACGTGGTGTGGCGCTCCTCCAAAGACAGCTCTTCCCCACTTCACAGTCCCTGGGTAATTAAAGTCGCCGTCGTGACCCCTATGTAGATTGTTTTAATTCTGCCATAAATTTACTACGCTAGCGACGCTCATTCATTCAACACACATCAAAGGGATTCGCACTCAGGGAGCTGTCCAGGCTAAGACGCGCCCAAGTCTCCCAGACCCCCCACAGCTGCTGAACCGCCGGGTTAGCGAGCCCGCTCTGTCAGAAAGACGCCCAAAGACTGCTGCAAGTGAGGAACGCTTTCGGGCTCGTGCCAGGAGTTCCCGGTCCTGGAAGAAGAGCTGAGAGTTGAAAGGTTCCACTCCAGGCCAGGACTTCATTGCGCGTTTGCATCCATCAAGCCAGGAATCTTCCTTAGACCGACTGCCTCAGCCCCAACAACTCGGCTGTGAAAACACATTGTCAATTTTAGCTGCAGGGTGGAAGTCGCTCCATGAAAATAAAGCATTTGAAGCTTTTGTGGAGTTACACTGGCGATTTCTAAATCCCTGGAAATCCTCTCAAGCCGGTGGGTTGAGGCTGTTCTCTCCGTGTAAATTTGGGCAATAGAAATAAATGGCTTGTTTGCTGATCAGTCCACAGCGGGGGGGGGGAGGGGAAAAAAAAACCTTTCAGAAAGGAACTCGGAAGGTAAAGGGGTTAATTTCTTTAAAGATTCTATTCCCTCCCTTAAAGGGATTTTAATGTCTACAAACTGGTAAAGTGGAAGGAAGTTCTTTTGTTTCTCTTTTGTTCACATAACATTTAAATTTTATTTAGCTATGCTTGATTAGCATTCACGTGACACAAAATTCTAAAACTACAAATGGAACACAGTTAACAAGACTCCCTCCCACCCTTGTCTCTCAATTCCGCTTCCTGGTGGCAACCAGTGTGTACCCTCCTCAGGAAATCGACATACATACAAACATATTTGTCTAATGCTCTTATTTTTATTTTTGTTGTACGAACTTGCACATTGTTTTACATTTTGATCTTTTCCCTTAACAAGATATTATCATGGAGTCATTCCATATCATTACCAAAAACTTTTTCTTGTTATTTTACAAGTGTATGATATCCATTGAATAGGATATGCCAAAATTTATGTAAGGGCCCCCAATTATAGGCATTTAAATGGTCTCCAATCTATCACTGTTAATAACAATTATGCAGTGAATAACTTTGTTCTTATGTAACTGTGTATGTGTGGGAGTACATATGAAGAATAAATATGTACAACTGGATCGTGGGGTCAAAGATGATGTGCATTTATAATTTGGATAATGTCAAATGCCCTTCATAGAGATATAAACTCATGATCTCACACAAGATATGTGATTGCATATTTCACACACCCAGTCCTCCGATGGTTCTGAGCCTGTTAGCTCTCATATCCTTTCCCAGACCTTCTGACTCTGCTTCATGGGGGGCTTCATTTCCCAGACTCCCCTATCAACTGGCCGATGGGACTCAACAGTAGGAGGATAGGAGGGAGAAAAGGAGAAGCCAGGGTATTTCCCATTCTTCCCTTTCAGCCTGGATGGTGGGAATAGAAAGGTGTCTAGGGCAGCAGCTACTCCTCCCGGGTGGTCCCAAGTCCAGTAGGACAGGCTCAGTATGGGCTCAGCTCCCTGGGTTCTGGCAACACCTCCCCCTCTTGTCCCTTTGGCCTGGAGGTAACAGGATGTCCTACCGTTGCTAATCTCCAGTAGTTTCACTGTTTCCTGGGAGTCTTTCAGCCTCTCACATCCTCTGTGTAACCAACTCTATGTTTTAAATTCCCCCCATTTTAAATATTCGAAGTGGTTTCTGTTTTTCTAGTTGTACCTGACTGATACTTTTCTGATACACTGACATATCCCTTCACACAGTATGTTACCCAACTTGCAGATCTTTGCCAATTATATAAAACGGTCTCGGTAGCTTGACTTGCATTTATCTTATTAAAAGTGAGGTAGAACATTTTTATATGTTTATGAGACACTTGTATTTCCTTTTAAACTCTATGTTCATATCCTTTGCCCATTTTTTGGTTTATTTTTGTCAGACCAATAGATTCTTTGATTGTGAAACCAAGTCCTGCCAGTGAAACGCTTCATAAAAACATTTGTTTGAAACTAGGTTTTCGACATGATCTTACCTCAGGGAGCAGTGTCCAATAAAAAACAGTACTGTGAGCCTGTTGATTGCTATGGAGGGGAGAAAAAAATAATAGGATAAGAATGTTCAGGAGTTGATAATCCATCTGGACAGTCAAAATAAACTTGTGTTAAATGATGTTCATTGTTCTGAATTGTTGCAATCAATAAGTGCAAATTATAATAACAAGTCGATTGGCCTTTCCCCTCGACAATGTATCATGTAATCATTCCCTATCATTACAAGGAGTTTCCCCTTCTTCCTTCCTCCCTCCCTTCCCTCTCTCCCTCCCTCCCCCCTCCCTCCCTCCTTCTCTTCTTCCACCTTCCTCTCTTCCTTCCTTTCTCCTTCCCTCCTTCCCGCCCTCCTTCCTTCCTTCTTTTCTTCCAGCTATATGATATTCTACTGAATAGGATTTATTATAACTTATTTAAGAGGTCTCAAGAACTCTTAGTTATAAGTGGCAGAAACCCAACTCTAAAAGGCTTAGACATGAAAAGAAATACGTAGGCCCTACGTATTTCTTTTCATGTCTAAGCCTTTTAGAATTGGGTTTCTGCCACTTAAATGCAAAGTCCAGATGTAGGTCTAATGTTAGGTACCTTTAGATTCAGGGATTCAGGTGATGTCAGTAGAAGTAGAACTAGTCTCAGCCTCTCTCTAGTTTGTCTGCTGTCTCTCTTCCCTCTTTCTCCACTACTCCTCTCTGCTTTCCCCCTTGGGTTTTATTATTAATCTGACTTATTTAATGTAGTGGCATCTGACAGCTCCAGAATTATCTTCTACTCAGTGGCCAGCACCTAAGAATGAGGCAAGTCTTCCCTTCCACAGTGCACATTAAGTTGCCCAGGAAAACTTAGTTGTCTTGCTCCAACATTAAGTCCAGCCCTTGAGAAGTCTAAAGACTGGAGTGCTATGTTTGTGAGTAGCGAAGACAGTAAGATGGGCACAGTGGTTGGAGTAAATCAGCTGAAAAGTTTACCACAGCTCACATACTTTCCTACACATGCCTCCCGAGTGGTACATAGTAAGCCACATATAAATGCTGGAATTCATTTATGTCCAGATCCAGTGAAGATTTCAGCTTTTTCAGCTGGATGCCAGGCCAACAGGATACATGTTTGAATGCAGAATGTCAAAGGGTTACTTTCCACATGGGTCCCACAGGGGCTGCATCATGACATGATTGGGTGCTGGGTTCAAAGTTTATTTGGCATTATGCAGATGTTTGCAAAGCTGACTGAATTAGTCAATCCACTTCTTTACAAACTCTCAGAATCAAAGTCCTAACATCTTACCTGAGTTATAAACACTTTAAAAGAAAGACAAATAAATACAGAATAGTTAAGTGATTTGAGCAAGGTCACAAATAAGGCAGGAAGAAAGTACAGATGGAAGCCCAGAGACGGAGGAACGAAAACGAGCCCGTTTCCTACTGGTAGGTAGACCTTTGGGTTAGAAACAGGCCCACCTTTCCTTCTTCACTAGCGCTAATACTGACTGCTTTTTAATGTTCCCCGTGAAAGGTTTGGCATCTGAAGATGATTTTGGATAACAGTGTGCCTGACACAAAATGACCTAAAACGCTATGTTCTCAATTCCCCCATCCTGAGCAGTCATCCAGCAAAATGTCGTTGAATCCAGCCATAGCATCACCTCATGACTCACAGGCAGCGCTTGTTTTTCCATTTTCTGCAAGATCTTGACCACCGTAAGAGTTTTAATGGATTCTTCCTTTATCAATAAGAGCTCTTTGACATTTGTGTGCACAAGGAACTGTACCACGTCTTCTTTTAAAATGCGAATCAGACAGTTCATTTCTTAGCCAGAAGATTGATGAGTTTATACTAGCAAGAAAAGGACATGTCTCAGGAGGATTCTGGGTAGAATTAAAAGAGCATTAATCACAAGACTGAGGTGCCAGTCTGAACTCACCACTTCCTGGCTTCATGACCTTGGGCAAGTTGCTTAACTTGGCTGAATCCAAGATTTTTTCACATATAAAATATATTGTAATCCTCTCCACCACCCTGTAAGATTGTTATTAATTGATACAATGTATGTGGAATCATTTTGTACATGAGATTTATTATATGTTACTTATTTATAAACTATCATTTTCATCCTGGAAAATGAGTTTATAAATGAACATTCTACACTATTTTGTGACATGTCTGGCATATAAGTGGTGAAATAAAACTTTCACTCACTACTTCCTTATCAGCCAAAAATGTATCTCGACCTCTTCCATGTCACTTAGCACTTGCTGTGTAGTATTAGTTATTTGCATAGATCTCCAATCTCCCCTACTAGATTCTAAGTACCTTGAAGATAAAGCTGTGTCACATCTGTGATCTCTACAGGGTGCCTGGAACAATATCTTAATAAACTGTTGATATTCAATAATTATTTGTTGACTAAAAAGTAAGTGAAAAGAAAAATTTATAAGCTGGACCTCATCATAATTTAAAATGTTTGTTTTGTGAAAGACCCAATTAAGAAGACAAAAAGACAAATTACATTCTGGAAGAAAATATTTTCATATCATGTAACTGACAAAGGACTTGTATTTCGAATACACAAAGAACTCATTTTTTAACTTTTAAGCTCAGGGGTACATGTTTGTTATATTGATAAACTTGTGTCATGGGGGTTTGTTATACAGATTACTTCATCACCCATTAAACCTAGTACCTATTAGTTATTTTTCCTGATCCTTTTCTTCCTCCCCTCTCTACCCTCCAATAGGCCCCAGTGTGTGTGGTCCCCCTCTATGTGTCCATGTCTTCCCAT
Organism: Rhinopithecus roxellana; assembly: GCF_007565055.1. Taxonomy (NCBI): domain Eukaryota; kingdom Metazoa; phylum Chordata; class Mammalia; order Primates; family Cercopithecidae; genus Rhinopithecus; species Rhinopithecus roxellana. The sequence goes on along the minus strand of NC_044549.1, from coordinate 193,331,413 downwards.
CATTTAGCTCCCACTTATAAGTGAGAACATGCAGTACTTGGTTTTCTGTTCCTACATTGGTTTGCTAAGGATAATGGCCTCCAGCTCCATCCATGTTTCTGCAAAAGACATAATCTCTTTTTTATGTCTGCGTAGTATTCCACAGTATATATATACCATCAATTCTCTATCCACTGATGGACATTTAGGTTGATTCCATGTTTTGGCTATTGTGAATAGTGTTGCAATGAACATGCGTGCATGTGTCTTTATGATAGAACAATTTATATCCCCTGGGGTATGCACCCAGTAATGGAAATTGCTGGGTTGAATAGTATTTCTGTTTTTAGTTCTTTCAGGAATCACTGCACTTTCACAATAGTTGAACTAATTTACACTCCCAACGCGTACAAGCATTCCACACAGGAAGTCTTAACGTTCAACAGGAAACAAATAAACCAATTAGAAAATGGGAGAAAAAGGAAGAGATACTCCACCCAATCAATCCAATTAGAAAATAGAGGAAAAAAATGAAGAGATATTTCAACAGATAGTATATACTTATTGCTGGGAAATAAGCACATGAAAAGATGTTCACTATCATTAGCCATTAGGTAAATGCAAACTAGAGCTATAATGAGATATCGATACCACCCACCTATCGAAATGTGTAAGAGAAATAGTGACAACACCAAATGTTGGCAAGGAAGCAGAGAAATTGTGTCATTTATACATTGCTGGTGGGAATGTAAAATGATTCAACCACTCCAGCAAATAGTTTGACCATTTCTTTTAAAACTAAGATCAGACTAACCATACAATCCAGCAATTGAACCCTTGGACATTTATCCTGGAGAAATGAAAATTTCCATTCATGCAGAAGTTTGTACAAGAATGTTCCTAGCAGCTTTATTCATAACAGAAAAACTAGAAACTATACAAAAGTAAATAGTTAAACAAACTGAGGAATCTCCATACTGTGGAATACTAGTCACATATAAGACAAACTATTGATAATACAACAACTTGGATGGATCTTAAGGGCATTTTGTTGTGTTTTCAAAAAGCAATCTAAGAAGCCTATATGCTATCTGGTTCCATTTGTGTAACAGTCTTGAAATAATGACCTTATGGAGATGGAGAGCAGACTAGTGGTTACCAGGTATTGGGGGTAGGGGTGGGTGGAACAGGAAGCAGGTATGGCTATAAAAGAGTAGACCGAGGGGTCCTGTGGTAACAGTACAGTTCCATCTCTTGATTGTGGTCGTAGTTACGTGAAGCCACATATGTGATAAAATTGTGTAGAACTATATACGTGCACATACTAATGGAAGCATATGTAACTGTTGGAATCTGCATAAGCTCTGTGGCTTTTACCAATGTTAATTTCCTTGTTTTGATATTATATTATGGTTATGCAAGATGTTAACATTAGAGGAGGTTGGGTAAAAGTTTGCATGGGAGCTTCCTGTACATTTTTGTGTAACTTCCTGTGAATCTTTAAGTATTTCATAATTTTAAAACGTTTTTAAAGGTGAATTAAAAATCAATATATTTCTCCACTTGCATTTGGAAGAGGTACATCCAGGACCATAATAATATGGTATATTGTACATCTTATAATACTGTATGCAAGTCTATAGTTTGAAACTTCTTTATAGTGAGCAAGGTTTTCAATTGATATTTGTGGAAGAAGGTAATTCCCACCCTGGCCTCAAATCAACTACACATGCAGAAAGCATGTCATGCACAAACATATCCAGGAATATTGTCACAACTATAATAAAGACTGGATATGCGATCTGTAAAATTTTTTGTCCTCAAGATACAGAAAAGTTCCAGAGTGCAGAGACACAGCAGGTCTGTGGTTTCTGATGTCCTCCTGGGCAGGCTGCCCTCCTGACTATCATATAAAGCCTAGATAAGATCTCTGAATATAGAATGGTCCTTTCTCTACCATCCTGCAAATATTAGGCAGATTTGGGCCTTATATAATCTCAACATGACATCCTGTCATGGCTTTTATACACACAAATCTATTTCTGTTTTTTAATGAGGCTAGATAATTAAGTCAGCACTGACTAAAACATTCCATTTTGTCATACAAGTACACCACTTTGTATTGTCCACACAAAAAGAAATGATTACTGATGTTTATATCAGATGTTTCTCTGAGCTCATGCATTTATATCACTGCCTGTTTTATGTTAGGTTCTTCAGGAACAGAGTCTGAGACAGGAATCTGGGGACATGTGAATTATTGAGTAGGTGCTCAAGGGAAAAAGGAAGGGAGGCAAGCATAAAGGGGAAGTGGTCTGAAAAGGGGTCCGTTTCAGCCTGAGCCCATGGGGAGCTTCAAAGGATGAATTATACCACACAGTTACCCCCTTCGAGGCAAGGGGGTGGCCTTTGTAATCCTGGTAAATCAGTCGTGATCTACCTGCTGCCCCTGGTTGGAGCGCATTCTCCCATGCAAGGTGGCTTCTGTTTAGCTGAAAGCAATTATCTGAAAGAGGTAGTCGTGAGCTATTAGGTGCCAACACTTACACCAACTGGGAAAGGGGCACAAGCCCAGGAAAGGGCATCTGGAATGGCACCAACAGTGCCAACTATACTTTCCTCCCTAAATCCTTGTCACATAATAAAAGGATAAAAGTAAGAGTAAATGAGGAGCAGCACTAGAAGTCAGGGAGGGATGTCATATATACTCTGAGAATTGGAACAGCTTAAGATATATCAGTTTGACCAAACAGCCAGTAAAAAATGAGCAAAGGATGTGACTAGTCCACACACAGAGGTAAAGCACAGGTAATCCACAAAGTTAGAAAAGATGCTCAACCTTGCCAGTAATGCACAAAGTGAAAATTAAAACACATTTTGTTAATTACAATTTTAAAAGGAAAAAAAGATGGAAAATATTTACATTGGTAAAGATATGGGGAAATAAGTATTCTCAAATTCTATTGGTGGGAGATTTTTGGAGGTCAACTTAGTCTAAGACATACAAACTGTTTGAGCCATATATTGTATTTCTAGAACTCTGTGCTACCAAAATACTAGCACAAGGTACAAAAAGGTTTGTGCATGACCTTTTCTACATAAATTATAATACTGAAAAATGCAAACACTTTCAAATCTGAATTGGCAACAGCTTAAAATAAGGAATTCCATACAGTTATTAGAAAGGTGAATCTATACATACTAATATGTGGAAAGTTGACCACAGTCTAAAGTAAGTTGGCCAGGTTCGAGGTGGGAGTTGAGAGATTAATTATAAAATAGCATATACGATAGTACTTATATGTATAAAAACTACTTGTTCCCTTACAAAACAAAGTATTTTGCTTTGTTACATGTATATGCCTATATCTACATATATATCTATGTGGAACAAAACAAAACACTTAGCAAGGCATGGCATTCTTTCTTTTCTTAAGAAAATAGTGTCTATAAACAGTGTAAACAGACAACCTACAGAATGTAGAAAATATTTGCAAACTGCACAACTGACAAAGGTTTAATATCCAGAATCTATAGGGGAACTTAAGAAAATTGACAAACAGAAAGGATATAACCCAATTAAAAAGTGGGCGAAGTACATGAACAGACACTTTTCAAAAGAAGACACACACATGACCAACAAACATGTAAAGAATGCTCAGGCTGAGCGTGGTGACTTATGCCTGTAATCCCAGCACTTTGGGAGGCTGAGGCAGGCAGATCACTTGAGGTCAAAAGTTCAAGACCAGCCTGGCCAACATGGTGAAGCCCCATCTCTCAAAAAATACAAAAAGTAGCCGGGCATTGTGGTAAGTGCCCGTAATCCCACTACTTGGGCAGCTGAGAAAAGGGAATTGCTTGAACCTGGGAGGTGGAGGTTGCAGTGAGCCGAGATTGCACCACTGCACTCCAGCCTGGGCGACAGAGCAAGACTCCATCTCAAAAAAAAAAAAAAAAAAAAATGCTCAATATCACTAATCATTAGAGAAATGCAAATCAAAACTGCAATGAGATACCATCTCATACCAGTGAGAACGCCTATTATTAAAAAGTCAACAAACAACAGATGCTGATGAGGTTGCAGAGAAAGGGGAATGTTTATACACTGATGGCAGGAATGTAAATTAGTTCAGCCAGTGAAAAGCAGTGTGGTGATTTCTCAAAGAACTTAAAACGGAAATATCATTTGACTCAGGGATCCTACTATTGGGTATATACCCAAACAAATATAAATTATTCTACCATAAAGACACATGCACACATATGTTCATTGCAGCACTAGTCACTATAGCAAGGTCATGGAATCAACCTAAATGCCCATTAACAGTAGAAAGATAAAGAAAATGTAGTATATATGCACCATGGAATACTACACAGCCATGAAAGAATGAGATCATGTTATTTGCAGCAACATAGATGGAGCTGGAGGCCATCATCTTGAATGAACTAATGCAGGAACAGAAAACCAAATACCACATGTTCTCACTTATAAGTGGGAGTTAAACATTGAGAACACATGGGCATAAATAAGGGAACAACAGACACCTGGCATACTTGAGGGTGGGGAGAGTGGCAGGACACTGAGGATCAAAAGACTACCTATCAGGTAGTATGCTGATTACCTGGGTAATGAAACAATCTATACACCAACCCCACACGATATGCAATTTAGCTATGTAACAAACCTGCACATGCACCCCTGAACCTAAAATAAAAGTAAAAAAAAAAAAAGAAAGAAAGAAAATGGTGTCTCTCAGGAGGAACAGAGAAAGAAAGCTATGCCTAAGCAGATTAGATTTTTCTCTGAGAGCTGTGAGGAGACTTCTTTACTTGTTATTCTAGGTCAGATGCTGAGAAGCAGAGCCTGAGAGATTCATTTGCACAGGATTTATTGAGTAGATGCTCTCGGGAGAATGGGAATGATGGGAACAGGATGAGGCAGGGGAAGGATCTGAGTGAGCAAGAATGTGGTCTCACTGGAAACTAGCCCTGGATGATACCATGGAGTTATTTCTCTGGAGTATAAATTTCACCATAGAACTAATTGCATCTTGAAGCAAGTGGGACCAGCCCTTAGCATTCTTATGCCAGAGCGGGCTAGTAGCATTGTCTTCATTTGGAGTGGTCAGGATGAGATCCTCCTGAATGAAGTAGCTCCTGTTCCCCCAGAAGATAACTCTCCAAAGAAAGGGGCCACTGAGCATCATTAGCAACAAACACTCACAGCACCTGGGGTTGGGGGTGCCTACCTGATGAAGGGGATCTGGGCAGATACCTTAAGGGAACATTAGTTATATAAAAAGCAAGGTGAGTAGGCACTCACTATATTTGGCTCTTGAGTCTTGGGGTAAAAATGGCAAGAGGAATTCTTGTGAAACAAAACCTTTTTAATCAGATGGAGGCCATCTCTACCAGATTTGAAAGCTGGTCTCTAAAGAGGAGATGGTTCAACTTATATGAAGAGTGGGTGGATGCCCTAATCTTGTTCCCTGAAATTTAAAGTTATGAAGACCAGTTGGCGAAGAGCAGAATGACCCCACTTAGAGTTCCTACTAGCACTTCTCTATGAATGAGGGCCATCTTACCCTCTGGCTGGATGTATTAGAAGGTGGTGGGCTTATCTCAGGGGCATGCGGTTGGCAAGTGGAGGATGAGCTGAATTTCAGCCTCCATTTGTCCTCCTAGCCGGACACCTGTATGCAGCAAGTGACTACACAACTGGACAGAGTGACCCTGACCCAATAAAGGTCTAGTGCAGAGAAGGGCAAGGAGATCACTAAAATAAAGTTACTTTGAGAAATGAGGAGGCTAAGCTTATGAATAGGCTCCACTTGAGGACTGAGGTGTTTTCAATTGGAGTGGGAAGAAAGAGAGGGAGCCCAGAACCCGAGAGTGTGGCTGGAAGTCTCCAAGGAACAGTGCTTAAGCATGGGAATGTGATCAAACCGAGCTGCAACCTTGGCCCTCAACACAGGGATCGACTGTGATCCGGACCAGCAAGGGCTATCCAAACCACACAAGACCAGTCTTCAACAGTCCCACCATGAAGCAGCAGATGAATAGGAAACATAGTTCAATGCATTCTGCTTGCTGTGTGAAAAAACAAGATGCACACCATTGGACTAAGCTTCAAACAGTAAACTCTGAATTTTCTGCTCTTCAGCAGTAATTCATTTTAAAAATAAAAGATATGATCATATGTCTATCTTGAGATGATAAAGCAGATCATTCTGGATTAAATAGAAATAAAAATAGAAATGTTGAGGGAAAATGTTTTTTCTGGTAAGTATGGTAGTTTTAAGTTTTTTTTTAGAACAATTAATATTTTATTATACAACTATTCCTTCCCTGCTAAATAATGGCTTTTTAAAATCTTTGCTGCTTTCTTTAGTAAAGTTGATTCTATCTTGGAACGACAATGCAGAAATATAGTAGAATCTTGTTATTCACTGACTAGGGTATCCAATAAGGGTCCCTGATGCTGCTGAGAGATTCTGATAATAAAAATATTATTTTACAGAAGGAAACATGATTACTGACTTACAGAATCTTGATTTGTGACTCTCTCTTCTTACAATTTTTCTTATTGTAAATCAGGTTCTTACAACAAAGCCCAGGCTTGGTTAATAACCTCTATAACCAAATAAGATTACAATGCTTCTCTGAATCCTGAACTGGTTGAGATCTGTGGCAGCTGACTCACCTACAGCTGTGCTGAAGATTAATAAAATTAACAGGAATGCCCAGAAATTCAACCAGGGCCTTGCGTGTGAGTGTGCCTCTTTTTCATAACAATCCTCAAATGCCGCGAGAGAGTTTAATTGTCATGATCTTATTCACTGAGTATTAGCAGTAAGTTTGCTATAGAAGAGGCAAAGTCAGGCATTATCAAAGAAAAAAAGTCAGATGAACCTGCCCCCAACCCCCCCACTCCTGATCCTCCACTCCTTGCTCTGCATTTTCCTTATTCCATTGCACTTACCACACACTAAACTTTCTTACTCTGTTTACTATTTGTTGTGTGTCTTCCTCACTAGAATGTAAGTTGCATGAGGGCAGCGGTCTTTATGTTGCTCACTGATATCTCCAAGTGCCCTGGACAGAAGCTAGCACACAGGAAGTGCCCAACAAATACTTATTAAACAAATGAAGACACCAGAGAAAATGCTCATCCACAAACATTTACATTTCAAACACATTCAGAGACTTTCATGCACACCGAATATTCACTTTTTTTGTTTAATCAGATGAACTGAATTTGTATGTATTTTAAAATTTCTTTGAGAGGTAAAGAATTTCTATGGTGGTTGCAATGATACTCCAGCTCATTAGTGATATTTCTCCTCTTGGTAACCCCTCCTTTACCACTACGACCGCCACCATTAAGAGAGAGCCAACAGGATTATGACAGTACGAGAAAAAAAAAGTGGATCTTATCTGGAACATAGTAATCCAAGAGTAAGGAAGAAATGGATATAATGTGGAGGAAGCTTCTATTACACAGAAAGAAAAGAGAGAAGTAGTCTTTCATTCAGGAGAGCAATAGAATAATTTGGAAGGAATGTGAGGAGAAAAAGACATTATTTGCTTCTTCCAAGGATCCACTGACGCTGTCTTGTATCCTAGGGGATTTAAACAGGAAATGTGGAAGGCTAGTGAGAAAATGGAAACAACATAGCTTTTGAGGCAACCACTGAAAACAGAGTGGGTTAGTAGCATTGAGACCCTGAGAGACTGAATATACAAATGATAATGGTCAGACCACCTATAACAAAAGAAGTCTGACCCACAACTCCTGGAGCACTGAGCCCAGAATGGTCAATGACTACCAGCTACCCTATTTTTTGTTCCCCTCTTCCAATTCAGGACCAAACAGAGAATGCCAAATATGCTACACTAATCAATCACTTAGGATGCCCACCACCAGCTTCCCGTGCCAGCAACCTCCAGAGAAATCTGAAGATTTTTCTATCATCTATGTCGTAGGGTATGGTTAATTCTCATAATTTTATTTTCCTTATCATCTACTTTGCATATAAGTTTTACTTTCTCATGTCAGAAGCAGGGCGCAGTCACCCAAGACAGTTTCCAGTTCTATGCCACACCCAAATAGCTCAAGCCAATGGCCAGAGATAAGACCATAGAGGCATCTCTACCACCTAGCAGACTGGACTTCCACTTTCCTGCAGCTTCCTTTAAAGAGAACTTTCAGGCATTTAACTGCAAACTCAAAGTAACCCACACACCCTATTCCCTTATACATGCTAATAGTTGCTACATTCTCTCTTTCTCTCTCTCTCTCTCTCTCTCTCTCTCTCTCTCTCTCTCTCTCTCTCTCTCTCTCTCTCTCCCTCTCTTTGCGTGACTCTTCATACCTGCCTTGTGTGACCCCAGGTACAGAGAGAGGACTACCCTCCCAACTCATTGTACCCACCCTGCCCAGGATCTGTAAGTAAAAAAAAAAAATCTTTGAACTTGTTTCCTGTTGTGGCGGTGTATGGAATTTGTTACCTTCCATCTGAAGAACTAGGGGCTGTCCTACTTAGAGTTTTTCCGGAATGCCAAAGATCACAAGGTTCGGTTCCCAATGCCAGAGCAATGGACAGGTGGGCATAAACTGGGTCAGACAGGAGCCACAAGGGCGTTTGCCAGCATTAACAAGTTCCCCGTGTGAGGGACCTCTGGTCACAAGTTGGATAACTAGGCATTAGGGCATCCTGTGAAAAGCCCACTGTAAACATCCAGCTCCCCTTCATTTCCCATTAGGACAGGGCTGCTAGACACTCTGATACTGGACCAACAATTGAGCTGGGAACTTTCAAAACACAGTGATGAAAAAGAATGGCCTGATTCCACCAAGGATGCCAGATAAATGGGAACTAATAATAAAATCCAGTCACCAAACTGAGAATAAATAGCTGAGGAATTCAGCAACACAGAGGATGGAGTTCTTTTTTTATCCCTTTTTACTCTCTTTGGTGCTTCTGCTTTATGTAGGGTTGCCTAAAAGTGTTGTTTGTCATATAAAGGAGAATCACAAGGTAGAACACTGGCATAGACCCTACAAGCCTATTGTTAGAGCCAGTTTCACAGACCAGCGAGTTTGTAGTTCTCACCAAACCAGCCCCCATGTGGACATATTTTGCCAAGTCACCAATAAAACTGGATGAGGTTCTCCTTCCATCATTTTTCTTGTTGTTGTTCTGAGAGCCTAGCTTTGATCCAGAGAGAATGTTCTCTTTGGTGCATGTTCTCTTTGATTTTCTGCGTGTGTAGAAGTGCTGACCATCAGGTCTGTGTTCAGAGGCAGCCAAGCAACAGGTGGGAGTCTCAGGGACAAAGTACATAAGCATCGCTTTCAACGGACTGTTGCCTGCTCTTGTGAGTCATCTAAGTCTAAATCCTCTCTTCCTTCAGAAGATACTCTTGCTGTGTATAATGCTTTTATTTCTTTCTCTAAGTGGTATAACTTCACCAATGATAATTTGGACCTTGAATGGCCACTCTCAGGGACATTTGACTTGAACAAAATTGTTTGAGAAATGCCTTAGAAAAGAAAGAGAATAGTATTTATCAGGCTCAGTGGATAACACTTTTTGATTGGTATGTAGAGGCTTCTAAATGAAATTCTGATTTAAAAATTGTTTTACTAAAGCATTCTTTGGCCAAAAGTAATAAACAACATTACAAATGTAAGCAATAAAAAAACTATCAATAGACTCATTTCCCTGGTAAATCCTCTCCCTCCTTGTCCTCCAGTTGCCTCCCTATATCTAGCTCTCCCTCTTCCTTCTTATCTTTCTGATCTCTCTCCTTTCACCCTTATTTCAACTTTCCCTTCTTCTTCCCCCTTTCAAGAACCCAAAATGCAATTTGCCTCTAAAGATCCATCCCCTCCCTGAGCCAGGTGTGTAAGCGATGGCATAATTTAAACCTCAGATACAAACTGAACTAAGAGCTATATTTCAGGATTTCCTTAAGCACAGACAAGGACAAGGATTATTCATAGAAGGATTTAGACTTCCTTTGGGTGCATATGTGTCAGAGTTGAACGGCTGAACTATATCAATTTGTGTATTTGTTGGTCAAACCCTCAGCTAGATACTAAATCCTGAATGACAATAGCTAATTGAATTGACCAAGAAAGGGATCTACAGAATCCCTCTTTCCACAATAAATGTGTGGGTCAAAAAAGGCCCTAAAACCAGAGCAGTCTCCCAAATGCCATACCTAAAACATTTCTCAATAAAAACAGATTGAACCATAATTCCATCATATAAACACAAAAAAAGATAAAACTATAGAAGTTTATGGCCATACGGCCTACTTCCCAAGAGATACATTTATCCCCCTCTGATATGGTAACTGGAAGACCCTGAATTTAGACTTGGGATTTGCTTACTTGGTCTAGGTTGGGCAATTTGGATTTCTGGTTTCAAAGTGTCTTATAGCGACTCCTAATTGTTCTTGTTTTTATCACAGTGAACATGATACTAATCTGTTGTAGTCTATCCAGATTCTAAAATGCTACTCTGTAGCTGCTCTCTCATCAAGATGATTGCCATGATGATACAACAACAAGATGCCCACAAAGATCTTGCAATACAGTTGACCATGGAGACAACTGAATAATCTCTGAGCAGTGAACATCTGAATCTCTAGCCTTTTCTGAATTTTTCAGGTTCTTACAAGTGAAAGAATAATCAGGAGGGAAATCAAGACACTGAGTTTACAAACAGACAATGGCCAGATCATATATGATGATAGAACTCTCACCCACAACCTCTGCAGGAACTATCCAAGTAACCAAACCACAACTTCTGCAGCAATCTGCCTGGAACAACTTGCACTTGATTAATGACTGCCAACTTCTCTACTTTTTGCCCCTGTTTTCAACTAAGAACTAATTATGGAAAGCCATATATGATTCCCAAACCAATCTCATTGGATGTCCCACTTCTAGTTAGCCTACCTACAGTTTCCCCATGCCAATCAGGGTAATCTGAAGTCTTCCCTTTTTTCCACCATAAAGCTTTCCTACCCCTCTACCTGTCTTGCCGTGTTTGCCAAATGCAAGTGCTAGTGGCTGACTCCCTAGCTGTCACAAGCTCTGAGTAGCCTCTTCTCAATCTCATTTAGGTGGTCTTCATTTAATTCCACATCCTACTTGGAACTTTGGAAGGAGGGAGCCTTACTTAGTTTCCATGTGGCAACATGGAGAAACTGCCACCAAGTAAGAATAAAATTGTGGCAGATATATAGTGAGAAAGAATAGGTGATGGTACCCTGATACTCCCTTTTCTTTTACACACCAGAGAAGGAACCCATAAATCCCCTATAGTCCCTGTGAAAGAATGTGGAAGGGACTGAGAATTGAGAGCCAGCAAACTTACAGGGACCACTGTTGGGAGGGACTAGGCAATATTTCCATAGGGGATGTGAAGTGGTTTCTCTGGGCCAGGATGTGGAATTTGGCTGACACTCAGAGGCTTTGCCAAAATATTAATAGCTAAAGTGGCCTTAGGTCATCAGAAGAGTCTCCAAGTCCTCACCATACCAAGAACACTGTATGAATTAGGTTTTGCTTTGTAACAGGCCAAATTTAGCAATGCTTCCTCTAATAAATATGTCCAAACAAAGTTACAAATCATTTTCTTATGTTTTCAGAGGACACCTGAAGTAAGGCTTGGATGTTAAAAATAATCACTGAAGGCTTGGGGGAATGGAAATAATATAGAGAGTGTTATTATTTGAGACTAGTGTTTCCAAACTTTGTTCCATGGAACAATAACTTGGGGAGCTATTAGAAGATACTCCATGAGAGAGGTGTTTTGTGGTTGAAAGAAGTTGAGAAACACTATGTACCATATTCACTCCATAGAGACTAAAATGTGTGTAAGCATAATGAAGTCTCTGAGAAGTCCTGCGACAGACTTGTCTAACTTTATCTAACTCAGTCATTCTTAATCTTATGAAAGCAAAGTCCTCTTCATTTTAGTGCACAACCCATATTTTATAGACAATCATACCCTGAAATATCAGTTAGTTCATTTAAATTGTATTCTACCCCTTATGAAAGGGAACTTATAAGGCAAAGAGCTTGCTGGAGTCTCTCCATTTTTGCTTCTATATGTTAGATACTGTCCCAAAAGCCCAAGGTGAGTTTCTCCATGAATAGACAAAGAGAAGAAGGTCAAAGCCCTCTCCTGCTTACCTGGGCTCTGCATTCCCAGTTCTGCTTACCTCTCTGAAGAGCTGTTTCTTTTTAGATGAAGCAATACCTAAAATGTCCTTCCTCACAAGATAGGAGAGAGGGAATAGTTTTTGTGAGTGGGAACTCTGGAGTCTGACTCCACTGCATTTCCATTTACATTCTCTGTGTCCCAATTTCTTTATCTGTAAAACAGATAACCAGTCTTTACTATCCCATATGGTATTGTGAGTATTACGTGAGTTAAAGCATGAGAAATACTTAGAACGGGGTCCAGCATATAGGGTGTACTCTATAGATGTCAGTAATTATTTTCTTTAGCTTAGATCTGACAGCCCTCAAAAGAATACCCCCATCAGACTGAAAAGTGGATACCAAAATTTATACAAGAAAAATACATAGTGGGGATTTAGGGAATTTTTTTTCTGGTAGGAAAATATTTTGTTAGCATGACTTTCTCTGCGGTGGTACAAAAGCCTCTTAATACATTTTGCATGTTTATATTTTATTAATATAATTTCAGAAGCAACACATTCTAATGCTGGGAGGCTGGAAAATATAAGGAAGCACGAGAGAGAAAAATGCACTCAAAATTGTCTGTCTTTGGAGACTCAACTGGTAATATTTTGTGATATATGTGTGTATACACACACATACACATTAGGAAAATAATGACATAATACATCTCTAGAAATACTTTCTACCTAGCAAAATAGTATGTACACTTTCCCATGTCAGTTAATATTCCTTAGAAATATAATTTTATCAGCTGCAGATTATTCCTGTATCTGTATGCGGATGTATCATAATTCATTTTTTTGATTCCTGAGTGTTTACTCACTGGGATTGTTCAATTAATCACCAATCACAAAACCAGCATTTTTACAGAAGGTATATACACAATCTTGGTCTGCTGGACAGTTACTCACTAGCTCTTTTCACTGGATTGCCCACTCATACACAATGCCTACATCTTAGTCTTCATTATTTTTGAGGATAAGTTAATTCAAGTCACGCACATCCACAAGTCAGACAAGTCAGCCTGAGGAAATCAAAAGGCTAGGAGACAGAGTTGATTAAATAATGTTAAAGGAAATAGTATACTTTGTCCATTGTCTGCCAATTTTCTCTGTATTTATTATTCAAGCATTTAATAAGATCTCTTTCTTCATTTTTGTGCTTGATGCCCTTCTACTTTCCACAAAACAGAAATATTTACTATAATGTGTATCGTTCCATATTATGTAACAGCATAAAATTGACCAGCACATCCGTATTAGTTCCTTCTCACGCTGCTATGAAGAAACACCTGAGACTGGGTAACTTATGAAGAAAAGAGGTTTAATTGACTCACAGTTCCACATGACTGGAGAGGCCTCAGGGAACTTACAATTATGACAGAAGGTACCTCATCACAGGGCGGCAGGAGAGAGAATGAGTGCCAAGCAAAGGGGGATGCCCCTTGTAAAACCATCAGATTTCACCAGACCTCACTCACTATCATGAGAACGGCATGGGGGGACTGCCCCCATGATCTAATCACCTCCCATGAGGTCCCTCCCACAACACGTGGGGATTGCAATTCAGATTACAATTCAAGGTGAGATGTGGGTGGGGGACACAGATCCAGACCATATTAACATCCTTCCTTCATTTCAGGATGAAAGAAGATCTGGTATGCATCAAGGGTAAAATATTGTAGGAAAAAAGTTACCTAGACATCTCAACACCAAAGTATCGAAAATGCCAAATTTATTTTTAATAGACTTTTTTTTCTAATAATCTTTCATATTTCAAATCATGCAAATAGAATAATCAATGGATGACTGGCCCTGGTATCTATGGTGATGACAACATCTACAGAGCAATGAATGACCAACCAATTAAAAACATTGCCCAAGCTGAATTCTCACATCAGAGGCAGTGAGATGCAGAGCATACTATGTTGGACAGTCATTATTTTTTCACCTGTTGGAATCATTACTTTCTCATAATATACCCCATCGCTCCAGCTCCTGGGAAGGACCCAGGTACAGCCATCACAGCATCCCACCCCCAGGTTAGAGTGACTGCTTCAGTCACAGTAAAGTGACTACTTTCAAGAGGTAACTTGGGAAATTAGGTTTTTGATTTAGTTCAGGAATATTCACTGAACCATTGAGAAAGAGTAGCTACTGGTAAAATATTCTATTTGTATCAAATAGAATAAAAGTTGAATCTGCTTACAGTAATCTTGCCTGAGAACAAAGGTAAATGATGTGTAAGAAATCTCTGCAAATTATTCAGTTCATGATTTTGCAAGATGCCAGTATGAGCAGGGCACATCTGAATGGTTTTCCTGATCTTGACTGGACTCACTTCATACATCTGTGGATAGCCCCCTAGATTAGCTGGGCCTGGCTGACCTAGGATGGCTTGTCTGACTTCCATGGAGTCTCTTCTTATCCAGCAGACAAGTCCAGGCTTATTCACACAGCAGAAGCATGGTTCCAAAAAAGTGAGTGGAAGCATGCAAGGCCTCTTGAGGCCCAGGCTCAGAACTGTCATGGTGTCAGTTTCTCCACATTCTGTTAGTTGAAACAATTCACAAAGCCAGCCCCAATTTAAAGGGGTAGGGAAATAGACCCCATCTCCATATGGGAGGAGCTGCAAAGTCACATTGCATGGAGGTCTAGATATAGGAAAGTAAATAATTTTGGTCAATTTTTAATAAATAATCCACAATACTCCATTTTCTGGCTACAATTATTCATGTCCCTCCTACATGCAAAATACACTTACCTCTTCTTGAGACCCCCTTTTATCTGGATCAGAGTCCAGGATTTTTGGACCTACATTCTGCCATATGCGGTTCCCCACAATTAGAGACCTATGAACTAAGAAAACAAGTTATATACCCTCAATGTACCCAATAAACAAGTGTGAGACTAGGAAAGGATAGCCACAAGAGACTTTCCCATTCAAAATACTCCGTCAATGGAAATTCATGCTGTGAAAAAACCTTGCACATTTTACAGAGCACAGGAATTCATCGCAGAGCAGGAGATGCTGCAGAAGTGCAGGCTGAACAGAAAAGTTGCAGCAGGAGGCTGTGGATAGCACTAAGGCATTTTTAAAGCAGTTCTCATGTTTCTGGTTTCTGCAGATGTTGACATAACAAATTCTGATTCTAAGCTACTTGGCCAGATTCCTTTCTACATATCAACAAGGATTTTCTGGTAAATAAAACATTCATGCATTTTTTTATTAGCACTTGATGCTTTTTTTTTTTAAAGTTGTTGCCATTTTAAAGTGATAAGTATATACCCCAAATCCTGAAATTCTGTATAAGATTTGATGAGTGAAATGTTTGCTTTGTGTTTTATCATTAAACCTTTAGAGTTTTCCATAATACATTTTTCTTTTTTTTTTTTAAATTATACTTTAAGTTCTACTGTTTTCTGCTAAGTCTGGATGGCTTTGGTCAATGTAAGCTGATAGCTACTTAATATATCCCTTGATCAAGTCCTAGGGCATATTTTTATTAAATAGAGGTTTTCTAAGCATAGGTAGCTTTTAAAAACTTGTAAAACTTATTGTTGAAGGATAATATACAGATAAAAAGTATACATATCATTTGTGTACAGCTTGATAAATTTTATAATTGAACACACATATAATAAACACATAGATCAAGAAACAGAATATTACCAGATCCTAGAAGCTTCCTTGTGCCCACTTTCCACCATTAGTCGTCTAGGGTAGGGTTTCTCAACCCCAGCACCACTGACCTTTTGTACTGGACAATTATTTGCTATGGAGGGCTGTCCTGTGCATTGTTGGATGTTTAACAGCATTCCCGGCCTCTACCCACTAGCTGCCAGTAGCAGCCCTATCAATGGTACACCAAAAATCTCTCCCCAGATAAAGAAATAAGCCCAATATTTCCTGGAAACAAAGTCATCCCCAGCTGAGGACCACTGCCTATAGGGTAACCACTCTTATGATTTCTAATAGCACAGATCAATTTAGCCTGTTTATATATTTTATGCACATGAACTTATACAATATACTCTTTTGCATATGGCTTTATTCTCTTAAGATTTCATTTGTGAGATTCATTCATTATTTTGTGTGTGGTCATAGACTGATCATTCTTGTGGCTGTATGGTACTCCATTGCATGACCATACTACAATTTATTCACTCATCTATTGAAGGCCATTTTGGCAATTGCCAGTTTTTGACTAATATATAGTCTTAAAACGCATTTATTTCTCATCATACCTTATATCCCAAACTACATACCATACCTTACTTCTAAACAAACATTTTTTTTAGTCAAGGCATCTAAACTTTGGGAGTTTTGTTAATCTGAAACAAATCACATGTTAGACATTATATGTAAACTATTTTTATGGTAATTTCATCAGAAACCCACAATGAGTCCACTGATCCTGAGCATGAAGTTGGGAGGGGGAAGAAAAGAGGAATCCATGTTCAATGAAACCAATATTTATTGAACACTCATGATTTCTAGGCACTTTGTGGCTCTGGAAATGTAAAAATAAACAAGACAAGTTCTGTACCTTGAAGAAGTTTCTAGTTCCCTTCTTGTAATGGCTTGCCAAACTTTCTCTTCTTGGCTGATAAAATCTTTAGAAGGCTGCCTCTGATAAGAAGATCCAAGCAGATCTTCTACCCCAGAGGGAGTGTGAGATGAGCAGCTAGAGCTGCACCTGCTCTAAGTATTTGTCAAGAAAGATAAAAGTGGTAGTCCTAGACTTATAGCCCATCTCATGAAGGTAAGGAAAAACGGAAGAATTTAGAGCAGAAACTTTGGCTAGGATAGGCAGATACAAACTTCAGGAAGAAATATCCCCTGTCCTCAAGAGCGTAATCACAGTAGAGACTGGATGCGGCATGAGAGGAAAGGTAACAGACACAGCCCACAGGAAACCAGCTAACAGAGAGGACTAAAATGCTTAGTGATGTGCCAGAGATCTTTATAGCTAAGTCTAAAAACTTCATTTACATCCATAACACACATCCTACTAGACAAAGGAGAATGTGAGCCTAGAGAAATGATGACTCCACTGGGCTTCTGTTTTTTAAAAAATATAGGTCCTCAATAGGTATCAAGCATATTGGGTAGCTGTCTTTTTAGAAGAAGAGTTTTATTACCAGTATTTTGTGAAGCATCTTTGTCTCTTATCTTTGCTACTCAAATATTTCATTAACTGCAACTTTAGTACAACAGAAAATAAAGGCCAATGCCTTCCTATTCATCATTCTAAAGCTTTTGAGGCTTTCACTTCTTTTCCTCAATTCATATTTGTTCGTTATTACTACATACTATCTAAATTCAGTACTATTTAACTGAATAAACCAAATGATCATGTTGTGAGTTCTTTTTAATTAACCTTTTGATTAAAGTTGCCTTTTCATTAGCAACTTATAAATATAAAACATAATCAGGAATTGCAATTCTATATGAGAAGGTTCCTAAATTTTCTCTTAAGTGAAGCAGTAGGAATTAGAGGAATATTTTAATTTTCTATTACCATGTACATATTCATTATTTAACAGATTATTACATAAAACCTTAGTTCTAAGGAAATTTTAGATAATATTTGAAAAAAATGATGTTTCAACTACTTTACTAGGCAATCCTTTAAACACCGGGACTAATTTACTAGAAAAGCATAACAGTCAAAGCAAAACAAAACTTACTCAGCTTTTTAATCGTCTTGTTCTTGTGCAGGCAGGAATATGCCCACCCTCCCCTGTACTCTTCTCCTACTGCCAATTAACCAATTACAGAACAATGAAACATTGAGTCATTGAATTTTAGGTCCTTAATATTTAAAAACAAGCTTTTTACTTTTGTTTTTTGTCCAGCAGGAAAATCCCACAAGAACACATTTTTCAGTGTATTTATTCATCACATGCTAAAATAACCCAGAACAAATGTACAAGACTTTCCATTGAACTACTTGTGCCTTCCCATTAATCTGTCTCAAAAAAATTTTCACTGCAAAGGATTTGTAATAGGTTATCACATGATAACAAATATTTTTCTCTTCAAAATTCTTGCTTACTTATTTATGAACCCCAATACTATGAGTCAGCATTTTAATAAGTACACTTATTGTTTAAAGAAACCTTGTGCATCTTTTTGTAATGCAAAATATATATACATGTTTTTTAAAACATTATCTGCACATGTATATCTGTGTATCTGTATATTTAGCAGTACATCTATTTCTATACAGTATGTATATGTGAGTGTATCCAGAAGATACACATACATATACTTACATACAGTGTATGTGAAATATATATATGCACATATATTCTTACATATATATACAATTTTTATACTATGTACATATATATATATATAAAATCATTATACTATGATTAATTTTATGTGTCAACTTGACTGGGCCACATGATGCCTAGACATTTGGCCAAACATTATTCTGGTTATTTCTTTGAGGGTATTTTTGGGTAAAATTAACATTTGAATCAGTAGATTGAGTAAACCAGAGTGCTCTCCCTAATGTGAGTGGGTCTCATCCAATCAGTTGAAGGCCCAAATAAAATAAAAGGGCTGATCCTCCCCTGAGTAAGAGAATTTTTCCCGCCAGATAGCCTTCACACTAGGACATCAACTTTTTTCCTGCCTTAGGACTTTGACTGAAATATCAGCTCTTCCTGGGCCTTAAGCCTGCTGGTCTTTGGACTGGAAGTGTACCGTCTGGTCTCTTGGTTCTCAGGCCTTTGGACTTGGACTGGAACGAAACCATTGACTCTTCTGGGTCTCCAGCTTGCTGATTCAACCTACAGATTTTGGGACTTGTCAGTCTTCACAATCTCGTGGGCCAATTTCTTACAATAAATCTCTTAGTATATATTAGCCCATTTCTCTGGAGAGCTCTGACAAATACACACGCATATATACATACATACAGTACCAAATGATAGTTAAGAGCATGGGAACTCTGCAGCCCGTCTGCTTAAGTTTAAATCCCAGACCCATACAGTAACAAAAGCAAGTTACTTAACCGTTGAGGGCCTCAGATTCCTTACTCTAAAATGAGAATAATACTTGTATCTATTTTGTAGCACTGTTATAAGGGTTAAATGAGCTTTATCTAGAGCTCAGAGCAGCATCCAGCCTATGGCAAACACAACACAAATCTCTGCCCGTAATTACTCTATATGTGTATGTGTTTGTGTTTGTGTAGTTCAGGTGTAAATATTCTCTTTTGTGTCTCTATTACACACATTTGGATTTTTGTGTGCCAGGTTTTTTCTTAATGTGGGAGATGTGCATACACTTATAAATGGTCAGAAAATTACTTAACTCTACATCTTCGGGTTAAATAAATCTAACATGTGACTTTTGCCTCATATATCCTTTCATACATTATTTTCTTAAATCTTCCTAAATTTTTCCCATCTCTAGAGTTGTAAACCCCAAAGTATTCTAATTTGGACATGAACACACAGCTGTGAAGCCCTCCATAAGGCTGTGAGTTCTTCAAAGGCTGAGACCAGCCCTAGTGCCTAGGTCTCGTTCCCAAGTGCCTAGTATTAGACTGCCCAGGATGTGTGCTCTACCCTGCTTATAGACCAGTGGTTTGCTCCCTGACTGCATATTAAAATAACCAGGAGAGCTTTTTAAGAAACAGAAAGGCCTAGGCTCATTCAGAGCAATTAAATTAGAGTCCCTGGGGATGTGGCTGGACACTGCTATTTCTTAAAAGCTTCCATGTGAGTACGAAGTGCAGTCATGATTAACAACTAGTGCCAGATAGAGAGGACATTACCATCAAGCATTGAGGGATGATATCTGAGCTAAAGCCCTACTCCAGATTTCTGTATAATAACCCAGCTGCAGGAGAAGAGCCAGCAGTGTGCATTCCTTGGTGAATGTGGGAAGCAACAGCTTCCCAGCTCTTTCTCAGAGGTCCTGGGACAGCTTCTTGAGGACGTGCTCCCTGCCTTGTCACCAGTACCTCCTGAAAAACATATCTGCATAGTGAAACTAGAAATTGTGTTTTAGAGAAACTGCTGTCAAACTTGACTTCTGTTGTCACACAAATGATGGAAGATATTCACATGCGTGACACCATTCCACTCTGTTACCCTTGTGATACTAAATTCCCAGCCGTAATTCTATTTGAGGAAGCATATTAAAATGTGAGTTAGTGACAGTGACATTATTACAAGAGCAGTCAATTTGGTCTATAATTAAAGTAATAATTTGCAAACTTCAGTAATTTAGTTAATGTTCATTTACTCAGCAAATATTTATTGAATGTCTGCTTTTTTCAGTGACTGTTCTGGGTGCTGGGCCGGCAGTAGTTAAAATAAAAAGATAAATTTATTGCTATTGTGGAAATTATATTTTGGAGTAATGACATTTTAGTGAGGAGACAGACAATAAACCAACAGATGAATAAACAAATGCATGTGTATTAGGTGGCAAATTATGGCTAAATGTCATAAAGAAAAGGAGAAGAAGGTGAGAGAGAAAATCAGGATAGACCTCTTGAGGGGGTGATATTTGAATAGAGAGAGAATTTAAGAAAAGGAGAAAGCAAGTCTTCTGGGTATCTGAGGAAAGAGTGGTTTAAGCAATTGCAAAGACTAGGAGAGACAGCCTAATGTGTGTGTTCAAAGAACATCAAGTGGGCCAAAGTGACTGGGATGGGAAAGGAAGGCAAGAGTGGTAGGGAGGAGGTGAGTCAGAGGGACAGCATGGGGTCCAAGAATTTGTAGGGCCTTGCGGGCCTCTGTGAAGTCTCTGGATTTAATTCTCAGTGCAACAGGAAGCAGCGAGAGAGTTCTGAGCTAGGGAATGCTCAAACTAACTCTGTGAAAGATGGCTCAGACTACTGGTAGAGTACATACTGTAGTAGAGGGATGAGAGAGGCAGGAGGGCTGTCAGGTGGCTGGTATAGGAGTCCAGAGGAGACATTGGTGACCTCCACAGAACTGTTGCAGAGGAAGTGGAGAGAAGTAGCAATAATTTGGGTATGTTTTGAAGAGCAGAATTACAGGGATTTTCTGATGGATTAAAAGTGGGGTATGAAAGAAAGAGAGGATTTTTGTGGAGATGGTGATGTTGTACATTGAGATGGAGAGCACGAGGAAAAGAGGGCGTTGAAGTGAAAATCAAGAGTTCAGTTTTGGATACATTAAGTTTGAGGTACATACTAGATTTCTAAGTAAAGATATTGAGCAGACACTGGTTATGTGGATTACAATTAAAAGGAGAGGTTGAGCCTGACATTATCAATTTGAAAGCCATCATTGTGGTATGAAATTATATATTTATCTATTTTTTGTATCTTTCTCCCCCAAAAAATGTAACTTTCAAGAGGACAGAAGACTAATTTGTTTTGTTCTTTAATAGCTGCTTAAACATTGGTTGGAACATAGAAAGTGCCCAAGAAATGTTGAATGAATGAAAAATTAAATATTAGTTCAAGCCAGTATAAACATAAATAAAAAAAAGAGGCTGTCATAAGTGCCAAAGGCTTGCATGGTATATGAGTTGAGTGATCACCCTGTGGTTCAGTGGTCAAGGAAATAGTCTTGGAGAAGATTGTACATTATTAGATATCAAAGCATGGGTAAAAGGAGTTAGAAGAGGTGTCAGATTTGGGGGAACATGCTGGATTTGATGTAGGATATATTGAATTTGAGGTGGCAATAGAACATTTGAAATAAATAAAAAGACATTTAAGTTATTAATAGCTTTAGAAATGGTTTGAGATCTGCAATGGCAAAGGATAGACACTGGCATTCCTCCTTTCTGAAAATAGGTCCCCCAAGGCTACATTAGGACATTGGACTCTAAATGTGTAACAGGAGAGTAAATAGGAAGATTGAGAGACCAAGAAACAGCTGAAAGGACTTCTAAAGCAGCACTTCTCAAAAATGTAATGTGCATGCGAATCACCTGGAGATCTCCCTAAAATGCAGATTTTGATTTTGTAGGTCTGGGCTGGGGCCTGAGCGTTTCTAACATGCTTCCAGGTGATGCCAATGCTGCCCATCCCAGTACCACATTTTGATTAGCCAGGTACTCAAGTGAGGTGTTAAACAAAAATGCAAAATTTTCCAAGAAAATAACTAAAAACCAGTTATGTGGCAGGTTTCACTCTACCCCTCATTGACCTTGAGAATAAAAAAGGATTGGGTTGTGGGGCATCAGAAGAAACTTATTTAGACAAGACTTATTTGTAGAAAGCTGCTAGTGGGCTGGAAGTAGAGATGCAATGTATAAGGTGTATTTCCTTCATCTCAAGTCAAGAGAGAGGATGTCAGGGGGAGTCCAATAGCATAAGTACCATCTGCAATGGGAGAGACAAAATGGATCGAGGTCTGACAGGGAACACAAAGGGTAAGACCCAGGCTGGTCAGCTGTCCTCTAACAAGTTGAAGCAGCTGCTTCGTAATCACCCTGTTCACCCAATTTATCAGGGCAAATAAAATGTAACAGGTCAGAAAACAAGTTAGCAGGCAGGAGGAGAGATAGAAGGGAAAGACTGTAGGAAGCTCTAACTTAGGAAAGTAGAGAAAATTTACCTTTAAATCAAGTTTGGAGTCTAGATTATTATATGGAACTAGGATGATAATTTCTGAATTAAAATTCTATGCTTTATTTTTAAATGACCATAGGATCTTTTATTACCTATCAGTGATCATAAAGTAATTTACTGAGTAAGTCTTCATCCAAGGGCAGGGAAGATTTCTCCCACTGAGAAAACTTTAAAGAGACAGTAGGAAACAAAGAAAAATTGGTTTATGGTTATGCCCATAAGTTCTGTTCATTCCATATTTTGGTGACAAGTGGATTCAAGGGAGAGGAAGAAAGTCAGCCTTGGATCTGCATATCAGCTACAATATGCTCTTCAATAATTTTCTCATTCAGTTCCTTTGTCTGACACCACAAAGCATAATCAGATTATTTTCTAGGTGCTAATCCTTTCAGAAATCTTGGACAACCCATTGCTGCTAACAGTGCCCCTGCAGATTAGCCCCACTGTGTCTGTGCTCACACTGTGCGCAGTTCAAAGCTTGCCCTTTTGTAAAAGAGACCTGCCAGTTCACTTCCCTTTGGACAGACAACTGCAGTGAAAGAAACTGTCACTCCCAGGTCTCACTGCAGCCATAACACTAGCAGACATTTTTTTATCCTGTGCATGTCAGAACAAGGGCTGTCAAAAGACCAAAAAAAAAAAAAAAAAAAATTATAACAAATTTAGTTAAACATCTTAATTAGTGTTTGTGATTTATAATCGGACAACACCTCATTCTCTAAAATAGAATGAGTGTTCCATAGAGCTAAGCAGAGGAGGTTGGCTTTATAGAACGAATAAGGGCTGAGGAAAGCAGAAACAGAGAACAGAATGTGGACTGTTCCTTTCAGTTGCTTTCCTTGTAAAGATTAAAGCAGACAGGACCTCCTTAATCCTAGCTTAAATTAGCTTGTTTGGAGATTTGGCTATTTAATTTTTTTTTTTTCTTGAGATAGGGTCTCATTATGTTGTTGTCCAGGCTAGTCTCAAACTCCTGAACTCAAACAATCCTCTCAGCATAACGTCTCAAGTAGCTAAGATTACAGACATGCACCACCATGCTCAGCAAATTTGATTGTTACCTTTCTCTACTCTGATTTCTCAGAAGGTCAGATAAACAACTTGATTTCTTTTTTGTTTGTTTTTTGTTTTTTGAGAAGGAGTCTCGCTCTGTCCCCCAGGCTGGAGTGCAGTGACACGATCTCGGCTCACTGCAACCTCCGCCTCCTGGGTTCAAGCGATTCTCCCGCCTCAGTCTCCCGAGTAACTGGGACTACAGGTGCCCGCTACCATGCCTGGCTAATTTCTTTTTGTATTTTTAGTAGAGATGGGGTTTCACCATGTTAGCCATGATGGTCTGAATCTCCTGACCTTGTGATCCACCCGCCTCAGCCTCCCAAAGTGCTGGGATTACAGGCGTGAGCCACCGCACCCGGCCAAACAACTTGATTTCACTTGGTGGTATGGAACTTCAGCATGAGTAATTCCATGTTGGTCTGGTGTTTTGGCCTCATTGCAGGAGCTCAGTCCAAACCAATAACCTCCTATACATTTTCTTAACAGAACAATGCTGGCTTGGAGCAGTGGTGCACCTTGCATTGTCATCCATGACCATGGAGGCTGTGAAGATGGAGATCTAATAAAACACAGGTAGTTATTGGTTCAACAAAACACTTACACTCCTGACAAACAGAGATGATTTTGTTAGGTACCAGGCATGAAACCTGAGGGTGAATGTGGGTGATGGAGAAGTGGAAGGACTCATACACCCTTCTCATTATCCCTTCCTGGACTCTTCTTTCTTGGCTCTCAACTCATATCTCATGCACCAGCTACACGAAGATTTCTTACAGCCTCAGCACATGAAGATTCCCTTCAAGACTCTCATTGTCCTTTCCTCTCTCAGAGCCTTCCTTATCTTAATCTTGACCAAGTGAGACAACCTTCTGAGCCTCCAACATTTGGGACAAAACTCTATAATGGTTTCTCTCCCTGTGTAGTTGTTTCTGATGCACTAACAGGTGCGTGGGGGAAGGAATGACCTCCTTTTATTGGGTGGCTTTTCTTTCATTCATTATGTGACTGTAATATCACTAGATTTTGCTGATGACCTGAAGGTTACAAAACTCTAGATGAAGAGATCCTAGATGTGTAACAGAGAATCATGATGGGGTCATGCTATCTAACAGCAGATTGTTGGCAGGTGAGTTTTGAGAGGGGCAAGCAACCAGATGGTAGATACTTTAGGCAAGTTGCCTTCCAAGTTGCTCTAGTCCTTTGATGCTTTAATGGGAGTATCTCAGCCAGGGTAGCTTTAGGGCACCTAAATTCCTTTGCCATCAGGCTTTCTTATTGTCAACATTGGACCCTTGATCCTGGGTTTTCTGTAGCCACAGTGAGGCAATGAGTATCACACAGGCCCCAGCAGTATAAATGTTGCAGAGATTTACAGTTCTGTCTTGACAAGATTGTTCCAATAATTTTAATAGTTTTATTGAGAAATAATTGATAGACCATAATATACACCAATTTCAAGTGTTCAGTGATTTTTACAGAGTTGTTGAGAATATTATCATCCCAAAATATCTATCCTGCCATTTTGCAATAATTTCAGTTCCCAAGCCCCACCCTCAAGCAACCATTAATCTATTTTCCTTCTGTATAGGTTTTTCATTTCTGGATATTTCATGTAAATGGAATCACAGAATATGTGATCTTTTACATTTGGCTTCTTTTATTGAATATAACGTTTTTGGGATTGATTCATGTGGAAGCAAATATCAGAAGCTGGGTCCATTTTATCGCCAAACAATATTTTCTGGTATCATTTTAATGGCCATATTCTTTGAATCTCTGAGATACATGATATGACAAAGGTTGTTTTTCTGATTTGTAGGGAGTACAAAATATTTTAAACTGAGACTGACCTGGGTAGTGGCTGTAGATATGGTGTGAAAACATCCTTCCTCCTTTACACCAATAGAGTTTGACACATATCTGCTAAAAATAAATTAATGTTGCCATTCGTCCAGAATCATTTCGCCAGAACAAATATATTCATACGCCAATACAGCTGTCATGAATGCAGACAGGGAACCAATAAGAGAAGGAAGCAGGGGATTTGTACAGTTCTTGGACTGATGTGTACCAGACCATTTTTAAAACATGTACACAGTCACACATTATCGCACACATACACACACACACACACAAAACACTAGGTGCACACACAGAGGCACACACAAGCAAAACAATGAGTATGCACTGACACAACTTCAAGCACACAGAAACATTAGCTTTCTTTCAGGACTATTTACAGAATGCAGAGTATCTTGAATTCATCCAAGGTGAAAATAATAATGATATACATTTTTTTTTCTATTTGAAGATTGTTAAAGATGGCTAGGTGCAATGGCTCACACCTGTAATCCCAGTGCTTTGGGAGGTCAAGGCAGGAGAATTGCTTGAGGCCAGGAGTTCAAGATCAGCCTAGGCAACATAGACTGCCTCTCTACAAAAAATTTTAAAATTAGCTGGGCATGGTGGCATGCAGCTGTAGTCCTAGCTATTCAGGAGGCTGAGACAGGAGGATTGCTTGAGCCCAGAAATCCAGAAGGTCAAGGCTGCATACGATTGTGCCACTACACTCCAGCCTGGCCTGGGTGATGGAGTAAGACCCTGTCTTAAAGAAAAAAAAAAAAAAAAAAAGATTCTCAAAGATAAAGATAAGAAGACACTGCTCTTCTTGGAGTTAACATGGACCAGATCAGACACTTATAAAGAATAGGTTTTCGAGGTGGGCAGATGGAGAGCTTGAGCTGAGAAGTTTGATAACTGGGCAACACCAGTTAAAACTCCATCTCTACAAAAAATACAAAAATTAGGTGGCGTGGTGGCACATGCCTGTAGTCCCAGCTGTTCAGGAGGCTGAGGTAGGAGGATCACTTGAGCCTGGGAGGTCGAGGCTGCAGTAAGTTACTTTTATGCCACTGCACTCTAGACTGGGCAACAGGGCAAGACCTTGTTTCAAAAAATATGTGTAAAATAAGTAGGTTTTCTCTTGTAAGGATCTCAAAGTATATAAATCTTGGTCATATAAATTGTCAGAAAATACGTACTTTATTTGTCTGACTTACCGTCCTTGCTTATTTCTGAAATTACAGGGACAGTAATTATGTTAAAGAGAAGATAACAGAAACTCTTTTATCTATGTATGTATGTATGTATCTATCTATCTATCTATCTATCTATCTATCTATCTATCTATCTATCTATCTTTCTAATCTACCATCTCTTCTCTACTTTTAAGAGTTGTGTAGGATTCCATATACTCATGTTCCTATTTAAAATTTTCCTTTTTATAGACATTTAGATTGTTTTCAATTTCCTGAATAGTATTTTCCGTTTTATGGACATTTGGATTGTTTGCAATTGTCTGAACCAAACTTTTAATTAGCATCCTGTACATCTATTCTTTTCAAGAGTGAGAGCATTCCTCTAGACTGTATTCCTAATTGTTCAATTGTTGAATATGGAATATTCCAAGTTAATATCCTGATAGATATTTCAATTACCTTCTAAAAATGTTGCACTAATTTACATCCCCACTGGCTATTTCAGTTCCCATGTCCCCAAATCTCCATTATTAGCATTCCTTTTAATTATTTGCTAGTCTGATATTATCTTTTTGTTTTGATTTGCGTTTTTCTGCTTTTTCAAAACTTTCTCATAGAAATATTGGTCATAGGTACTTCTCTCTGTGTTTGTTTCCAAGTTCATAAACTTTGTCCAGTGTACTAGATTGTTTGCTTTTCTCTAGTTGATTTGTGGAAGTTCTTTATATATTTTGATTACATACATATATATTATTGTTAATATTATATTATGTAATATTATAACTTTACATTAGATATTAGATTATGTGAACTACATTGCTATAATGCATATTGTAAATATTTTCTTCCAATTCTGTCACTGTATTATCTTTGTGGTAGGGTTTTCTAGCACAACATTTTATCCCAGTACTTTTTATCATTATCAAGCCTGTTAAAAAAGCTTGGCTCAAGCCTGTAATCCCAGCACTTTGGGAGGCCGAGACGGGCGGATCACGAGGTCAGGAGATCGAGACCATCCTGGCTAACACGGTGAAACCCCATCTCTACTAAAAATACAAAAACTAGCCGGGCGAGGTGGCGGGTGCCTGTAGTCCCAGCTACTCAGGAGGCTGAGGCAGGAGAATGGCGTAAACCCGGGAGGTGGAGCTTGCAGTGAGCTGAGATCTGGCCACTGCACTCCAGCCTGGGTGACAGAGCGAGACTCCGTCTCAAAAAAAAAAAAAAAAAAAAAGCTTTTATCTTCAAATAATTTTAGATTTATAGAAAAGTTGCAAAGATGGCGCAGAGTCTTCCTGTGTACTCTTAACCTAGCTTCTCCTAATGTTAATATATTATATAATCATTACACATTTGTCAAAAGTAAGAAATTAACATTTCTCACAATACTATTAACTATTTACAGATTTTATTCGAATTTCTTCAGTTTTCACACTAATGTACTTTCTCTGTTCCAAAATTTCATCTAGCATACCATGTTACATATGGTCATCATGTTTCATTTTTCTCCTATAATCTGACAATTTTTAGTGTTTCCTTGTTTTCATGACCTTGACACTTTTGAACTGTACTTGTCAGGTATTTTGTGGAATGTTTCTCAATTTGGGTTTGTCTAATATTTTCTCATGATTAGGCTGATGTTATGAATTTGGGGGAAGATCATGACAGAGGTGAAGATGTCTCCTCATCCCATCACGACTTACTAGTCATGTTGATATTACGTACCCTCAGATACGATGTGATAACTGGTAGTGTTAACCTTGATCACTTGGTTAAGGTAATGTCTGCCAGATTTCTCTGCTTAAAGTCACTGTTTTCCCCTTTTCATCCTCTATATGTGAGAAGCAAGTCACTAAATGTAGCCCACACTTAAGAAGAAGGAAATGGAGCTTCATTTCCTGGATCAGGGAGAAAAGTCTACATTTATTTGATTTTTTTTGTAAAGACATTTTATCCCTTCTCCTCTATTTATTTATTTATTCATTCAGTTGTCATTTGTGTTGGCATAGCTTCATAAATATTTGTTTTATTCTTTGAGTTATAATCCAACTTATTCAAGAAATTTGAATTTTGATGTTTTCAAATTTATCAATCTTTTATCTTCTGTCTTCTTATTCTCTTGAATAG
This sequence comes from Rhinopithecus roxellana, assembly GCF_007565055.1. Taxonomy (NCBI): domain Eukaryota; kingdom Metazoa; phylum Chordata; class Mammalia; order Primates; family Cercopithecidae; genus Rhinopithecus; species Rhinopithecus roxellana. The sequence goes on along the minus strand of NC_044549.1, from coordinate 193,302,405 downwards.
CTAGGCACAATGACATCCACAGATAGCTTAACCTATTCAGAAAAATATTTATATTTTATAACTCTATTTCCTGTGTTATTGCAATGACAATGGTCTGTATGATAATCTTGAACAATGGAGAGTTGACCTGTATATCTTATTCTTTCTCTTTAAGTATGCCATTTGCTCTTAGTTGCTATAGGTAACTTTCTTTTATTTTTATTTTATTTGTTTTTATTTTATTTTATTTATTTTTATTTATTTATTTATTTATTTATTTATTTATTTATTTATTTATTGAGATGGAGTCTTGCTCTGTCGCCCAGGCTGGAGTGCAGTGGCACGATCTCGGCTCACTACAAGCTACACCTCCCAGGTTCACGCCATTCTCCTGCCTCAGCCTCCTGAGTAGCTGGGACTACAGGCTCCTGCCACCACGCCTGGCTAAGTTTTGTTTTGTTTTGTTTTTAGTAGAGACGGGGTCTCAGCATGTTAGCCAGGATGGTCTTAATCTCCTGACTTCGTGATCCACCCGCCTCAGCCTCCCAAAGTGCTGGAATTACAGATGTGAGTCACTGCACTCGGCCGCTGTAGATAACTTTCTTAAGCGAAAGTAATTTTTTGACATCCCTCATTGTAGAGGTAACTTTCTCTTTTGCAACTGAGTAGTCACTTACAGGAAAAAAAGGGAGCTAATTGGAGACCATGTGAATGTTGTTTCCCCAAAAGTTTTTACCGAATGGTGTTAGCATCCGTTGATAATTCTTACCTAAATCAATTATTACATTGGAGTTGTAAAATGATTTTCCCTACTATTATTATTCTTTCTACATCTGTTAGCTAGTGTTTTTCTATAAAATGCAAGGTTTTTTTCTTCTTCTATGTTGCCATTTTGGGGTATCACTGTATCTTTTAATTCAGCATGTTCTAATTGATTAGTGTTATTATTTTATTTGCTACTCAAATTGTACCATAACTAGCCCATCATCCTCCTTTAAGTTAGCTCTCATGGCTGTTTATCATGTCTTTATCAGTTTTTGAGCACCCTTTCACTTTCTGACACAACATGTTCAGGGGTCATCTTGTATTCTCCCAGCTCCTATTGTGCAACAAACCATTTTCCAAGGACCATGGAAGTCTTTTATTAGAGAATGGTATTTAGAAACCAAGATCTGGGCAGTTGGTATGCTCACTGCTACTATTAATACTTTGTCATGGCTTCTAGACTGTCAGTGGACAGAGCTAGAAAATATATGTATGTACATGTAAATGTACACACATTTCTATTTGTCTATCTATCTCTATGTTGTATATCATGAGTTTGTGCCAATACTTTCAATTTCAATCCAGCACCACAGATTTCATTTTAACTTCCTCATTCTCAATATATTTACCTATTATCTCAAAATTACAATGCTTAAAAAGTAGTTTTAGAATTGCTAATACATGCCATCATGGGGAAAAAAACAAAGTTTACTAACTGTAGTTCAGTATTTCTTTACAGTTCTTTTTAGTTTACTCTGAAGGCATATAGTCAAAATACTGTGTTTAAAAAGTTACTTGGGTAAGTTCTTTTTATTTTCACCTTCAGTTTATTGATGCTATTCATTTGGAATACAGTTAGATGAATTTCTTTTTGTTTGCATTCGTTATAGGGTTTCCTGTCTCATCCTTGTAGATCTTTTAATTTTATTTTTTATTTCTATAAAACACAAACACGACTCCAAAGATGAAATTACAGCAAACCAACTAATCAGAGAAGTACCTCCTCATGCTCCCCAATCCTTCTACCCCATTCCCATTCATATCCTTGAGGTAACCAATTTTGTTAGCTTTTGGTTTGTCCTTCCTGTATGTACTTTTTCAAAAACGAGCAGGTACATATACAGTGTCTTCTTTCATTATTTCTCTTGCAAAAAGATGGTGCACTATATCTACTCATTTGTTTGTTTTATTCACCTTAACAATAGTCTATCACTACGTTATATCATTAGTGCTTCCATTTCAAATCCTAGGCCCAGAAAGTCAAGTAACTTTTCTTGGCTCACAAAGTCAAATGGTAGAACTAGGAAAATGACTTGCACTCTGATACTCTGATTAAATGTAATCAATTAGAAAAGATTACATTTACTGTAAATGTAATCTTTTCTAATTTTCATAATTAGTTTGTAATTCTCAAATTAGAGTTAATAGGTAAAAATGATACTTACATTTTTATTTTCTGGAAATATCACTGTTTCCCAGAGAGTAAATCCCAGCTTTGCTCAGAGCAGTTGATGACATGTTTAATGAGCATTTGGTGTAGCTCTAATATTTCCTGTTGTGGCACAGCTTACTGCTTCAAGTTTATTTTTTGAGAGTTGAAAATACTTTGCAAGATTATTTGCTTCCTTACCATCCCACACTCCTTCTGTTTATTCCTACTTTAGGATTCTCAGCCGAGATGCATATTGCCTTTAAAATCTTTACAATTTAATGTATTAGAGAGTTGACTTTACCACCAAAATCATAACAAGTAATCATTGTATGATATCTTCCTTTTTAAACAAATATTCTAGCAGTTCAAAAAAATTATTTTTTGGTTCTATCTACAGAGAGGTACACATGTGGCAACAATATATTTTACTAATATACAAATTCACCTAAAATACCCATCATCACAGAAATAGTTTGAAAAGGAAAGAACAACCCAGTCAACTTGAGTTTGAGTAGCCACCTTTCAGAATACTGATCAATTTTTCTTTCATGCAGCTCTTGAACTGATGGCTTCCTTTCTTCACTGTTTAGCCCCCAAAGACCCCAATACAACAATATTAAGCCACTGTAAATGTAAAGTTTATCTCTGGAACTAAATGGTCCCACCGGAGTCACGGCAGAATTTTCTCAACTGTCAATATTGGACACACCTAGATGGGTCCCTTTGGTGAATAAACAAACTGAGTCAAACCACATGTAAAAAAGGGTTAGCAATTAAAAGAAAGCGGACCAATCTGAAGTAGCAGAACAAAGGTTTCTTATGAATTTGACTTTTTCTAAGATGTATCTTAACTTTATATACTCAATGATATTCTACATCAAAGAAAAATGCCTTGGAGGAAAAAACATGGTCACTGAGTTTTAAAATACAATGAACCTCTTAGATTCTTGGGTATAATATTGTATATTATTAGATAGGTTCATGGATAATAATATTGTATCATCCACACATACTAATATTTTTGTCTATATCTTTCTAGTAGTCCAATATTTATACCTGTTGTTCTTTATCTTGTTTCATTATATGGGATATTAGCTATATTAAATATATTTTTATGTAATTATAGTGATAATAAGTGTTCTTACATTGTTCTTGCCTGTCACTATTTATAAACAAGATTGGCTTAAAGCTTGCTTGTCTTCCTTCCTTCCTTGTCAGGCTTTGTTATCTGAGTAATATTGGCTTCAAAAAAATAATTTGAAAGTCTTGTTTCTTTTTTCTATGCTCCAGAGCAGTTTACATTGATACTAATAACACCTCCCTCATTTGTATAAGAGCTAAATAGGGTAACACATATAGAGATCTTAGATCAGTGGCTGGCACATAGAAAGCACTCACCTGACATTAGCTATGATGGGATGTGGTAAGACCTAAGTTCCAGGCTGTTTTTGTTTGTCTTTGATATGAATGAAAAATGCATGATTATGGAAGTTAGTGTAGGGGAAAGATGGCTGAGGCTTCTTCCTAGAGAGAGAAGTAAAATAATCATTGCTTTAAATCCAGTCATCAACAGGCGTGTAAAAGGTGTGTGTCATGGGGGTGGTGGGGGATGCGGGTGTATAATTCTAAATGAGCACATTGGAAGTGCCAAGACTGAAGTCACCTCCAATGCCTCTATCTTACAAAATGACTCGATAACCCTCTTTTGTGGCTCCTTGTGGTACTTGCTCAGATCCCATTACTCAGCTTGTGCTCCATTTCCCAGGTCCTGCGATTATGGGCTGCTAATGGCACACAACTCTCCTGTCTCCAAATGATGTCCTTAGCCAGAGGGCCTTGCCAGGAGCTTACAACCCTCTGCCCCAAGGCAGTCAAAGGCAATGACGGACTGACACAGCGGTTCAAATTGGCTGGCTTCTTGTCTCAAAGGGGGACCAACACTATGGTGCAACTGATATCCCAAGCCCCATGGGAGCACGCTGAAGCTCAACTCCAGCTGTGATCATAGTCCTGCTCAGCTCCTTCCCCCACTTGATCTTGATTTTCTCTTTTCCTCTCAAATTTCCCATGAGCACATCCTTAGTAAATACTGTGTACATGCATCCCTGTCTCAGACTCTGCTCTTGACAAACCCAACTTAAGAGAGTCACTTGAAGGGAGGAAGTCCTGTGGGTATGGATGTTGGCAGGTGTTAAGAAACAGAGTGAAAAATGTCATAAACGAAGCAAGGAGGGGGGCGTTTGTTATTTAGGAACCTGAAAGGAAAGAAGAACTAGAGAGCCAAGCTGGAAGCCAGCCAGCCAGCGGTCTGAGATGGGCTTCTGTTCTTGGCACCTCTGCAAGTTTCATCCATCCATGCCTGTGACTTCATACCTCAGCTTGCTCCATATTTGCTTTCACAGTACCAAATTTGTCTTTAAACAGTATGACTTTCAAAACCACCTCACCAGCATCCTAAAAACATCTCACTGACTAAATCATAGCAACTGAAGATATTATATGGTTTCCTCATTTAAGAAAATCTTTGTTCTAGCAGTTAGGGAAAAATATATTTTAGCTCTATCTACAGAAATGTGCATATGTGGCAACACTGTATTTTACTAATATAAATAGGGATCTATGTAACAGAGCTGATTGTGGTTGCAGATGTCATGTCCTTGGGGATGCCCTTGACCTTTGACAAGGACATTGGTCATGTACTTTCATTTTCACATGCATGGATGTGAACAGCATCTGCCAGAAGTGGGATTGTTTTATGCTTTTAAAAGCCATGTCACATACACAGTAATGCAATGCTTCCAACAAACCTCTGTGGTAGGAATAACGTGCAGAAATAACTTTGTTTTTCAAATGAAGAAAATGTCACTATGGTGTTTAGAGCACATGCTCCAGAATCAACCAGCCTCAGCTTCCAGTTTTGACTGCAGGATATTCTTGCATATCAGATAAGCTTGCATACACTCGTGTGTGTGTGTGTATGTGTGTGTGTGTGTGTACATTCCTTGAAACACAGTTTGGTAAATAGGCTGTACATCTGTTAGTTTTGAATCAATTTCCTTAGAATTCACTCATTTATTCACCTAATTGACAATCATTTATTGAGTTCCTGCTTTGTACAAAGGTTTGCCAGTTGTTCTGTGGACATCGCCTAGAGGAATACAGATGCAGACTAAACTCATGGAGTTTAACCTTGTTTGGGAGATAGACAATAAATAAGTAACACATACAATAATCTTATATTGAGATAAGTGCTCTAAAGGAAACAAACAGAATAATTTGAAGGACAATAACCTGCTTTGGATTTGTATATGGGAGAATTTTAGTTTGACTTTTTGCAGAAGCAGACCCTGACACAGAACTTGAAGTGCAAGTGGTTTAATTGGGAGGTGAAGAAAAAACCAGTAGGGTAGCGGGGAAGTGAGACAGGGAAGGAAAGCAGACAGGCAAGGATGAACCATCAAGCAAGTTACCTATGGGTACCTGAAGCTTAATCCCACCTGGAACACTGGAAGCCAGTGTAGAACTCAGGCCTAAGATTTCTTCTACTTGAAAACAAAGGAGTTATAGGATGTTTCTATACCAGTTCCTGTCAGTCATGGGGTGACGGCTGCTCCTGGGGGTATTAAAGCCCAAGTGCTTCTGGTTCACCTCCTGTAGGATGACAAAGTGGATTCTGGAGGCCAGAAAAAGCTCTCAGCAAAGACAGGCAGGCGCTGCCAGTTAGAAATCTTATGGGCATACACTAAGGTGGTGAGTGTTTGGGCAATATATGCCGGCCAACACAAGCACCTGCCATAGATGATGACTTATGACCTTCTGATATGGTTTGACTCTGGGTCCCCACCCAAATTTCATATTGAATTGCAATTCCCAGTGTTGGAAGAGGGGCCTGGTGGGAGGTAATTGAATCATGGGGGCCAACTTTCCCCTTGCTGTTCTCATGATAGAGTTCTCATGAGATCTAGTTGTTTGAAAATGTGTAGCAGCTCCCCCTTTTCTCTCTCTTCCTCCTGCTCTGGCCATGTGAAGATGTGCCTTGCTTCCCCTTCGCCTTCCACCATGATTGAAAGTTTCTTGAGACCTCCCCAGTCATGCAGAACTGTGAGTCAATTAAACCTCTTTTCTTTATAAATTATCCAGCCTCAGGTATGTCTTTTTTTTTTTTTTTTTTTTTTTTTTTTGAGACAGAGTCTTGCTCTGTCGCCCAGGCTGGAGTGCAGTGGTGTGATCCCAGCTCACTGCAAGCTCTGCCTCCCGAGTTCACACCATTCTCCTGCCTCAGCCTCCTGAATAGCTGGAACTACAGGCGCCTGCCACCATGACTGGCTAATTTTTTGTAGTTTTAGTAGAAACAGGATTTCACCATGTTAGCCAGGATGGTCTCGATCTCCTGACCTCATGATCCACTCGCCTCGGCCTCACAAAGCACTGGGATTACAGACATGAGCCACCACACCCAGCCCAGTCTCAGGTATGTCTTTATAGCAGTGTGAGGATGAACTAATATAGAAAACTGGTACCAGAGAAGTGGGGCATTGCTATAAAGATATCTGAAAATGTAGAAGTGACTTTAGACTTTAGTAATGGGCAGAGGTTGGAACAGTTTGGAGAGCTCAAAAGAAGACAGGAAGATGTGGGAAAATTTGGAACTTCCTAGAGATTTGTTAAGTTGTTGTAACCAAAATCCTGATAGTGATATGGACAATGAAGTCTAGCCAGAGGTGGTGTCAAGTGAAGACGAGGAATTTATTGAGAACTGGAGTAAAGGTCACTCTTGCCATGCTTTAGCAAAGAGACTGGCGGTATTGTGCCCCTGCTCTAGAAATCTGTGGAACTTTGAACTTGAGAGAGATGATTTAGGCTATCTAGTGGAAGACATTTCTTTTTTCTATTTTTTTTTTTTTTTTTTTTTTTTTTTGAGACGGAGTCTCTCTCTGTCACCCAGGCTGGAGGTGGAAGACATTTCTAAGCAGCAAAGCATTCAAGATGTGGCCTGGCTGCTTATAACAGTGTATGCTCATATGCATGAACAAAAAGATTACCTGAAATTGGAACTTATATTTTAAAAAAGGAAGCAGAGCATAGAAGTTTGACAAATTTGCAGCCTGGCCATGTGGTAGAAAAGAAAAACCCATTTTCTGGGGAGGAATTCAAGCCAGCTGCATAAATTTGCATACATAAAAAGGAGCTGAATATTAATAGCCAAGACAGTGGGGAAAATGCCTTCCAAGGCATTTCAGAGACCTTCGTGGCAGCCCCTCCCATCACTGACCTGGAGGCCTAGGAGCAAAAAATGGTTTCATGGGCCAGGCCCAGGGACCCGCTGCTCTGTGCAGTCTCAGAACATGGAACATTGCATCCCAGCCACTCCAGCTCCAGCCATGGCTAAAAGGACCCCAGATACATCTCAGGCCATTGCTCCAGAGGGTGCAAGCTGGAAGCCACCAAGGCTTCCATGTGGTGTTAAGCCTGTGCATGTGCAGAGGGCAAGAGTTGAGACTTGGGAGCCTCTGTCTAGATTTCAGAGGATGTATGAAAATGCCTGGATGTCCAGACAGAATTCAGCTGCAGGAGCAGAGTCCTCATGGAAAACTTCTACTAGGACAGTGCAGAGGGGAAATGTGGGGTTGGAGCCCCTACACAGAGTCCCCACTGGGGCACTGCCTAGTGGAGCTGTGAGAAGAAGGCCACTATCCTCCAGACCTCAGAATAGTAGATCCACTGATAGCTTGTGGGTACCTGGAAAATCCACAGGCACTCAATACCAGCCCTTGAGAGCAGCCATGGGAGCTGAGCCTTGAAGAGCCACAGGGGTGGAGCTGCCCAAGGCCTTGGAAGCCTACCCTTTGCATCAGTGTCCTGGATATGAGACATGAAGTCAAAGGAGATTATTTTGGAGCTTTCAAATTTAATGACCACCTTGCTGGGTTTCAGACTTGCATGGGGCCTATAGCCCCTTTGTTTTGGCCAATTTCTCCCTTTTGGAATGGGAACATTTAGTTAATGCCTGTACCCCCATTAGATCTTGGAAGTAACTAACTCGTTTTTTTCTTTTTTTTTAATTTTACAGGCTCAGAGACAGAAGAGATTTGCCTCGTCTCATATGAGACTTTGGAATTGGACTTTTGAGTTAATGCTGGAATGAACTAAGACTTTAGTGGATTGTTTGGAAGGCATGATTGTGTTTTGAAATATGAGAAAGACATGAGATTTGGGACAGGTAGAATTTGGTTCAAAGACTCTCTGATTTGCAATTGGTTAAGGAGGTGAAGCTTTGTCTAAAAACTTAGGGTTGGCAGAAAGGAATGTTAAGGTCTAGCCCATGGGCATGTTTTTTTCCAGGACCCTCAGGAAGAAATTTAGAACAAAGAACAAAGTGGTCACCATTCAGTCTTCAGTTCCCCCTTACCTGAGGTCTTCAGAACAGTGAATCCATTTGGAGAGGGTCTGGATTTCTGAAAAACAATTCAGAAACGTATGGTAAAATGTTATCTTTGGTTTCTTTAGGGAACCAAACATCTTATGGCTCTAACTTCTTTAGCTACTGTTTTAAGCTACTATTACCTTCTTGTTTATCAGGCTGCTCATTTACTTCTCAGGGCTACCTGGGTGCCTGGAATTTCTGTTGAAGAAACTCCAGATTTTCATTTATTTCCATACCTGAGGGAGTCTGGGAGGCTCCTAAGAGGGTTCCTCCTCCATCTCAGGGAGAATATGTTATATTGTCATTTATCTAGTTTCATTTCTTTTTCCTCTCTGAATCTCCAATACCCACCATCATGACTTGATAATAGAATTTTTTTTTTTTGAGACGAAGTCTCACTCTGTTGCCCAGGCTGGAGTGCAGTGGAGCGATCTCGGCTCACTGCAACCTCCGCCTCCCAGGTTCATGCCATTCTCTTGCCTCAGCCTCCCGGTAGTTTGGGACTACAGGTGCCCACCACCACGACTGGCTAATTTTTTGTATTTTTAGTAGAGACGGGGTTTCACCGTATTAGCCAGGATGGTCTCGATCTCCTGACCTCATGGTCCACCCGCCTTGGCCTCCCAAAGTGCTGGGATTACAGGCGTGAGCCACTGCGCCCAGCTGCAATTTTCCAGAAAATGTTTGCTTAAGAAAAAAAAAAAAAACAGGATAGAATTTCAGAAAGGGAAAAAGGAGATATGTTTATCCCTTTGTTGGTCTCTTTAAGATCCTCAGTGTCAAAGGACCTTACCTGGATCATCAATCTTCCCATGTCTCCTGGAACTTCCCATTTGACATAGAAATCATTTAAGTCCCTCACTTTTTCAAAAAAGCCAGATTTATTTAAATATAATTTATTCAACAAAAATCACCACCCTTTTAAGTGTGCACCTTGAGGAGTTCTAACAATGCATGCCGTCATGAAACCACCACCAAACTCATTATATAGAACAGTTACTTCACCCCAAAAAGTTCCCTCATGCCCCTTTGCAGTCAACCCCCGACCCCAGCCCTGGTAACCACTGATCTGATCTCTATTCCCACAGTACACCTTTTCTAGAATGTCACTGAAATGGAGTCATATAGTATGCAGCCTTTTGAGTCCGGCTTCTTTCACTAGCAGCATGCATTTAAAGTTCATCCATGTTGTTTTATGTATCAACAATTTGTTCCTTTTTATTTTATGAGTAGTATTCCTCTATATGAGTGTGGAAATGAATATTGATGAATACTTGACCAATTTTTACTTTGGGGTATTTATGAATAAAACTATGTATCAGTTTCTACAACTTAGTTAAAGAACAAACTTAGTGGCTTAAAACAATACAAAAATATTATTTTACAGTTCTGTGATTCAGAGGTCTGGTACTCTTGCTGCACTAAAATCAGGGTATCAGAAAGCAGTGTCCCTTTCTGCAGGCTCCAGGGGAGAATCCCTTTCTGCTCAGTAGGTTGGCAGAATTCCCTGTGGCTGTGTCTTTCAGATCCCTACAACTTTGCTAGCTGATTGGCGAAGGCTGTTCCCAGCTCATGGTCTTCTTTCTCCATCTTCAAAACCAGCAATAGCTGGTCAATTCCCTCTCATGCTTCCTCCATCTTCTTTAGTCTCATCACTCTATCCTAGCCAGATAAAGTTCTCCACTTTTAAGAACTCATGTGATTAGATTAGGACCAGAAGAATAATTCAGGATAATCACTTATTCAAGGTCTGTAACTTTCATCATATCTGCAAAGTCCCTTTTGCAATATAATGTAATGTATTCACAGATTCTGGGGATTAGGGCATGAACATCTTTGGAGAGCCATTTGTTGTGTACCTATCACAACAAGCCACCATAAACATTAGCATACAGTTTTTATGTGGGAACATATGCTTTCATTTATCTTGGATTAATACCTAGCAGTGAGATTACTGGGTTGTATGCTAAGTCTATGTTTACTTTTCCAAGAAACTGCTAAACTGTTTTCTGAAGTAGTTGTGACATTTAGTACTTGCACCAGCAACGTATGAGGATTCTTGTTGCTCTGTATCTATGCCAATATTTGATACTATTGGTTTTTTTAAAGTAACAGTTTTATTAAGATGTAATTCACATACCATAAAATGTACTCTTTTAAAGTATACAATTCAGTAGTTTTTAGCATGTCAGCATTTTTTTATTTTAGTGTCCTCTAAAGGAGATGTAGTAGTGTCTCTTTGTAGTTTTAATATTTTTATTTCATAATGATTAATAATTTCAAACCCATTTTCATGGGCTAATTTGTCATTATTTATCTTCTCTGGGTAAAGTGTCTGCAAATCTTTTAAAATTTTCAGCAAATCCAACTTATTAATTTTTTTCTTAATAACATAAGGTTTGTGATTTTTATATCCTAGGAAATCTTTGCCTCACACAAAATGACAAAACATTCTGGATTTTGTTAAGTTTTAGGTTTTATATCCAGGCCTTTCAAGTTACATATTCTATATGGTGCAAGATATGGATCAGGTTTACTTTTTTGCATATGGATGTTCAATTGCTCCAGCATTATTTGTTGAAATGATTACCCTTTCTCCATTGAGTTATTTTTGAATCTTTGCAAAAATTAGTAGAATATGTTCACATGTCTGTTTCTGGACTCTTATCTATTCTAATGTTCTCTCACCAATACTACATTGTCTTGAGTACCATGGCTTTATAGTGAGTCTTGAAATCAATTAGTCTGAGTCCCTAGGGCCCTTACTTTTACATCTTTTTTTTTTTTTTTTTTTTTTTTCTGAATGCCTTCAAGCTACTACCAGTCTTTGCTCTCTCCTTGAGAGTCAAGTTTCTGGAAAACATAGTGAATAGTCACTGTTTTTATCTGTTTTTATCTTATCTCCTTCCACAGCCTCTTATTCTATGACAAACTGAACCCTCTATGTCTCTAATTTTTGTCTCTTTAGCCCTGCAAGACTTCCCCAAAATGTGTTGGCCTCTCTGCTGATAACAGTAACTGTGTGCCAAGGCAGCTACTCAGAGTCCCAGGATCACGTTCCTGAACTAGAAATGGCAAATGACTCAAGGCAAGAGCAACTGCAGAATGCTGGCCCACCTCTCCAGGGTTTCTCTTCTCTAGAATCCTGCCCTGAAGTCCTGCTAACCTCAGCATCTGCTTTGTGCCTTTCAGTAAGTTTAAAAAAACAATCTGACCAGTCTTGGTCTTATTCAAGCTATTCCATGATAACTGGAAAGCAGTCAATCTTGACGGTTACATTGAAGAGTCCGATGGATACTTTTCTAGACCTTATATTACTACTGATTCACAGGTAGCCAGCACCTTCTTTTAATGCTCACTCTTCCTTGGATTTATATGATAAATTGGGATTTCCTTTGCCTTTATCCTTTCTCTTCTCCCGCTATCTTGCTGGTCTGGAGAAAAGGTGTATCTTAAGGAGATAGAAACATGATTACCATAATAGTGACTTGGGAGGCTGAGATGAGAGGATGGCTGAGGCCAGGAGTTTGAGACCAGCCTGGGCAACGTAGCATCTCTAATAAAATTTAGAAAAAATAAAACTTCAAGTTAAAAAAAGGAAATATTATTACCATAATAACGCTTAAAGTGTGACATCAGAAGAGGCCAACATAAACAGAGAAAGATTTGTTCACCTTGAAGATATCACTCTCAAGAATCTAATGAAACTAAAGCTGTCACCTCTTAGCCCTCCCCACCCTTGCATCCCCTCTGGGTTGGACCATCAAGACCTGCCACCACTATTCAAAATGGAGGTTAGAGGAATAACCCCAAATGTCAGAACTTTGACTACTTCACAACTGAGCTCTCTAGAGGAAAGACAGGAAAGTAGAAGGGGCATATGGCTCCTGGGAAAGGGGAGGAGAGGGAGGAAAATCAGAGAAAAGGGCCTCATTATGTTTTTGATAGAAGTCTCCACATTGTTAAACACAATTTCTAGGCGCCCATTAGTTTGGACTGAGCTCCTGCCCCAGGCCCAACAGACTAAATCAAAATAGAATTACTGCTGCTGAAGTTCAATGCTACCAAGCCAAAACTAAGTTGTTTACCTGATATTCTGAGGAAGAGAAAGAGAGAAAGCCAAATCCCCAAACAGGCCAGTTTTATCTGGCATGATAGGGAAGTCTGCTCTGCTTTAACCTTTACAAGGAAAGTCACTTTGAAGTGACCAGCCTGCTTTTTGTTTTCTGATCCGCCTTCCTCAACCCTTTTTTGTCTACAAAACCAACCTTCTCTGTTCAGCTCCTCTAACATTCATTCTATTTTATAGGATGAGATGTTGCCTGATTCTAGAATCAGAAACAAAAGCCAATTAAGATATTCAGATTTGTTGTAATTTTGTCTTTTGACAACATAGACGGGTCCAGAGAATTCAGAAAGAGTAATGCGCTGCTGGTAGCTTTCTCTGGTGTCCGCAGCTTGTTCTCCTTTCTGCATGTGCCTGTACCTGCCTCGATGCTGTGTCCATGGCTTCTTTCTCCACTGATATCTCTGGATATTCCTACCTGTCTCCTTTATGTGGTCCTTTTAAATGGTGGTTTCTTTACTCAGAGAATGCCCCTAGATTCTTCTCTTCTCACTCCATACCCTCTTTGTAAGTAAACTCACTAACTCCATTGACTCCTGAAACCACATATATACTGGTTACTCATAGATTTACATCTCCGGCACTGGTCAGTTTACTGGGCAGGACCAGATGCAGAATACATTGGTATCTAGTGCAAAATAAAAATATGTGGTTCCTTTTTCAAAAGTTATTACAAATTTCAAAGTGGTGACAGTGGAATGTTAAGCCAAGCATGGGGAGCCTTCCGAGCACAGGCCCAGTGTGACTGCACAGGTCACACATCCATCAAACCTGGTCTGCTACTGAAATGGAGACCAATATGTCATCAGTTTTTTGGACACTTCTACTTGGCTGTCCCACAGTTGTTGTTTGGTCTCCTTACATAGCTAATATTCCTGTGGAACAGATCACAGTTAAATTTGATTCTGAGAAGGGGTTAAGGTTTCTGTAACATGTGACTTTCAACATCTGTACCTATTAAACTACTACAACTGACACTCATCTTTCCTGCAGAACAAGAAGTGATTTTACTACATGTACTCCATGATCCAACAGTTCCAAACCTAGATATTTACTCAAGAAAAATCAAAACAATTATCCTCAAAAGGACAAGAATTTTCGTGCAATGGAATACCACTCAGCAATAAAAATTAATGTGCTGGTACATGCAGAAACAAGGGCAAATCTCAGAGAAATTACGGTGAATTTATAAAAGCCAGACACAAAAGACTATCCATTTATATAATGTTCAAGAAGAGATCAAACTTGTCTATGGTAACAGAAATCAGAACAGTAGTCGCCTCTAGCAGGGGGTGGGAAGGCATAAGGGAACTTGCTGGGTCAATGGGGATGTAAACACATGTCAAAACTAATCAAACTGTATACTTATATTTGTGCATTTTATCATATATAAATTATTGTTTAATTCTTTAAAAACCAAAAGTTGAGAAAATAATTAAAAATTAACTAGGGGCCAAAGGTGGCTCATGCTTGTAATCCCAACACTTTGGGAGACTGAGGCAGGCAGATTACCTGAGGTCAGGAGTTCACGACCAGCCTGGCCAACCTGGTGAAATTCCGTCTCTACTACAAATACAAAAGTTAGCTGGGCATGATGGTGGGCACCTGTAATCCCAGCAACTAGGAAGGCTGAGGCAGGAGAATTGCTTGAACCTAGGAGGCAGAGGTTGCAGTGAGCCAAAATCATGCCACTGCTCTCCAGCCTGGGTGACAAAGCAAAACTCCATCTAAAAATAAAATAAATAAATAAATTAATTAATTAACTAAAAAAACCTAGGTGTGTTTACCATATGGTTTAGATTTTTCAAAAAAAACATGTAGATGAGCACAGTTCATGTACCCTTAAGTGTATGGAAGTAAGGCCTCTCTTGGAAGACATCAGGCAGGAAAACATTCAAATGACTCAGTCACAGAAAGCTGGAGGCAGAAGCAGTCAGGTGGACCACATTTCATTAAAAAGTTAGGCGGCATTCTGTTCCAAGTGTCCAATGTGTAGTCTCTGATTCAACCTTTCACATATTGCCAGTAACATACCACCTTCCCATCCATGTTCCAAACTAGACTGATTACCAGGATCAAGGAGCTTTTTCACTAAATTTAAAGCTGTAGGTCAGAATTTAGAATAATGACTTAGTTATGCTGCCCACATCAGGGACTGAATGGAGAAGAGTGGTCATGTTGAAGACAGAAAAGGAAACACATGCTTTCTTCCAAGGGCCAATCCTTGTGTCAAAGCCTCAGGAGCTCTAATAATAATAACTTTTTAAAATAAGGAATTATCCTTCCATGGCTTGTTAAGTGCTTCCTACCCCAATTATATCCCTTAGAAGTTCCCTTTATAAATTTCCCTCAACTGCAGCTCTCTTCCTCTACTCACCACCTTAGGGAGAGTTTTCTTTCTAGTCCAGTGCACTAGCTATTGAGGACGCCATGGTACCTGTTCAGGGCAGGAGAAACGCAGGATTCCTCTTTGTTCCATGGAACAAAGAGGAATTTTTGTCTTTGGAGGAAGGCCTGCTAGACAATGAAAATGGTGCTAGAATCAGGCAAATCACCCAATTTCCACCAATCACGTATGTTAGAAGAGATGGTCGCAGTGGCTAAGCAGCTGGGAGAATTCCCCTCCAGTACGCACATAATCCTTTTTTAAACACTGTATAGATTGAGCTATTTTCACTTAAAATAAACCAATTTATTTTGCTATTTTGTGTAGTTTTTTACAGTTTTAGGCAAAACCATGTATTTAATCTGCTATCTTGATCTGATTTATGCTTCCTTTGAAATAATATTTGCTTCATTTTGTGCAAGTTATTTTCTTGCTTGTACTGTGTTGAGATGATAACTTTATATGGTTACAAATGGGAAGGAAAAAGTTTTAGTTTAACTAGATGATGCTGTTTTGGAATATACTTCAGAAAATACTTTGGAATAAAGTTCGATTTCTGCATATCATAATAATGCCATAGTGATATCTACTTACAGATTACCAGTTTTGTGAAATGAACTTCTGTTCCGAAGCTATTCTGCTTTTTATTCCTTGTTAGCTTATTTATTTAGTTTATTTATTTATTTATTTATTTAGTTTATTCATTGTGGAGCTTGTTAACTCCACTATGCAAACTCCTCTTTCTGAATGTGCCAGTTAGTACCTTGAATAATGGTCCGAGTCCCTCTCTTACCTCTGTGAAGGTTTTTGCCACTTGCTTTAAAGAGCCCCTAAGTGGGTCTTTCTTTGGACCAAAAAGAGTTCAAGAATGACTAAGGCTCCTGTGTGTTTTCACCTATTTGGAGAGAACTATATGTCTTTATTTCATTTCTGCACAGTTGCAATTACATTAAGACACTTACCAAGCACCAGAAATCATAATGTAAAGGTCTTGATTGTTGTCTTTTTTCTTGAAAGTGGTCTAGAAGGGACTAGACTGCGAAATGTTAAGGAAAAGGAGGGGATAGGAAAGCTTTGGGTCTTACCAATAACAAACTAGGGGGCTCCTACATATGCCCAGTGCTGCCCTAGGTCTTGGGATACACAGATGAGTGGGTCAGGGTCCCAGCTCTTTTTTTTTTTTTTTTTTTTTTTGACATGGAGTTTCACTCTTGTTGCCCAGGCTGGAGTGCAATGGCGTGATCTCAACTTACTACAATGTCTGCCTCCTGGGCAAGCAATTCTCCTGCCTCAGCCTCCCAAGCAGCTGGAATTATAGGCATGTGCCACCACGCCTGGCTAATTTTGTATTTTTAGTAGAGATGGGGCTTCTCCATGTTGGTCAGGCTGGTCTCGAACTCCCGACCTCAGGTGATCTGCCCACCTCGTCCTCCCAAAGTGCTGGGATTACAGGCGTGAGCCACCATGCCTGGCCCAGGGTCCCAACTCTTAAGGAGCTTTTGGTCTCAATGTGGAGGCAGACACTTAAAATAAAAAATGTTGTTGACATAACTAAAGGCTTCAGAAGAGATATGAATACAGACAAGAGGAAAAGCCAACCAAGGGCCCTGACTAGCCCTGAAGAAAGATCACAGAATAAAAACATCGCTATCTCTCAGTTGCACTTGTTAAACTTAGATGGGGAAGAGTCTCCTTGCTTCTGCAAAGTTCCTGTAGTAGATGCTGTTGGTCCCCTTTATGTGGGAGTGTTGGACAGTTGCCCCTCTATTCACAGACTTGCCACTTTGGCTTACAGGACACCACTTCTGAAAATGCCTGGGATATTACACCCTTCCTGTCAATGGCTTACAGGACACCACTTCTGAAAATGCTTGGGATATTACACCCTTCCTGTCAATGGCCTACAGCCAATCAGTAACTGATACAGGGTACAAAAGGCTGGCCCCCTTGCCTTAGGAAGGAACAACTCTGCAACATACTTCATGCTTCAGATTCCCCACCATGGGATTAAGGTGAGGTTAGACTTCAGTTGAACTCACATTTCTGTCCACCTTCTTTCCTTGTCCTGCCTACTTTCCTCACTCTCACAGGAATTAATCTGTCCCTTAAGCACTTGCATTACAACCCACCTGGGCTCTGCTTTTTGAGAATCTACATAGTACAGTCTCCCATGTTTACTCTTAGCTTGTTTGTGTGTTTGGGCCTGAAAAAAAGATCATAGAGCCAGAGAAGATGAAAGGAAGAAAGCAGAATACGGAAATAATCTTAACCTAGGATATCCCAGCTCCATAACCCTCTTCTAAATGAAATGACCACTGATATAGTTTGGCTGTGTCCTCACCCAAATCTCAACTTGAATTGTATCTCCCAGAATTCCCCATGTTGTGGGAGGGATCCAGGGGGAGGTAATTGAATCATGGGGCTGGTCTTTTTTGTGCTATTCTAGTGATAGTGAATAAGTCTCATGAGATCTGACGGGTTTATCAGGGGGGTTCCGCTTTTGCTTCTTTCTCATTTTTCTCTTGCCGCCACCATATAAGAAGTGCCTTTCATCTCTCTCCATGATTCTGAGATCTCCCCAGCCATGTGGAACTGTAAGTCCAGTTAAACCTCTTTTTCTCCCCAGTCTCAGGTATATCTTTATCAGCAGCATGAAAATGAACTAATACAACCACTATTATAAGGACAGAGCCACATGGAGAGAGGATATGGGAGAGGAAGTGCATAAATAGAAGGTCAGTGTCCTCCAAGAATCTTGGAGGAATTCAAATGAAAATTTGATTGAAGTTGAAAGACAATCACTTGCATGCTTGAGCTCTCAAAATTCATCTCCATGGCAATAAAAAAAATGCTATAGAAAACAATTTGTAATTGATTTGCTTATGGTACCCTTTGGCTTTCACTTCTTTTTCAAAAAATTAAATTGATTTTTAATTGACAAAAATTATACATATTTACAATGTCCTTCGGCTTTAACTTCTAAGTTTTACACAGGACTTAAATCAACATGAGAAACCATCCCTGAATTCCACATAGGCCAAAGCCCACTTCAATGACGCACCTGAGCTCTCCGCCAGGGATCTTCTGGAACAAGAATTGTGTTTTCTAAGGACCATCCTTGTTACATAGGCAGGCAATACAAACAGTTGAGTCCATTCCAGAAGAGCTTTTCCTCTCAGAGCACAGGCCCTAGAGGAAGGTTCTTTGAGTTGTCTTGGATGAAATATTTTTGTATGGATCAGCAATCCTTCCTTAAGAGGATTGGAGCAATTAATGTTATCTTGATTAATGAAGCTAAATTAGCTTCGTAATCTCTAGTGCACCTTTCTTCTTGCCAGTAGGCAAGAATTTGGAACTGACTTAATGTAGCCCACCAGGCAGACTTCCACACAGTGCTGGAAACCTGCTGTAGTTGTTTTTCAATGAAGCATCTGGCAGACAAAGTCAGGCCTAATCAACTTGTGTACAAGATGAAGCAAATAGAGCAAGACTTAAAAGGATGGATCACAGACCTGACTGCAAGTTCTGGCTTGGTCATCACAAAGCCTTCTATATAAAATAGTAATCACTATATAATACCATCTCTGAAGTTGTTTTAAATCAATGGTTGCAAACTGAGGTCCCTGAGACAAGCAGCATCAGTGTTACTTGGTGATATGGTTTGGCTCTGTGTCCCCACCTAAATCTCATCTCGAATTGTAATCCCCACGGATCAAGGGAGAGACCTGGTGGGAGGTGATTGGACCATGCAGGCTGTTTCCCTCATGTTGTTCTCATGATAGTGAGGAAGTTCTCACTAGATCTGATGGCTTAAAACTGGCAGTTTCTCTCTCTCTCTCTCTCTCTCTCTCTCTCTCTCTCTCTCTCTCTCTCTCTCTCTCTCTCTCCCTCTCTCCTGCCACCTTGTGAAGAAGGTGCTTGCTTCTCCTTTGCCTTCTGTCATGATTGCAAGTTTCCTGGGGCTTCCCTAGCCATACATAACTGTGAGTCAATTAAACGTTTTTTGTTTATAAATTACCCAGTCTCAGGTAGTTCTTTATAACAGTGTGAAAATGGACTAATACCCTTAAGGACTTGTTAGAAATGCAAAATTGTGTTTTAGACATGAAGTCCTTGCCCATGCCTGTGTCCTGAATGATATTACCTAGGTTTTCTTCTAGGATTTTTATGGTTTTAGGTCTAACATTTAAGTCTCTAATCCATCTTGAATTAATTTTCATATAAGGAGTAAGGAAAGGATCCAGTTTCAGCTTTCTACTTATGGCTAACCAATTTTCCCAGCACCATTTATTAAATAGGGAATCCTTTCCCCATTTCTTGTTTTTGTCAGGTTTGTCAAAGATCAGATGGCTGTAGACGTGTGGTATTATTTCTGAGGACTCTGTTCTGTTCCATTGGTCTATAGCTCTGTTTTGGTACCAGTACCCTTCTGTTTTGTATGTCTGCATGTTGTGCACAGGTACCCTAGAACTTAAAGTTTTTTTTAAAAAAATGCAAAATTGTGGTCCCCACTCCGAATCTACAGAATCGTAAATTCTGAAAGTGAATCCCAGAAATCCGAAGCCCAGAAACACTCCAGGGCATTCTATGCATGCTAAATTGTTCTAAACAATTGTTCTTAACCCTGGCTGTTCATTACAATCACCTGGGGAGATTTTAAAATATCTTGATACCATTGTATTCCAACTCCACTCTAACATAATTGATCCAGGGTAGGGAAGGTGGAGAACTTTTAAACATGACATGCCAAGCTTATGTTTAAAAGCCCCTCGAGTAATTCTAATGTGCTACTAGGATTGAGAACGATTATTCCAAAGATTAAGTGGCATGCTTAGTGTGTTTATAGTAATTTCCCAAATGTTATTTATTATTTAGTTATCATTAATTATGTCAACGAATAGGTGATCAGTGTCCCTTGTTAAGCTGCATTTATTGGGTTCTCCTCACCTCTGCAGGAAGCTGCACCCCACCCAGATGCCTGCTGAGTATTAAACTTGTGTTGAGTTGCAAAGTAGAAAAAAAGTACTGGTTTCAGAATAAGTAAGACCTGAATTTGAATTTGAGCTTTGCCACTGACAAGATAAGTCACCTTAGGAAATATTAACCTCTTAGGGAAGTCACCTAACCTCTCTAGGCTTCAGGGATGTCTTCTCTAAATTAAATTAACCCCGATTCACAGGCCTGGGCAGCCAAAAGCACTCTAACCCATCTCTCCATCTTTTTTTCCCTTTTTCTCCTCTTTTTCTTTTCCCATACCTCCCCACCCTTGTCTTCCTTGGTATCTATGACAAATGACCTTCTAATTCCCTTCCCTATAATGTGACTTGGCTATTTGGTAGAAGGAATGGAGAGACGATAAGAATATCATTGCACATTCCTCTCCGGCAGTCAGTGCCTTTTGCTGTGTAGGGCCTTTCATGTTAAGGAGATGAGATGGGCCAGGGCAGGGCTCAGGGGACTTGGTACTCCAACTCTGGGTCCTGAAGGCTGGCTCTGGGGAAGCCTTTCATGAAGGAGGACCTAGGGTCTTGAACTTTCCTGGGTGCCCAGCCTTGCTCTCTGGCATAGGGACATTTTTAAGGATCCAGGAAAAAGACAAAGAACAGAATGCACCTGCAACTGGAGGGCCATTTTACTAAGATGTTCACTTATGTCCAAATACAAATTTGTGTTTGTGGGATCATTTTGCCTAATAGGCTAAAATTCATACCCAAAGGGCACTGCTGATCAAATTTCACCTTGTGAAGTCTCCGATAACAACTTCCAACCTCTTCCCTCTGGTCCAATGGTACATGTTTGATCAAGAGAAGAGGAATCAGGAATGACCATCAAGTATGAAGGTGATGCAAAGCCAGGAAGAATAGGAAATAAACGAACTGAGCAAATAAATACAATATACCTCACATTGTTCTAAATTACCCAGAGGAAAATGAGTGGGAAATATTCTAGTCTGCAGGATTTAAGATTCAAAGACTCATCAACCACTTTCTGAGAGCCTAGGGACAAAACACAAGGCACAGACTTTTAAAAATTTTTCCAGGCTTTTCTTTTTCTAAGATCTGGTTTCTGTTTGAGCATTGAGCCATATGCACAAAACCTGGAGTTGCACAGAGTAACCAGATGCTGTTAGTGCCTCTCTAAATATTCCCTAGGGCCTCACCATTTTAATTCAGGCTGGTCAACCTTCAGCATCCGCATCTCTGGAAGCTGAGGTCTTCTGCCCGTGTGTGGAGCAGGTTAGAAGCATATGGCAAGAATTCATATAACACCCTTCCTTCCCAGGAGTCACTGAACCCAGGTGGGATCATGCAGTGCCTTCCAGACTAGTCTGAGAGTGTCCCAGTGGAATTGAGGTCCAGTTACCCACAGCAGTCACTTAATGACAAACCTTTCATTGCCTGCCGGCCCTGTCCTACCTCACTTCCCCACGTCTATCTCAGTGTTGCCTTCCAACATCTCTTAAGTGGACAGCTTGCTTCTATTCAGCTTCTCTGGGTTTGTTTCTGGAGTATCTGATCTAAGACACAGGGAAACCCAAAGTTGCCATGTGATTACCCACCTTCACTTGGGGCTTGGTGGGTCCTGCTCTGCTGAACTTACCCACCGTTGCTTAAGTCCTAAGCCTGGGGCTACTCATGGGAAAGCTTTACTTTTTCAGCCTTAGAAAGTGTTCATTTTCTTCTTGTCCACAATCCTCTAGTACAGGCAAAACAAATTGAGCTCTTGAAACAGGCATGTCCTTATAGTAGAGATAAATGGATTAGCACCTATTGAATTAGGAAGGAAGTTGACTGCTTGCCCTGCCTCTCAGCCTCAGTTCTGAGTGATGATTCATGTCCCAAGTGTCTTCCCTTGGGATAGCTATGAAAAAAAAATTGGCTTAGATAGCAGTGGCTTCTGAAATTCTAGTTCTGGGGAAGCTATGAAAACATAGAGTGATGTTAGCAAAGGCCAGTCACTCTGTGACAATGAATGCATTAGAATAAAGAATGGAATGTATTATAAAAATTATAGGGGTTGCTGGGAAAATAAAATTCTGGAAGAAGTAAAGAACTAGAGCCATGGGGTCAGCAAAGAAGTCCTAACCAGACCTCCTGAAGCACTATTCAGTAGACAAGTCAGAGCTTGCAGGGAAACTTGATAAGCATGTCCAGTTACCAAAGTAGAACTGTCATAGAGAGAAAGTTGTTGCCTCTGTGAGTCTACCACCTCTGTGCTTCCACAGTCAAGTTGGTGAGCTGGGCTTGCAGTTGGTCAGCAGGACCAGCTGTTGGGAAGAGCTGGACAGGGAGAGAAGGAGAATGAGGACAAGCTAGAGCTGGCTGCATACCTCTGGATCTGCCCATCTCTCTATCAGATCCCAAAGTCCCTTGAGGAATAATGACTGTTGCTTTATTTCTGTCTCCAAAATTTTGTTCAGATTTCTCTTTTGATCAGCCCTCTCTGGAGCCACTCAGGGGCAGGGATTCTGGGCAACCTAGTTCCAGCTCAATGAAGTTGACAATAGAATGACTCAGCACAGTCAGATATCAGGTAGAATTTATCATGCCAAATGACCTACCCCAGACTTTGACCAAAATTCAGCTGATTTTGTTTTAGTTTTTACCTGTTTGTTTTTAAACATTCTCTCCTGCCTTCAAACATAGATGGGGTACTTATTCCTGATTTCTGTACCCCAGGAGCTATGTGAGTCAATGATGAATTTACTAGAACAGTGATTCGTAACTGGGGGGATTTTGCCCATAAGGGGATATTTAGCAATGTCTGGAGACATTTTTTGTTGTCATGACTGGGAGTGGGTAGAGGCCAGGGATGCTGCTAAACATTCTACATTGTACAGGAAAGTCCCTCACAACAAAGAATTATCTGGCCCAAAATGTCAATAGCACGATTGTTAAGAATCCTACACTAGAAGTAGAAACCTTCCACTAATTTACTCAATTCTTTTATTTTGTTTAATCAAGTGCATTTAGAAACACTAACAGAGAATAAGAAGCATCTATTAATAACCATAGGTTTTTATCTACTTCCTTTACCAAAAGGAAAAGGAAGATTCTAAACTTTTGCAGTGATTTCAAGGCCCTTGTTTTTTTCTGAACAGGATATAATGACATCCTTCCTTTTTTTTCTTTTTTTAAAAAATTGTTTTCATTTTTTTGTAGACACAGTCTTACAATGTTGCCCAAGCTAGTCACGGGATCATGCTTTAATGCATCTCTTCTAAGATGCAGAGCTTCCTCTGATACCTCAGAACAAATCAGGTCCCCATTAGTCACTCTCATAGTGCCCTGAGTTTTTTCTTTACATCATTTGTCACAACGGCAACAAAACACCTACTAGTATGATCATTTGTGTGCTGCCTGCCCAATCCACTAGAATGTAAATATTATCTCACATAGTCTGCACAACCATCTTAAGAGGAACATATTTAATTTTATAGATGAGAAAACTGAGACTTAGAGAGTTTGAATGCTTCTCTAAAATCACCCAGAAAACATGTAGAGAAATCCAATATCTGCTATGGTAAAGAGTCATGAGGACAGAAAATACATTACTATCACAAAAAACAGAGATGAAATATCTGCTTTTTGAGTGTTTTCCCTTAAGTATTAAAATGATAGCTCTGCTGAAATCTCTTCTGCCTGCAGGTCTGTAGATAGAAGCAGTTCCTGTTCCCAGAATCATCAACCTGCATATCTAAAGTCCTTCTCTAAATAGCTGTTAGTAAGAAAAATGCAAATGAGAATGTCTAATTGCAAATTGCTCCAGCCCCACTTTTGAGACGTCCTGTGGTGACTGAACCAAACCTTCCTCCTAAGCAGACAGAAGTGGTGGCTCCTCTATTCCAGAGCTTGGCTATGACCTTGGCAGGGAACCAGGCCTACTACAGAATGACGTTGCTGGGCCCACTTCAGGACGCAGAAGACTGTGGTCCTTGCTGGAATCTAACCATGGAGAGCACAGCTGTGAATGAGAGCCCTCTGTGTCTGCTGAGAGTGCAGGACCTAGGGCCTTGGCTTCATCTTTAGAGCTGTTTCCATTTCAAAGGGTAGTCAGTGAAAATAAAATAAAACAAGTATAAAGATGAACATGTTTACACACACACACTCATATATACATGAGGATGTATGACTATATACGGTATGTATGTGGCTAGAAAATCAAGACCTCTGAAAAGGAAAGTATACTATCTGGAAGATATCAACCTTTCTTTCAAATTTCATCATTTCTTTCAAATTTCATCATTCTACAATGCCTGATGTCTTGGTATTCATGTAGGACTTCCCTATATTAGGTAAAACCAAATGAAATTGATGTTACTATAGGTAAAAAGAAATGTGAATAATGTGCTTCAACCTAATACAGACCAGAAAGTGGCAGGGTCAGGTCAGAGGCAGGGATCCCTTCTCTAGGAGGCCCAGCAAGTGAGGGCCCCAGGCTTAGAGGAAAAGGGGGCTGGCATATCATAGAGATAGGATCTCAAAAGAGGCCCAAGGGGGCCGAGCACGGTGGCTTACACCTGTAATCCCAGCACTTTGGGAGGCCAAGGCAGGCGGATCACCTGAGGTCAGGAGATGGAGACCAGCCTGACCAACATGGTGAAACCCTGACTCTTAAAGTATAAAAATTAGCTGGGCATGGTGGCTGGCTTCTGTATTCCCAGCTACTTGGGAGGCTGAGGCGGGAGAATCCCTTGAACCCAGGAGGCAGAGGTTGTAGTGAGCCGAGATCATGCCATTGCACTCCAGCCTGGGCAACAGAGCCAGACTCCATCTCAAAAAAAAAAAAAAAAAAAAAAAAAAAAAAAAGCCTAAGGGGGCAGGATCCCACAACTATAATGATGGCAAAAATTGTAAACTAAAATGTTATCTTGTCAAAAGGGGATGGCTGAGAAAATGGCAAGCAGCAAGTGTTAGATGTGTTGTTTCTAAGCTCCTGACTGAAGCAACTTGTCCAGAGCCTGGTTTGAGATTCATCAAACTACAGCTGTCAAAAGCATTCACTCTGAAAGGAGGAGACTTAAACAAAGACACTACCTGCAGGACGGAGCATCAGAGAAAAGTGGTCTTCAAAGGGCTGGGCTGTTCCTGGAGCTCTGTGGGGTACAGGAGGGAGTACCTCCAACCCCTACGAGCAGACAGGAGAGACATCAGCTGAGGACTGAGGAGGGAGGGCAGCTACCAGGAAAGGTGGGCCATAGGTTGAATGCTTCAAGGAGGCAGGTGTTGGTGTATGGATGAAGAGGGTCCAATGAGAGAAGAGTGTAGAGTGACTTCTGGACTCAGAAGTTTCCAGAAGAGCCAGGAACAACTCCTCTTCCATGGCTACCACAGAAATAGGAGAAGACAATCAAGAAACCTGGTCACTTATTTCAGACTTGTTTTCAATGAGCTATGCTCCCTGGCAGAAGTTCTCTGGGCCTCAGTTTCTTCATCTACGAACAGTGGAAGCATGGTTCAGCTTCTGGGTCAAGGTCACCTGGCAGAGGACCAATTGCTTGTCAGAGAGTGGTTTGCTGGGGAATAAAAAGTGACATTCCAGAGCATTTTCATTTATCCAATGTAAGGGTAGAATTTTAGGGAGTGATTCCCGAAAACTGAGCCATGACACTCAGGCATATTATAAACCAAGTAGATGTCTTAGCTTACTAATTTTTCAATCTGACTGCCATCACATTTGCTGGGAATTATTTACTTCATTACCAGCTATTACAGGCTGAGTCATGAGGACAGAAAATATATTACTACCCCAAAACGCAGGGCTGACACCCAGGCATATTTTAATCTAAGTAGATGCCTTAACTTTCTAATTTTGGGATGTGACTACCATCACATTTGCTGGGAATTCCTTTGTTCGTTGCTGGCTATTAAGAAACATGGTCAGTGATTTAAAAGAGATGTGTAGGACTCTTTCTCTTTTAAAGACATCTGCATGTCCATAAACTAAAATAGAATCCCCTTTTCAAGAGATCAGGAGACGAAGTGCCCTAAACAGCAGTCCTCTTCCCCTGGAAAAAGCTGCAGCAGCTCTCAATTTGGGATTCAGAGTGGTTTTCACAATGGCACCCTGCTGTAGTTGGTGCCAAAAGTAGATGTTTTAAGAGGCATTTATGCAACCCAGAATCTGTGTGTACAAAAAAGTTAAGGCCTAAGTGATATACAGCAAGGCCTTATGTATACAAGAAACAAACAAACAAACAAAACCTCTTCATTTAGGAATTAAATTGATCATAATTTTCAAAATATTTAAATGTTGGCATATAGTTATATATGCTCAGAGTTTTACAATTTACAAAAGTATAAATGTAATGCAGAAAGCTTGGGAAAAACACAAAAGAAAATGTAGCTCCTGGCCCCACCATCCAAAATTAGCCATTATTAAAGTTTGTTATCTAAACTTCTAGTTGTTCATTTCCTTTTCAAATATTTATTGAGTGACTAATTATTGGCTGCACATGCCAGGCATGTGCACTAAGGAGGAGAAAATGATACTCTAGCTTCCATTTCTCTTTTGTTCTGCCCATTCCACTCTATTCTTTCCGGCGTGTGTTTGTCATGGAATAGGAGGCAAGCTGGCCCTGTGAAAAGAGACAGGCATTGGCTCAGTCCAGCCTTCCATATTTGTTGCAGGGATAATGATGAATAAATGTAAATAATCTGGCACTGAACCTCACATTTGGCAGGTGCTCAATCAACAGTAGCTATTGTTAATTTTTACTATTGTTATTTTTATGTAAGTGTTCTTATTATCAATTGCAGCTAATTTTAGTTCTGTTTCTGCAATGGTTCCAGATGCATTTTTAAGTATTGAATTTCTAACCTTGAACTTCCCAAGGAGGATTGTGTGCTCCAATGCAGTCTTCATAATTCTTGCTGCCAGTTTTTCTCCCGACCCCGGAAATTACTCTTCTTACCCTTTCCAGGGTTTTTCCAGAGTTTCTCAGCTTTTAGATTCTGTGTCTCCTGCTCAGCCCATTGCCTTGCCCATTGTGGAGGTGGAGGTTGATGTAGATGTTACTCTTCATTCCGTTGGGCAGAAGAATGATCAAAGGTGGGCCATTTGGCTAAGCTATAAGGGATGGCCCCTGGGGAAGAAACGGCCATTTTGCTATTTTCTGTATCCTCCTTCTCAGCCTTCTCTTCTTTTAACAACTCAGTAGTTTGATCATATATTAGTCATTGGCCATGAGCTACTTCTGAGGAGAAGACATAACTTCCAGCCATTTCCAGAGTGAAGTCAGCTTGGCCAAAAGTAATTCTCAGTGGAAGGGAACATCTTGGAGCCATTAGCAGTCAATACTCACATCCCATTGGGATGAACCCAGTGGCTTCATGAAGGGTATCTAGAACAGGCAACCCAAACATTTATATTACTAGCCTAATACACGGTGTTCTTTATTACAAGAATGAACATAAAAAATAAATCTAAATGTCACTTGTTGGAAGAAATATAACTCAATATTAGGGAACAGATCTTCTCCATGGAAACAGGGATGGCCCAGGGACTTGGGTATGGACAGAATTGTGCTACATTAATGTGCTACATTAAAAAGTGGATAAACAGAATGTTACTCTAGGAAATAAGAGGATGAAGAAAACACAGCTGATTTTTATTAAACATTGCCAGGTACCACAATCTACTTTTCCAATACTTCAAAAATTATTTAAAACATTGGGCAAGCACAATTTAAATAACAGAAAATGAGATGGAGCAGGGACCCCCCCCCCCTTTAGGGACCTCTGGGCCCTCCAATCATGGAAAAAAGGAAAATCTTTAGTTCCTTCAAGGAAAATTCCAGGCACCCAGTGATCCCTGAGAAATAAATGAGCAACTTAATAAGCAAAAGGTAATAATAGTTTAAAACAACAGCTGAGGAGGTTAGATTCACAAGATGGTTGATTCCCTATAGAAACAAAAGATAACATTTTAACATATACTGCTGAGTTGCTTTTCAGAAACCCAGATCCCCACCAAATGGATCCACTGGCACACAGACCTCAGATCAGGGCAACTGAAGACTGAACTCTGACCATTTTTTATTCTAAATTTCTTCATGGAGGAAGTCATACCCATGAGCCAGAACTAACATTCCTTTCTACTGACCCCTAATTTTTAGACAAAGCTTCACCTCCATCACCAATTATGAAGGAGAAAATCTTTGAATCCTCCTATGACCTATGTGCCCTGCTTCAAGATGTCCTTCCTTTTTAGGTCAAACCAATGTACAATCTCCATGTATTGATTTCTGACTGCCTGTAATCCCTGCCTCCCTGCCTTTAAAAACTCTTACCTATAAGCCATTGGAGAAATTGGGTCTTAAGGCTGAGCTGCCTGATTCTCCTTACTTGATACCTTGCAAATAAACATCCATCTTTCTCCTGCTACAAACCTCAGTATGGATGTTTGCCTTACTGTGCCAGGCAAGTGGACCCCAGTTCATTTACTAACAGAAATATCACATTATATATATATATAAAACATTAGGCATGGAGTTTGAAAATAGCCACTGGAAACTTCTGGGGGGCATAAGCTTGTAAAACACTCACTTCACCCACATGAGACCTCATTCAGTAACTGACCTGCTCATGGGCATGGAATTCCACTATATCATTCATTTTGACCCTCCCTGTGAAAGATGTCTTTTTGCTAGTAACTTTTCTCCTTATGTCTATTTCACTCTTAGCCATGGTTGCTGATTTTCCCAAATATGAGTCCTGATGTCATGCAAGCTTCATATTGGTTTTCTTCCACTTGTGGTCCAATGCCAACAACCTCTTCTGATTTCTCAAGAAGGCTAGAGAGTGACTTAATCTCTTTCTCTGCCCTTTGGCCTTTATTGGTCAGGGGGAGGCCTTGGAATCCAGAAATATTCATCATGTCACTGGTTTCTTAGAAGAAAATAAAGAAACTCTTCCATACATTTTAGCTGGAGTAATCTGATTCTGAGATTTCCTGGAGTCATTCTAATTTCAAGTTCTGAACCATTCCCCAACATATAATAACTTATTAAATCATGTGTCTTCACATTAAATTTATGATGCTGTCATTGTAGTTTGGGCTGATCTTAAATAGATCCCATTTAATTATTGGATTCTGAGTCTATTAGATATTGCTGTCTAATAGACATATGTAGATATCTTAGGACATCAAAGTAGTATTTACTGTGACTGGCAACCAATTAATTAAACAAACCATTAGGCTAGGAGCAAAATGGTCAATATTATTAATTTTCTTGTCGCTGTCACAGTGTAGCTAGACATAGTAGTTGTCTAGCAACCAAAAAATGGAAGCTGCAGATGGAAGGCTGAGTCACCAGTGCAATGGCAGACCAGAAATTTCAACCCTGCTACCCCAACTTTGAGATACTCTTTCAAATGACAAACAATTAGAAGATAACTAATAGACACAAATATATAATCCTATATTTCATAGCTGAGTAGAAAGTATCACAAATTTCTTGGATTTCTTAAGCTAATTGTTACAACTGAGCTAAGCATACAGTAAGAGAACACTAAAAAATCAAATTATTAACTGCTTCTCACTACACAAGCATTTTATGAGAAAATGCGTGGAGAAAGTACAAAAAGGTAGAAGAACATATTGGAAGTTGTTGGAAAGCTATTTTTACCCTTCGCTATCTGATCATATGTGGTCACAACCTAGGGTGGTAATGCTGGATGGGACAGGTGGTATAGCTGCTGGAGTCTGTAACACTCCAATCCATCTTTGCATTCAAAACCTAGGCCTTATCCTTTTAGGCTGCAATAACTTTATTAGCATTCCAGTAAGCATTTTAATAGGTATGCTATGCTGTTAACAGATAAATACACTAACATTTTTAGGAGGCTTAAAACTGAGGCATTCACTTTGGATCACATCTTAGAGTAATAAAAGATAGTGGTAGTCAATTCAGTATTTACTCAGTAAATATTTATTAAGTACTTTCAGTGTAGTAGTTATTGTTTATGCACTGGAGACTCAGTGGTGTATATAGTGGACATTGTTTTATACTTGCCCGTGAAGAAAGAAAAATGCTTTTATCTGAATGGAAAGCCTTTCAAATTATCAGGCTTAGACAGGCATTCAAATGAGGCAGCAATCACATGTCCTACTCCTCCCTTTGAGCTATGCAATCATCTATTGAATCTACTTGCTATTGCCACAAATGCCTAGAAATTAACCTAATAATGCCGCACCTGACACATAGCCTACACCCTATAAAATGATGTGCAGCCAGTCACTAATCAGTGTTATTTATTTAAACCACTGAGAATTCCTGACAAATCACTTTATTTCAGCCCACTCCTTGACCCCCATTTTTGCCATTAAAAGCCTGCTTGTAACAAAAGCCAAAGGGAGCTCATATCCAAGGTTACTTGGGTCTGAGTCTTCTGGGAAGCTATTCTCACTTTGACTCAAGTAAACTCTTTTTTTCTTTTTTCTTTTCTTTTTTTTTTTTTTGAGATGGAGTTTTGCTCTTGTTGCCCAGGCTGGAGTGCAGTGGTGCAGTCTCGGCTCACTGCAACCTCCGCCTCCCAGGTTCAGGTGATTCTCCTGCCTCAGCCTCCCAAGTAGCTAGGATTACAGGCACATGCCACTGCACCTGGCTAATTTTGTATTTTTAGCAGAGAAAGGGTTTCACCATGTTGGCCAGGCTGATCTCGAACCCCTGACCTCAGGGGATCCACCTGCCTCAGCCTTTCAAAGTACTGGGATTACAGGCATGAGCCACCATGCCTGGCCAAGTAAACTCTTTAAATTATATTTTGTGCCTCAGCCTCTTCCTTTTTGGCCAACATCTGAATGGAGTTTATAATCTAGTGGGGGAGAAGATGCCAAATAAAAGAAAATAAATGGGCTGGGCGCAGTGCTCATGCCTGTAATCGCAGTACTTTGGGAGGCCAGTAACAAGGTCAGGAGGCTAAAGAGGGAAAATACAAAGAAAAGAATTTTATGAAGAAAAATGTTTGGGACTAATCAATACCCTCTGTTGTCTCATAACAGAAAAGGAAGTTTGAAGAGTATTGTTCAAATTTTCAGCAGAAAGATTTTTATTTAAGTTACAAACTGAGATTCACTCATCTCATTACAATATCAAAAAATGTTTGAAGGCCCTTGGGCTACTCCCCAGGCCTCTCTCACTGATTTCTTCTAAGATAAGATCTCTGTAATGCACTGATGACAACAACAACAACATAAATGTTTTTGCTGAAATAGATATCTCCTTCCTACTTCTCCCATCCCCCATTCATGACAGAGAGCTTGATGTGAAAAGATAATTGTCCCAGTCTTTCCAGCCTTATTCCTTAGTACACTTAAGTAGCCACTAGCTCATTTTTGGCCATCTAAATATTGGCCTGTTGTTAGGGTCTTTCTGTTCTGAGAAATACATTGACCTGGACTGCTAATTGTTGTTGGGATAAGAAAAGGAAAGGCAATCTTTGTTATATAATGGCAGAAAAGTTAGCAAAATTGGAAAGCAATAAGTTGGGTATTTAGATGAAAATATTTCCAAGCCAAGTGTTGAAGGTGTGGCCTGTTTTAATTTTGCTGCTTATAATAAATAACACCCCATCTGAAGGTCACCAACATCAAGGACAAAAGGTAGATAAATCCATGAAGATAAAGAAAAACAGGTGCAAAAGTCTCAAAATTCCAAAAACCAGAATGCCTCTTCTCCTCCAAAGGATCACAATTCCATGCCAGCAAGGGAACAAAATTGGACAGAGAATGAGTTGACGAATTGACAGAAGCAGGCTTCAGAAGGTTGGCAATAACAAACTCCTCCGAGTTAAAGGAGCATATTCTAACCCAAAACAAGGAAGCTAAGAACCTTGAAAAAGGTTACATGAATTGCTAACTAGAATAACCAGTTTAGAGAAGAACATAAATGACCTGATGGAGCTGAAAAACACAGCACAAGAACTTTGTGAAGCATACACAGGTACAAATAGTCAAACTGATGAAGCAGAAGAAAGGATTTCAGAGATCGAAGACCAACTTAATGAAGTAAAGCATGAAAACAACATAAAAGAGAAAAAGAATGAAAAAGAATGAACAAAGTCTCAAAGAAATACAGGACTATGTGAAAAGACCAAACTTACATTTGACTGGTGTACCTGAAAGTGATGGGGAGAATGGAAACAAGTTGGAGAACACACTTGAAGATACTATCCAGGAGAATTTCCCCAACCTAGCAAGACAGGCCATAATTCAAATTCAGGAAATACAGAGAACAACACAAAGATACTCCTTGAGAAGAGAAACCCCAAGACACGAAATTGTCAGATTCACCAAAGTTGGAATGAAGGAAAAAATGTTAAGGGCAGCCAGAGAGAAAGGTTGGGTCACCCACAAAGGGAAACCCATCAGACCAACAGCAGATCTCTCTGCAGAAACCCTACAAGGCACAAGAGAGTGGGGACCAGTATTCAGCATTCTTAAAGAAAAGAATTTTCAAACCAGAATTTCATATCTAGCCAAACTAATCTTCATAAGTGAAGGAGAAATAAAATCCTTTACAGACAAACAAATGCTGCAGGATTTTGTCACCACCAGGCCTGCCTTACAAGAGTTCCTGAAGGAAGCACTAAATATGGAAAGGAAAAACCAGTACTAGCCACTGCAAAAGCATATCAAAATGTAAAGACTATCAACACTATGAAAAAACTGCATCAACTAATGGGCAAAATAACCAGCTAGCATCTTTTTGACAGGTTCAAATTCACACATAACAATGTTAACCTTAAATGTAAATGGGCTAAATGCCCCAGTTAAAAGACACAGACTGGCAAATTGGAAAAAAGAGTCAAGACCCACTGTGTGCTGTATTCAGGAGACCTGTCTCAGGTGCAGAGACACACACAGGCTCAAAATAAAGGGATGGAGAAAGACTTTCCAAGCAAATGGAAAGCAAAAAAAAAAAAAAAAAAAAAAAAAGGAGGGGTTGCAATCCTAGTCTCTGATAAAACAGATTTTAAACCAACAAAGATCAAAAAAGCAAAAAGAAGGGCATTACATAATGGTAAAGGGATCAATACAATAAGAAGAGCTAACTATCCTAAATATATATGCACCCAATACAGGATCACCCAGACTCATAAAGGAAGTTCTTAGAGACCTACAAAAAGACTTAGACTCTCACACAATATTAGTGGGAGACTTTAACACCTCACTGTCAGTATTAGACAGATAAATGAGACACAAAATTAACAAAGATATCCAGGACTTTAACTCAGCTCTGGACCAAGCGGACCTAATGACATCTACAGAACTCTTCACCCCAAATCAACAAAACATACATTCTTCTCAGCACCACATCGCACTTATTCTAAAACTGACCACATAACTGGAAGTAAAACACTCCTCAGCAAATGTAAAGGAATGGAAATCATAACAAACCACAGTGCAATCAAATTAGAACTTACGATTAAGAAACTCACTCAAAACCACACAACCACATGGAAACTGAACAACCTGCTCCTGAATGACTACTGGGTAAATAACAAAACTGAGGCAGAGATACAAAGTTCTTTACAACCAATGAGAAGAAAGACACAATGTACACAATCCCTGGGACACAGCTAAAGCAGTGTTTAGAGGGAAATTTATAGCACTAAATGCTGTCAGGAGAAAGCGGGAAAGATGAAAATTGACACCCTAACATTACAATTAAAAGAACTAGAGAAGCAAGAGCAAACAAATTCAAAAGCTAGTAGAAGACAAAAAATAACTGAGGTCAGAGCTGAACTGAAGGAGATGTAGACATGAAAAACCCTTCAAAAACTCAATTGGTCCAGGAGCTAGTTTTTTCAAAAGATTAACAAAATAGATAGACAGCTAGCCAGACTATTAAAGAAGAAAAGAAAGAAGAATCAAATAGACACCATAAAAAATGATAAAGGGGAGATCACCACTGATCCCAGAGAAGTACAAACTACCATCAGAGAATACTATAATCACCTCTACACAAATAAACTAGAAAATCTAGAAAAAAATGGATAAATTCCTGGATGCATACACCCTCCCAAGACTAAACCAGGAAGAAGTCAAATCCCTGAATACACCGATGACAAGTTCTAAAATTGAGGCAGTAATTAATAGCTTACCAACCAAAAGAAAAAAAAATCCAGGACAAGATGAATTCACAGCCAAATTCTACCAGAGGTACAAAGAGGAACTGGTACCATTCCTTCTGAAATATTCCAAACAATAGAAAAAGAGTGACTCCTCCCTAACTCATTTTATGAGGCCAGCATCATCCTGATATCAAAATCTGGCAGAGACACAACAAAAAAAGAAAATTTCAGGCCAATATCCCTGAAGAATATCAACACTATACTTCAGTATTGAAGTACTTCAATAAAATACTGTACTTCAATAAAATACTGGCAAACCAAATCCAGCAGCACATTAAAAAGCTTATCCACCTCAATCAAGTTGGCTTCATCACTGGGATGCAAGGCTGGTTGAAAATATGCCAATCAGTAAATGTAATTCATCACAAAAACAGAATCAATGACAAAAACCACATGATTATCTCAATAGATGCAGAAAAGCCTTCAATAAAATTCAATACCCCTTCATGCTAAAACACTCAATAAACTATGTACTGATGGAACATATCTCAAAATAATAAGAGCTATTTATGACAAACCCACAGCAAATAAACTGGGCATAAGCTGGAAGCATTCCCTTTGAAAACCAGCACAAGACAAGGATGCCCTCTCTCACCACTCCTACTCAACATAGTATTGGAAGTTCTGGCCAGGGCAATGAGGCAAGAGAAAGAAATAAAGGGTATTCAAATAGGAAAAGAGGAAGTTTTATGTCTTTTCAAATTATCTCTGTTTGCAGATGACATGATTGTGTATTTAGAAAACCCCATTGTCTCAGGCCAAAACTCCTTAAGCTGATAAGAACTTCAGCAAATTCTCAGGATACAAAATCAATGTGCAAAAATCACAAGCATTACCACACACAAATAACAGAAAAACAGAGAGCCAAATCATGAGTGAACTTCATTCACAATTGCTGCAAAGAGAATAAAATACCTAGGAATGCAACTTACAAGGGATGTGAAGGACCTTTTCAAGGATGACTACAAACCATTGCTCAAGGAAATGAGAGGACACAAACCAATGGAAAAACATTCCATGCTCATAGATAGGAAGAATCAATATTGTGAAAATGGTCATACTGCCCAAAGTAATTTATAGATTCAATGCTATTCCCATAAAGCTACCACTGACTTTCTTCACAGAATTAGAAAAAAAAGGACTTTAAATTTCCTATGAAACCAAAAAGAGGCCGTATAGCCAAGACAATCCTAAACAAAAAGAACAAAGCTGGAGGTATCACACTACCTGACTTCAAACTATATTACAAGGCTACAGTAACCAAAACAACATAGTCCTGGCACCAAAAAAAGACACTTCAAAAAAAGACATTTCTGTGGCCAACAAACATATGAAGAAAATCTCATCATCAGTGGTCATTAGAGAAATGCAAATCAAAACCTCAATGAGATACTTTCTCATGCCAGTTAGAATAGCAATCATTAAAGTCAGGAAATGACAGATGCTGGAGAGGATGTGGAGAAATGGAAATGCTTTTACACTATTGGTGGGAGTGTAAATTAGTTCAACCACTGTGGTGATTCCTCAAGGATCTAGAACTAGGAACACCATTTGACCCAACAATCCCATTACTGGGTATATACCCAAAGGATTAGAAACCATCCTACTATATAAACACGCACACATGTATGTTTATTGCAGCACTATTCACAAGAGCAAAGACTTGAAACCAACCCAAATGCCCATTAATGATAGACTGGATAAAGAAAATGTGGCACACATACACCATGGAATACTATGTAGCCTTAAAAAATGAGTTCGTGTCCTTTGCAGGGACATTGATGATGCTGGAAACCACCATTCTCAGCAAACTAACACAGGAGCAGAAAGCCAATCACTACATGTTCTCACTCATAAGTAGGAGTTGAAAAATGAGAACCTATGGGTACAGGGAGGGGAACATCACACACTGGGGCCTGTCAGGGGGCGGGGGGCAAGGAGAGGGATAGCATTAGGAGAAATACCTAATATAGATGACCAGTTGGTGGGTGCAGCAAACTACCAATGGCACATGTATACCTGTGTAACAAACTTGCACATTCTGCACATGTATCCCAGAATTTAAAGTATAAAAAATAAAAATTGAACTTCAAATTTTAAAATATCTGTTCTTCTGAATATTCTATTATAAAAATGGGGAAAAAAAAGACTTGAAGAAAATATCTGCACACCATATATCTAATGAAGGACTTATATCCAGAATGTATCAAGAACTCACAAAATTCAATAATGAATAGACAATCTAAGGAAAAAAACACTTGAATAAACACTTCACCAAATAAAGTACAGAGATGGCAAACAAATTCATACAAAAATGCTCAACACCCTTAGGTATTATGGAGCTAAATATTAAAACTTCATTAAAACCACCATCATCCTATTAGAATGGCTAAAAGTTATGACCAACTATACTAAGTATTGGTGATGATGTGGCAGAAGTACAACTCTCACACAGTTGTGTTAAGAAAGTAAATGGAGCATCAAGTTTGGAAAATATATTGGCAATTTTTAAAATGTTAAACATGTACCTACTATATGATCTACCTTTCCACTCTTAGATGTTTATGCAAGAGAAAAGAAAACATATGTTCATACAAAGACTTGTATGCACATGTTCCTAGAAGCTTTACTTGCAATAGCCAAAATCAACCCAAATGCGTACTGACAGAAAAATCGATCAACAAACTATGGTATAGCCATATCATTGAATATCATTCATTAATAATAAGCAATGAACTTTTGAAAGATATAATAACATGGTTGAATTTTAATGGCATTATGGTGAGTGCAAGAAATCCAACTAAAGAAAACTATTATATAAAATTTTAGAAAATGCAAATTAATGTGTAAGTACATAGGAAAGGGAAGTATTTCCTATAGTACTACCACTCAATTATTTAGAATTTTGCACTTTAAGCCAAAAATCACACATTTATCAGCATCAAACAATTTTTTTAATACTCCATGGCTTATCATTCTTTTTATTTAAAGCAACAAATGCCTCCCTGATCTGCACAAGTATTTTCTATTAAGGCTTTTAGGTCATTCACTTTCTTAATCCTGATACTATCATTCTGAATTATTCTACAGATTTTTATATCAAGTTGTACTAGTCCATTCTCACATTGCTATACATAAATACCTGAGACTGGGTAATTAATAAAGAAAAGAGGTTTAATTGGCTCACAGCTCCACAGGTTGTACAGGAAGCATGATGCTGGCACCTGTTCACCTTCTGGGGAGGCCTCAGGAAACCTACAATTACAGTGGAAGGTGAAGGAGAAGCCAGCATGTCACATGGCTG